>NC_083322.1:63132814-63757803 GCF_963455315.2 Globicephala melas
GCTAGTGGCCATCATACTGGACAGTACAGATATAAAGCATTTTTGTTATGGCAGAAAATTCTAATGGACAGTGCTGTCTTGGAATGTTTATAGCTATAATACATAGAATAAAAATGATAAGTAAACAATAATAGATTGTCAGAAATTACTAAATTTTGGTACACTAACACTTAAGTACATTTCAATGTGATTTAACAAATATATGTTATGTCATCCAAATAAAAACCAATTTAGGGACTTCCCTGGTGGTCCAGTGGGTAAGACTCCATGCTCCCAATGCAGGGGGCCTGGGTTCGATCCCTCATGCATGCCACAACTAAGAAGCCCACATGCCACAACTGAGAGCCCACATGCCTCAACTAAGACATGGTGCAGCCAAAATAAATAAATACATAATAAAATTTTTAAAAAATTTATAAAATGTTTCTATCGCCCATACAAGTGCACTTGTGCTCATTTGAAGTTTATCCCTTAACCTACAACCCCATGGTAACCATTGATCTGCTTTCTATCACAGTAATTTGTGGAGGGGTTTTTCCCCCAGAAATTCACCTTAATGGAATCACATGGTACAGAGTCTTTTGTATCTGGCTGCTTTCATCTGTCATAATGTTTTTGAAATGCTTCTTTGTTGTTTTATGCATCAGTATTTCATTCTCTTCTACTGCTGAATGCTATTCCATTGTATGAAAATACCATGATTTGTTTATTGATTCACTAATTGATGGAAATTTGAGTCGTTTCCAGTTTGGGGCAATTATTAGTAAATCTACAATGAACATTCACATATACATGTTTGTGTGGACAAACATCTTCACTGTTAATACACTGGAGTGAAATTCCTGAAAAGATAAGTGTATATACGTAACTTGATTAAAAACTGCCAAACTGTTTTCCAAAGTGGCTGCACCATCTTGAACTCCCACAAGCAACAGCAGTATATGACATTTTGGGTCAGTCCACACTATGGTCAGCACTTGGTATTGTCCTCTTTGGAAAAGTTTCTGTTCAAAACTTTTGCTTTTTTTTTTTTTTTTTTTCCAAAAAACTGAGCTGTTAATTTTCACATTATTTAGGTGTAGAAGTTATTTTTGTTCTAGTCCTTGATTAGATCTATGTTTTGAGCGTATTTTCTCCCAGTCTATGGCTTGCCTTTTCAGTTTCTTAACTGTTTCGAAAAACAGAAGCTTTCAAAAAAAAAAAAAAAAAAACAGAGGATTTTAACTACAATTACAATTTATAAACTTTTTCTTTCTATGATTCATGCCTTTCGTGTCTTCTTCACTAAGAAATCTCAAATAATCAAAAGTGGTGGAGATAGTTTTCCTGTATTTTCTGCAAAAAGTTTTATAGTTTTAGCTCATTTGTTTTTGTATGTGATATACTTTGAGTTAATTTTTATATATGGTGTGGGATGAGGATCAAGGATAATTTTCCCACAAACATGAATTGTTTCAGCAATACTGAAAACATTTCCTTCCCCATTCAATTATAATAGTAATTTTTTCAAAAATCAATTGACCATGTATTTGTAAGCTGATTTTTGGACTACCTTGCTTGATGCACTGAACTATATTGATATTTACTCCAATACCACATTGTTTTGATTACTGTAGCTTTATAGTAGGTTTTAATATCTGGTAATATAAGTAGTTCAGCTTCTTTTTCAAAATTTTTTGTTTCTCTAGGTCATTTACATTTCCATAGAATTTTAGAATCAACCTGTAAGTTTTACAACAACATCAACAAAAATAGCCTGCTAGGAATTTTAAAGAAGTTGTACTGGATTTATAGACCAGTCTGGGGAGAATTACCAGTTTAACAATATTGAGTCTTTCACTAAATGAACATGAATTGTCAGTATATTTGTTAGAAATTTTTACATTTATTTCAGCAGCATTCAGTACACAGCTTTTGTTAAATGTATCCTAAATACAATCTCAGGTACCATAGGGCTGTGCAAAACAAGAATATGCTTCCTATTTGTATGAGTTTCAGTGAAGATGACACCATGCAAAATGAGGACAGTCTGTATATCATATATGTTTTTATGTTGTTGTAAAGGTTATTTTTATTTCAATTTCCAAATTTTTGTTGCTGTTATATAAAAATTCAGTTGCTTTCTTATACTGACCTTATATTCTGCAGTCATTGTAAACTGACTCACTAGCTTAATTGCTTTTTGTATCTTTTCCTTTGAGTTTCTGCAAACATTTTCTGGTAATAAAAGTAGTTTCACTTCTTTATATTCAGTTTTATGCCTTTTATTTCTTTTCCTTGCCTTATTCCACTAGCTGGAATATCCAGTACAATTTGGGGTATAGGTGATGAGATGTCCTTGTCTAAGGCCTAATATTAGAGAAAAAAAATTGTTTTTATCATTAAGTATAATATTAGCTGTAAATTTTTCATAGTGGCTCTTCACTAGATTGAGTAAATTTCCTTCTATTCTTACTTTGCTAAGGTTGTATTGAGACCTATTATTTTTTTTAACATCTTTATTGGAGTATAATTGCTTTACAATGGTGTGTTAGTTTCTGCTTTATAACAAAGTGAATCAGCTATACATACATATATATTCCCACATCTCTTCCCTCTTGCATCTCCCTCCCTGCCACCTTCCCTATCTCACCCCTCTAGGTGGTGACAAAGCACTGAGTTGATCTCCCTGTGCTATGCGGCTGCTCCCAATAGCTACTGATTTTATATTTGGTAGTATATATATGACCATGCCACTCTCTCACTTTGTCCCAGCTTACCCCTAACCCTCCCCGTGTCCTCAAGCCCGTTCTCTAGTAGGTCTGCATCTTTATTCATGTCTTGCCCCTAGGTTCTTCATAACCTTTATTTTTTTTCTTAGATTCCATATATATGTGTTAGCATACGGTATTTGTTTTTCTCTTTCTGACTTACTTCACTCTGTATGAAACACTCTTGGTCCATCCACCTCACTACAAATAACTCAATTTCATTTATTTTTATGGCTGAGTAATATTCCATTGTATATATGTGCCACATTTCCTTTACCCATTCATCTGTCGATGGACACTTAGGTTGCTTCCATATCCTGGCTGTTATAAATAGTGCTGCAATGAACACTGTGATACATGACTCTTTTTGAATTATGGTTTTCTCAGGGTATATGCCCACTAGTGGGATTGCTGGGTCGTATGGTAGTTCTATTTTTAGTTTTCTAAGGAACCTCCATACTGTTCTCCATAGTGGCTGTATCAATTTACATTCCCACCAACAGTGCAAGAGGGTTCCCTTTTCTCCACACCCTCTCCAGCATTTATTGTTTGTAGATTTTTTTGATGATGGCCGTTCTGACTGGTGTGAGGTGATTCCTCATTGTAGTTTTGATTTGCATTTCTCTAATGATTAGTGACATTGAGCATCCTTTTATGTGTTTGTTGGCAATCTGTATATCTTCTTTGGAAAAATGTCTATTTAGGCCTTTTGCCCATTTTTGGATTGGGTTGTTTTTTTGATATTGAGCTGTATGAGCTGCTTGTAAATTTCGGAGATTAATCCTTTGTCAGTTGCTTCATTGGCAAATATTTTCTCCCACTGTGAGGGTTGTCTTTTCATCTTGTTTATGGTTTCCTTTGCTGTGCAAAAGCTTTTAAGTTTCATTAGGTCCCATTTGTTTATTTTTGTTTTTATTTCCATTTCTCTAGGAGGTGGATCAAAAAGAATCTTGCTCTGATTGATGTCATAGAGTGTTCTGCCTATGTTTTATAGTATCTGGTATTACATTTAGGTCTTTAATCCATTTTGAGTTTATTTTTGTGTATGGTGTTAGGGAGTATTCTAATTTCATTCTTTTACATGTAGCTGTCCAGTTTTCCTAGCACCACTTATTGAAGAGGCTGTCTTTTCTCCATTGTGTATTCTTGCCTCCTTTTTCAAAAGTAAGGTGACCATATGTGCGTGGGTTTATCTCTGGGCTTTCTATCCTGTTCCGAGATCTACTATTTTTTGTTTCCCTTTCTTGCCTTCTTTTGGATTATTTGAATATTCTTTATAATTCCATTACAATTTTATCTATTTTTTAGCTATACATTTTTGTTACTTCAATTATCTTTTATTTTTATTATTGTTTTTTTTTGTGGTACACGGGCCTCTCACCGTTGTGGCCCCTCCCGCCGTGAAGCTCAGGCTCCAGACACGCAGGCTCAGCAGCCACGGCTCACGGGCCCAGCCGCTCCGCGGCATGTGGGATCTTCCCGGACCAGGGCACGAACCTGCGTCCCCTGCATCAGCAGGTGGACTCTCAACCACTGCACCACCAGGGAATTCCTCAATTATCTTTTAAAGAAACTAAAATTAGAAATAAAATATTTTATATTATTCACATAATTACCATTCTTGGAACCTCTTATTCTGGCTTTCTCTTTTGCTCTCACTCTCTCTCTCCCTCTCCTTCTCTTTCCTCATTCCCTCTTTTCTGTCACTCTTATTCAAAGTTTCAAATTCTAGGCCCCTCAGCCTCTCTGATCAAAATCAGGGAACTTTGATATCTGTCTTTTCAATTCAACTAGGCTTTTTGTTGGTTCCTCACCTTGTATTGTAATCAGGGAATCACCTACAGTCAGAAACCAGGTCAATCTTATGGCCCATTTCATTTGTTTCTTTTCTCTCAGAGACCACACACTCCTGAGAATTCTCTTAGCAAGTTGTTCACTAATGTACTTTTTATGTTCTATGTATGCTGCTTCTGATAACCCTTACAGATAAGGAATTTTGTCTGTTTACTTGTTTGATTTTTTTATTCTTCTTTGTGCTCCTGAATATTTTCCATAGAGAGAAACTGATGATTCTGATTTATGCAAACATATTCAATTTAAATTTCAACATACTTTTAATATAATAACTTGGCTTTAGGCAATTCAGTAGAATTTGAAAAACATGCATTTTTATGGATATATGAATATGTCCATGTAATGCTCACGATTATTGATGTTAGGAAATTTTTTTTAGATTTGTAAATTATAGCTGAATCATCTGGAATTTATAATGAAACAGCAGGAAGCCCAGGGGTATCTCAACAATCTTTGTGAATTTAAAGCAAGATAAATATTTTATTTTACAATCTTTTGGAAAATAATCCCTCATTATCTTTTAAAATTAGAAGTACACAAAGCTTTTCATCTGGTAATCCTCCCTTTGGGAATCTCCTAAACACAAAATATATATTTACACAATGTATTTACTGAAGCATTTTTATGATGGCAAAAATCTGGAATCAACTATAATACCCATCAATAAAAGAATGGTTTAATAAATGACAGTATGTCCATGAGAAATAACACGTAGCTTTTAATAAGAGGAAGTTTTATATCCCTGGATTTGAAGAGTGACCATGCTATCTCATTAACTGAAAAAAGCAAATTATACACTAGTATGCAGTATAATTCTGGTTTTTATAAATATACGTGGAGGTAATTGTTTAAGGATATGGAGAATAAAGAGAAGTAAACTGGGTTAGATTATATAATGATATAGGGATATAAATGGATAAAAGTATTCAATTTTTCTTTATACATCTTAAAATTAATTTACTCATTGCAATAAGTATGCATTATTTCTCCAACTAAAAACAATAAGGAAAATGTAAAGGATAAAAAAAAGAAGTTCGAGAAACATTGTAGGACCATTCATGAAACATTCAAGTACATAGTTCTGGGAGTTTGACAAGATACCAATAAAATTAGAGGGGAAATACAGTTAAGTTGGCTTTAAATCTCAACTTGCTTTTGCCACACTTTCTATTTTCTGTTATTGTATGCATCTATTAATACCCATCAATTAACTTCTCTAATCAGTCATGATTATTTGGAATCACTCAAAACCAAAGACTGAGACTTGTACACTTGAATTTATGACTAGATTAGTATATATGAATTGTCTCTTGTTCTTATAAGACATTAAGCAAGAAACATGTTAATTTAGTCATTGGTCATGAATGAAGTTTCCCCTCTCCCTTATGAACCTTGAGAAACATTCCAATTCTAATATCCTCTCTTTGATGTCCATTAATTTACACAATTTATACAATCAATCCTACCCCAAACCTCAAGTTTTATATACTATAAACAGAGTGGCAACAAAGAAAGTCCTTCGTCTTATGGAGTGTATATTATAGTGGGGAGGTATACAGATAAATATATAGAGTATAAGATCAAGAAAAGATGAGAGCAGTGACAAAAAACAAACCAAAGTAAGGGGACATAGAATGAACTAGATGTGTTCTTTGATAGGGTGGTCAGAGAAGATCTCCCTCCCAGAAATGAGATTTGAGAAGAGCCCTAAAGGAAAAATTATAGCAATGCATGGGAATATCTGTGGGAAAAGTTTTTGGAGAAAAGGTAACATGAAGTGCAAAGGCCATAATAGATAGAATGGATGAACCACTCTAATCATGGAAAACCCAGCCTTTATAGGCATGGAGAGATGGCAGGAATTAGCATGCCAAAGTCCCACTGCCAAGCTGAGTAAAGTGGCCAGAGGAGGGCATGAGGCAAGGAGAGGGCTGGGTCAGAAGTAATGACCCAAAGAAGCTCCACTCAAATTTAGCTCCAGCCTGGGGTCAACCAAGGTTTGGGTTCTAATTCAAACAGTAATATCATTGTAGGGAACGTATTTAAACTTTCCCACCTATAAAATAGAAATGATAATACCACTACTCTGACTGCTTCATAGACGTATTTAAACAGCAAGAACAAAGAACTTAGAAGTTAATGAACTTAGAAGTCAACATCAGAACACTTAAATATATAAAGCAAATGCTAATGGAACTAAAAGGAGAAATAAACAATAATACAATAATAGTTGGAGACTTTAATACCCCACTCTCAAAAATGGATAGATCTTTCAGACAGATAATTAATAAGAAAAGAGTGGATTTAAAAAACACCATAAGCCAAATGGATCTAACAAACATATACAAAACATTCCAGACAACAGCAGCCAAATATACATTTTCTCAAGCACACATGGAACATTTTCTGGGATAGATCATATATTAGGGCATAAAACAAGTCTCAACAAATTCAAGAAGATAGAAATTACATTAGGTATCTTTTCCAACTACAGTCATATTAAACTAGAAACCAATAATGAGAAGAAAACTAGAAAATTTACAAATATGTGAAAATTAAGCAATACACTCCACAACAACTATGGGTCAAAGAAGAAATCAAAAGGGAAATTAAAAAGTATCTTAACACAAATTAAAGGGAAACACAATATGCCAAAACTTACTGGATGCAGCAAAAGCAGTTCTAAAAGGGAAATTTATAGCAAAAATGCCTACATAAAGAAAAGCAATTTATACACTTAAAATTATGATATTGATGAAGAAATTGAAGAAGACACAAATAAATCACCCCTTATAGACACAAATTCCTTTATACCTTCCCAAGCTCTGTGATGCTAAATATTTCCTCTCCATCTCAGAGAAAACAATATGGCTCAGGCACTTGCTTACAAAGTTGGAGATAGGGGGAGACCTTCAAGATGGCAGAGGAGTGAGACATGGAGATCACCGTCCTCCCCACAAATACATCAAAAATACATATACATGTAGAACAACTCCTACAGAACACCTGCTGAATGCTGGCAGAAGACTTCAGACTTCCCAAAAGGCAAGAAAATCCCCACATATTGCAAAGGGCAAAAGAGAAAAAAACAAACAGAAACAAAAGAATAAGGATGGGACCTGCACCTCTGGGAGGGAGCTGTGAAAGAGGGAAAGGTTCCACACACTAGGACGTCCCTTCACTGGCGGGGACAGGGGGTGGGTAGGGGTAATATTTGGAGCCACAAAGGAGAGCACAGCAACAGGGGTACAGAGGGCAAAGCAGAGAGATTCCCACACAGAGAAATGGTGCCAACCAGCACTCACCAGCCTGAGAGGATTGTCTGCTCACCTGCTGGGGTGGGTAGGGGCTGGGAGCTGAGGCTCAGGCTTTGGAGGTCAGACCCCAGGAAGAAGACAGGGGTTGGCTGTGTGAAGACAGCCTGAGGGGGCTAGTGCACGACAGATAGCCAGGAGGGAGTCTGGGAAAAAGTCTGGACCTGCCTAAGAGGCAAGAGACCATTGTTTCCAGGTGTACAAGGAGAGGGGATTCAGAGCACTGCCTAAACGAGCTCCAGAGACTGGCACAAGCTGAGGCTATAAGTGCAGACACCAGAGACAGGCATGAAATGCTAAGGCTGCTGCTGCATCCACCAAGAAGCCTGTGTGCAAGCAAAGGTCACTATCCAAACCTCCCCTCCTGGGAGCCTGTACAGCCCACCACTGCCAGGGTCCCGTGATCCAGGGACAACTTCCCTGGGAGAACACATGGCACTCCTCAGACTATTGCAATGTTATTCTGGCCTGTGCCACCGAGGCTCGCCCCACATTCCAATTATAACTACCGTACCGCTCCCTCCCCCTGGCCTGAGTGAGCCACAGCCCCCTAATCAGCCACTGCTTTAACCCCACCCTATCTGGGTGGGAAGAGATGCCTGAGGGCGACCTACATGCAGAGGTGGGGACAAAACCAAAACTGAAACCCAGGAGCTCTGTGAACAAAGAAGAGAAAGGGAAATTTCTCTGTGCAGCCTCAGGAATAGCAGATTCAATACCCAGAGTCAACTTGATGTCCCCTGCATCTGAGGAATACCTGAATAGAAAATGAATCATCCCAAAATTGAGGCAGTGGACATTGGAAGCACTGTAGACTTGGGATTTGCTGTCTGTCACTGATTTGTTTCTGATTTTTATATTTACCTTAGTCTAGTTTTTAGTGCTCGTTATCATTGGAGGAATTGTTTATTGGTTTGGTTGCTCTCTTCTTATTTTTTTTCTTTTAATAATTTTTAAAAATACATTATTAGGGCTTCCCTGGTGGCACAGTGGTTGAGAATCTGCCTGCCAATGCAGGGGACACGGGTTCGAGCCCTGGTCTGGGAAGATCCCACATGCCGCGGAGCAACTAGGCCCGTGAGCCACAACTACTGAGCCTGCGCGTCTGGAGCCTGTGCTCCGCAACAAGAGAGGCTGTGATAGTGAGAGGCCCGCACACCGCGATGAAGAGTGGCCCCCACTTGCCACAACTAGAGAAAGCCCTTGCACAGAAACGAAGACCCAACACAGCCATAACTAAATAAATAAATAATAAAAATAAAGGAATTCCCTTAAAAAAAAAAAAAATACATTATTATAATTTTCCTTTTTTTTTTCTACTGAGCCGTGTGGCTGACAGGGTCTTGGTGATCCGGCACAGTGCCTGAGCCTCTGAGGTGGGAGAGCCGAGTTCAGGACACTGGACCATCAGAGACCTCCTGGCCCCACGTAATATCAATCAGCAAGAGATCTGCCAGAGATCTCCATCTCAAGGCTAAGACCCAGCTCCACCCAACGGCCAGCAAGCTCCAGTGCCAGACACCCCATGCCAAACAACTAGTGAGACAGGAACACTACCTCACCCATTAGAAGAGAGGCTGCCTAAAAACATATTAAGTTCACAAACACCCCCTAAAAACACCTCTGGACGTGGCCCTGCCTACCAGAAAGACAAGATCCAGCCCCACCAACCAGAACAGAGGCACCAGTCCCCTCCACCAGGAACCCTACACAATCCACTGAACCAACCTCACCCACTGGGGGGAA
This sequence comes from Globicephala melas, assembly GCF_963455315.2. Classification (NCBI taxonomy): domain Eukaryota; kingdom Metazoa; phylum Chordata; class Mammalia; order Artiodactyla; family Delphinidae; genus Globicephala; species Globicephala melas. Next base: position 63,142,479 of record NC_083322.1, read on the forward strand.
GACACCAAAACAATGGCAAATAAGAATCTGAAACCTGTGAAAAGAAGACCCCAAACACAGTAAGTTAAACAAAATGAGAAGACAGAGAAATATGCAGCAGATGAAGGAGCAAGGTAAAAACCCACCAGACCAAACAAATGAAGAGGAAATAGGCAGTCTACCTGAAAAAGAATTCAGAATAATGATAGTAAAGATGATCCAAAACCTTGGAAACAGAATGGAGAAAATAAAAGAAATGTTTAACAAGGACTTAGAAGAATGAAAGAGCAAACAAACAAAGATGAACAACACAATAAATGAAATTAAAAATTCTCTAGAAGGAATCAATTGCAGAATAACTGAGGCAGAGTAACAGATAAGTGACCTGGAAGATAAAATAGTGGAAACAACGACTGCAGAGCAGAATAAAGAAAAAAGAATGAAAATAATTAAGGACAGTCTCAGAGACTTCTGGGACAACATTAAATGCACCAACATGTGAATTATAGGGGTCCCAGAAGAAGAAGAGAAAAAAAAGGGACTGAGAAAATATTGGAAGAGATTATAGTTGAAAACTTCCCTAACATGGGAAAGGAAATAGTCAATCAAGTCCAGGAAGTGCAGAGAGTCCCATACAGGATAAATCCAAGGAGAAACATGCCAAGACACATATTACTCAAACTATCAAAAATTAAATACAAAGAAAAAATATTAAAAGCAGCAAGGGAAAAGCAACAAATAACATATAAGGGAATGCCCATAACGTTAACAGCTTAACTTTCAGCAGAAACTCTGCAAGCCAGAAGGTGTGGGGAGGGGGGCAGGACATATTTAAAGTGATGAAAGGCAAAAACCTACAACCAAGATTACTCTACCCAGCAAGGATCTCATTCAGATTCGACGGAGAAATTAAAACCTTTACAGACAAGGAAAGGTTAAGAGAATTCAGCACCACCAAACAGGCTTTACAACAAATGCTAAAGGAACTTCTCTAGGCAGGAAACACAAGACAAGGAAAAGACCCCCAATAACAAACCCAAAACAATTAAGAAAACGGTAATAGGAACATACATATCGATAATTACCTTAAATTTAAATAGATTAAATGCTACAACCAAAAGACATAAACTGGCTGAATGGATACAAAAAAAGAACCCGTATATATGCTGTCTACAATGTCTACTTAGCATTTCCACTAAGATCAGGAAAAAGACAAGGTTGCCCACTCTCACCACTATTATTCAAAAAAGTTTTGGAAGTTTTAGCCACAGCAATCAGAGAAGAAAAAGAAATTAAAGGAATACAATACTAAAAGAAGAAATAAAGCTGTCACTATTTGCAGATGACGTGATACTATACATAGACAATCCTAAATATGCTACCAGAAAACTACTAGAGCTAATCAATGAATTTGGTAAAGTAGCAGGATACAAAATTAATGCACAGAAATCTCTTGCATTCCTACACACTAATGATGAAAAATCTGAAAGGAAAATTAAGAAAACACTCCCATTTACTACTGCAACCAAAAGAATAAAATATCTAGGAATAAAGCTACCCAGGGAGGCAAAAGACCTGTATGCAGAAAACTATAACACACTGATGAAAGAAATTAAAGATGATACAAACAGATGGAGAGATATACCACGTTCTTGGATTTGAAGAATCAACATTGTGAAAATGACCATACTGCCCAAAGCAAACTACAGATTCAATGCAATCCCTATCAAACTACCAATGGCATTTTTCACAGAACTAGAACAAAAAATTTCATAATTTGTGTGGAAACGCAAAAGACCCTGAATAGCCAAAGCAAACTTGAGAAAGAAAAACAGAGCTGGGCGAAGCAGGCTCCCTGACTTCAGACTATACTACAAAGCTAGAGTAATCAAGACAGTATGGTAGTGGCACAAAAATAGAAATATAGATCAGTGGAACAGCATAGAAACCCAGAGATAAACCCATGCACATATAGTTACGTTATCTTTGATAAAGGAGGCAAGAATATACAATGGAGAAAAGACAGCCTCTTCAATAAGTGGTGCTGGGAAAACTGGACAGCTATATGTAAAAGAATAAAATTAGAACACTCCCTAACACCATACACAAAAATAAACTCAAAATGGATTAAAGACCTAAATGTAAGGCCAGACACTATAAAACTCTTAGAGGAAAACATAGGCAGAACACTCTATGACATAAATCGCAGCAAGATCCTTTTTAACCCACCTCCTAGAGAAATGGAAATAAAAACAAAAATAAACAAATGGGACCTAATGAAACTTCAAAGCTTTGGCACAGCAAAGGAAACCATAAACAAGACAAAAAGACAACTCTCAGAATGGGAGAAAATATTTGCAAATGAAGCAACTGACAATAATCTCTAAAATATACATGCAGCTCATGCAGCTCAGTATCAAAAAAACAAACAACCCAATCCAAAAATGAGCAGAAGAACTAAAGAGAGATTTCCCCAAAGAAGATATACAGATTGCCAACAAACACATGAAAGGATGCTCAACATCACTAATCATCAGAGAAATGCAAATCAAAACTACAACAAAGTATCACCTCACACCAGTCCGAATGGCCACCATCAAAAAATCTACAAATAGGGGCTTCCCTGGTGGCGCAGTGGTCGAGAGTCCGCCTGCTGATGCAGGGGACACGGGTTCGTGCTCCGGTCTGGGAAGATCCCACATGCCGCGGAGCGGCTGGGCCCGTGAGCCATGGCTGCTAAGCCTGCACGTCCGGAGCCTGTGCTCCGCAACGGGAGAGGCCACAACAGTGAGAGGCCCGTGTACAGCAAAAAAAAAAAAAAAAAAATTGAAAATAAAAATCTACAAATAATAAATGTTGGAGAGGGTCTGTAGAAAAGGGTACCCTCTTGCACTGTTAGTGGGAATGTAAACTGATATAGCCACTGTGGATAACAGTATGGAGGTTCCTTAAAAAACTCACAATAGAGCTACCATATGACCCAGCAATCCCACTACTGGGTATATACCCTGAGAAAACCATAATTCAAAAAGATACATGTACCACAATGTTCATTGCAGGCTCTATTTACAATAGCCAGGACATGGAAGCAACCTAAGTGTCCATTGACAGATGAATGGATAAAGAAGATGTGGCACATATATACAATGGAATATTACTCAGCCATAAAAAGAAATGAAATTGATTTATCTGTAGTGAGGTGCATGGACCTAGAGTCTGTCATACAGAGTGAAGTAAGTCAGAAAGAGAAAACAAATACCGTATGCTAATACATATATATGGAATCTAAAAAAAAAAAAAAAAAAGTGGTTCTGAAGAACCTAGGGGCAGGACAGGAATAAAGAAGCAGATATAGAGAATGGACCTGAGGACACAAGCAGCGGGAAGGGTAAGCTGGGATGAAGGAAGAGAGTAGCATTGACATATATACACTACCAAATGTAAAATAGATAGGTAGTGGGAAGCAGCCGCATAGCCCAGGGAGATCAGCTCCCTGCTTTGTGACCACCTAGAGGAGTGGGATAGGGAGGGTGGGAGCGGGATGCAAGAGGGAGGGGGATATGGGGATATATGTACGCATATAGCTGATTCACTTTGTTATACTGCAGAAACTAACACAACATTGTAAAGCAGTTATACTCCAATAAAGATTTTTTAAAAATACTTCATGTGTACTGTTAGAAGTGTTAAAAAAAAAAAAAAGTTGGAGATAGTTCTCTCAATTTACAACAATTCCCATAGTGGACATGCCAGCGCTACCTACCCTCCTTTTGGAAAATTATTCTCTCCCTTTTATCTAAATGATACTGGTAGAGTCTTCAATCATCAGGGTACTACCTCTAAAGAGATGGGGCTGTGATCCATGATGGAGCAAATCATAGTATCACTATACTATGGCATTTTTCCAAACTGAAAGAAAAATAAAGAGTTCTTTAGTTTCAGTTTCCAAGCCTCTGATCACATGACCTGCAAATCTTCCCTGTCATGGTTTTAGCATAATAGCTGGTTTGAGAGCCCAAAGCTGACGTATAGACACAGGAGCAGGAAACAGGAGAAAGAGAATAGAACCTTGATGAAATTGGAGTCTCTGTTCTTATCTTCATCCAAACTCTTCCCATTTCGTTAGTTTGGTTATGAGTTAATAAATACCCTTTTAGTCCTAAGCTAATTCAAATGTAACTTGCTTCTAAGCAACAGAATATGGAAAATATGTTGTAACATCACTGCTATGATTACATTATAAGACAAAGTTGAAAGGATTTTGCAGATGCAATTAAAGTCCCTAATCAATTGATTTTAAGTAAGTCTATGAGGAGATTCTCTTAAGTGGGTTTGACCTAATCAATGAATTCTTCTAAGAGGGTCTAGATGGCAGAACTGAATGAAATCAATAAAAACTCTTTCCTGCTAGCCTTGAAGAAGCAAGACACCATGGAATCTACAGCTACAAGGAACTGAATTCTGCCAACATGAACTTGCAAGAGGATTCTGAGCTTCAGTAAGGAACTCAGACTGGCTGACATCTGGAACGCAGCTTTCTGAACTCTGAGAAGGAGACTCAGGTAAGCTGTGCCTTACTCCTGACCCATGGAAAATGCAAGCTAAGAAAGACATGTTTGCTCTTTTCAGCTGCTAAGATTGTGGTAATTTGTTTTTACTCGGCAATAGAAAACTAACACAATATTTTATTATACATTGAGTATGAAAGTAAATACTAAGAGAAGGTATTTTGCAAAAGAAATTTGGGGATTGGGTTTCAAAAGAAGGCACAGGATTTTGGGATTCTAAGGCAGGAAGATGCCACATTCTCCTTTTTGCCTTCTGTGGACAAGGAAGGAATCATAATCACCAAGAAAAATGGTTAACAGAATGCAATGTAAATCTGCTAAGAGGGATTGAGAATCATTAACAGTAGTGGTATTTTTACTTTGTCAAGATTTTTTTAAAAACCAAATTTGTCCTCCAGACCTTAAATCCCTGAGTTTAAATCCTTTTAAAAAATAAAACAGAAAGTTCTTGACGTTGAGACTGCATTTTTCATGTCACAGTAATAAAAGATTCTACTTCTAATTCAATGCTATCCATAATATAAGCTATCAATTCATACTAACCAACACCAGCTACACCATGGGAGCTATTACTTTACAAACAGGGGGAGCCTCCTGAGAAACTTAAAGTTGATAATTCATCATCACAAACTCAAGAAAACAGCACATTAGATAACTTGTCCTTGAATGGCCTTAGTTATTCACAGGTCATTAGAGTCCTAGGGCTATAGCATAGAATAATTAGCTTAATCAGTTATAAGGAAAACAAGTACTAACTTAATGTTCAATATGTACTAGTCTTTATGCTGTGCTCCTTACAAACTCATTTCTTCCTCAAAACTGTGGGAGAAAAATATTACCAGCTCTATCTTAGGCACGCAGGAAACTAATTCTCTTCAAGTCACACAATTGTGACATGACAAAATGAGGACTGAAAGCCAGACTTGTTTAATATTTGCTTTCAGCCTCTACAATACTGCCTCATACAGGATGCAAGAACGTTATAAGTGGTAGTCTTAAACCATGCTGAGAAAAATATGAAACTCAAGCCAGATTCTCTCATGTGAGTGCTGAGTTAAACTTCCTTTTCCAAACTTGGAGTCACATTACATTTCTTTGCATTTTGGTAATCCCCCAGGTGATGATTTGGTAATCACCCAGGTATAAGTTGTAAACACATGATACAGTGACTCAGAGAAATTTCTACTCATCTTTTAGAGGGACAGAATTGAAACTTTTAGAGAAGAACTAATAACATTAAAAATCACTGCCCAACCGTATGCTAACACATATATATGGAATCTAAAAAAAAAAAAAAATGGTCATGAATAACCTAGGGGCAAGATGGGAATAAAGATGCAGACCTACTAGAGAATGGACGAGGATATGGGGAGGGGGAAGGGTAAGCTGGGACAAAGTGAGAGAGTGGCATGGACATATATACACTACCAAATGTAAAATAGATAGCTAGTGGGAAGCAGCCGCATAGCACAGGGAGATCAGCTCAGTGGTTTGTGACCACCCAGAGGGGTGGGACAGGGAGGGTGGGAGGGAGGGAGACGCAAGAGGGAAGAGATATGGGGATATATGTATATGTATAACTAATTCACTTTGTCATAAAGCAGAAACTAACACACCACTGTAAAGCAATTATACTCTAATAAAGATGTTAAAAAAAAATCACTGTTCAAGACATTCATATCAACGAAAGCAGCTATCAAAAATTGTTGTCTATTCATTATCCTTTCCTTTAAGCACTCTCCGAATATCCATGTCTCTACCCAGAGAATTTAGATAAAGAGGCTCCAGAATTATTTGCCCTTCAGTCTAGGAGATTTTTTAAAGACCTTCTTCCCACTCTCAGTCTCAAACCTATTGTCAGTCTTGGCTCATCAATTGCTAAGTACTTTGTTTGTGAATGTAAAAACTTTCGATTTAGGTAGACTCTCTAGACTGAAGACATCGTCTATTGGTAGATAACTCTTCAAGTGTACCTTCAGTTCCAATCTATCTCCAAGATCTACCACAACATATTTAGTTTTTTGGGTACTGTCTTGTACATGTGCCATCTGCTTCATTACATTACTTAGCTAACTGAGGCCCCTCACCTCTCCCTAATGTACTTTCTTCAGAATGTTTTCCATTGGATTATAATTCAAGCTTGAAAACTCAGAAATGTTTACTCTCATATCAATCGTCTATAATTTTAATATTTATAACCTCCCACACATTAACCTCTTTCCCAATTTCCACGGTCACTTTTTTTGTATAACCCCTTATTAGTGGATCACCTTTAATAGCTTCCAAGTAGGTATCCTGGCTCCAGGCATTCTTTCATATATAATCATCCTGTAAATTACTGCTAGATTAATTTCCTGAGTAACATTTTGATCATAACACTTACACTCTCTAGGGCTTAAAACTTTTTACTATCTTCTGAATGTCATTTCAAAACTAGAAAGTTTCCTTACCATTCACAATCCATCCTGAAACTACTGCTTAGTTTTCTAACACTTTCTTGCTCATGAGCTAAGTTTCATGCAAATTAAACTATCCTATAAATTATCACTATCCTATGAACATACCTTATATAACCAGTGCCTCAGGATCTCTCTCTCTAGTTTGCTTAGTAATGGACTGATAGAAATTGAAGTTTTCTCTTCTTCCAGTGAGACAGCACCCAAGCATCAGCTTCCTATGACGCAGTCACTTCCTCCCACCAGTAGGAAGAACTGCAATATCCTAAGACCCCCAAATCTCAAAGTTTGCACAGATGGCTTTCCCATTACTCACAAAAACTGCTGGCATCGAATCTCTGACTCTGAAGGCTGAGTTCTAAATATTTATTTTTCTACTCATAAGGTTATTCTCGTACTTGTGCTAAAAGAAAGTAGAACAGGAGAGGGGACAAGAACTCCTCCCTGAAGCACAGTCACGGTACATTCACCAGTGTTTGACACACATCCCTTTCAAAATGATGCCAAGAGATTAGGGGGCCACATGCATCCCCCCTGGGACATTTGCCCCCACCAATTAGTAGTTTCTCAGCTTATATACCACAATACTGTGAGCTTTGCCCTCACCTACCTCTCCACACACACCTACTTTTGCTTCTGTAATGTCCACAAGCTTATGTGTGGCTCTTCTAATCAAAGTTCTGCCTTGTTTTACTCCATTCCGAAAACTTACTTACTCCATGTCCTTTGTTCTCTAATCAGGAGTTTTTCTGTGTTGATTTCCAAAGCATTAAGCACTTTTCCCACATTGCTTCTTATTATTATGGTGATGGTATTGTGTTGTTGTTGTTTTTTTTTACCAGATTCAGAAACGCTGGTATGAATTTACTGTCTTTCCTAAATTTGTACATATCACCACACCATCTATCACAAAAGCTTAAGCACAGTTTATTCTCAATATTACAAATAATAACTAAAGAAAATTACAGGAATAATTTCTTCCCTGAAAGAATGAAATTGACATCTATTGGTCCAAAATATCTGGAGTAGCATTGGTTGGTCCACAAAAAAAAAAAAAAAAATGATCATTTCTCACAACCTGACTTAATCCAGATGCTTCTGCTCTGCCTGGGCTGGTCAAGAAGATAAAACTATAATTTAACATATGTGTTGTTTTTATGCATGTGAGAATAAAAGTCTATTTTATCAAATGCTCAATTCATTATAATATTCTTCTTATTGTTCTTAAACCCTTAGGTTGTTTAGGATGGACTTTTACAACTCAGAAATCTAAATATATAAGGAAATATTGACTGAGTTTCAAAAATATGATTAAACAAATACATTCACATTATGTTTATGATTCTGTTCATTTAAATAAATACATGAACAGGCTTCCAAAGCCTTTGATTATTTTAATAGAATATGGTGAATTTTATCCCATCTGGTTCTACACATGAAAGAATCAGCACAAAATTCAAGAGCTGGCCAATTTTACAGAGAGAAGAGCATAAAAGGCAGTTTTTATAATCTTTCAGGAGAAAATGCACTTGAAATACTGTGAGAAAGGCAGTCGTGATATTTCTCATTATAAAAAGGTCACTGCTCTATTCATTTATCACTATTTTATGGAAGAAGCAGAGTGGATTGTGTCTAGGTGGGAGCAGTGTTGCTCAGAAGAGTTTAAAAAATTACCTGGTGTTAAGAGGGACAGAGAAATTACTTGGTATGTTGCAAAGCAGAGTTTGGAAATATATTGCTAGTGCTAAACATCAGAAATATTGTAACATGTGAGAGGAGAAAGAGAAATCTACACTGAAGGCACTATTCTCTTCCTTTATACATAATTCCTCTTACCATAAAGAGGGACTATTCACAAGTTTAAAGAAAAAGGATACTCTCTGTGCATTTAGATTTCAGTTCTCCATTAGAGATCACTGGGGAATAATCATGTGTCATAATGGACACTAATATAGGAAAAAACATACATAGAAATATTACAACACTTCAGATAAAGTAAAATAGAGGGTTTTTTGTTTTTAACTCTATATAAATGCTAACATATCTAACATTACCTAACATCATGTTGTTGCATCATTGTAAAAGTCCATAATATACAGAATCAGTGTATAATTCTATGGCATGCATGCTATGCAGTATTCCCTCTGAGACCTCTACAGGGAATATCTCACTTAATCCTTTAATCCTCTTTACAAATCCCATGTGGCAAGTACTGATATTTGCTCCATTTAAGAGACAAGAAAGCTGAGGTTATGGATGCATTATTAATAAATGATAGAACTGGAATGCAAACCTAGACAGTGCGTATCATTAAACCACACTCTGTTTTCTTATTTACAAAGTCTTCTTTAAATAAATAAACAAAAAATCACCGGAAAAGTAACTTTAAGAAGGATTTAACTTGAAAAGTTGGAGTCCTTAAAGAAAAATTAGGAAATTTTGAGTTAAAAAACCATGAGTTACTAAACCTGTTATTTTATTACTTTCTCTAATGTTCATTACTATAGAGTTGGTAACTGCACAGACTAAGAACTCATAAACAGCAGTTTTAAGAGCAAAATATAGAAACTGTTCTCACAAATGCCTCAAAAAAACGTTAAGTGTACAAGCTACTCAGCCTCTCTATAACACGCTTTCAATCACATGAAAGAGGGAAAACACTATAATATAAACCTATCACGTGATTCATTCATTAAAAAGAGTCACAAATATCATATGAATGACTGCAATTAAATGTGAAAAATATAAAGCACAATACAAATGGTAAGTGTCAGTATTATTTCAAGAAAAGTTATACACAATGATAACGAGCAGACAAAAAAATGCATCTTGCAAAATAAAGGAAACTATTTCCCACTATTATTGATATTGATATTAACAGGAAAAGAAAGTAAATATACAATCTAATCAATTATTTCATGTTAATACATAAGAAACAATATTGGCCAAATTCAGTCTTAACAAAACTGAATTTCATTTTAAAAGCTATATTATTGTCAATCATATAAAATTAACTTGGTAAAATTTTAGCCTGATTTTTTTGTGAAGAGCGAGCTGATCTTTCCTTCACTTAGACAAGGTTTCTAAATTTAAATAAGTATTTTAGAAGAATGCACTTTCATTAATAAAAGCTGGATTCTATTATAAAAAAGAAAAAACAGTCTTGACAATGTCTACTTGAATGCATCTGGCAAGGGAGCCACAAACTTAACTTCTGAGCATTTCTAAGGCAATGCTGCTCATGAATAGGACTTTTGTTGGCTAACATAAATACGCATAATGAACAGCTAATCATGAATTTCTCTTCTTTCATAGCTAAGAAATAAAACAGAAAAGATAGGCAATAAAATTATATTGTATTAATTGGATATATTTACATTTACATAAGGCTATAGTTACATATAGTCCTAACTATTATAGTGTGAAATTTCTACCATAGTGTAGATGTGTATTCTATTTACATATTAGTGATTCTCATTATTAGGTAGTTTATAGAACAAAAGTAGGCTTAGTAATTCTTTGAGGTCTTAAATTTTCTTATTTAAGTATAGAATTTTTTATACTAGGATGCTTCTCTCTTTTCACCAGTCAACTCTGCTCGGTTTATTTCATTTTCTGTTAACTCTAAGTGTAAATCAGTAAATATGATACCTTGTATGGCAAATGAAATTGGTAATTTCAAGATATTCCAAAACCAACTATATTTTTTTCCAAAATTTTGTCATCTTAATGTTTCTGCTTCAAATATGATTCTATTGGACCAAAAGACCCATAAAATAACTATGAATTCTAATCAGAAAAGAAACAAACTATCTGAAAACATTAGGGAGTGACTAAAAACAGGCATATTCTGGAGGTGATTTTAACTAAAAAGAAGGAAATAGCAGTGGGTAAAACTTTTTTAAAATTTGCTTTAAAGAATTTTAGCCTGAATTTTACCCTGTCAGCCCTATGTGAAGCAGCTAAAATGTTGATTAGAAAACCTAGAGCCTACTGTTTTGAAGAACCAGAGGCAAATCTAACAAAGGAGAGAGTCACTGAGGTGCAGTCCCAATTCTACATGTAAACTTGGCCTAAATGGCTGTTCCCTGAACCACACATGCACAAGGCAGTCCCCAAGCAGCACAGACAAAGTTCAAAAGCAATAAAGAGGCATGGACATGTATACACTACCAAACGTAAGGTAGATAGCTAGTGGGAAGCAGCCGCATAGCACAGGGAGATCAGCTCGGTGCTGTGTGACTGCCTGGAGGGGTGGGATAGGGAGGGTGGGAGGGAGGGTGACGCAAGCGGGAAGAGATATGGGAACATATGTATATATATAACTGATTCATTTTGTTGTGAAGCTGAAACTAACATACCATTGTAAAGCAATTATGCTCCAATAAAGATGTTTTAAAAAAAAAAAAAAAAGTAATTGAGATTTAAGGTGTTACCCAATGCAGGAAACACAAAGCTTTCTTCATTTATTTGTACATTTAAGAAACTTTCCTTATATCAAAGTAAACATTTTTTGTTCATTTGAAAACTCCTGTTTTGAAAAAACTTTGTTCAGATAGCAAAAGTACCAACACTTTCTTTTTACAAAAAACAGTATTGATACTTGGGGCAGTGTATGTTATGCAAAATATTCGCTTTAGCAGCTGAAATGAGAATCCTCATTTTAATATAGTTTCCAGAGGCTTAGACCATGGTTTGAACTGTAATTACCTGCAGGGGAAAATTTAAAGATCAAAAATGTCCCTTTGCTTCCTTAACCCAAATCTAGTATTTTCTCTGTTGGAAACTGACTTTGATTTCTCCCGAAAAAAAATTTAAGTTTCAGTGTACTGCTCAGAATTGCTGAGGAACGTAAGATAGTATAAAATGTTTTTAAAAATGCAATTTTATCTAAACAATAATTTATATAAAGGAAAAAGTACTGTTCTTATGAATTAATGAATAATAGTAACTCATTTTCTCTGGAATTCTTATTAAAATGTCTCATTGGAAAGCATGTTTTCAAGTGATTTTATTATTTATATAATATGTGAAGCTGAGAAATTCTGGCTTTTGTTAGCTTTGGTGTACTTCAACAGCATTTTACACTTACTTGTTTAAGGAATGTCCCGGTGAACCCAAAATATTAAGACTCTACAAAGTTGACTTAATATATAGCTGAATAAATTAAAATACTCACGTTTGAGTATACGATGTTTTGTATGTATAATCCGGGCAGCTATAAGCCATTTGACAGAAAAATAACTTTCTCTAAATCCGATTCTTATTCCACTACTGAACAAACCATCTCTAACCAAAACTGTGATAGAGGTAATAGGATGATGGAAATTAAATAAACCCTCCTTGAAAAACATTACTCTCCTTGATTAAACATGTTGCTCCTCCATTTATCTTGGTCTCCTTGGTATTTGCCGGGTTAATCTTTTTCTTTTTGTAAACCCTTCAGTTAGCTTTCTAACGTAAGATAAAAAGAAGTCTAGATATAATAATAATAAGATAAAAAGAAGTCTAGGTATAATACTAAGAGCAATATACCATGCATATTTACATCTTCCATTTACACCTTTTTCATGCTATGCCCTTGCAAAATCTATTGATTCTGAAATAATTTTTGTACTGTTAACAAAATTGTATTATTAAAGTGTGGTTGCAAATCTCTAAGTTGTTTAATTAAAAAACCCTTTGCTACGTATACCTCTTTACTATGTAGAATGTCAATTATACAGCCATTTATAGGTAATATAATCAATAAACTATTGGAAAGTATAAAATAATAATGAATTAAACTGGTAATTAAATAAATAACCATGTTCTAGTTAACACTGTATTTTATTAAGAGGCACACAAAAATCTGTGACAGAAAAAAAAAACCAAAAGTAAGAATGAAATTATAAGACTGGTGAAAAAAAAGTACTAGGTTGATTTTACAGTTACTAATATCTATAAGCTGTAATAAAAAGTAGAAGACTCTTTACATGGATGCATACAATTTTGGGCACATATTAGATTATGGTCAGGAAGGACTCTGCAGGTGCTAAAGTGATATTACAAGACACCAAAATATTCACTATATTATGATAACCAAAATATCATCCTTAAAGCTTATCATTTTCTACCTATGGGCAGAAAAAGTTTGAACATGAGCAAATTAGAAAACTACCTCTAACATTAGGAAATCAAACACCCAAAAGCTTTTATTTTCTAGTAATGATCATTTCAAAGCTCAAGATCATTTAGAAATAGTCTGTAATGAGAGAAGTATTTTAAATGCAGTATCTGTGAGTCAAAACTCATTATCTTACAGAAAGAGACAAAAATATGGGTAAAGAGAGGCATAGAACTATGGTAAGTGATAGTAGATTTGATAAATCTACTAAACTACAAGCTGATCTAAACTACAAGCTGATCTAAACTACAAGCTGATCATCCTCGTGCATTAGTTAACATTAGTTATCTCTAGTATACCACGGAAAACGAATGGAGAGGGAAGAGACTGGAATCAGGAAAAAATCTATTAGGAGTCTAGACCAGAGAAGTGGTGTAGGAAACAGAGAGCAAAAAATGTGATGGGACATACATACACTACCAAAAGTAAAATAAATAGCTAGGGGGAAGCAGCTGCATCGCACAGGGAGATCAGCTCAGTGCTTTGTGTCCACCTAGAGGGGTGGGATGGGGAGGGTGGGAGGGAGACGCAAGAGAGAGGAGATATGGGGATATTTGTATACGTGTAGCTGATTCACTTTGTTATACAGCAGAAACTAACACACCATTGTAAAGCAATTAAACTCCGATAAAGATGTTAAAAAAAAAAAAAAAGTAGACCTTTTCTTGAAAAAAAGAAGTGTGACCGGATAGAAGAAAAAGGAAAGTAAAGCCTGAACATAGAAATAAGTTTTAAGATGGTACCTTAGTTTAGGTTCCTCCCAAAGCAGGCCTGGAGGAAGAATTTAGCTGCAGAGAACACAGTGAGTGATGGGGAGGTAAAACAGGAATGGGGGATGTGTTTATGATCGTGTTACAGAATTCAACCCTGTAAAGTCATGTAAATCCCCCTTTAGAACTGCTTCACTACAGGCAGAAGATGGAGCCTTTAGCCATCAAATTCTGTCTTGTATTGGCTGAGGGTTGATCTCAAGAGGATTAAGTAATTCCTTCCCCCATTTCTGTCTGAATTTGGGTTGGAGAAGCCTCTCTGGCCCCTGAGAAGCTTCCAGGTAGAGGGTGCTTCAAGTGAAAGCTGTCAGCTCCTTTCAGAATGGTCTGTTGAAGCAGCAGGGGAACTCAGAGTTGGGTGGACAGGATCTGGGGCAGGGCATCAAGCTCTACTGCAGATGGAAAAGGTGATGCTCTCCTTACTGGCAGCTGAAGTACATTACTATGTGGACCCTAGATTTCAGTTGAATGATAGTGCTCTGCAACAAACATGTTCCATGTGCTACAAATCCCTTTCCACCAAGAATCCCTTCCCTTCTACTCTGCCAAGTGAACCTCTACCATTGCTCATTCATTCAAGGAGATTGAGAAGCTTTCTTCCCCTCACCCTTACCCTCCATGCCACACACACTCCCCAAGGCCTTTTGTTTTTTCTTCCACCCCAGTGGGGAGATCTCACTAATGTAAAATAATAATAAAGACTATTCCCATAATAGCATATCTGAGTTGTACTTTGAAAGGTGGTCAGTAATAGGCAAGAGAAAATTTTATTTACCTTTTAGGATGTTTCATTCAGGAGAAGTGGAAAGTTTTAAAGCCTCCTTAGGGTAAAGGCCAGGCCACAAACATGTGATGCTCTTGTCCTTCCAATGTAGAAGAGGGTACTGGAGAGAGGGCAGAAAGGACCCAGGTGAGTTTAGGGAAGAAGAAGAAGAGATCACAAAGTGTGAAGGGAACTCGTGGATGCTTATCCAAGATGGACTCTACATTACTGGGGACTTGATAGGGGAGGGAAAGATACATTTTGCAGCTGACCTGGACTCTGTGTGCATGAATTATTGCCTAGGAAATTGTCTCTCCTCACCTTCCTAGGCATCATGGGCACACAGAGTGTGTTACCCATGCACATAACTAATTTTTTATAATGCATGTCCTATGTGCCAGATGTTGTGCTATATGCTGGTGACACTGTAGTGAATAAACAAACATGGTCCCTGCCTTCATGGCATTTATAGTCAAAAAAGATTAGTGAATACCCCATCTACGATTCCTTTTTCTGCTTCTCACGTCACATATCAGTCTTGTTTGCCTCTTGAGTCATCTTTTACATCCTGCCTTATAACTCCTTGTGGGCATGCTTGGCTTCACCTAACAGAGTAAGAACTCCCTGAGGGCACAGACCATTTCTTTTCCCACACAAGTGCTGGCTGACTGACTCTGACTGATGGACTGAGGCAGCAGAGATGATTGAGTGAGGGTCTCATTTAAAGTGTCCAGTGGAAGTCTAGATTTGAGCATTTCAAGTCTACAGTATGTTTGACCTAATCTGCTCAGCTATATGCAGAACTGTGGGAGAAGGTTCTTTGCCTGAAGGAGTCATCCCTCCTCTTACTTTATATCTTCAAAGCAGCATACTTAATGATCAAAGCCATATGTGTTACACTTATTCGGGGAACAGCATTGAAGTTTGAGCTTTAAAAATGATGGGGGAAAAGTTCATCTTTAGGCCACTGCTTCCAAGTTTATGGGAATGAATATTCAAAGGGATATTCTTCAACAGAGCATTTTGAACTTTCCAAAACTGTGTGATTCTATAAGCAGTTATAATATTAGGGAGTAGCCCAAGGACTGAAGCTGAATAAGATCGTGAAAAGGACAAGGGCTTTAGACTCGGAATGAATAGTCATTTATTAACTGCATGAATTTGAACAAGTAAGTTAATCTCTCAGGACCTCAGTTTCATCTTTAAAATGGGGATGTTAATACCTTTTTAAAAGATTTATAAGGATTAATGGAGATAATTCATGTGGAGTACCTCATATACTATAACACATAGCTGTCACAAATGATGCATATTTATTTCAAAGGAAGATATGACAAATATTTGTCAAGTGTCCCCGTTCAAATTCATGACCAACTAGGTAATGGAACATCTTTGCAAAACTAATGTTTTATAGCATTTGCAAAACTAAATAATAATAGACATAGCGAGGAACCATACATGATAATGGGCAAAAGGACGAATAAAGAGGATAATATGCTTATGAGAAAATGCCAAAAGTATATTATTATAGACACTTTGCCAAATTTTAAATTTAAATCAATGGAAAAGGCTTAAAAATAAAAACTTTCAAATTTTCTTTGAGGAAGGAAAAGAGTTAACCAAAATAGTACTGCCTCTATGAGGGAAATTAATCCATGGAGAATTCCCAGAAAGCACTAATCATATAACTTCTTCCAAGCTCCTCTTGAAAGAAACCAGGAAAAGTGGCATACTAATTTCTCCTCTCTCTGACTCGCCATAAAATCAATCAAACCCTCTTCCTTGCTAGATCAAGCAGAGACAAATCAGTTCCAATGTAGTATGTGGAAAGTATTAAGTACACCTAAGAAAAGACACAGAATTGGTACCTGTAAGTCCAGACATGCAAGCATCTACTCAAAAATTACAAAATGAATACGCTAGGATGCTACAAAATAGAAACACAAAGACACACATGCCCACACACACATTTTTAAGCTCTCATAGCACTTTGTAACCTTTTAACGAGGACACTCATTAAAGAATACTTTATATTTCAACCAAGCATTCAGGTTTTCATCTCCATTTTAGACTACAAACTACTTGAAAATAAAGACTAGGCCTCACTTATTTTTCACTGTTCTATTTCCTGTAATGCCAACATCAGGAACCAGCCCCTTACACAGGTCAAGAAAATAAAGAAAATCAATTTTGTGAGTGTTTAATATGTGCCAGACACTAAGCTCGGAATTTTTTTAAAAAAATACCTCTTTGAGTATATTATTGAATTCAATTTTTTGGTATGATGTGAGTCTCGGCGGCCTCTTACAAAAGCCGAGATATTCCCTCTCTGCTGTACCCAAAGCAACAGCCTTCTTCAAAGGCCACAAGTTATCACACAGTAGTAGTTTAAATGTACAGCCGTCAGCCACATAATTCCATCTTCTCCCAAGTAAAGTCTGAACTACAGACCAACTCATTAGTGAAAGTATTCATTCTAATTAAAGAAGTTTCTCTTTCAAGTTACAAATCTGAACATTTAGCATAAAAGAAATGTATAAGAAGTAAATCTCATTAAAATAATGAGTCAATAAGAATCATCATGTGTCAGCTTCCAAATATCGTTTTCCTTTCTAACTCACAGGTTATATGTGATTGTGGAAAAGGAAACTGGTACAATTCTTTGAAATAATCAGGAAATAAAATTGAAATTAGAGGCTTACAAATGTGCAAAAGTGCAATATAAACCACATATAAAATGCAGACCTCTCTCTATTCTTCCTCCTCCAAAGATAATAATTAATCAAAAGAATATTCCCTAATAAGCAGTGACGTTGAACAAGTTTTTATGTGCCTGTTGACCATGTGTATGTCTTCTTTATACATAAGTCTAAATAATATTATACATGTAAAAGCTATATAATGTTATAAACAAATAAAAAATTAAAGTTTTTAAAAAGGATATTCCCATTGAATAGGGAGCACTGAAGCAATTGCCTCATGTATTTGCAAATGTATGAGAAACAATTTTTAAAGGAGTCAAAGAATCTCCTTTGTAATCTTACTCATGGTCTCAGAAGGTGAAAAATTAGTTTCACATGTGATAAACTGAGACTGGAAGGAGAAAATTGACACCGGAAAAGGAAAAGATAAATGCAGGATTCTGAGTTCTGTTCAAATTGGAGAACACCAATGGGGAGACTAAAGCGCTCTCTTACTGAAGCAGCAGTTTGAAGTACTCTTGTATAGTATAATAGAATAATTGACCCAATTAGGGTCCTATTCATCAGAAATTAGATTTCTGCAGGTGCCAAGCACAAAGGCTTTTAACGGCCTTCTCGGCTTCTCACTAGCAACATTGGGAAACTGCAGGCACAACAAAAGTGCAAAATCTGCAATTTAATATCTTTCCTCAAGGTATCTGCTGAACCTCACTTTAATTTTAAAGATGGATGAAAGGGACACAGCTTAGGGTCTGTCCCCTTGACAAGACAGCCCTTTTCCTGTAAGACTATGGCTGGCCATCCTCTTTAACCCAGCATAAAAGAAACACATTTAAAAGCAGCAACTGTAGGCTATGATTGAATATTCACCTTTCGCACAGTATCTCATTCCACAGTCTGTCCAATTCAGGTCATTTTGGGGAGATTAATATTGTATTCACCATTTAAGGTTTAGGACCATTGATGGGTCACCATTTAAGGTTTAGGACCATAATGGGTCACCATTTAGGACCCAGAATGGCCTCAACGAAGTCCTTTAGATGCTATTTCTTCAGATGCAATTCACATTACATAGTTGAAAAGTCTGTTTAAACTGGGCCTGAGATTCTCAAAAAGAAACGGATGGTACTTCAAGTTTTTCTGGATGTACGGGATAGGAAAGAGGTAAGGAAAAGCACCTTGTCTGAAGATCAAGGGATTGCTGAATGAATTTCTACTGTAGTTTTTTTAATAAAATGTTCTCTTTCACTGACAGGATATGAAGAAATTCACTCCCCTAACTTCCCTACCTTTGCCACTTGGAATACATACACAATCACTCCAATTTCCTATTCTTCTCAATTTTCTTTCTAGCACTGATTATTATTTGAATTATGTTTAGATGTGTGTGTTTACTTATACTGATTTCTGTATCTTCCATTAAAATGCATGTTCCAGGGGAATAAAGACATTGTCTCACTTATTTACTGCTTTGTCCCCCATCCCTAGTTCCCAGAAAAGTACAGTTGGCCCTCCAAACCAGTAGATGCAGAACCTGTGGATACAGACGGCCAACCGCACCAGGTCACTTTATATAAGGAACTTCAGCACCCATGGATTTTGGTATCTGTGAGGTTCTGGAACAAATTCCCCATAGATACTGAGGGATGACTGTACAAGGCATGTGGCAGAGTCTCAATACATGTTTCTTGAATAAAATAAATTTATTTTCCTTAGAGAAATTTAAAATCAGCACATTAAACGTGTACTGATACTAAGGGAAATAATACCCCTGGCCTGCTTCATGGGTTCAAACAGAATATATAAGATCCTGTAACTCTACAGTATAGGGTTGAGTTTAGCTTTAAGCCAGCTTGTGGCCAGACCCATCTCCAGTGCTAAGTATCAAACTGTCTACTAGATCTCACCACAACTGAAAGGAAATACATCCTAAAATAAGTATTATATCCCCTTCCTTCCTCCAGCACTACTCCAATTACAACCCAATTTTCCCCACTACGTTGGTTACACTTAATTGGTTATACCTAATTGGTAGCCAAAAACCTACCTCAACTTTAAATTCTCAGACCAACATACACCAAATCCTGCCAATTCCACTTCTTAAATATCTCTCCAGTATCTCTACCATTTTATCTTCATCCACCTCACTATTGCCACTGTCTTAGATCATATCTTTTTTTTTTTGCTGACTAATATGAGAGTCTCATAACTGGTCTCCTTATTTCAGTCTTTCTTTTTCCTTCCCAACCATCTTCCATATTTTTATTCAGTATGTTTTTTAAAGTATAGATCTGATCACATGCCTTCAATATATCCCATTACCTACTCAATACAGTATAAAATTCTTAGTAGGACATAAAAGACCGTTCCATGGCCTTGCCTGTTTTCCGGCCTCATCTCTTGCTGCTTCCTATAGGCACTCTATTACTTTCACATTTACCTCTGCTCTTTGGCTATTCATTTCTCTCTAATGGCACTATGCCCTCCCTTCCCCCATTCCTCTTCCACTAGGAAAGTCCTTCTAATTCTCAGGATTCAGCACAAGTGCCAGAATACTTCTCTTGGGATGGACTTTGGTACCTGGAGAAAAATGAGTAGTCCATCTGCTCTGGTTCAATATCAGCTTCTTGAATGTCATTTATTCTATTATTGCAAATGTTTGGGCATTTTTCTCTCTCACACTAATATGGAACCTCTTTAAAAGCAGGTGCTGTGTCTTACAACCTGGGACAGGGCATTGTACAGAGTATGGACATGCTTGCGGAATGAATAATGGAATGGCCCCTTCTTACTACACGTTAGTTTCCTTTTCATGACCAGCATATGAACCTCTCTGAACTCAAGGAGTGCTCCAGTCCCTCTTTTAAAGGGCTCATCCGTTTAGGTCAGGTCCATCCAGGATAATCTCTCTTTTGATTAACTCAAAATCCACTGATTATGGACCTTAATTATATCTGCAAAATCCCTTCACCTTTGCCATGTAATGTAACATAATGATGAGTGGCACCTCATTGCATTCACAGGTTCCATGTACACTTGGGCAGGGGATTATGCAAGGGCATAGGTTATTAGGAGTCACTTTAGAATTCTGTCTAACACAGCTGGGCACCTCTCGACTAACTAATGCTTCTCAGTCCTCAACTCACGTCACTGGGGTGATCTCAGAAGTTTCACAATCAAGCTGAAGTTGGAGGGAGCAAACGAAACGAACTTAGGAGAATGGAGATATCTCTGGGTTTATTAGCTAACAAAGAGCTTGTCATGTTAATTATTTTTTAATGTTTGTCTTATTCTTTAAAGTTCATGTGCAGATGGTCAGGTAAATAGTTTGCACGTATATGCCATTTTTTTTTTAATGAGCAGCAGTCTTTTTTTTCATTTTCAGCATGCTTATTTATCTTTGTATCTATATTCATAGGTATAATGTGAACCTTGTAAGGGAAATGAGAGCATCATACTCATTTTTATATTCCAAGTGTCTATATCTCAATATTTAATTAGGACCCCCCACCTACGTAAGCAGTTCTAATTCTGCTTAATTTAGATACTTTGCTTTGTTTGACCTTGGGATTGCCTATGTCCCTTAAGAGATAGAGAGAGGGATGAGAAGGACGTTTGATGTTTGATTAAAATATTGTACAAATGCATACATAATTAGGTCCCTAGTCCTTTCAGAAAGAATGTTCTAGCTCTTTGGCAGACAAAAAAAGGAAATATATGTGGGCTTCAGCTCTGACAGCTCAAAAATGTCTTGGAAGCTACCATTTCTTCAAAACCAACTGAGGTCAGTGATATCACAGAGCTATTCCTGAGGACTTCTGCTTCTTCAGCAAGATCAGGCAGACAAAGGCCTGTGAAATAACACTCCCCTTCTACCAGTGGAGAAATCTGGGCTCAGCCCTGTGTGTGTTTGGGCTTTACATTCCTCTGGGCAGCACACCGGGCCCAGTTCAAACTCCCCACATAACATTCTCACTCAGGATGCTGCTAGTGCAGGTCCCATGGCAAAGGAAACACAAGAGTAAAAACAGAGAACTGACACAACACTTAAGACACTGTCAGTGCCCCATGTCTACACAGGCAGCGGCTTCAATAATGAACGTGTTCAATCTTCAGTGATGCATGAAGGACACAAAAGCAAACTCACAGAAATCCTCAGATTCTCCTAGAGTAGAAAGGCTGCTGGTGATTGATTACAGTCACATTTTTGTCATGTGAAGCCAGCTTAGTATTAGAGAAACATCTTTGCAGATCAAGGCTGTAACCTAAGGTATGTGGATTGCTTCAGAGAGTCCAAGAAGCCCCTGAAATAATAGGGGAAAAGTTTTGCCGGTACATACATGTAACACAAATGTCATTTGGGATTTTCTCTGCCCTTAGAGGCTCAGGGAATTTTCACCCAAAGTCCTGATTCAGGCTATGGGGCACTGAGAAGCCCCACTCACTGTGTGTGTGTGCCTTACTGTGCTTATTTCTATTTGATCTGGAATCAGGACAGCCTGCTTTGTGTTGCCCTCCCTTTGGACCAGAAGTGAAGCTCTGTCCTTCTCACTTGCCTACACGAGAAATTCCAATCACAGCAAATATAGCATGAGTTTTATGGATGTACCAAAATATGTGTGGTCATGAAGAAGCAGCTCATAAGATTTCCCTGGATTTGTTTCCTTCCTCCTTTGCCCTTGTAGTTAGTATCCACATATTCTGTCCTTTCCAAACCTGTATTTATCACATAGGCCCTTCCTGTCCAATACAAATCCTTGAGAATATCATCCAGTCCCCTCTTCCTTATAGGGCCCTTCCAAAATTATATGCTTTCCTCAGTTCTCTGCCTTGTTGGGAAATAAACATTTCTGTCTATGTTTATGCCTACGCACATATTCCCTAGAGATAAAGTGAAAAACTTCCACCATATTTTCAAAAATGGTCCATGATCCAAAATGGGTAAGAATGATTTCCACAGAGGAAATGTTTGGAAGCCACACTCCACTGACAAGAAAGATGAATGATATAACACACAAGAGGCCCTGGTAAGACTAGAGTATTTGTCTTTTCTCTGCACCCTTGAGGCAGCAAAGCTCTAACTACAGGTTCTCAGGTTCTCGCCAGAGCACGGTGGCTGTATTTCACATCCCAATCACCATCCTGCTCCTCTGGGCCACCTCCTTGCCTTTTCCATTGTTCCTCTCCACTTTCAACTCTGTCCAGTGTGCCCTCTGGAACCTCCTAACATTATTAATAAATAAATTTTCTTCACAACCTCTTCTCAGAACATTCTATCTCCAGAGTAGCAGTACAGCCTAACAGTTTAAAAGTTTGAGTATGAAATTAGTTTCTCTGTTTTCAAATTTATGCTCGATTACTGACTAGCTCTTGTGAGTTTGGGAAACTTCGTTTTTCATCTATAAAGTGGGATAATAATAGTCTTCACTCACAGGGTATTGTGAAGGTTAAATGAGTAAATATATGCAGGGAACTTAGAACACAGCAAGTCTAAAGAAAGGGTTAAGTCTCCTCTTTATCCTTATTACATGATCATCCGTCATCACCTAGTTCCACATGAAAGATGCGCCATGAAGATACCGCTTCTCACATAGCTTCTCTAGTGGAATCTCTCATTTCCCACATATCCCAAACCAAAAGCCTGGGTAGAGAAATCAGCAAAATGCCAACTCATCAACACATTTACACATCCACATCCAACCCAAACCACGCAATGGAAAATAGCTTTAATTTATTATGTATTAGTTTAAAAAGAAAAGTGAAGTTTAATAGGCAGATGTGTTAGGAATGAAGGTTTAGCTAACACTGGAAAGTACTTTATAATATTAAAAACTGCCCAGGAATGAAATATGTTATTTGAGGATGTAGCAGGGTCCCTATCCTGGACACATTAACAGAAGTTGTATGCATGTCCCATTTCTCTGATGTTATAAGAAGGATTACTGCCTGAAGAGGGGCCTTGGACTTAATTACAAAAATCCCTTTCAAAATAAAATCCTGTGAATCCTGACTCTCCATGGAATCTGTTCATATTCCAAGGAGAATACATGAAAAAATTCAGTAGTTTTATATACATAACACACTTAGAGTTAATTGTGGTAGGGGGAGCACAGCACTATTGGTTACAAGACCTATACTCTGAGCTTGGCTCTGCAACTCACTTCTGTGATCTTGAAGAGGTCACTTAATCTCTATCAGGGAAGGGGAAAGAACAGGTTGCACCCATGGCTCTCAAACACTTTTAAACTGTGAAATTATTTTTATTAATGAAAGCCCACAAGGAAGCTCTATACGTAACAGAAATAAATTCCCAGAGGGAAAGATTTCAGTAGCAATGACAGGGGCCTAACCAATTCCCTGTTCTGCCTCCCCAAAACCCCTTGTCTCCAGGGTCAGCCCTTGATGTGGGTTCACAGACCTTCAAAGATTTCTCAGAGTCAACTTTCAGAACAAACAAGCCAACCTGAACAAAATGGCTTCTACAGTCTTTTCACCTCTACCCGAGGTTTACTTTCTTTATATATATCTTTGAAATTAACCATGTTTTATCCCTGTTCAAGATTTTTCTTCTTTGATACTAACACTAAGCTAAGACCAAAGGATTTTCAGCATGGAAATGGCATTGTTTTATGGCTTATTTTAATATTACTCAAGAACACAAGATAGTTCAAGATGGCAGAAGAGTAAGATGTGGAAATCACTTTCCTCCCCACAAATACATAAGAAATACATCTACATGTGGAACAACTCCTACAGAACACCTACTGAACGCTGGAAGAAGACCTCAGACCTCCCAAAAGGCAAGAAACTCCCCACATACCTGGGAAGGGCAAAAGAAAAAAGAAAAAACTAAGACAAAAGAATAGGGATGGGATCTGCACCAGTGGGAGAGAGCTGTGAAGGAGGAAAGGTTTCCACACACTAGGAAGCCGCTTCGCGGGTGGAGACTCCGGGTGGCGGAGGGGGGAGCTTCAGGGCCGCGGAGGAGAGCGCAGCAACAGGGGTGCGCAGGGCAAACAGGAGAGATTCCCGCACAGAGGATCAGTGCCGACCGGCACTCACCAGCCCGAGAGGCTTGTCTGCTCACCCGCCGGGGTGGGCGGGGGCTGGGAGCTGAGGTTCGGGCTTCGAAGGTCGGATCCCACGGAGAGGACTGGGGTTGGCTGCATGAAAACAGCCTGAAGGGGGCTAGTGTGCCACAGCTAGCCCGGAGGGAGTCCAGGGAAAAGTCTGGAGCTGCCTTAGAAGCAAGAGACCTTTTCTTGCCTCTCTGTTTCCTGGTGCTCGAGGAAAGGAGGTTAAAGGAGCTTAAAGCAGCTCCAGAGATGGGCGCGAGCCGTGGATATCAGCGCGGACCCCAAAGACGGGAATGGGATGCTAAGGATGCTGCTGCAGCCACCAAGAAGCCTGTATGCAAGCAGAGGTCACTCTATACACCTCCCTCCCAGGAGCCTGTGCAGCCCGCCACTGCCAGGGTCCCCTGATCCAGGGACAACTCCCCTGGGAGAACACACGGCACGCCTGAGGCTGGTGCAACATCACGATGGCCTCTGCCGCCACAGGATCACCCCGCATCCGTACCCATCCCTCCCCCGACCCCGGCCTAGTGAGCCAGAGCCCACGAAGCAGGTGCTCCTTTAACCGTGTCATGTTTGAGTGAAGAACAGATGCCCTCAGGCGACCTACACGCAGAGGCAGGGCCAAATCCAAAGCTGAACCCCAGGAGCTGTGGGAACAAAGAAGAGAAAGGGAATTTCTCCCAGCAGCCTCAGGAGCAGTGGATTAAATCTCCACAATCAACTTGATGTACACTGCATCTGTGAAATACCTGAATAGACAACGAATCATCCCAAATTCAGGCGGTGGCTTTTGGGAGCAACAATATATATATTATTTTTGTGATGTGTGTATGTGTATGCTTCTGGTGGGATTTTGTCTGTATAGCTTTGCTTTTACCATTTGTCCTAGGGTTCTGTCCATCAGGGTATTTTTTACTTTAAAAATTTTTTTTCGTAATAATTATTTTTTATTTTAATAACTTTATTTTATTTTACTTTATTTTATCTTCTTTCTTTCTTTCTATTTTTCTCCCTTTTATTCTGAGCCGTGTAGATGAAAGGCTCTTGGTGCTCCAGCCAGGCATCAGGGCTGTGCCTCTGAGGTGGGAGAGCCAACTTCAGGGCACGGGTCCACAAGAGACTTCCCAGCTTGACATGATATCAAACGGTGAAACTCTCCCAGAGATCTCCATCTCAAGGCCAAGACCCAGCATAACTCAACGACGAGCAAGCTACAGTGCTGGACACCCTATGCCAAACAACTAGCAAGACAGGAACACAACCCCATCCATTAGCAGAGAAGCTGCCTAAAATCATAATAAGGCCACAGACACCCCAAAACACACCACCAGACGTGGACCTACCCACCAGAAAGACAAGCTCCAGCCTCATCCACCAGAACACAGGCACTAGTCCCCTCCACTAGGAAGCCTACACAATCCACTGAACCAAACTTTTCCACTGAGGACAGATACCAAAAACAACGGGAACTACGAACCTGCAGCCTGCAAAAAGGAGACCCCAAACACAGTAAGTTAAACAAAATGAGAAGACAGAAAAACACACAGCAGTTGAAGGAGCAAGGGAAAAACCCACCAGACCTAACAAATGAAGAGGAAATAGGCAGTTACCTGAAAAAGAATTCAGAATAATGACAGTAAAGATGATCCCAAATCTTCAAAATAGAACAGAGAAAATACAAGAAACGTTTAACAATGTAACAAGGACCTAGAAGAACTAAAGAGCAAACAAACAATGATGAACAACATAATAAATGAAATTAAAATTTCTCTACAAGGGAACAAAAGCAGAATAACTGAGGCAGAAGAACGGATAAGTGACCTGGAAGATAAAATAGTGGAAATAACTACTGCAGAGCAGAATAAAGAAAAAAGAATGAAAAGAACTGAGGACAGTCTCAGAGACCTCTGGGACGACATTAAACACACCAAAATTTGAATTATACGGGTTCCAGAAGAAGAAGAGAAAAAGAAAGGGACTCAGAAAATATTTGAAGAGATTATAGTTGAAAACTTCCTTAATATGGGAAAGGAAATAGTTAATCAAGTCCAGGAAGCACAGAGAGTTCCATACAGGATAAATCCAAGGAGAAACACACTAAGACACATATTAATCAAACTATCAAAAATTAAATACAAAGAAAAAATATTAAAAGCATCAAGGGAAAAACAACAAATAACACACAAGGGATCCCCATAAGGTTAACAGCTGATTTTTCAGCAGAAACTCTGCAAGCCAGAAGGGAGTGGCAGGACATATTTAAAGTGATGAAGGAGAAAAACTAAAACCAAGATTACTCTACGCAGCAAGGATCTCATTCAGATGTGATGGAGAAATTAAAACCTTTACAGACAAGCAAGAGCTAAGAGAATTCAGCACCACCAAACCAGCTTTACAACAAATACTAAAGGGACTTCTCTAGGCAGTAAACACAAGAGAAGGAAAAGACCTACAATAACAAACCCAAAACAATTAAGAAAATGGTAATAGGCACATACATATTGATAATTATCTTAAATGTAAATGGATTAAATGCTCCAAACAAAAGACACAGACTGGCTGAATAGATAGAAAAACAAGACCCATATATATGCTGTCTAAAAGAGACCCACTTCAGACCTAGGGACACATACAGACTGAAAGTGAGGGGATGGAAAAAGATATTCCATGCAAATGGAAATCAAAAGAAAGCTGGAGTAGCAATTCTCATATCAGACAAAATAGACTTTAAAATAAAGATGATTACAAGAGACAAAGAAGGTCACTACATAATGATCAAGGGATAATCAAAGAAGAAGATATAACAATTATAAATATTTATGCATCCAACATAGGAGCACCTCAATACATAAGGCAAATACTAACAGCCATAAAAGGGGAAATCCACAGTAACAAAATCGCACTAGAGGACTGTAACACCCCACTTTCACCAAGGGACAGATCATCCAAAATGAAAATAAAAAAGAAAACACAAGCTTTAAATGATACATTAAACAAGATACACGTAATTGATATTTACAGGATACTGCATCCAAAAACAACAGAATACACTTTCTTCTTAAGTTCTCATGGAGTATTCTCCAGGATAGATCATATCTTGGGGTCAAATCAAGCCTTGGTAAATTTAAGAAAATTGAAATCATATCAAGTATCTTTTCCGACCACAACGTTATGAGACTAGATATCAATTACAGGAAAAAGTCTGTAAAAAACACAAGCACATGGAGGTTAAACAATACACTACTTAATAACCAAGAGATCACTAAAGAAGTCAAAGAGGAACTCAAAAAATACCTAGAAACTAATGACAATGAAAATACTACGACCAAAACCTATGGGATGCAGCAAGAGCAGTTCTAAGAGGGAAGTTTATAGCAATACAATCCTACCTTAAGAAACAAGAAACATCTCAAATAAACAACCTAACCTTACACCTAAAGCAATTAGAGAAAGAAGAACAAAAAGACCCCAAAGTTAAAAGAAGGAAAGAAATCATAAAGATCAAATCAGAAATAAATGAAAAAGAAATGAAGGAAACGATAGCAAAGATCAATAAAACTAAAAGCTGGTTCTTTGAGAAGAAAAACAAAATTGATAAACCATTAGTCAGACTCATCAAGAAGGAAGAAGACTCAAATCAATAGAATTAGAAATGAAAAAGGAGAAGTAACAACTGACACTGCAGAAATACAAAGGATCATGAGAGATTACTACAAGCAACTATATGCCACTAAAATAGACAACCTGGAAGAAATGGACGAATCTTAGAAATGCACAAACTTCCAAGACTGAAACAGGAAGAAATAGAAAATATGAGCAGACCAATCACAAGCACTGAAATTGAAACTGTGTTTAAAAATCTAGCAACAAACAAAAGCCCAGGACCAGACGGCTTCACCGGCAAAATCTATCAAACATTTAGAGAAGTGCTGACACCTATCCTTCTCAAACTCTTCCAAAATATAGCAGAGGGAAGAACACTCCCAAACTCATTCTATGGGGCCACCATAACCCTGATACCAAAACCAGACAAAGATGTCACAAAGAAAGAAAACTACAGACCAATATCACTGATGAACATAGATGCAAAAATCCTCAACAAAATACAAGCAAACAGAATCTAACAGCACATTAAAAGGATCATACACCATGATCAAGTGGGATTTATCACAGGGATGCAAGGATTCTTCAATATACGCAAATCAATCAATGTGATACACCATATTAAAAAATTGAAGGAGAAAAACCATATGATCATCTCAATCAATGCAGAGAAAGCTTTCGACAAAAACCAACACCTATTTATGATAAAAACCCTGCAGAAAACAGGCATAGAGGGAACTTTCCTCAACATAATAAAGGCCATATATGGCAAACCCACAGCCAACATCATCCTCAATGGTGAAAAACTGAAACCATTTCCATGGTTGCCCACTCTCACCACTATTATTCGACATAGTTTTGGACGTTTTAGCCACAGCAACCAGAGAAGAAAAAGAAATACAAGGAATCCAAATCAGAAATGAAGCAGTAAAGCTGTCACTGTTTGCAGATGACATCATACTCTACAAAGAGAATCCTAAAGATGCTACCAGAAAACTACTAGAGCTAATCAATGAATTTGGTACAGTAGCAGGATACAAAATTAATGCACAGGAATCTCTGGCATTCCTATACACTAATGATGAGAAATCTGAAAGTGAAATTAAGAAAACATTCCCACATACCATTGCAACAAAAATAATAAAATATCTAGGAATAAACCTACCTCTGGAGACAAAAGACCTGTATGCAGAAAATTATAAGACACTGATGAAAGAAATTAAAGATGATACAAATAGATGGAGAGATATACCATGTTCTTGGATTGGAAGAATCAACACTGTGAAAATGACTCTACTACCCAAAGCAATCTACAGATTCAATGCAATCCCTATCAAACTACCAATGGCATTTTTCACAGAACTAGAACAAAAAATTTCACAATTTGTATGGAAACGCAAAGGACCCCGATAGCCAAAGCAATCTTGAGAAAGAACAGCAGAGTTGGAGGAATCAGGCTCCCTGACTTCAGACTATACTACAAAGCTACAGTAATCAAGACAGTATGGTAGTGGCACAAAAACAGAAATATCAATCAATGGAACAGGATAGAAAGACCAGAGATAAACCCACGCTCATTATGGTCACCTTATCTTTGATAAAGGAGGCAAGAATATACAGTGGAGAAAAGACAGCCTCTTCAATAAGTGGTGCTGGGAAAACTGGACAGTTACATGTAAAAGTATGAAATTAGAACACTCTCTAACACCATACACAAAAATAAACTCAAAATGGATTAAAGACCGAAATGTAAGGCCAGACACTATCAAACTCTTAGAGGAAAACACAGGCAGAACACTCTATGACCTAAATCACAGCAAGATCCTTTTTGACCCACCTCCTAGGGAAATGGAAATAAAAACATAAACATACAAATGGGACCTAATAAGAACTTAAAAGCTTTTTCACAGCAAAGGAAACCATAAACAAGATGAAAAGACAACCCTCACAACGGGAGAAAATATTTACAAATAAAGCAACTCATAAAGAATTAATCTCCAAAATTTTCAAGCAGCTCATGCAGCTCAATATCAACAAAACAAACAACCCAATCCAAAACTGGGCAGAAGACCTAAATAGACATTTCTCCAAAGAAGATACACAGTTCGCCAACAAACACATGAAAGAATGGTCCACATCATTAATCATTAGAGAAATGCAAATCAAAACTACAATGAGATATCATCTCACACCGTTGAGAATGGCCATCTTAAAAAAATCTACGAACAATAAATGCTGGAGAGGGTGTGGAGAAAAGGGAACCCTCTTGCACTGTTGGTGGGAATGTAAATTGATACAGCCACTATGGAGAACAGTACGGAGGTTCGTTAAAAAACTAAAAATAGAACTACCATATGACCCAGCAATCCCGCTACTGGGCATATACCCTGAGAAAACCATAATTCAAAAAGAGTCATGGGGCTTGTCTGGTGGCGCAGTGGTTGAGAGTCCGCCTGCCGATGCAGGGGACACAGGTTTGTGCCCCGGTCTGGGCTGCTGGGCCCGTGAGCCATGGCCACTGAGCCTGAGTGTCTGGAGCCTGTGCTCTGCAATGGGAGAGGCCACAACAGTGAGATGCCTGCGTACCACAAAAAAAAAAAAAAAAAAAAAAGAGTGTCATGTACCAAAGTATTCATTGCAGCTGTATTTATAATAGCCAGGACACGGAAGCAACCTAAGTGTCCATCGACAGATGAATGGATAAAGAAGATGTGGCACATATAACAATGGAATATTACTCAGCCATAAAAAGAAACGAAATTGAGTAATTTGTAGTGAGGTGGATGGACCTAGAGTCTGTCATACAGAGTGAAGTAAGTCAGAAAGAGAAAAACAAATAGCGTTTGCTAACACATATATATGGAATCTAAAAAAAAAAAAAGATCACGAAGAACCTATGGGCAAGAGGGGAATAAAGACACAGACCTACTAGAGAATCGACCTGAGGATATGGGGAGGGGGATTGGTAAGCTGTGAGAAAGTGAGAGAGTGGCATTGACATATATACACTACCAAATGTAAAAGAGATAGCTAGTGGGAAGCAGCCGCATAGCACAGGGAGATCAGCTCGGTGCTTTGTGACCACCTAGAGGGGTGGGATAGGGAGCGTGGGAGGGAGGGAGATGCAAGAGGGAAGAGATCTGGGGACATATGTATATGTATAACTGATTCATTTTGTTATAAAGCAGAAACTAACACACCATTGTAAAGCAATTATACTCCAATAAAGATGTTAAAAAAAAAATAGAAGACAAGATAGAATAAACTGATCCTGTGGTCTTTTGCTTTATTATTTACATTTTAATTCAGTGGCTATAAGATTTTTTTTATACTGCTGATATGCAGCTACATACTTTTTACCACATATAAATATCTGCATTTTCACATATAGTATATTTTCATATATAATTGATAGCATATGTTATTTTTAAGTATTAGTGTGTGTACAGATGAATATATGTGTGTGTATACATATATACACACACACACAACTAAAAATTATTTTAATAGGTAAAAAACCCAGGGATATATTTTTTAGCTGCTTTAAACCTCATTTAAAGATATCACCAGTTTTCAAGTAGTAATATAAAATAAATATGCAAATAATACTTCTAAAAAAGGGAATAGCATAATATTTTGACTATGATTAACTTCTGGAATATAAAGGGACTCTAATATGGGTATCAAATCTCAAGATACAATTTAGTAGGTAAGAGTTAGGTTCACGACCAAGGATGAAATCTTCAGCTAGCGTATTTAAAGGTATCTGTTTGAAGAAAAGATTTTCTAGTTTTCATTCTTGGGTGGGAATAAAACTTTAAAACTTAACTTGAAACCCAGGGCAAGAAAAATTAAACTAAAACAGTCACTTATATAGGTAGAAATAATAAGATGCAGATGAAAATAAGCAATAACAAGAAACAACAGGTACTGATGAAAACACATAATTATAGGACACTCATCATTTTCCAGGATAAAATTGATATTTCTTAAATGTTATCATCACAATGTAGTTAGCACTAGTCAAGACTTTATTAAAATACTCAGTCTTGTTTACAATGCACAAATTAAGTTATCTATAGGACTACAAACAAAGCCCTGAAGAATGTTACAAATATCTATAACTAACAAACTAGAATGTGTCTTAAGACATAACATTTAAAGGATTTGGCCTTGTTTCCTCATTTGACCAGATGCTCACTAGCGCATTAACATCTGTTATTCCATATTATCAAATTCTTGAAGGATGGATGCTAAGAGGAAAGCACAAATATGCAGTATCATTGACGCTAATATTGACGCATGTGCTACTTCAATGGGAAACAGTAAACACAGGCTTTTACAGTCATCAAACACTCCTCTAAAAAATGACCTCAGGCAAGAAGAAAGTAACTCCTCTTCTGTTCCTATGTCTCCTTCATTCCCTTCATTGACCAACATCTTGAAAGAGTGGTTTGCACTCTGCCTGCACTTCCTCAACTGCTGTTAGTGCCTTAGCCTTTTGTAATCTGATGTTTTCCTTCATCATTAACTAAAAATTTCCTCACTTCAAATCACAATGGCCTTCCAGTGGCAAATTCAATAGGCACTTTTAAATTATATAACTTGATTGTGCTCCCATATTTGAATATAATTTGATTGGATATAATTTCGGTGATTCTTTTCTCTTCTGGTTCAACTTTTACCCCTCTGGGTATTATTTTCACCATTTTGACTGATTTCCCTTTTGCTGTTTGCCTCTAAATGTTAGTGTGCCTCAAGTTTCCATGCAAGGACATCTCTCTCTGTACCTACTCTCACCAGGCAAACTCCTCTACTCCTGTGCTTTCAGCTCTCATCCTTGTCACAAATGCCCCAGCTTGTCTAGTTCCAGCATTTGCTGCCCATATACTTTCCTATTACCTACCTTTTCTACTTTTCAGCTATCTAAATGATATTATGTACTTGGATATTCCAAAGTACACAGTAAAGGATGTCTAAAATGGGACCCACACATCTAACTACTCCTAGTTAATTTTATCATGCTTTTACCAGGTGCCTAAATAGGAACTTTGAATCCTTCTCAAATCTTCCATCTACTTTGCCTTTAATTCCCCCACCCCCAGTGAGTACTAAACACTACTGATCTTCCCAAGTTAATGTTTCTACAATTATTCCCTCTGTCCACCTCCCTCTGCCTTACTTTCCTCAATTGTTCTTGCCCCAAGTCTTACTTTCTCTAATTCATTCTTCCCATCATTAGTTAAAATGATCTTGAAAAAATATACAGAAAAGTTCTTTGATCTTTTAATTTAAAATACTCATTATTTCCCTATTGCATGCAGGACATAATAACTCAGCTTAACCATGGCATACCAGTGCACTCAAAATTCTTACTGCAGCCCCTTCCCTATCCTACCCACACGTACAGAGCACACATAACCTCTTTTGCCTCTTCAGGAATGCTCCATACATTATTCCCATGCCTTTTTGTATTTTCCATGTCTTTTTTATTAGCTCTTCTCATGAACATAGATATATGCTTATCATAATGTTTTAAGTTAAAAATGTAAGTATTTCCTTCATCTCTATGTCCCTCTTTAGCTAGTAGTTCCTCTTCATTTAGTCTTCTATCTGCTCTGCCACCAGTTATGTTAAATAATGTTCTTTTAATGAACAAATTAGGTTGGCATTATTTAGTACTGAACTTTTATGAATACTCAGCAGGATCTGATATTGTTGGTCTCTTTCTCCTTAAAAAATCCAGCACAAAGGGAAGCTTCATACATTGTTGGTAGGAATGTAAATTGGTCCAAAAATTATGGAAAACAATATGGAAACAAAAAATTGAAAATAGACCTACCATACGATCCAGGAATTCTACTTCTGGGTATATACCCAAAGGAAATGAAAATAGGATTTTGACAAAATACATGCACTCCCATGTTTATCACAGGATTATTCACAATAGCCCAGATATGGAAACAACCCAAATGTCCATCAATAGATGAGTGGATTAAAAAAATGTGGTACATATACACAATGGAATATTACTCAGTCATGGGAAAGGAAGATATGTTCCCATTTCTGACAGCATGGATGGACATTATGCTAAGTGAGGTAAATCAGACAGAGAAAGACAAGTACTATATGATATCACTCATAAACCTGTAAAAAACAGAAAGTAAAATGGCAGTTATCAGAGGTGGGGAAGAAGGAAAGAATGATGGTGTTTAAGGGTACAAACTCATAACAAGTAGTAAACAAGCTATAGAGATCAAATGCACAGAATAATTAATATAGACAATAATATTTTACTGTTAAAAAAACTCTAACCATTTGTCTTTCATTATATGACTCTGCTTGACTTACTCAGTTTAATTGTGTGTGGAATTGGGGGGGTGGGTCCTTTCTGCATCTGTCTTTTAACTGATCAAATTACTCAGGATCCTTAACAAGCATACTTCTTGTCTACTTCTGAATCTATATACTAGCTCTGAAGAGACTCATCCACACCCATGGCTTTATCAATTACCTTTTGCTCTGATTCTCAAATTGAGATGTGTAGCTTAGCTTTTCTTTCTAAGCTACCAGTTTAAATCCATATGAATTTCTTACTGGACATCTTTATCTAATAACCTCACATATACTTCAAACTCAGTACTGTCTACAAACTGACTCATTGACAGAAACCAGCTCAAATCTAGGTGAAGTATTCCCAAGGCCATTCATAATCAGGCAAAACCAAAATCTGAAAACCATCCAAAATTACTCCCACATTTTCTCCACCATCATCACCACAAAAAATAGGTTCCAAGCCCTGTCAATGCTGCCTCTTAAGTATCATCA
The DNA here is from genome assembly GCF_963455315.2 of Globicephala melas. Classification (NCBI taxonomy): domain Eukaryota; kingdom Metazoa; phylum Chordata; class Mammalia; order Artiodactyla; family Delphinidae; genus Globicephala; species Globicephala melas. The sequence goes on from NC_083322.1 coordinate 63,177,393, forward strand.
CATTCACCATCTCAACCATCCCCTGTGCCTTTATTCAAATTTCATGATTCTCTCACCTAGATCAATGTACAGTCTAAATTCTAAATTTAATTTCTAAATGCTAAGTTCTCAGCCACAATTCTCATGAACTACATAAGATAGAAAATGAAAACAAACACAGTATAAATGAACAATCACATTTGTAAAATAAAAGGACACACACTCTTATTTATGTATATCATAATTTTACAGCTGAGAAGAAATTTAGACATGACCTAAGGTTCTCAAATAACACTGAAATGGAGAAAGAACTAAAAGATTGTTCTGGAGAGAAAAACCAATAAATAAAGATTTAAGTATATTCTTTGCTTTCTGCTAACTTTTTTTTTTTGGTCTTGACAAAGGAAATTTTGAGTAAGAGAATGTTATATGGAAAATACTATTACCCATGTAGCCAGATTGAAAAGAGAAAAAGTAGAATGATGGATCATCATTAATCTTAGGCTTCCCATGAAGAGTAGATTAGACTTCTTTCCAAGATGGGCTGAGCTGAGAACCTCTGTTAATGCTTCGTGTATTAAAAAACAAGTGCTAGAGACTGAATGCTTGTGTCCTCCCAAAGTTCATATATTGAAATCCTCATTTCCAAAGTGATGGTATTTGATGTGAGGGCTTTGGGAAGTAATTAAGTTCAAATGGTGTCATGAAGGTGGAAATCTCATGATGGCATTTACTACCCTTATATTGATGAAAAGGGAAAGAGACACCAGAACTCTCTCTTTCTGCCATGTGAGGATACAGCAAGAACAAGGCCATCCATGAGCCAAGAAGCGAGCTCTCACCAGGAAGTGAACTGGGCAACACCTTAATCTTGTACTTCCAAGTCTCCAGAAACATAAGAAATAAATCTCTGTTGTTAAGCTATCCAGTCTATGGTATTTTGTTACAGCAGCCTGAATTAAGATAACAGATTTATTCAATTTTGGACAGCCATGATTGGCTAGTTATGTGCTATGAAGGCAATCCACTTTTTGTTAACATCTCATTCTTGTTTTATCTCTGTAGGAAAATCCTGTTGAACAAAACAATTATTTGACAGTGAGCCATATTTGCAATTCCTTTGTGGCTATCTAAATTTAACATGTAATTTATTTACTTTCCAGGTCTAAAAGGGCTTATAGGAATTGGGTCTCCTGAGCCAGTCCACCCCAAATTTTTATTTATTTTTGAAATAAAAAAATTCAGTAATTGTTATATCCATTGTTGAAAGGAAATGACCAATTATATTAGTTAGAAATTACTTTGGGTGAAGTAAAAGATAACATGACTAAGAGTAGATAAAGAAAATAAATCTGAAAGTAGGCATGATTCAGCAACTCAGTGATATCAAAGTCAGTATCTCTATGAATATCTATGATTTCACAATGACTGCTGAAGCTCCAGTCATTGGGTATAAAGCCAAGCAGAAAGAAGGAAGGAAGGTGTCTACTGTATCTGTCCTCATTAACAAGAAAGTGGAAGATTTCCCAGAAATATCCCCAAGAGACTTCTTTTTACATATGACTAACCAGAACTGTATCACTTGGCCATTCATCATGTAAAGAGAGACTGTGAAAGCAAGCATGCAGCTTTCCCAGTACATTATGGTAGAGGCAAGGAAGGGAGAAGGAGATTGGGAACAAGTTTGGGTTTAATTTACCAATAATATCTGCTACTCCAATTATCTACCAATTGATCCAGAATTTTTTTTTAAACAAAGAAGCTAAGCAGATTTGTAAAATCCCTCAACTATCAGAAGCATCATATTTAAAATTTCATTTCATGGAAAGACGTTCTTTCTATCTTTAAATACCTTTCCCAGTATTAAGCCAAGTCATGGTGCCCTGTCTCCTTAATAAATCAAGAAATAGCAAAGCAAGCAGATTCATAAGTCTTTGCAGATATCTTGGGCCTATGCATCTTTTAAAAGGTTACTGTATTTGTACGTAAGCCCAGGTTCCCTGTATGTCCTCAGAGGAATTAATTCATCATTGGAATCCAGTGCTGGTTTCCTGAAATAAAGCCAACAGGAGACCAGGAGCACCAGCTCAGAAGCAATGAGGTAGAGTGGTTAAGAGCTCGGCAGCTGTTTCAAGTAGCAATAAGTTCAATTCGTGGTTCTACCCTGCTACCTGTATGACTGCAGGTGAGTTATTTAGCCTGTCTAAACCTCCATGTCCTCATCTATAAGATGAGAATGTTAACAATATCTACCTTGTAAGACATGAATAGGAAAATGCACGCAAATTTGGCTGTAAGTGTTCAGCGTTGTTGAGCAGGCTGCTAGTTACGTACCCAATAGCCATTCCCCCCTTATATGGGGATATGTATATAGTTAAAGACCACCGCCTCCAATGCAAATAAGGGCGACCACTTGATTATATTCTGATCACTGATATGTAAGCATTGGGGTTTTTGAGAATGCATTTTTTAAAAACGTGCTGAATGGCTGGCACATTTTACCCTTGCCCTTTCTTCTTTCCTGACCAATGCCTGGTGTCCTAGCTACTATCTTATGACCAGAAAAGGTATAATGCCAAAGGACAGTCTATAGTTCCTAGAAATTGCTTGTAAAATGTTTTCAATAGTATGTTGCTCTATTTTGGAGTACCACAGAAAATTATGTACTCATTTCTTGGGTTGCGTCTTCGATGTCACAGAGGTTGTCAGTAAAAACATTAATTCAAATACGGGAGACCACAGCAAATCTTAAAAAGGAGCTCACTATACTTATTATCCTCAGGAGAGAAAAATAAAAACATCACTTTCCTCTGAAATGTTACAAAAAAAGAAGAAAGGGTCTCATCTATTGGTTCTGTTCTAATGAGAATCTATCTTATAACTATGTAATAAATTATAAAAGGAATGAAGAATATCATATTTCTTTCTCATACCTGCTATATCATTTTGCTCAATGAAAATTTCATGACTGATATTCTTCAGGCATAGTACCAACTACAACGTGGAGAACATTAGAAGAATTCAGCTTTGCTCAAAGCTTTCAGACATATTAACAACTTGCCATCCCTTAAAAGAAATGGGAAGTGACTCCTAGGCCAAGAACCACATATAATAAGCAAACTTTAGATCAAAGAAGTTGAGTAAAATACCCTAAACTGAATACTTTGACTTTAAGTGAAATGTCCCTTCAAAAATCCCCTTGTGAGTGATATTTTAAATAATATTTAGGATATTATTATAAGACCTATAAAGTATGAATAAAAAAACAAGTTTTGAGTTACAAATGGAAAATACTAATGCATTTTCAACTTACACTTTTTTCATACCACTTGCTTCAATATTCTGATATTAATCTGTTTGCTATTTTTTGTGGCAAACTACTTAAAAAGGCAAAAAGATTTTCTTTAAAAAAAATAAAAACAATAACAAAAAAGCAAACAAACATATAAACTTGATCTTCATCCTATACCAACCTCAACAGCAGAAGAAATCAGATACTGGTTGCTTGATTTCCTTCAGTGAAAACCTTTAGATTTGTGTCCATTCATTCTCCTTCAATCACTACGCTTCCTATTTAGGGGCTATCATTAGTATGGCAATAGTTGAAGCCAGAGGAATGAGTGAATTTCCTGAAGGAGTAGGCAAAGAGGGAAAAAAATAGGGAAGAGATTGATTGATCCATGTTGTAAGCAATAGTTACAGAATAGTGGAGGAGGGCTGTGGGAGAAAAAAAAGGGAGGGATTATTGAAATCAAAGAAAGAGAAAAGTGAGATGGGTCCAACAGCAGGATTCTGAGATACTACAGAAGCCAAGTGAGCACAGGAGTGACTTTCTGTGTGAAATTCATCTGAGAGACTGAACATAATAGAATTGAATATCATTGAATCTAGCAACAATCTAGATAATCTTGGCTTCAGTAAAACAAATCTCTATGGATAGTTAAGATAGTATGAGGATAGTTAGGTGATATATCAGTAAAGATATATAAGATCCAGGCTAAAAGAGCCTATCGTGTCAGGAAGAAAGGGTAATTTTTCTTTTACAGTATGGCACAGTCTTCTGTTTTTTTGTTTGTTTTTGTTTTTGTTGTTTTTGCGGTACGCAGGCCTCTCACCACTGTGGCCTCTCCCGTTGAGGAGCACAGGCTCCGGACGCGCAGGCTCAGCGGCCATGGCTCACCGGCCCAGCCGCTCCGCGGCATGTGGGAACTTCCCGGACCGGGGCACGGACCCGTGTCCCCTGCATCGGCAGGCGGACCCTCAACCAGCATTGCGCCACCAGGGAAGCCCTTCTCTCTGTTTTTTAACATGTTTGTCTCGCTTCACTGTCCTTTTTGTTATTGCTAATTTGCCTGCCTCTAAGAATATCCTCTTGCACTTTCTAAAATTTTATTAAAGACACACAGGAGTGGGTGTATTGTATATTCAAGCCAGGTATAATTGTTTATAAACATTAAGTAATTTGTGTTAGATGGACAAGTGGCTCTGGCCCAATGATAAAGGATATGTTGAGTTTATTTTTGACATTGTAAGATAATTGTCTCCTTATTACTTGTCTTTGTTCTTTTATTTTCAAGGTTATCAGATAAACAGCATCTGAATGACTAAATTGTTCCCCCACATAAGACTTCTGTTTTTTCCTGAAAGATCTATGATACAGGCCCTTGAGATATCACCCTGGATAAAGGCTGGAAAATGAAAGTCACTGAGAATTTCTCCTGGAAGCTTATCATTGTGAACCACTGAGAACCACTGAAATAATTCCTTAGAATCTTCCTCTTTTTATCCCTTTGACTAGAAACAAATATTTTAAGAACTTTCCCATTAGAAATTTGAGAGTAACTAATTTCTTACTTCTTAATCAAATCTATAGGTAGAATGGCATGCATCGTTTAAAACAGATCCCACATTTGTACACAGTGTATTGAAATGACTTCCATTTCAAATGATGAAAGTGGTTTAAATACTGGCTCCAGATTCAAAAACATTTAGTTTTCAGAACCTGGATACCTATTGCTCAAATATAGTCATAATTTAAAATGTACACTTTAGATGCCAAAAAGGCTGGCAGTTTTCTTATAAGACATACTACTATTTCATCAATCATATTTTTTTAATGCTGCTGCTGGAACTGGTATATGCTCTATCAGTAAGTTTTAATTTTACATCTATTCATTTGAAATATGTACCCAAAGCCTTTAAAAACATCATAAGAGAATAATACTTATTATATGGATCTGGCAGTATCTGTTGCATCGTTCACTATTTTAAAAAGAAATAGTTAAACACTGATTCATTACTTAATCCACCAAAAAAGAACATATCTATGACTTTGGATTTCTTTGTAGAGAGATAAATCTATTCCTATGATTGCTTTAAATTCACTTTAGTTTAACAGACAGAGTGGCACATGAAAAGAATGGCATTCCTGACATGCTTATTAACATTTTCTAAGGATTAAAAATAAAAATCTAATAATGATAGCTAGAAGCTATTTCTATGTGTATTTTACTATAAAGCACTGTTATTAGTGATGGACACCACTTAAATGTCTAGTTTCTTTGTGCAGATAAGCCTTATAGGGTTTGAAGGTTAATCTGAAGTTTCTCTAAACCAATTCTTCAAGCAAATTTGACTGAGCATTTCACAAACTCAGCTCTTTTGCTTTCTCTGTAATTTGTTCATTTCAGGTTATACTAAAATAAGGTTTTTGTCCTGAGGCATACAAATATTTATAAGAATAAAAGGAGAACCCTAAAAAAAAAAACTTTAAATATTATGATTCTCATTCACTTTTTTTGTTGTTACATAAAAATGTAAAGCAATAAAATGTTAGGTTAGAGCCATACGTGTATATAAAGCCATTTCTTAAAAGTAAAATTTATTGGTTAGACAAAAACTAGAGTGATCAAAAATTTATCATCTATATCTAACCACTGCCAAGGGAAAAGGGCAGCATAATTATTCTTCTGGGACCCCAGGTACAAATGAGTCAATTCTAAGAAAACTGAGACCTAAGACAGACATATGGTCAACCAAGTTACAATTTTAAAAAATGCAAGATAAATTGTGGTCTTGGTAACAGAAAAATATGAGTGAGAATCTGAGATAATAAGAACAAAGAGATGGGAAGCAATGATGGGGGAAGAAACACAGAGACCTATAACTTGCATTCAGAGAATGAAATTCCCAAAATAGAATATACAAGGGAATAAATGGTAGTGATTTATTGGGAAATTCAGGACTCTCAAATAAACTTTTTTTTAAGAAAATATAGCACCCTAAAATAAAATATAGTATTGGAAAGGTAAAAATAAATCCTGGAGGCAGTGAATTATAGGATTAGAGTTTTTCATAAAACACCCAGACAAAAATGAGAGAGAACCAGGCCATGTAGATAGGTGATGCTACTACCCCCAAGAGTGGAGCAGAGCCCAAATGAATATCTGCTGGACCTTAAATGAATTCTTGTCAGACACTAGGAATTGGAGTGAGTGTTGTGGGTACCACACTAACCTCAATCTATGCAACAGAGAATATATTTGACAAGTATCCAGTTGAACAAAGTGTAAAAACAATGGTTTTATAGCCATTAACTTTCATTGGTCAAGAGTTTATGTGTAAGAAGGAGAAATGAGAAAGCTAAACACAAAGTTTATGAAATAAGATTGAAAGTTTTAAAAATTGGACCTCTTTAGTGAACATTCAGGGAAATAACTTTTCTCTAGATATAAGTTACAAAAACATAAATATTTAGAAAACTATTTGTAATCACAAAAATTGACAAGACGTGGCTATTTGAAGTAGCAGGAGACAGACTTCCTAAAGGGGAGAAAAGGTAAAATTTTTAAACATCAGGATAAATGTAAAGACAATGAGATAAATCAGGTTAAAATGACTAAAGAAAATTAAAATTAAAAAAATAACATTCTCAACTACCATCAGTTAAAACAGAATTGACTTCTAAGAAACCAGCTTAGTGAAGTAGAGAAAAAAAATAGAAATTTTCTCAGAATTCAGAGAAAAACTCAAAGATCTTAAAATGATGCAAGAGAAGACAAAAGATATGGGGATAAACAACAAAGCTCCAATGTAAGGATTGGACATATTCCTAAGGAATAAATGAAAACAATCGAAATAGAAGCACTAGTAAAAGACAATATAAAAATCTTTTTCTGATTAAAGGTAGAATTTGGCTTCCAAATGGCAAACTAACTTGTTTCAGAATAATTATATCACAGAGAATAACTAGAAAGATACATATTTTTTTTTAAATTGCTATACCAGTTTTTATTCTTTTTTTTTTTTTTAACATCTTTATTGGGGTATAATTGCTTTACAATGGTGTGTTAGTTTCTGCTTTATAACAAAGTGAATCAGTCATACATAAACATATGTTCCCATATGTCTTCCCTGTTGCGTCTCCCTCCCTCCCACCCTCCCCATCCCACCCCTCCAGGCTGTCACAAAGCACCGAGCCAATATCCCTGTGCCATGCGGCTGCTTCCCACTAGCTATCTACCTTACTGCGTTTGTTACTGTGTATATGCATATATTTTTAAACCTGCTTGAAAGAGAATGGGGGTGTTACCTAGTCAGAGAAGGCCTGCATGACAATATTCTAGAGAGAAGAGCAGCTCTGAGAAATGTCTGAAGATTTAGTTAAATTAAGTTCATTGGTTGGGTTGGGTATGTCTTGTCATCTAGAACTGGCAATGAAATCCATTTCTGGAGAAATGATCATTAGGTACAGTTGTCTAGGTATAGTGGTTACCAAAATATCTTGAGCATAATGAATACAAGTTAAAACATAGAAAATATTGGTTGATTCTAGATTAATTATTATGTGAACCCTGGGGAAAACTGGACTGCTTCATAATAAACAGATCATTGAAGAAAATGGACATAACAATGAAGCTGTCATTTAGTCAAATGAAACAGTAATCAGTAAAAATATATAATAATAGAATTCATAAATATTAAGAGAAAAATAAGATGAATTATTTTCAAAATACTGTAATGAATGTCAAGATACGATATACTAACATATGGAGCATAATCATCATATTGTGTACAAATAAAAGATTATATTATTCGCCAACAGTTGAAAGGCTATATTTACTTTTTATTTTATTATCTCTATTTTGTTCAAGTGTCATAAACAAAAGAAATCAATGTATTTAATAAATGTGAAAATTTACTGGGAATCATATTGATCAATACTCACAGAAACATTTCCTGTCAAGGTCAAATGATAACCTCAGAATACACAAAGTAAATAACAGCCTGAAGTTGCAATTTCAAGGATTGACTTTTATTTTACTATGACTCTGGCATTGTTTCACTTTCTAATGGTGACATTGCAATGTTAGCATAGCAGTGACAGATGCTCTTACAGGCCTATTCTTCAAATGACTTATTTAAAGCCTTGAAAGGTGTATACAGATATGCATTGTTCAAGTACTGTCACTATCCTATCTGCTCTCAAAAATTCATGAAAAAAAACGACATGTTAATTTATTCTGTAAATGAATGAAGAAAAACATTTCAAATAGCATGGAGAGAGGCAATAATCTATTAAAATTAAGTCGAAGAAAAGAAATTAAAAGGTGCCATCAATTCAGCTATTTATGTATTCAAAGACAGTGTCTAAATGAGCCATAACTGACACCAGAGGCATTCAGCTACATATTTTAATGTCATATCAAATGTACTGGTGTTCTAAGTGTATAAACAATATATTTGCATCATATTAGTGACAAATGTCATGCTAATACCATAGCAAAATGACTACAAGAGGATTTCATAACTTACTTACAGAATGTGTTTCTAGGTACAAGAATTCATTTAGCATTGTCAAACAACCAGAGAGAATTAAAGGAACTTTCAACCTTTGGCTAGAGAAATTTTACCTCATAGCACATATGCCATTTATATTTATAATGTAATAAATTCTTGATGTTCTTCCTGTGCTTTGTAGAGTCAAACATTCTTTTTTATATATAAATTTATTTATTTATTTATTTTTGGTGGCGTTGGGTCTCCATTGCTGCACGTGGGCTTTCATAGCTGTGGCGAGCGGGGGCTACTCTTCGTTGCAGTGTGCGGGCTTCTCATTGCTCTGGAGCACAGGCTCTAGGCACGTGGGCTTCAGTAGCTGTGGCGCTCGGACTTAGTTGCTCCACGGCATGTGGGATCTTCTCGGACCAGGACTTGAACCCGTGTTCCCTGCATTGGCAGGTGGATTCTTAACCACTGTGCCACCAGGGAAGCCCAGAGTCAAGCATTCTTATTAGGTTCCCTTTAGCATTTCTGGGTAAGAGCTGACTTTTGGACCTATATTTCTGACATGTATCAATGCCCCCAAAACTTCTCCTAAATGGTTAATGTTTTCTTTTTACTGAAATCTCCTTTTAAGAAAAGTCAAGTAACCAGAATTACTTCAGTTCTTCCTCTTCTGTACACTTGAGACATGGTTATCTTTCCTACGTTAGTATAAATCTGTTCTCTCTTCTGACCTTCCTGAGATTCCCTTTATCTACCTGGGACATTGAAACGTGGGAATCATCAGGCAGCTGTGTACCATGAAACTACAATTTCTTGTCCCATGAGAAATGGTTTTGCAATAAATGTCTCCTGTACCAAACTGTTTCCCAAATTGTTAAAATTTACACGTCCTTTGAACCAACACAAGCACAAACAGGATGACTCAATTTTAAAATATTTTACATGATATTAAAAGCCATTAAGCTGTTTTAAGGAAAATAGATTTAAAAGAAGTTTTTTACCTTTATAGACAATTAAAACAATAATTTGGTTGGCTGACTGACAGCAATAGCAGTCTAGTCCTATCTGATAGAACAAATTCACAGAGAAATATATTTATTAAACTCATGTTAAGTGCCTCTCTTCTGTAAAAATAATTCTGGAAGAATGAGGCTAAAGGACCACCATGCACTTCTCTTGAAATTTACTTTCAAGTTATACTAAACTCTAAGAAAATTCTTTACTCCCATCTTTGTAAAAATAGCCATTAATGGGGCTTCCCTGGTGGCGCAGTGGTTGAGAGCCCGCCTGCCGATGCAGGGGACACGGGTTCGTGCCCTGGTCCGGGAGGATCCCACGTGCCGCGGAGCGTCTGGGCCCGTGAGCCATGACCGCTGAGCCTGCGCGTCCGGAGCCTGTGCTCCGCAATGGGAGAGGCCACAACAGTGAGAGGCCCACACACCACACACACACACACAAAAATAGCCATTAATGGTACATGTAGAAAACAAAAAATGATGTACGCTCTTTTTTTCTTATAAGGCATTTGCATTTCTGACAACTCTATTTCAACTATGAATTTGTTCACTGACTTCAACTAAAGCTATCACTGAAGGTTGAGGACAGATGAGCTTGCCACAGTAAATCTGAGTTTCAAACATCACAGCTCCTGGTAACCAAGCTTTTCCACTCAAAATCATTGCCACTTTCTACATGAGACACGTGAGAGGAGGTTACAGTATCTGTCCCCTTTGCCCCTTTTGATCAAATGCTAATCCACCGCTAATTTTATGTCAAAGATCATATTGCCCTTTCCTGTCCCTGGGCCTGGCAAAGGTCTTCTGGTATCCCCAGCAGTAAATACTGGGAGGACTGGCTCAGGGATCATCATGTCCTTCACTTCCAGGAGCCCTCTAACTTTATTTGCAAATTACAGCTCTGCAAACCATTAGAAGGGGGCTGGTCTTGTTCAGTAATGAAAAAGTCCCCTTATGTTTGTTTCCCTTAGGATAAAGACTTTTCTGTTATACTTTTGCATCATAAAAAAAGGGCAGATCTTGTTCCCAGGTGCTTTCCTGCCTCATCTTATGTGAAGTGCACCTCCTTCTTTGAGGGGGAAAAACAAGGAATGTAATCCCTTTTAGAGTACCCTTTGATCACTGGTAGTTTTGCCCATTATAGAACAAATAAGTCTCTAAGATCCTTGAGATTCAGAACTTAGAGAAACTTTGATTCACGAAATCATCATCACTAAAAAATTCCAAAGATAAGAGAACTGAGCTGCACTGTTCTAAAGATAATGCCAAATTCAAAACGTCATCTTTTGCAACGTGAAAAGAGAATTAGGATTCCTCCATAAGCATACAAGTAATGTAGGGTTTTCAAGCTTTTCTTTCTTGGAGACACAGAAAAGGGGATACATCATATTATATAGGATAACGTCCTAGAAATTTTTTTTTTTTTTTATTGTAGTTGATTTATGTCATGTTAGTTTCTGGTGTACAGCAGAGTGATTCAGTTATACATATACATATAGCTCTTCTTTTTCAGATTCTTTTTCCTTATAGGTTATTAAAAAATACTGAGTATAGTTCCCTGTGTACAAATCCTCTTTAAACATCTTTTTCCCCAACTGCCATTCTCTGGTGCAGCTGCCTCATCGCTTTTCTAATCCTCTCTCCCTACCAGTTACACAAACTAAACCTTTCTCCTCCACTACACTTTTGTCCACAATGCAAGTAAATTTAGGCTTTTCTCCAATTTTCATCTTCCTGCCTTCTAGAAGGACTAGAGGATTGTAAAAATTTATGATTTGGTATTTTTCTGTTTTCACCATCAGTAAAGAAAAGAGACATCTAATAAAAACTAATGTAATTTGCCAGTAGTCTTATGATAGTACAGCTCTTCAAATTCTGTACATGAAAACTTGCATTTAAGGAAAAAACAGCACTTTTACTTTTTAACTGTTAGAAATATACTATGGGCATATTTTACAAAGCTACATGGAGTCCTGACTGACCAGTAACTAAGCATAGTAAATGTTATCCAAACACCTCAGGCTGTTGGTCTTATTGAATAACTTCTCTTCTGAGTATAAAACATAGTTAGGGAAAATCATATTTAAAAAATACCCTAAGAGGCTGCATACTAATTCTTTAAAAAGTATAAAATGATGTTTCCTACTTTCCCAACTCTTAGACAAATAGTGTTATAAATTTACTTGATGAAAGATGGATTTCAATGAAGCCTGCTTTATTCTTTCTATTTTAAAATGGGGCTAGATGGAAGAAATTCTGATTGTTAAATATTAGGAAAAGAAAATCCCAACTTGGAAAAAAGAAACTTTCCCCATATCAAATCCAGCATTAAAAAAGCTGTTTTTCTTAAGTTCTCTTTTTTGTATACCTCTTGTCTTCTATTACAGGGTTGACAAACTACATCCTACAAGTTGAATCTGGCCACCACTGATTTTTGTAAATAAAGTTTTATTGGTGCACAGCAATACCACTATTTACATAACATCAATAGTTCCTTCAGAGTTAAATAGTTTCAGTAGAGACCCTATGATCCTCAAAGCCTAAAATATTTACTATCTGATCCTTTACATAAAGACTTAGCCAAACTGCTCCATTATACTTCATTAATAACAAAAAATTTGTTTTATATCTACTTACTACAAGAATTATCTTTTCAGTTTTTATCATAAATTTAATTTTCTTTATCTACTACATAAAGATAGTATACTACAAAAGTCCTTCAAAATTCAATAAATGAATCTCACATGTATTAAAATGCCATCTAAAACTAAGTGCCAATACTTTACTCATTTAAGACAGTTTTCTTTTATTCACTTGTGAATTCGGAACGCTGAAGAGAAGACTCTGAGTATCTAACAAATCTCTTATAATCCAAGGGTAAACTCACAGGTGCTGTGTGTAGATTTTTTTAATTGTTATAAGCTTAACTGTACTAAGAATGTTCTTCACATGACAATTATTTTCTTGTGGTTAAATGTTAATCCTTTTTGCATATAGCTTCCAAATATTATGGGTGAGAACATAGTTTTCTCTAAAAAGTCAATTCAAATTGGATACTTATCTTTTTCAGTATAAAGTTTCCCACATAGTTCTTGTTTTTTATATTATAGGTGATTTTAACAAAAGCATTGTCTCAGCTAGGGCTGCCATAAGACTGTGGCTTAAACAACAGAAATTTCTATTTTCTCAGTTCTGGAGGATAGAAGTACAAGATCAAGGGGTTGGCAGTGTTGGTTCCCTTTGAGGGCCATGAGAGGAAGGTATATTCCCACCCTCTTTACTTGGCTTGTGGATGGCTATCTTCTTCTGTCTTTACATTGTCTTCCCTCTGTCTTTGTATCCAAATTTTCTCTTCTTAGGAGGATACCAGTCATATTGCATTATGCACAATGCATATTGCACAATGACTTCACTTTAATTTAATCACCTCTCAAAAAACTCTACAAATAGAGCTATATTCTGAGGGACTGGAGGTTAGTACTTCAATATGTGAACTTTTGTGGGGACATAATTCAGCCCATAACAAGCATAGTACTAAATATTTAGGGTGTAATGAGTTTCATATAAAATGTGTACCTGCCAATCTTTACATTATAAGCCTAATTATAAAATTTTTGAATTTTACATCTGAATAGATGCTGTAACTTATCTTACTATTACCTCATAGTGTCATAACTTTCCTAATTTTCTGATTGTATTATTCTACCCCTTTTTATAATTGTTGATTTTGACACAGTTTAGCATTCAGAACTCTCAAATAATCTTGGCTTTGTTAAAAGGGTATAGCCATAAGAAAAAAATACTTTGCACAATTAGCTTAACTTCTTAGAGAAACACTGTCTCTTGGACATAAAAAAATAAAAGAGATGAAATTGATGTAATTTTATTGGAGTTTTTTAGAGTCATTATTTTCCAGGAATAACTTACTATATAAAATTCCTATTGAAGACTATACAAAATTAGGAATGTTAAATATATCTTTGATAAATCTATGTAAATTTTCAATTACATTCTCTGACGTTGAACTGGATTGAATCAGATGTCTTTGCCTCATGAGGTTTATCCAAAATTGTTATTTTTTGTTATGTACTTGATGAATTACAATTTAAGAAAAATAGCAGGTTTAAACATGTGAAGATATAACCTAAAAATGTCAATATTTAAATATCTTCTTGAGAATTTTGTTATGTCAAGAGACCTAGTTACAAGTAATACCATTTTGATATTTCAGTTTTTGTTACTTGTTTAGTTGCATCTTGTTTTTAATCATTCTCTCCACGAGTCGGCTTCCTTGGGGCTTTAAGGAGAAGACTTCCACAATTTACTGTGGGTAATGAAGATTTCTTGGGAGGATATGCTAAATGCACACAGGGAGTTACCTCATAAGTAACATTAGCTCCTAGCTCTTCCAACACGAGGATATGCAATTGGCTTCGTAGAGAACTGTAAAAGTAACTCCTTGGGTGAAGCAATCACTTGAGCACAGGTGACCTGATTTCTTGCCCTCATTGGTAAATAACTGGCTATGGACCAAAAGCCTGCTGTCTGGTATGGAGCACCTGCTATTGGCAGATTTGATGCCAATGCCTGCTGAGGCTCGACATATCCCTCACATGTAGCCTATGTATGGTAACTCCTCCCCACATGTGCTTCAGCTCCCTTTTCAATTAGCTGTAGAGTTGTAGCATTCCTTTCACCTGCTTCATGATTTACAGTACTTTAAGGAGAGACAGTGGCAGGGCCACTCTCTTAAAGAGTAGCTGTAAGGGGCTTCCCTGGTGGCATAGTGGTTAACAATCCGCCTACCAGTGCAGGGGACACGGGTTCGAGCCCTGGTCCAGGAAGATCCTACATGCTGCGGAGCAACTAAGCCCATGCACCACAACTACTGAGCCTGTGCTCTAGAGCCCATGTGCCACAACTACTGAGCCTGTGTGCCACAACTACTGAAGCCCACATGGCTAGAGCCTGTGCTCCACAACAAGAGAAGCCACCACAATGAGAAGCCTGCGCACCGCAACAAAGAGTAGCCCCCACTCTCAGCAACTAGAGAAAACCTGTGTGCAGCAGCGAAGACCCAATGCAGCCAAAAATTAAATAAATGAATAAATAAATTTATATATAAAAAAGAGTAGTTGTGTGTGTCATCTCTTGGGGTGTTATGAGCTCATCTTTCAGCCTCCTGAATATACTCAGAAATAGGAGATACCCAGAAATTCAGAGATGCAATAAAATATACTGTACTGACCTCTGAGAAAGAGTAGCATGTTTAAAGAGTAACATGTTTCAGAAGTAAGGAAATAGGTCCTCAATATGATTTTCTAGTAAGTCTGCTGTTACTATAATCAGGTAAAGCATATATATTTTTTTAGGACAGTAAAGGAGAAAAAAATTGTATGTAACATGTAAATTATGTTCTGATAAAAACAAAAAAGCAGACTTTTAAATTTTTTGCTTTTAATAGATGAGAGAGTTAACATAGAAAATGAATACAACAAATGCTGAGTTGTTAGCTTCCATATAAGAGACTTAGTTCAGATCTTCAGGAAATTTACTTGTAAAGTTAAATTGAATGAGCAATGTAAATGAACTGAAAATTCTATTAAAGAACATAAATAAAACATTATATAGTTGCAGTTAGTCAACTTGAATGGAGTCAGAAATTGGAGTCCAAAGAGAATGATGATTTGAAGTAGCCTTATTTAATATTTATATTTAAAGACATAAAATAGAAGACCTTAATTTTAGCTGAATTTACATGTATGATACTGGATTTTTATGTGTTTTAAAACTGAAGAAGCATAAATACCTAAGTAAAACAAATGAAATTTGGAAAAGAGTTAGCCAACATATAGCATGTTTTATCTTTGGTTATTGCTGGGAATCTTTTTGGCAAAAGAATATGAAAAGTAGTAAATAAGGAACAGCCAAACCTTAATATACAATCAGCACTAGAAGGTAAAAGATCTGCTATTTGATATTTATCCTTAATTATTTTATCTTCTATGGAATGTTTATTCTCATTCCTGGAAATAACTGATATAGTTTCAAGGTACTTATCTATCTCTTTTAGTATAAACTTATGAAAGCCATTTACAGTCATTGGTCAATGCACATTCCACCAATTTCAGCATTTTAACATAGTGAAAAAATCATTAACTTCTCTATAATTGCTAATTTGACTAAACTGACTTGGTAATAATCAGGTCTAACCATTTGGTTCTGTCAAATTAAGTGATAAAACATCCCCAGAATGTGAACATTACACAAGGCCCATCCTTGACCATTTTTATGTTTTCATTTTAAATATTCTCTCTCATGCAACTCAAGACACTCTCACCATCTATACGCTGATGACTCAGATCAGGAACTTGAGTTTGGATGCTTCTCCTCTCTCAGGTTTCATACTGAACAACAATAGGCGGATGTCTGACAGATACTTCAAACTCAACTGGTCCAAAGCAAAGATCATATTCTTTGGGGTTATGCCAACTTTTGAGGTATAATGTATACACAATAAAATATATTAATTTTAGGTGTACAATTTAATGAGCTTTAAAAAATGAGGATATAGAACATCCTATCATACCAAACTTTCCCTCCTACCCTTTGCAATTAATAACATCTTTCCATCCTCTACACTCTAGGAACTGTGAATCTGCTCACTAAAGTTTTGCCTTTCCAGAATTTCATGTGAATGAAATGATACAGTATGTAATCTTTTTTGTATGGTTTCTTGCATTTAACACAATGCTTTTAAGATTCAGCCATGCTGCATGTATCAACGTAGGATTCCATTGCATGCATGTACCACCATTTGTTTATCTATTCATTAATTGATGGACATTTGCATTTTTTCCAAATTCTGACTATTATGAATATAGTTGCTAGGAAAATTCACATGTAAGTCTTCATTTATCTTGGGTAAATGCCCAGTAGTGGAATTGCTGGGTAGTATGGTAAGTGTATGTTTAACTTCATAAGAAATTTTCCATCTGTTTCCAAAGTGGCTGTAGCATTTTGCATTCTCAACAGCAATTCATGAGAGTTCCAGTTGCTGCACATCCTTGTTAACAATTGTTATGGTCATATTATCTTCATTTTAGCCATTCCAGTGGTGTGTTTTGGTATCACATTGTGCGTTTCATATGCATTTCCCTAATGACAAATGTGTTTATTTGGCAGTAGTAAATAAACTCTAATAGAGTGTCTGTTCAAATATTTAGCCCAATTTTGCTGGTTATTTTATTACTGAATTATAAGTGTGCTTTGTATAGTCTGGATGTAAGCTTTGCAAATCTTTTCACCCACTTTATGGTTTGACATTTCATTTTCTTAACTGTCTTTTGAAAAAGAAGAGGTTTTAATTTTCAACAATTTCAATTTATTATTTTTATATAGATTTTGTTTTTATGTGAGTGTTCTGTTAAAGAAATTTTTGCCTAACTCAAGGTCACAAAGATTTTTCTCTATGTTTGCTTCTAGAAGTTTTTCAGGTTTTCTTGCTCTTATCTGAATGATCCCAGTTAATTTTTGCAATGGCTGAAGCAAGAACTGCTTAGTGTTGGGGCATGTCTGCGTGTAGGTATGGATAATAATTGCTACAGCACCACTGGTTGAACAGATTATGTATTCCATTTTTAATGGCCTTAGAATTTTTGTCAAAATCAATGGCCATAAATTTTTCTGAATGTTATATTTCATTGCCTGTATATAGTCTTTACACCAAAAGCACACTGCCTTGATTACTGTAGTTTTGTAAGTCTTGAAGTCAGATAGAATAATTCCTCCAACCTTGTTCCTCTCTTGTAAAACGGTGTTGCCTATTTCAAGTCTTTTTAATTTCCATTAAATTTTAGAAGCAGCTTTTCAGCTTCTGTTAAAAACAAACAGGCTTCTGGAATTGGACTGGGATTATTTTGAATCCATAGATAAATTTAAAGAGAATTTACACCTTAATAATATTAATTCCTCTGACTCATGACCATTTGATATTTCTCAATTCATTAAAATTTTCCTCAATGTTGCACTGCAATGTTCTTGGCTTTCAAAGTAGAGAATTCTTGGTGAATTCTGCCAAAATATTTCATAATTTTTTTTTGCTGTAGAAATGGTACTTCTAAAATTTCAATTTGCGGGCTTCCCTGGTGGCGCAGTGGTTGAGAGTCCGCCTGCCGATGCAGGGGGCGCGGGTTCGTGCCCCTGTCCGGAAGATCCCACATGCCGCGGAGCGGCTGGGCCCGTGAGCCATGGCCGCTGAGCCTGCGCATCCGGAGCCTGTGCTCCGCAACGGGAGAGACCACAACAGTGAGAGGCCCGCGTACAGCAAAAAATAAAAAATAAAAAAAAATTAAAAAAATAAATTCAATTTGCAATTGTTCATTGCTAGTGTATAAGAACAATAGATTTTTGCATATTGGTCTCGTATCTTACAACCTTACAAAACTCTCTTATTAGTTCTAGAAACTTTTTTGTAGATTTCTTAGGATTTTCTACATAGACAATCATGACATCTGTGAATAAAGACAGCTTAATTCTTCCTTATTAATCTGGATGTCATTTATTTCCTTTTCTTGCCTTACTGCACATGATAGGAAATTCAGTACGATATTTAATAGAAGTAGTAAGAGAGGATATCTTTGCTTGTTCCAGATACTAAAGAGAAAGCATTCAGACTTTCATTAAGTACCAGTGATGCGGGCTGTAAGTTTTTTATAGATGTTACATTGAATAATTTCCTTTCTAATCCTAGGTTGACAAAAGATCCTGTTATAAATGTGTAGTGAATCTGGACAAATGAAAACACAGAAGATGTTGAGGTTTAATTCTCTCTATCCCATCTTTCTAACAGGCATTTCAGAAAGAGGGTACAGGGGGAAAAATCAGGAAGAGATATAATAAAGAAGATATTTTTCAGGATACCTCTTCATCCTAAAAGTATATTCAAGGGATAGTTCTCAGAGATAAAGAGAGATAAAAGTTTTCATGTAAAGGGGTTCACAGGTAACCAACACAATGAATGACAGAAAACCCATACATAGACATCTCCTCAAAAAAACTGAGAATAACTAAAATAAAAATAATGTCTCAAAAAAATCCCGGGTTCAGAAACAAGTTACCCAAAGAGTAGTATGAATCAGATTGACATCATACTCATCAGCTACATGGAATATGAGGAGAAAATGGAGTAATATCTCCAAAGCTGTGAGGTAAAGTAATTTTGAAAACATATTTTGACAGCTAACTATGAGTAAACAGATGGAAAATAAAGTTAGTTTCAGGAAACAAAGACTCAGTGAAGTTTATTTCCCTCACACTTCTTTCTGGGAAAAAAAAGAAACCAAACAAACTTAAAGATCTATCTAGCCCAGAAAAAACAAAAGATCAACAAAAGAAAGAATACAGTTGTACTGAAAAATGGTGATACTGAGCCAGGATTTCAAGGAAAACAGGTTCCCAAAAGAAAATTGAATAAGAGTCTACAAAGCAGTTGATTTCAATGACTAATAGAAGCTAGCAGGACATCTTGAGGAATAAAAACTTACCATTTGATAAGGAGTGGTGAGGATGAAGTGGGGGTGATCTTCTCATATATTTTACAAAGAAGTTAGAAACTCTAGGAACAATAAAAACGCACAGAAGCAAACCATAGCCCACATATTCAAACTCCTAAAATATAGCTTCACTGTGAGCCACTGATAGGACGAGAGAAATGAGAATCTGTTTGTACAAATTGAAGCAGTATCTGTAGAATGGCAGATATTTCCTGCAATAGGACTGATTACATTTCTTCCTCTAAAGGTTTAGTTATGCTATTGGTTCTGTAGTGAATAATATTTCTATACACTTAACACTAATTTTTTTAAACCTCCAGAAAAAACCTATAAGCAATGTATAAAAGAAAATTATTATTACAAAATAGACTACAGATGTGATCAATTCTGACACTGTAAGAGTAATAGTATAGAGGGCAATAGTATAGTTGGGACTTGTGGTGGGGAAGAGAAGTGCTTGGGAGTCTGCTCACACAGGTGATTATCAAGAGATACCTGGCATTGTTGGAAAGAATTGCAGGAAAAAGAGCTAAATATAATGTGCACTATACATTTTTAAAAATGAGATGAGGGTAAACGGAAGTGGTATAAGTAATGTAAGTTGCTCTTTCACAATCAGGGCTCAATATTATTTAAATTTGATAAATTTAAAAGTGGCGTATAGGCATATTATTTAAAGTGGTGTTAGCCACCAGGCGGACTAAAAGCTGAAATGATTTGCTAACTTTTCAAGTGCCTTCTTCAGAAGCTGTGAACTTGAACTCCCTTAAGGGGTCAGCCAGTACATGTAAATGAGAGAAGCTGCCAGTAACAAGAAACCGTGGCAAAGGGACTGTGGCTGCCGTTTTAACTCCAAGTCCTTGTTGCTAATCAGGAAGCAGGTCCAGTGTCGTCAGACATTCTAATTATGCAAAAGAACCTGTATATAAAGATTTTTGTGTGACCTTCAGATTTTGTGTATCAGAGACTAATTTAAGAAATGTTTCGAGAGTCAATGTTGTATGAGCCAAAAAAAATGTGACTCTAGGTCACAGTTTGCTTATAGCCCACTAGTTTTCCATTCAAGTAATGTAAATGGTCTTGTTTTATAACCAAGGCCTGACAATATGAATGTACGTTGTGGTTCCCCATTTATTCAGGATTTGGAACATGTTGCAGTTACAAATGTGGTGATTTAAAATAACTAGACTGGAAAGGATACTTATCATATGCTAATCAGGCAAGTAGTTAACTTTTCAAGTATCTATCTGTACCTCAATTTTTTTTGATTTTAAGGTGGATAACAACAGCTGATTCGGTTATCTTCCAGAATTTTTGTAAAGCCCAAGTAAAAGAATGTATATACAAATTTATTTTAAATAATCAAGAGCTATACAAATGTAAGGCTGTATTATTAATATAACTACATCCTCACCCCACCCCACCTCCAAAAGGTATATACATTCCTGGGATGCTGTGATGGCTAATTTTATGTGTTGATTTCACTGGGCTAAGGGATGCCCAGATAGTATTTACCAAGTTCCATAATCCTACCATTACTATCATTTGTACCTGCATGCAAAGACATTCTATTTATGTGTTAACCCTTTACATCATCGTATTTCCTTAACCAAAGAAATAAAGCTGTGTTTTAAATTCTTAGACTCAATCTTGATTTCAAGAAGCAAGGTGGAAAGTATTGCATTTAAAGTGGGATTTCCAGTAAGAGAGTGTTCAGAATACAACTCTATCATTTTGCCTCTCAAGATTACATTTGGAGTTGGGACAAAGTGACTTTTTTCCTTCGAGAATAGAGTTGAATCGCATGAAGCAGCCCATATCTGAGGATAATGTATGGCTCAAAATCTCTCGTCCCTTCCAAGAAAGAATTAAAGGAAATAAACTGTTGTAATAAAGAGTGATGTGAGATTATAAAGTCTGTAGAAACAGGGAGGACAAGGAGTGAAGGAAACGATAAGGAAGAGATGGAGTAGATTTCAAGGGCTGCTCTATAGCACCATCTTTAAGAAAGAACTAAAATGCTCAAATCACCTTTCCTTACTCTGTCGGAAATTCACTCACCCTTCAGTCTACACTGGAATTGATCACTTGCTCAGCAATATGTGGAGAGAGGCTATCTTGGTCCTGAATAGTCAGCCCTAAATGTCTATAAGAGGGAAAAAATATTAGCTATCACTTTCTTGTTAAGCTGCCAAGTGCACACCAGGGCTTTTAAAAATGTCATTGTCCAGCTTTCTACCTATCCCCCGAGACTTTTCAGTGCAGTGAGGAAGGAATACGCTGCATCACATTCATCATACCTGACTCTATTCAACCACAGTGAAGTCGTAAACACCTGAAAAGAAATGGCGGGTCTCAGCTGAGCATCAGAGCAACGTAAGTGTCATGGAGAAGACAAGGAAACACACAGAAAGATGAAAGGCAAACGTTCATTTTGTGCTTCCAGTGAACCTAATGAACTTCAATAGTTTTGATAAACAGTATTTTAAAAATTTTAATCAGGCTAGCATTTGCATATAGACTTGCATCATATAAAATTAAATTTAATTAAAACATCTTTATTAGGCACGATTCTATATGTTTTAATGAAACAAAATATAAATCATTACTGCTACATGCCTGCATACCTCCGGGTACATGTCATAGCATGAGTTGGGATAACAGGTAATAGTTATAGGAACACTGAAAAAAATTAATTTATTAACAAAAAGAAAAGTGATATATGAATGTGTCATACTACAAATAAAAGAGTAAATAAGTATTTTACTATACACTGAGCACATCAGACCTATTATTAAGGTGTATTTAACCACATCCTCTTATGTTGTTATTTTCCAAGCACAGCAATTCTTTGGAATCCTATTTGATGTGCTGGCCTATAACATTTGACCACACTTACAGCACAAGTGTAAAATCAATTTTCTGTTCTCCCATTTATCTGTGTACTGATGTTAGTTGGCTCTCTAATGGAATGACTCTTCTGGAGAGGTAGTTATTTTACTTCAGAGTGGCATTTCAGAAGCCTTAAATGGGCTGAAGAGATGGCATGTGACCTTTAGGAATATTTTAGTTCTACATTTCTTTGAAAAAGAACTGTTTAACCCTGGGTACGTTATTACATCGCTGATGCCTCTTTTGTTCCTCTTTTTAATTACTATCTCATAAGAAAGTTCAGTGTTTATGTCAGAATAATGCTGGGAATTTCAGTACCTGCAAAATTTGATACTTGTGTTTTTGTTGAAAGGGATAATCGCACAAGAAAACAATGTGGATTGTGATCCAGTTTCCTGATTATAGTTTCTTTAAGCATAGTACCATGCTCTTAAACTTGCTTTTGATAAACTGATATATAGAAATTTTTTATTTTTTTCTTACATATTTCAGAACCACTGTGTTATATTCACTTACTACATTTTAATACTTCAATCTCCACAAGAACATACTTCACTTTGTAAACTGGAAACAACAGAACTTTTAAAAAACATTTTCATGTGTGAAATATAGCATACATAAAGAAAAATCCATGAAACATAAACAGCTTAACATTATTTTAATGTAAACAACTGGCTAACCCCCATCCAGTAAACGGTTGGAAATATGGATTTGGAATATGCACGTGTGTGTGTACATGCATGTGTGCACATGTATGAGCATGTGTTTCTGTGTGTATGTGTCATATTTTCTTTTTTTTAACATCTTTACGGGGGAGTATAATTGCTTCACAATGGTGGGTTAGTTTCTGCTTTATAACAAAGTGAATCAGTTATACATATACATATATCCCCATATCACTTCCCTCTTGCATCTCCCTCCCTCCCACCCTCCCTATCCCACCTCTCTAGGTTGTCACAAAGCACCGAGCTGATCTCCCTGTGCTATGCAGCTGCTTCCCACTAGTTATCGATTTTACATTTGGTAGTGTATATATATCCATGCCACTCTCTCACTTTGTCCCAGCTTACCCTTCCCCCTCCCCGTGTCCTCAAGTCCATTCTCTAGTAGATCTCCACCTTTATTCCCGTCTTGCCCCTAGGTTCTTATTGACCATTTTTCTTTCTCTGTTTCTTTTTTTAGATTCCATATATATGTGTTAGCATAGGGTATTAGTTTTTCTCTTTCAGACGTCCTTCACTCTGTATGACAAACCCTAGGTCCATTACCTCACTACAAATAACTCAATTTCATTTCTTTTTATGGCTGAGTAATATTGCATTGTATATATGTGCCACGTCTTCTTTATCCATTCATCTGTCGATAGACACTTAGGTTGCTTCCATGTGCTGGCTATTGTAAATAGAGCTACAATGAACATTGTGGTACATGACTCTTTTTGAAATATGGTTTTCTCCGGGTATATGCCCAGTAGTGGGAATGCTGGGTCGTATGGTAGCTCTATTTTTAGTTTTTTAAGGAACCTCCATACTGTTCTCCATAGTGGCTGTATCAATTTACATTCCCACCAACAGTGCAAGAGGGTTCCCTTTTCTCCACACCCTCTCCAGCATTTATTGCTTGTGGATTTTTTAATGATGGCCATTCTGACTGGTGTGAGATGATATCTCATTGTAGTTTTGATTTGTATTTCTCTAATGATTAATGATGTGGACCATTCTTTCATGTGTTTCTTGGCTATCTGTATATCTTCTTTGGAAAAATGTCTATTTAGGTCTTCTGCCAATTTTTGGATTGGGTTGTTTGTTTTGTTGATATTGAGCTGCATGAGCTGCTTGTAAATTTTGGAGATTAATCCTTTGCTGGTTGCTTCATTTGCAAATATTTTCTCCCATTCTGAGAGGTGCCTTTTCGTCTTGTTTATGGTTTCCTATGCTGTGCAAAAGCTTTTAAGTCTCATTAGATCCCATTTGTTTATTTTTGTTTTTACTCCATTTCTCTAGGAGGTGGTTCAAAAAGAATCATGCTGTGATTTATGTCATAGAGTGTCCTGCGTATGTTTTCCTCTCCAAGTTTGATAGCGTCTGGCCTTACATTTAGGTCTTTAATCCATTTTGAGTTTATTTTTGTGTATGGTGTTAGGGAGTGTTCTAATTTCATTCTTTTACACGTAGTGTCCAGGTTTCCCAGCACCACTTATTGAAGACGCTGTCTTTTCTCCAGTGTATATTCTTGCCTCCTTTATCACAGATAAGGTGACCATATGTGCGTGGGTTTATCTCTGAGCTTTCTATCCTCTTCCATTGATCTATATTTCTGTTTTGGTGCCAGTACAATACTGTCGTGATTACTGTAGCTTTGTAGTATAGTCTGAAGTCAGGGAGCCTGATTCCTCCAGGTCCGTTTTTCTTTCTCAAGATTGCTTTGGCTATTAGGGTCTTTTGTGTTTCCATACAAATTGTGAATTTTTTTGTTCTAGTTCTGTGACAAATGCCATTGGAAGTTTGATAGGGATTGCCTTGAATCTGTAGATTGCTTTGGGTAGTAGAGTCATTTTCACAATGTTGATTCTTCCAATCCAAGAACATGGAATTTCTCTCCATCTATTTGTATCATCTTTAATTTCTTTCATCAGTGTCATAATTTTCTGCATACAGATCTTTTGTCTCCTTAGGTAGGTTTATTCCTAGGTATTTTATTCTTTTTGTTGCAATGGGAAATGGTAGTGTTTTCTTAATTTCACTTCCAGATTTTTCATCATTAGTGTATAGTAATGCAAGAGATTTCTGTGCATTAATTTGTATCCTGCTACTTTACCAAATTCATTGATTAGCTCTAGTAGTTTTCTGGTAGGATCTTTAGGATTCTCTATGCATAGTATCATGTCATCTGCAAACAGTGACAGCGTTACTTCTTCGTTTCTGATTTGGATTCCTTTTACTTCTTTTTCTTCTCTGATTCCTGTGACTAAAACTTACAAAATGATGTTGAATAACAGTGGTGAGAGTGGGCAACCTTGTCTTGTTCCTGATCTTAGTGGAAATGGTTTCAGTTTTTCACCATTGAGGACGATGTTGGCTGTGGGTTTGTCATATATGGCCTTTATTATGTTGAGGTAAGTACCCACTATGCCTACTTTCTGAAGGGTTTTCATCGCAAATGGGTGTTGAATTTTGTCGAAAGCTTTCTCTGCATCGATTGAGAAGATCATATGGTTTTCCTCCTTCAGTTTGTTAATATGGTGTATCACATTCATTGATTTGCGTACAGTGAAGAATCCTTGCATTCCTGGGATAAACAGCACTTGGTCATGGTGTATGATCCTTTTAATGTGTTGTTGGATTCTGTTTGCTAGTATTTTGTTGAGGATTTTTGCATCTCTGTTTGTCAGTGATATTGGCTTGTAGTTTTCTTTCTTTGTGACATCTTTGTCTGGTTTTGGTATCAGGGTGATGACGGTGGCCTCCTAGAATGAGTTTGGGAGTGTTCCTCCCTCTGCTATATTTTGGAAGCATTTGAGAAGAATAGGTGTTAGCTCTTCTCTAAATGTTTGACAGAATTCCCCTGTGAAGCCATCTGGTCCTGGGCTTTTGTTTGTTGGAAGATTTTTAATCACAGTTTCAATTTCAGTGCTTGTGATTGGTCTGTTCAAATTTTCCTTTCCTTCCTGGTTCAGTCTCAGAAGATTGTGCATTTCTAAGAATTTGTCCATTTCTTCCAGGTTGTCCATTTTATTGGCATATAGTTGCTTGTAGTAATCTCTCATGATCCTTTGTATTTCTGCAGTGTCAGTGGTTACTTCTTTTTCATTTCTAATTCTACTGATTTGAGTCTTCTCCCTTTTTTTCCTTGATGAGTCTGGCTAAGGGTTTATCAATTTTGTTTATCTTCTCAAAGAACCAGCTTTTAGTTTTACTGATCTTTGCTATCACTTCCTTCATTTCTTTTTCATTTACTTCTAATGTGATCCTTTTGATTTCTTTCCTTCTGCTAACTTTGGGGTTTTTTTGTTCTTCTTTCTCTAACTGCTTTAGGTGTAAGGTTAGGTGGTTTATTTGAGATGTTTCTTGTTTATTAAGGTAGGATTGTATTGCTATAAACTTCCCTCTTAGAACTGCTTTTGCTGCATCCCATAGGTCTTGTGCCGTCGTGTTTTCATTGTCATTGTTTCTAGGTTTGTTTCATTTTCTCTTTGATTTCTTCAGTGATCTCTTGGTTATTAAGTAGTGTATTGTTTAGCCTCCATGTGTTTGTATTTTTTACAGATCTTTTCCTGTAATTGATATCTAGTCTCATAGTGTTGTGGTCAGAAAAGATACTTGATACAATTTCAATTTTCTTAAATTTGCCAAGGCTTGATTTGTGACCCAAGATACGATCTATTCTGGAGAATGTTCCATGAGAACTTGAGAAGAAAGTGTATTCTGTTGCTTTTGGATGGAATGTCCTATAAATATCAATTATGTGTATCTTGTTTAATGTATCATTTAAAGCTTGTGTTTCCTTATTTATTTTCATTTTGGATGATCTGTCCATTGGTGAAAGTGGGGTGTTAAAGTCCCGTACTATGATCATGTTACTGTTGATTTACCCTTTTATGGCTGTTAGTATTTGCCTTATGTATTGAGGTGCTCCTATGTGGGGTGCATAAATGTTTACCATCGTTATATCTTCTTCTTGATTCGATCCCTTGATCGTTATGTAGTGTCCTTCTTTGTCTCTTCTAACAGTCTTTATTTTAAAGTCTATTTTGTCTGATATGAGAATTGCTACTCCAGCTTTCTTTTGATTTCCATTTGCAATGTAATATCTTTTTCCATCCCCTCACTTTCAGTCTGTGTGTGTCCCTAGGTCTGAAGTGGGTCTCTTTTAGACAGCATACATACAAGTCTTGTTTTTGTATCCATTTAGCCAGTCTATGTCTTTTGTTTGGAGAATTTAATCCATTTACATTTAAGGTAATTTTCGATATGTATGTTCCTATTCCCATTTTCTTAATTGTTTTTGGTTTGTTATTGTAGGTCTTTTCCTTCTCTTATGTTTCCTGTCTAGAGAAGTTCCTTTAGCATTTGTTGTAAAGCTGGTTTGGTGGTGCTGAATTCTCTTAGCTTTGCTTGTCTGTAAAGGTTTTAATTTCTCTGTTGAATCTGAATGAGATCCTTGCGGGGTAGAGTAATGTTGGTTGTAAGTTTTTCTCCTTCATCACTTTAAACATATCCTGCCACTCCCTTCTGGCTTGCAGAGTCTCTGCTGAAAAATCAGCTGTTAACCTTATGGGCATTCCCATGTATGTTATTTGTTGCTTTTCCCTTGCTGCTTTTAATACTTTTTCTTTGTATTTTATTTTTGATAGTTTGATTAATATGTGCCTTGGCAAGTTTCTCCTTGTATCTATCCTGTATGGGACTCACTGTGCTTCCTGGACTTGATTAACTATTTCCTTTCCCATATTAGGGAAGTTTTCAACTACAATCTCTTCAAATATTTTCTCAGTCCCTTTCTTTTTCTCTTCTTCTTCTGGGACCCCTATAATTCGAATGTTGGTGCATTTAATGTTGTCCCACAGGTCTCAGGGACTGTCCTCTATTCTTTTCATTCTTTTTTCTTTATTCTGTTTTGCAGTAGTTATTTCCACTATTTTATCTTCCAGGTCACTTATCCATTCTTCTGCCTCAGTTATTCTGCTATTGATCCCTTCTAGAGAATTTTTAACTTTATTGTGTTGTTCATCATTGTTTGTTTGCTCTTTAGTTCTTCTAGGTTCTTGTTAAACGTTTCTTGTATTTTCTCCATTCTATTTCCAAGATTTTCGATCATCTTTACTGTTATTATTCTGACATCTCTTTCATGTAGACTGCCTATTTCCTCTTCATTTGTTAGGTCTGGTGGGCTTTACCTTGCTCCTTCATCTGCTGTGAGTTTCTCTGTCTTCTCATTTTGCTTAACTTACTGTGTTGGGGGTCTCCTTTTCGCAGGCTGCAGGTTCATAGTTCACGTTGTTTTTGGTGTCTGCCCCCAGTGGCTAAGATTGGTTCAGTGGTTGTGTAGGCTTCCTGGGGAAGGGGACTAGTGCCTGTGTTCTGGTGGATGAGGCTGGAGCTTGTCTTTTTGGTGGGCAGGTTCACGTCTGGTGGTGTGGTTTGGGGTGTCTGTGATCTTATTATGATTTTAGGCAGCCTCTCTGCTAATGATTGGGCTTGTGTTCCTGTCTTGCTAGTTGTTTGTTGTAGGGTATCCAGCACTGGAGCTTGCTGGTCATTGAATGGAGCTGGGTCTTGGCATTTAGATGGAGATCTCTGGGAGATTTTTGTCCTTTGATACTACGTGGAGCTGGGAGGTCTCTGGTGGACCAATGTCCTGAACTTGGCTCTCCCACCTCAGAGGCACAGCCCTGATGCCTGGCTAGAGCACCAACAGCCTGTCATCCACACGGCTCAGAATAAAAGGGAGAAGGAAGGAAGGAAGGAAGGAAGGAAGGAAGGAAGGAAGGAAGGAAGGAAGGAAGGAAGGAAGGAAGGAAGGAAGGAAGGAAGGAAGGAAGGAAGGAAGGAAGGAAGGGAGGGAGGGAGGGAGGGAGGGAGGGAGGGAGGGAGGGAGGGAGGGAGGGAGGGAGGAAGAAAAAGAAAGAAAGAAAAAAGAAAGAAGTAAAATAAAGCTTTTAAAATAAAAATAATTATTACAAAAATTAAAAAGTAATAAGAAAAGAAAGAGAGAGCCACCAAACCAAAAATCAAATCCACCAATGATAACAAGGGCTAAAAAGTATTTAAAAAGAAAAGGAAAAAAAAAAAAAAGGACAGACAGAATCCTAGGACAAATGGTAAAAGCAAAGCTATACAAACAAAATCACACACACAAGCATACATATATACACTCACAAAAAGAGAAAAGGGGAAAAATATATATATATCCTTGCTCCCAAAGTCCACCTCCTCAATTTGCGATGATTCATTGTCTATTCATGCATTCCACAAATGCAGGGTACCTCAAGTTGACTGTGAAGATTTAATCTGCTGCTCCCGAGGCTGCTGGGAGAAATTTCCCTTTCTCTTCTTTGTTTGCACAGCTCCCAGGGTTCAGCTTTGGATTTGGCCCTGCCTCTGCATGTAGGTAACCTGAGGGCGTCTGTTCCTCACTCAGGCAGGACAGGGTTAAAGGAGCAGCTGCTTCAGGGGCTCTGGCTCACTCAGGCCGGGGGAGGGAGGGGTACGGAATGCGGGGCAAGCCTGCAGCGGCAGAGGCCAGCATGACATTGCACCAGCCTGAGGAGCCCTGTATGTTCTCCAGGGGAAGTTGTCCCTGGATCACGGGACCTGGGCGGGTTGCACAGGATCCTGGGAGGGGAGGCATGGATAGTGACCTGTGCTTGAATACAAGCTTCTTAGTGGCTTCAGCAGCAGCCTTAGCATCCCATGCCCATCTCTGGGGTCCACGCTGATAGCCACGGCTCGACCCATCTCTGGAGCTCCTTTAAGCAGCGCTCTTAATCCCCTCTCCTCGCGCACCAGGAAACAAAGAGGGAAGAAAAGGTCTCTTGCCTCTTCAGCAGCTCCACACATTTTTCCGAACTCCCTCCCAGCTAGCTGTGGCGCACTCGCCCCCTTCAGGCTGTGTTCAGGCAGCCAACCCCAGTCCACTCCCTGCGATGCGGCGAAGCCCGAGCCTCAGCTCCCAGCCCCCGCCCGCCCCAGCGGGTGAGCAGACAAGCCTCTCGCGCTGGTGAGTGCTGGTCGGCACTGATCCTCTGTGCAGAAATCTCTCCGCTTCGCCCTCCGCACCCCTGTTGCTGTGCTCTCCTCTGTGGCTCCGAAGCTCTCCGCTCTGCCACCCGCAGTCTCCGCCCGCCAAGGGGCTTCCTAGTATGTGGAAACTTTTCCTCCTTCACAGCTCCCTCCCACTGGTGCAGGTCCCGTCCCTATTCTTTTGTCTCTGCTTTTTCTTTTTTCTTTTGCCCTACCCAGGTATGTGGGGAGTTTCTTGCCTTTTGGGAGGTCTGAGGTCTTCTGCCAGCGTTCAGTAGGTGTTCTGTAGGAGTTGTTCCACACATAGATATATTTCTTATGCATTTGTGGGGAGGAAGGTGATCTCCACGTCTTACCCTTCCGCCATCTTGAAGCTCCCCCCATATAAATTTTAAATTGATATGCACAAATACCAAATAATCTACATGAAAAGAAAATAATTTTTAAGTGTCATTGCACCTAATCTACTTCTTTTGAGGACATGCTCATTAATCATGTTACTTTAAAAAACGGGATTTTTAATTTTCGCTGGATTTTTTCATGTATTTTCATCTTACATCATTTATATTTTCTCTCTTAAGTAAACAGCTACGTAATTTTATTTCCAATTGAATATTATTTACAAAAACAAGTACAGTATCTTGCTATAATTTACTTATCTAATTTTAGAAATCTTGAGATATTAAATATGAATTTTAGCAGTTTTTTCAGTTGGTTTTCTCTCATAGTTATACTTTATCTCTTTTGAAAAAAATTACTGTATAAATAAAAATAATCTCTTCTAGGAGATGTAATCTCTGGAAATTTTTCTTCAGTATAGGTAACTGCACCTCCTAAATCCTAGTGCATTACCCAAGAGGTGACTTGGAAACAAACAAGCCCCTTCCTATGGGGGGAGAGGGTCTTGGTATTAAATTTTAGAATTTAAACAGCATATATTATAGTGTGTTCATTATAAATCATAACTATTTACTTTCTAAACGTAAATAATTCATAGTGACAAAGGGCATGAGAAAGATTTTATTGACAAGAAGAAAATAAATGTATTTGTTAAATCTTCCTTTTGTGCTCTTCTAGGAAGATTTTATATATACTTCTAAGGTCACATAAAATGGCCACAATGGTATCTACCAATCATACCTAGTACATTGAATACCCTTTTGTATATTCTATAAATATCTTTTGACCACGGGCCTACTTTCTTAATCAAAAAGAAGAGGTAAATACTATCCCTAAAGTTGACCCTTGAACAACATGGGTTTGAAGTGCTTGGGTCAACTCATAGGTGGATTTTCTTCACTAAATACGTACTACAGTACCCCATGATCTGTAGTTGGTTGAATCTGCAGGTGTAGAACCTCAAATACGGAGGAACCGTAAAGTTATACACCGATTTTCCACTATGCAAAAGGTCAGTGACCCTCACCCCTGTGTTGTTCAAGGTTCAACTGTACATGAAGATTTGGACCCTCTGCCCCTACCACCAACTCATCTCCCAGTTGTGACTTTCATACAGGTAAAAGTTTACCCAAAGCCTCAAGAGGAAAAGAAATGACTCAAGCAGGGGAACCTACTCTAGATGATGAGATGGAGGGAGATTGTTCACATGGCAACAGGCAGGTGACTTGCAGTCCTCTGTCCTGAACTTCTCCTTTCCCCTTGCCTACTTCTGACAAGACCAAACCCTCTCTCTTAAAACCTAGAAAATTTTTCTTTTCTTTTAATAAGGAAGGCAGCCAAGTCCTTACAAGTGATGACCAGGATCAATCCACTAGGCCTAGCCATTAGTGGGAGGTCATCCCAATGGTGGCAGTCATATTCAACAGATCCTCAAGGGTGGTAAACCTAGGAAATCAGATTTGGGACCTTAGGTTTAATCTTAACAAATGCAATGATATATTTTACTGCAGCAACATTGATCATTAAGTGTATATGTAAGAAAAAAGAAGAGACATGCTTTACTGAGATAACGTATTAATGGTTTGTCTCCCATTTTGTGTTGTTTTTTTTTTCATGCATTGTGAGATTTAGTTTAGTTTTTCCAACAGATGGCAGTTATACTTTGTTTCTTTCCCCACCTTGGCACTGGTTGCTCAAGCAAAGCAGGCTTCCTAATTTCTATCTCCCAAATGGGTGACCGAGAGTGATCTTTCATACTGTGTTTAAGCAAGAGATTACTATCCACACCACAGCTTTTAGTTATACTAAGAAAGTGGGTTTGAAAAGAAGTCTATTGATACCTTGAATTCTGCCCCCTCCTCCAATCCAAATCATGCTCAACTTATTTGAGGTTATGCTAAATTCTGAAATGGATAGTTGCTTAATGCTCTGAATGGTAAACACAGAACTCACCTCAAGTACCTAAGTTTTCATTTGTCTAAGATTATTTGCAAATCAATGTTACACAAAATGAATTGGAAAGCACTTGAGAAATCTCATTTATGAAATAGTACTTTGAGTTACCCAGGATTTTCTCTGTTCCTGGGAATTCTGTGTGTCAGAGTTTTACAGTGTTTCTAAATTTTTATGTCCAATAACCAAGTATAACAGTTCTCATTAGTGTATGCGCGCGTGTGTGTGTGTATATATATATATGAAAAGAGAGAGGGTGGGCAGGAGAGAGAGAGCGAGAAGATGTATACTTTGAGAACCATAATAATAATTAAGGTAACTTTACTGAAAGCCATCAACATGTTCAATCATGAGGAGGATATAGTAATGTTTAAATAGGCACATTAATATATTATTACTGCTGTTGTTAGAATATTATTAGGATTTAAAATAGATTCTTAAAGTATCATACTTTACTTTAATATTTCTAATTAGTACAAGTGTTTATTCAGGTTTTCTATATATACGGTCCATATAACTGAAAAGAGTAGAGCACAGGATGGATTCCATTTTTCTGATGGTTTCATTAGAAATGAGGGCAGGCACAATGACTATCACATTCAATCCTTCACTCCCAGCTCCCAGAAGAGTACCTCAGGTAAAGCAAATGCTCAATAAACAGTTATTAAATAAATGAACAAGCAATCTGACATGACCAACATAAGCTATACCACCTTATTAGTAATAATGGCAAAATTATTAGACAAATTAGGTTTGATTCAACCTGAGAGGATAATCATGACCTCCTGTAAATATCCTATATATTTTCTTTATGCAAGCTTCATTATAACGACTTGAAACAGAATAAAGAACTGTTTTGAATTGTAGAAATTTCATGTGGAGAAAAAATATACCCTGTGAGGACAAATACCTTCTTCTTAGAATCATTTTATATATTATTCTACCCAAAGAACTCCTCAAAAACATGCAAATAGTTGCTGTTAACAATTTATGTCACACTCTTTTTGGTGCAATGCATTTAAATATAAAAGCATCATAGATATTCTCTGATTTTTCTTTCATTTTTACATTATCCTAAAATATGTGAAAATGTCTTTTGGCCAAAGTTGTATTTCCAATCTCATTTTTGTTCTTTATATAACATAGCCCTCATGAAGCAAATAAGCACTGTAAAGAAAATTGAAAAATGCTTATCAGTTTAACCAAAGCACAAACCTTGATCTACAAAGTCAGAGCCACATTTCTTTTCATTATAAAACAGAGGAAGTCAAGCCTTTACATCACAGAGAAGTTGAGTCTCTGCCTATGTAGTTGCTAGACATCTAAGGAGCCCGATTACACAGCAATTCTCCCAGATATACTGAGCTTTGGATCATTACACTACACTTGTTTATTGTATCAGCATAATCACCCCACTTCCTGTTTTCTGGGTTTTTTTCTTTTCCTTTTACAAAGAGAAAATGAATCAGAAATGTATTTATTGGATGTCACATTTGACCTTCTTAGGAATCAAAGCAATAGTTCAAAATTCTAATATATACATTTTGATGCAATAATATAAAATTTTATGAGAAGTTAGATTTTTAAGGCCCTGGTATAGTACATACTTATGAGAAGAACACTATCGTAGGTGCCTAACAGTTATCATTAAAAATGTGCTGCGATATTTTGTATTTATTGGACCTAAAGAATTTTTTTGTACTAGACATAGATAATATTCTAAATATTCTCTTCTAAGTGTTTATGTAGTCATAAACCTCACAAAATACTTTTTACTAGAGTTTTCTAGAACATGGAAAGATTCCAGTATTTGGAATGTCTCCATATGGAACATATAGGCACACACACACTCATGCACACATTGTTATGGGCAAATCAGACCTAAAGAGCAAAAGCAACCTCATGAAATTTTCCTATATTCCCTCAATTCCCAATGTGGAGAAGCAGTGTCTGCAAGTTTAGGGGGCAAGATGGATATGGAAAGAGTGGTCGCTCTTCATCTATTCTTTGGAGTACAAATTTAAGAATTCAAAAGCAACTAGATACATGACAATATTTCAATAGTATATTTAGCACTCAATTTGTTTAGCAAATAAAAGTTTGATGTACTGTGTCTTTCAGTTTTGCTGGGTAGCTAATGAGGCTCTTTGAAG
The DNA here is from genome assembly GCF_963455315.2 of Globicephala melas. Lineage (NCBI taxonomy): Eukaryota > Metazoa > Chordata > Mammalia > Artiodactyla > Delphinidae > Globicephala > Globicephala melas. The sequence continues at coordinate 63,211,868 of NC_083322.1, forward strand.
AATTTCTTGTGCAAGTTTAAAAGTATAAACTTGCCCCTTGGGGTTCCTTCAGTAGAACAACTCACATTTATAATTCTCAGGCAAGAGCTTTTAACACTGAGCTTTTGATTCAATGGATGGATAGATTTTTTTTCTTAGAAAACCTGTTATCATCACCTCAAAGTTTTTACGTTTTAGCTTACGAACCTGGATTCTAATTTTGTTGGCCTTTCTGTGTATGTATTCCTAAGATGTAGATACAATTGATTTTTCTAGCTGACAATCTAGTAAAGAACAGAGTTTTTCAACTTTGGCACTCTTGACATTATTTTTGTGGAGGACTGTCCTGTGAGTGTACACTGTTAATCAGCATACCTGTCCTCTACCCATTAGAGGCCAGTAGCAGCACCCCCGCCAATTATGACAACCAAAAATGTCTCCAGATATTACCAAAAATGTCTACTGAATCATGAATTGAAGCATGAACTGGAAGACTGTTCTTAACACTGATTAACTGCGTAACACTGGATGGAGTCGGAGGTGTGACACTGTTAGAAGACTAATAGTTCCAATACATCTGCAAATAACCCTGATTTGGTTTATAACTTGTCTCTTATATATAATGATTTGTTTTAATTGTGCCAGTGTGCCCTTGTGATGAAAGATACATTCCAAACAAGTCAACTAATCACTTAATATATGGTCATACTCCAGTTATAAGATAAATAAGTAGTAGGAATGTAATTTACAACACAATAAATACAATTAAAAGTGCTGTATGTTATATATGAAAGTTGTTAGAGTAAATTCCAAGTTCTCATCATGAGGAAAAAATATTTTTTTCCTTTCCTTTAGTGTTGTATCTATAGGAGATGATAGATGTTCACTAAACTTATTGTGGTCATCATTTCATGATGTACGTAAGTCAAATCATGATGCTGTACACTTTAAACTTATACAGTGCTGTATGTCAACTATATCTCAATAAAACTGGAGGAGAGAAAAAGGAGTCCATGTTTAAAATAAATGTGGTCATACTTTTTCAAGAACACAACAAGACACTCTCTTTAATAAAGGAGAGTATACTGCAGAACTATCAAACATGGTATTGTCAGTATATCTTATTCTAAATTTTACAGACTCCTGTAGTTGTGATGTGCCTTATTTCCAAATAACAAAATCTAGTCCTGTGCTACAGCCAAACGAAAATCTGTAAGAAATCAGTAGAGTCATTTCTTTAAAACATCCCCAGGGATGAAGAGTTAGAAAAGTTAATGTACTCAATGCATCCCTACTTCCCAACCTCCTTCAACAAAAAGGAAAGCAGTTATTGGTGTACTGTACACATTCAACACAGTATAATAAAAATACGTTATACATATAATTGTAAATGTAATTGAATAATTTTGCTTCTAAAGCAGCAAACAGAGGCCTCTATCATTCAGTTTAAATACACTGTATTTTACACAACCTTAGTGAAGAATAAAGCAAAAGAGTTGTAACTGTTGTATGATTTTACGTGCTCTCCAGTGAGAACTTTCTGGGAACTGCTGCCACCTGTTGGTCATAGGTTACAATACATAAGATCAAGGCTCCAGCGGCTAGAGATTCTGTACACACGTTAGGAATTTTACTATGGCCATTAGCATTTATCAGTATTTATGAATATAATTTTTATCACTTGCAGTCTAATCACACTTCATTAACTTATGGTGTGTATTATTGCACAGTTGTCATGTGATTTAACATCTAAGAAGTTGCTCTAAAATCGATTAGGATTTTGAAACAGAGTCAAACCTTGCTTGAGATTAGGTAGTTTCAAAAAGAGTAGTATAGTGCGTCACAGAGTATCTCTATAACAGGCCTTGGATATTCAATAACTGTTTCTACAAAGCTAATCTTGCTAACCTGCACAAGATGATACTACTGTTTCAATGTAGGAAATTGCTGTTACACTAACAACATAGCTGTGGAAAGAGATATAAGGTTAAAAGATTAAAAAGACAACTTTATCACTAAACAAGGGTGTAGATCTACATTACAGAAGAAGACCTTTTATATGCAAATAATAGAATAAACATTTTAGTGGGTTACTTCAAAACTGACAAGATGCCAGAATAGGACCCCTTATAAGAAGCACATAAAGATACTAAAGGTCAAACATCTCTTTGGATATGTTTCTACCTCTGAACTAAAACAGGAGAAATTTGCTGAAGTTTAGGGAAGCTCAACTGTGAGATTATATCAACCATTATCACAATGCCACATTTAAGCTTATACAATTATTTATCCAATAACTATTTTTAAGCAAATACTGTATGTGCTAGGTAGGTGCTCTGTTAGGTACCAGATTCTTTCTTAAGGCATAAAATATGAAAAGCTCACTACTTATCTCTATACCACTCCATTTTAATTACTGGTGGTTTTGATAAAACCACTTTGGCTTTTTCGATAAAATAAGTAGCAACTAGAAGGACTGTGAAAACACTGGAGTTGCCTCGCTATAGTTGAAGGCTACAGAAAGGAATGGAATTGTCCAGAGAGGCAGAGTAGTGAATGGTGTGAAATAATCATGATAGACCTGGCTCTTAAAAATGACTTAACCACTTATAATCTGAGTAATCTTTTCAAGTCTCTTAGCTTTTGAGGACTGTTTTCCCTTCATTCAACATCAAGAGCATTATAGGAAGAAAGATTAGACTCAATGATATTTAAGTTCCTTTTCAACTGTAATATTCCACTGTTCAGAACAAGTCTCAGTAATACCTTCATATTTAAAAAACAATGACTAGTAACCTTGTCACACTCTCAATAAATCTAACAACTCCCTTAAATTTAGCCATTGTCAGGAGGTAGTCTATGTAGGGCTACTGATTCATTAGATTTGCTGTGGCTCTGTCATTTTGGAAAGCACAGCTCCAAGTCATTTATACTGATGTATTTTTCTCCTTCCACCTAGTATTCTCTAATACTTACAGTCACATAGTGTGGAAATAAAGATGCATAAGAGATGGTTCTTGCCTTCAACTAGCACCTAGTGCAGAAGTCAAACAGAAACAAATAATAATACTGGGCAATGACAGAATTTATCAGAAAAAAACATAAGAACCACCTAACCCAGTCTTATGGTGAGTCAGGAAGGGGTCAGAGAAGGCTTGCAAAAGGCAGGAAGCACTCAACGTGAGTTTTGAATGTCTTAAAACATGACTAAGAGTGTGCGCAGAAATAAATGATGTAGAAAAATCTATCATATTATTAGAAGCAATGAAAAAAATAAACAGAAATGGAAACAGTTAAGGACAGAAAAGAGAAGTTTTTAAAAATATCACACAAAACAAAATATATGGTAATAAATGTACTGTGGAATGAAATAAACATGATTGGGAAGAAGATGATAGATATGAAAGATTTCAACTTTATCATTAGCATTCCATTAATAAGAAACCAGAATAAGTAAAAGAGAAACAAATAAATATTCAAGTGTATAACAGAAGTATATGTTCCTGGAAAAAGTTTTAAATCTTCATATTAAAACCACCCAGGAAAAAGTTGATACACAATGATTAACATCAAGATATATAGCGTTAAAATTAGTTGACTTCAAGAATATTCATTGTAAAAGGAGTGACTACAAGATGATAAATCTTGCATCCCCTTTTCTTAACAAGCAAGCATTATGTTTGATGCATACACTACATTTGGGCCTCTTGTTCTGACCCAAAAGTCTTAACTGGATATCAAAGAAAGAAAAGCCTTTCCAGTTGATCCAAGGATAGGACATGTAACCCTCACAACTCAGCAGATCCAGTGGGCATCTGAGGGTCAGTGGCAGATCAGAGTGCTTTATGTTGCCCCTGGAAAGTCCTAACGTGGGAATCAAAATGGAGTTCCTGGGTTCCTTGAGTACACTCAGGGTCCCTGTCCCAGCCACTCTACTGCTGTTCCTTCAGCAAGCCCCTGTGGACTCAGAGTTTACAATCAGGAGCTGAGTGGACATAAACAATTTAAAGTCGGTTAGCAAATGATTCCACATGATAGTCTGGCAGTAACTTAAAGCTGAATTATGGGGGCCAACACGTACTCTCTCAGATGTGGCACTAAGTGAACAAGACAATCTTCCTAGAGGACAGACTATCGAGCAGTATATCTTACTGTGCTTATAAGAAGATACAGCCATAAGTAAGGATTTGCATCGATATCAGGGGCTAATTGTCCAACCAGCTAGTCAAGGACATTAAAGTAACAATATTGGAGCACTGCTGATGACAATTTTGAGAAAAGGAAATATGGACAATGTCTTAGTTTGGTCTGCTATAACAAAATGTGGCTTAAGCAACATTTATTTCTCACAGTTCTGGACACTGAACTTCCAGGATGAAGGTACCAACAGATTTGGTTCTTGGTGATGGCCTACTTCCTTGCTTGCAGACAACCACCATCTCACTGTGTGGTTACACAACTTCTTTGTGTGCATATGGAAAGAGAGACATCTCCCTGTCTTCTTCCTCATATAAGGGCACGAATCCCATTGTGAGAGTCCTACCCTCCTGTCTTAATCTAAACCTAACACCTCCCAAAGGTTCCATCTCCAAATACCATCACACTGGGAGTGAGCAACATATGAATTTGGGGGTGGACACAAACATTCAGCTTATAACAGATAAACCCCTCATACTCACTACTACCTCTCACCAAGGAACTCACTTCAGTGCAAAGGCAGTAAGGCAATAGATTGAAGCCTAGATTACTGGTCTTACCATGTAGTCCATCACCCAGAAGTGACAGCTTTATAAATGGTGAAATAGTCTATGGAGGAGCTGGCTATCATATGAGTTGAAAGATAACATCTTTTAAGTATAGAGTTCTATCCTGCAGAATGGAACATATGTACAAGCAACCAGAATATGGTAATATTTCCCAAAAGTTGCCCTCATGGATCCAGAAGTAAATGGGGGAGGCAGAAACAGTACATATATACTTCATACACCTAATAGCCCTCTCTAAACATTGTTGCTATTTGTTTGCATAATTTTTTCAGGTGCAGGGATGAAGAGGTCTCTCCCCCTCCCGGTTACTCTCAAACAACCTGATTTTCATCCCATGCCTGCCCCCTCTTTCATAAGCCTGGGCACCACTGCTTATAGACATACACAGTCATTTCCCTCAGTAATGCCTGTGCCACCCGGGAAGTTGACCTGAAGGATTCCAGCACCAGGTAAACAGTGTGGCCCAAACTGTCCATAACCAGAACCTTGGAAAAACACTGCTCTTCTCTTATCTACATGATCAGTTCTATTCCCCATAATGTACCATGTTGGAATCAGAACTGCAACGTGCTCCGGGAGATTGTGGGACTTTACTTCTGCTACCAGTTACAGTGTAGAGACAGAGAGAGACTAATGGAACTCCTAGAATACAGCTTCCCCAGGCTTCTAAAACAGACCAACCACCTTGACTTAAGACCTCAAACCACTTACTTGACTCTGATCCTCAGTTTTGCCTCAGTTCCCTAGTTATTTCTCTGACATGTGTGGTCATCTTACATGAAAAAGTGATGAACAGGGCTTCCCTGGTGGCGCAGTGGTTAAGAGTCTGCCTGCCAATGCAGGGGACACGGGTTCATGCCCCGGTCTGGGAAGATCCCACATGCCGCGGAGCGGTTGGGCCCGTGAGCCATGGCCGCTGAGCCTGCACGTCCGGAGCCTGTGCTCCGCAACAGGAGAGGCCACAACAGTGAGAGGCCTGCGTACCGCCAAAAAAAAAAAAAAAAAGTGATGAACAAGTATAGATGGGAGCTCAGATCTTTAAATAATCATGTCTTTTCACACTGATGACTAAACAACAAGGTATGTGAGACTGACTTTAGGACATAAACCCCAAAAGGTCAATGTCTCAAATGTAGATTTTCTTCACAGAGGAGATTCTCTAAGCACAGTTTTAAGCCCTGGAACTACAGCAGAAAAAAGAAAAAAATCAAGGATGTCCAGGTCACTAATAAGCTTACATTCTAACCAACAGTAGCCAAATAAGAAAATAAATGGCAAATCCGTCACTTAACTCCAGATAGTAGGAAATGCCATGAAGAAAACAAAATAGGGAAATGTGATTGGAGTGACATGGATGCAAGATGAACTTAGCTAGGGTAATTAGAAATGGAAGCGTCGAGACAATGACAGTTAGGCAAAGACATACTTTTGAGGAAGTGGCTTTGGAAAGGAGCCTCTGAAGAAGGAGCCTCTGCAGCAGGGAAAACAGCAAATGCAAAGAAAAACAGCCTCCAATGGGAGGAGGCTCAGAATACAGTCACTGTGGTTGTGGCATAGTGGAAAGGGTAGCGCACAGGAGATGAGATCACAGAAGGAGGAAGGCCATGTGCTGCAGAGGCACGGAAAAAGGGTGGAGAGGAGTGAGACAGTGTGAACTGTATCCTAATCGCAATGAAGCCACCGGAGCATCTGAACCAGGGAATCAGTATGATGTGATTTAAGCTTAAAAAGATCACTGTTGCTGCTAAGGGGAGAATAAGGGGAAAGAGGGTGATCAAGGAAACCAGTTAGACAAAAGAACTGCTGGTGACTAAGAATAAAGTTGTTGAGATGGAGATGGTAAATAGTAATCAGATCCAAAATATTGGAGATAAAGCCAGTAAATGCATCCTGACGGAGTACATGGAGAGTAATTTGAGGAATGAATGATACTTGCCTGGAGTACACACATGAAAAATAGTTCTGATACTTAACTTAGCATGACTGCGACTACACCTATGTTAAACTAGTGTCATATATTTGGAGAAATATTTAACCACAACGATCTTTAAGATATAATTAACTTGAAGGCTTTAGAATGCTATTCTAACCACTGAACACCACTGGCATGAGTTCCAGGGGATGTCTTTTCCTTGCCTTTTGAAATGCTCAATACTTTAGTTTATAGGCTCTATAATGCAATCTATTACAATATGATGCTGAAAATTATTTATTTCTACAGAGATGTTTAAAAAATTATACAGCAAAAGAAGCAATCACCCTTTCATGATAATATTTATAAATGTGTCTTCTCTCTTAGGGTTATATTTTTATTTTTGCTTTATTTATTTGTTTGTTTATTCATTCACTCGTTAAACATATGTTTATTGAGCACTGTCAATGTGGCAGGGAAGGTACTAGTACCTAAGGATAAAAATGAAGTGGGCACACAGGGATAAAAGACATTGTCCCTACATCAAGAAGCTTATGATTTGGTGGAGGAAAGATACACACATACACACTCAGGCATGCAGACAAGTGCATGCTCACACACACACACACACACACACATAATAATTATGAAGCCCTAATAGCTTTTAAATTTTCCAACAACTTTCAAAAGTTGCACATCAAAAATCTTCTAGTATTAGTACATTAAAATATGGAAAAATATAAACTTTTAGGCTTTTATATCATGTAACATTTAGAAATCCATATTAAATTGCTATTATTTACCACAGATAGGTCAGTTAAAAATACATATGTATATCCTATTAGTGGTTTTAAAGCAAATTATTTAACTAAATCTTACTAGAAACACTTTTGGTGATTACCTTGTAGGGTCAAAATCATTCCTTACATGCTAAGCCACCTAAGAGAGAGAAAGCCTTCGTAACTAAACAAATCTAAAATGCTTTGAGAAGAAAAGTATATTCCTTGAGAATCTGAAAAATACAAATGTCAAAACTGATTAGAGGGCTTCCCTGGTGGCGCAGTGGTTGAGAGTCCGCCTGCCGATGCACGGGACGCGGGTTCATGCCCCGGTCCGGGAAGATCCCACATGCCGCAGAGCGGCTAAGCCCATGAGCCATGGCCGCTGAGCCTGCGCGTCCAGAACCTTTACTCCGCAACGGGAGAGGCCACAACAGTGAGAGGCCCGCATACCAAACACACACAAAAAAAAACTGATTAGATTTTTGCTGATTTTATGAACTATCAAAAATAAGCTCCTTTAATTCTAATGTAAAGAATTTGACAGAAAAACAAATGTAAATATTAAATGTTAAAAGCGAAAGACATCTTTCTCTTCAGTTGACTTTAATTTTTGCATACTGCCTGCTCTAGTGCACAGTTCCTTGAACACAAAAGCCCACCAGAGAAAAATGAGGCATCAAAGTTCCTAACTTAAACATTTTTTTAAAAATTAGAGAAAAAAGAAATGGAAATTAAAGCTATTTCTTGCCCCCACGGTGAAACAATTGAAGCAATAGGGGAGTTTTAAAGAAACAGCTTTACAAATGCATCCACTATTTAGCTTTCTTCCAGTATTTCAACGTTTAAATTTTGAGTTTATAGTGAACTAGGAGATCCAAAGTTTTTATAAGAGAAATGCTTCACCCATGAGGTAATTTAGATAGAGTGCATGTTTGCACTTACAGTCCCAATCACTCCAAAAAAACAGCATCATTTCCTAATACCATGGATACTAGTACATGTCAAAGTACATTTGGGAAGATATTTCTCCCAGGACCTCCTTATAGCACATGTGTAGAAAAGTAAATCTGTCAGTGTGAACAAATGGCCCACAAAACTTGTTCTCAGGGGCAGCCTTTGTACTCTCACTCAGGCCCTTTGACACTCAGGGATTTCTTCACCATTGACAGTGAGAAGATGCAGGGATTGGGACTTCCCTGGTGGCACAGTGGTTAAGAATCTGCCTGCCAATGCAGGGGACACAGGTTCAAGCCCTTGTCTGGGAAGATCTCACATGCTGTGAAGCAACTAAGCCCGTGCGCCACAACTACTGAGCCTATGCTCTAGAGCCTGTGAGCCACAACTACTGAGCCCTCGTGCCACAACTACGGAAGCCTGTGCGCCTAGAGCCGGTGCTCTGCAACAAGAGAAGCCACCGCAATGAGAAGCCTGTGCACCTCAACGAAGAGTAGCCCCCGCTCGCCGCAACTAGAGAAAGCCCGCGCGCAGCAATGAAAACCCAATGTGGCCAAAAATAAATAAATAAAAATAAATAATTTTTAAAAAAAGATACAGGGATTGGCAGAACAGCGCAGGTGCTGACTGAGTGCACATCCTCAGAAAGGCATCTTCCCATGCACATTTCACCTGGGTCTGCTGCCCAGGTCTCTTGTCCTCACTTTCCATGACAGCCTGCTCTTTAAATCTCCCCTGAGGGCACTATTTGTTGATAAAGTCCTGACAAATGCCTGTCTGAAACACCATAAAGCCGTTGAAGGCTCAACTAATTTCACTTAAAATAGAAACAATACCTGGATTTCACTCAAATACACTTGGATGTGTGTGTCCGCATAGAAGCTATCAAAAAGCTTGTGGGACTCTTTCAGTAGCATTTCACTAGATCCTACTCAGTCAGATGCTCAACTTAAAAGTTGGCTCTTGAATGTTGAAAAATGCACCCCTTTCTTAATTCATTCCTAAGCCTTGAGAACACTTATTCCTCCCTGATTTTCTCAATTTTTTATTTCTTAAAGACTCTGCAAATATCCTAATAATGTCAACATATATAGCACAGTTCTTTGGAGTTTCCTTCTTTGCAGCACATATTAGTGGAATACAAGAGGACACACACAGAGATTTGTCATTTTGGTGGTAATAGATTCTCATAGTCTCCAATATTATGTCACTCTTTCAGTAAGTTTACTTTTCCTTTAGATTAAAGATGGATTAAAGCAGTTGTAACTCAAATGCTATCTATCTACTGGGTGAAGAGGTCTAGTATTTCTCAGAGAGAGTTTATGGAAGTGAAGAAGAAAGTTTTTCACTTCCCTTTAACCTTTGCCACGCTTTTATTCTTTCTAACCCTCCCTCTCTAACATCTGAAACATGATCTCTGAGCCACAGGATATGAAGAAAAGAGCACAGAACATTTTTGATGAGACCAGATTGTTTTGCTAGACACTACTGAGAAAAGAACAGAAAGAGCACAATTAATAAAACCACTTGTACATGAAAGAATTATGATACATCATGCAGGTCATTAAACAGGGAAAATTCCCTTTGCTATGTCTTCAGGTTGGTTTGGGCAAACTCCTACATCAACACAGAGGGATGTGCCACCGTGCCACAGGATCTCTATAAACCCTTCCCAGGTCCATGATTTTCTTGCTGAGAGAGATAAAAATGCAAACGCATAGAGACAGTAGTATGTATTTGGAGAGAATAAAATTGCCTAATTTCTAAAAAAGTGTCCAATGCAGTATGTTTCTGAGTAGAATGCTCATTTTAATCTCCAACACAATTTTGTGCATTGAGTAATTCTATATATATATTTTTTTTACATACTAGGGAATAAAGAGCCAGGTTCTACCCAATTCCAAACTAAACTCCTTGGTTGTAAAGTAAACACTCAAGTGGCCCATGAATCTTTCTGAACATTAGAATAACATTTCACAAAATTTAAAGTGAATTCAAATGAAGAGAATAAGATATATGGTTTATAAAGTCCTTGAGAATCTTTACCTTATTTTTATTAAAGAATCATTTATTTGGTGTGTACTCCATGAAAGACAATGTGCTAAGCAGTAATGACATAAAATAAAAAACAGGTTACTAGAAAATGAATTTCGGAGAGTACTTAACATGTATAGAGCACTTTTGAATGACAGGCACTTTATACATATCATCTCATTTAGTAAACACAGGAATCCTATAAGCTGGTTTTATAGGACACAGAGGAAAGAACATGTATGAGAGACCTCTGCCTCACGAGTCTGTACATCTAGTAGGTGGTAAAGTTGAAATTTGATTCTGGGTCTATATGACCCAAAGCTACTGAAAACTCTATTATATAATTCAGCTAAATCGTTTGCAATGATGATGTAAATAGCTAGAAATTATCAGAATATTCATTGATTATTTGCTCCATTATCACATTTAGGTTCACAGGAATGGGTATAGTCAAGTATACTTACAATCATGGAATTAGGAAGGATTTTCATATACTGAGGTAAGATTAAGTTCAGCTGAAATAGGAGAAAATCTCCTAGTAATAGTAGAAATGTATTTCTCTCAAGTAAAGAAAATCTGCAAAAAGTCTAGCATTAGTGTAGATGCTGCATGAAGTTCTCAGAGACATGCACTCCTTCCATACTACTAATTTGCCATCCTTAGACATATCCTTCTTCGAGATTCAGTATTGCTGCCAGAGTTCTAGACATCCCATCTATATTCCAGGAAGCAGTATGAAAGGAGAAAGGAATAAAGAAAAGTTCAGCCTCTCCCTTTAAAGACTTCCTTGAATTTACTCCTAAAACTACTGCTCACTGGCCAAAATCAAATCCTATGTCTATACTTTGCTGCAATATTCAGGAAGAAGAAGAGTATGGATATGAGGAGGGAATAAAAAGTGCCACGTTTAAGAAATAAAATAAGAAACAAGTCTTCTTTCTCCTCCTGGTACCCAAGTTTGTATCAAAGCTAACCATTTCATCGCCTAAAGATTTAGCTTTATATGTTTTAAGTACTGATTTTCATCTGGGGAAGGGAAGCAGAAAAAATACAGTGGTCTCTCACCTCCTCCCTCCCTGGTGTCCTCAGTCTGCCTTAGACAGGCTACCATGTTAGGATGTGTGGGAATGGGCTGGCATTCAGTCCCTACATGGATTGCTAGGCCAGGGACACCGCAAGGCTGTGTCCACTTAGAAAGGTGCCTTTTTTCAAACTCTCACCAGGGGCCTGCATAAGCCAGCTGCAGCCTTGGCCTTAGAAGCTATTTGTCATCATCAAGGTGGCACTGGCCCTTCTGCTCCCACGGCAGATCTGGCTTAACAGATTTAGAGGAGTCTCTGAATTATTTCTAAGCTGTACCCTTATCAATAAAATCATAAATAAAAATTTGTCAGCACTGTAGACATATACAGTGGCTTTTTTTGTAAGTTATATTCATGTTCTAATGAACTAATCTATTATGTATAATGTAAAACACAAAGTATAATACCAAAATATCAATATAATAATAATATAATGTGAAACACAAATTAAGAAACAAACAGTAGGTGGTAGTTCTAATCTCTTATTACTGAATACCAGTGGAAACTCCTGTCCAATCCTTGGGAAAGGCACCCCATTTTTGAGACTACTGTTCTAGAATATAAACCTTGGTTCTAAAAATTTCTCCTTTACCATATACCCACCCTGCTCTGAACTTCTGTTCCCCTTATGATGGCATTCCTCCCAGCTGAATCATCTCCATTGAAGGCACCCAGACAGCTGCAGCTCTCCATGGAAGCTTTCTAGCAGAATTTCAAAAGGAAGAGCTGTTTCTTAAAGCATTACAACGTATTTTAAACATACAAAAAGAGTTTTTAAATGCACGCTGATTTTCTCACACTGACCTAAATCCTTCCTAATGCGGTTTAAGGCTTCTGTATCCTGATCTGTCAGTAGTGGGAGTGGAAAACATCTGCTACCGTTCTGTGTGTATAATTTCTTCAAATAACATGAATGTCACCATTACATGAAATGGCCACTTGTCTAATTTTAAGGCATTTATTAATTTGCTCTTGGTGTCCTAGTGCATTTTTCTTATCAAAGTGGTAGAGTCATTAGGATGCAAATACTGAGGATATGTAACCATTTAAGGAAATGTATGTTCCTCAATTGTTTTAGCAACTCAAGATGAAGCCTGAGATTTTAGCCCAAGCACCCAGCAGATTCTGTAAAGCTGCCACTGAGGCAGGCACATTGGTTTACTCAACTCCACTCCAATCATGAAGACACAGGCATGCTAGAGATTCCAGGGAACTAGGTAAGATTCAACAATGTGAGCTGTCGTTTGACTAGTCCAACATTATTTAGATCATCCTTGTAATTCTCAGGACACCAGAAGTCTTTGGACAGTGGAAATGACCCCTGCATGATTAGTGAGCTCAGTCCTCCTTCCCTTTGAGATGGATCCAAAGCAAGACTGCTGATTTTTCCTACCTCAATCATGTTAGGGGTGCTCTCGATGGGACCAGAAAAGCTCTCTGTCACTAGGTTTGACATATTTAGTTGCATGTACAATGTTAAAATTGCTTAGACAAATATGTATAGATGTAGGCAAAATTCAGAAAGATTAAACTTCTGAAAAGTATAATTCACCACACTTTTCTTTAAGGACTGGACCAAACGTCCTGCCAAATAAATTATGCATTGTTTTTCTCTCCATGTGGTTTAAAAAAAAAAAAAAAAACATGAACTTGACTGATGTCAGCATCCCACAGCCTGAAAAATGAAAGTCCAATAACTGTTTTTAGAGATTTACTGAACTGCAGTGGAGGGGCTGGGGGGAACTAGTAGGTTGAGGTAAAAGCAAAAGACCCAGAGAAAAGCATTATTCCCCAGGACCAAAGGGAGATATTTTGATGGGTCCTTCCAATGGTGAAAAGCACTACCTTGTTCCCTTGACATGCCCCTGGGAACTTATAGGATGTAAGGAAGAAAACCATGCATGTTAAATCGAGGAAGCCAGACACCAGGTCCTCAGCTCCCAGCCTGGACCAAGCCTCTCATGCCCACACTTGATATGGAAGCAGTAAAGCCAGACCACTGGGCCTGGACAATGAGCACCGAGACGTCATTAATGTGGGAGGAAAGCAAGGGCCCATCTCAAATGCTCTGGAATGACTCTTGAAAGAATAGATGTTACAAAATAAGGCAGAAATTGAATTGCTTTCCAACCTGCTGAGTGGGTCTTGGGCAGATATCATTTGATTTTTTAAAAAATTCAAATATAGCAATTCATATACCCACAAGGTAGGGTAAAAATTATACTACACCAATAATATCTCATAACACTTTGAATTTATTTATTTACAGTCTGCCTCATCTGAAGTTCAATAGAAAGAAAATGATTGCTACTTTAGTAAGGACTGTCTCTTTTTCCAACCCTCAACTTATAATAGGAAGTATTTGTGAATTCAACAAAGGTAATTATTATGATTTCTGTTAATCGTAGCTAAGGCTGTCATCTCATGTATAGCCTGTTGGTTTTCCATAAACTAAAATTATACATATATATGTATATATATACACACACATATACATATGATAGAAGGTATTGACCACCAGAAAATAATTTAAATAATTAGGCATATTTTTGTTTTTTAATTATGGAATATTTTAGGCATATTAAAAAGCATGGCGAATAAGATGAGAAACATTCATACACTCATTGTAGAGTTGAAATTCTCTAATTCCCACACTCAGATGTCATCAAATTTTTGATTTTGGCATTTAGATTTCTACTGATACTTTTAATAGCTGTACCACACAATTATGTATCAAAAACAATAGAAAGATTTGTTTTACATGTTTTAAAAATTTATATAAATGGACTTATAATATATACATATACCCTTTCTGAAACTTGTTTTTTTGCTTAAATATATATTTTTGCAAATTAGACATGCTAATATAAATAACTCTAGTCCATTCACCTGCTATATGCTATTCCATCCATTCAATACACATTATTTATCCATTACCTGATTGATGGAAATATATGTTGATTCTAAATTTTCACTGGAGAGATTTTGAAAATAAAACAAAGACAGCAGTTCTCTTAAGCAATTCTTGTATTTGTTTTTTTTTGTCCATATGTGTCATAATTTCTCTAAACTAGACCTAGAAATAAAATAGCTGATTCTAAGAGTATAAATATATTAGACATTGTAAAATTGCTCCCCAAAGAAGATGTACTAATTTATCACCTATCACCAACATTGTATGACACTTCCCATTTTCCACATTCATAACACATGATATTGTCAGACTTTTAAATGTTTGCCATATTGGTGGAATGTAATGCATTTCACCAGGGCTTGTATTCATTTTCTATTACTGCTGTAACACATTATCATAAATGTAGTGGCTTAATAACAACACAAGTTTATTATCTTCCAGTTCTGGAGGTCAGACGTATGGGTCTCAAATCAAGGGGTAAGCAGGGCTGCATTCCTTCAAGGGGTTCTGCAGGAGAATCTGTTTCTTTGCTTTTTCTAGCTTCTATGGGCTGCCTCATTCCTTGGCTTGTGGTCACTTCCTCCATCTTCAAAGCCAGAAATGTGACATGTTCAGATTTCTCTCTGACTCTGACTCTTCTGCCATGCTCTTCCACTTAAAAGGATCCTTGTGATTACCTAGGGCCCATCCCAGTAAACCAGGATAATCTCCCCATCTCAACGTCAGTTGATTAGCAAACTTAATTGCATCTTCAACCTTAATGCCTCTTTGTATTGTAAACTAATATATTCACAGTTTCTGGGGACATCTTTGGGGGCCATTATTTTGCTTAACACAGGGTTTAATTTTGTAATACCTTGACTACCATTGACACTGACTATTTTTACATGTTTATTGACTACTTGGGTTTCATCTCCATGAATTTCCAATTTTTTCCATTGAGTGCTTCCTTTTTCATAAGATTTGCCAAACCTCTTTGTATTTTCAGGTTCCTAATAATTTGTAAATAACATGTATTTCAAATAACATCTCTAAGCCTGTGACTTCTCTTTTTCCTTTCCTTTGGTGTCTGTAATTCAGAAGTGCTGTTCTCAATGCTGTTGTTGCTTTAATATAGCCAAATTTATCACCTTCTGGTTTATAGTTTTGGTGACTCACGAAATGTTTCCCTAACTTGAAGTTATCTTTTCTGTATATTATTTCCCAATTGTTTTAAGCTGTTATACAGGATGCAAATACTTTTGTGTAGTAAGTTGATTTACAGGAATTTGTTGCTCTCCCTTATTAGTTCTAATAGTTTTTATGTAAATTCTTTTGAATTTTCAAGGTAGATGGTTTTATTATCTTCAAATAAAGAGAGCTTTTGTTTCTTCCTTTCCAATTCTTGTAGATTTTATTTCTTTTATTTTTCTTACTGTGCTGGCTGGAACTTCAAATACAATATTGAACAAAAATAATAATAGCAGGCACTTAAAATTGCTTCTTTGAAGAAATTATTTCTAAAATTGTATTATTAAGTATAACCCCTGTGAGTTTTTGTTAGACATCTTTTACAAAGTAGATTTCTTCAATTCTACTTTAATAAGAGTTTTATCATAAATAGTTGTTGAAGTTTGTTAAATAACTTTTCTATCCATTGACTGACTAGTTTCTAATGTAAAGCAACTTTAAAGGTAAATGTAGATTATTTTTTCAATGTATCAGCATAATTATATTTTAGCTTACATTGATTATACTTTTAAGCACCAAATAGTAAAAATGCATATACAAATATAGTTACTGAATAAAATCTTTCTAAAACATATTTGATATTTCTTTCTTCTAAAATAATATATGCTAAAAGTTATGACAGTGTCTCTTAATCATTCGGGATAATCAAATAATACTTAATAAGCTATGCTAGATAGTGCCAATATTTTAAAATCGTCTTTCTTCCCCTTTCCCCAGGTCTGAATCCCATGTCTTCAGTCTGCAGCACTCAGTAACTGCCTCCAGAATTCATCTACCAAACCCCCATGTCAGTCCATCTCATTCCTTGAAGTTTTAGTTCCTGTCTTACTGTCAACTCTCTTCAATATAACTGCTGTCATAATTCTTGGAGATATCAGTAGTCACATATGTGATGCTTTTCACACCCAGCACTCTTAGTTCCTTGAGCTCCTTCTTTATACATAAGAAAAACCTCTTCACTGTTTCTCAGCAGAGCCCTTGATCGTGTCATTACCGAAGGCTAGAGCCTTATTCTACTCTCATTTTAGGCACTCCAATAACAATAACCTCCTATAATTCCAGCTCTATCCTTCTTGGCGTATGTACAACTCCTACAATTTTTTGACCACAGACTAATATACAATTGATCCCATAAGTTTTTGTTGCTCTTCTGACCTTCATGTCTTCCTTGCACACGTTGAATCCTGACACGTATTAGCATTAGCTTGTACACACCTTCAACTCCCTTGTTCCTTTCATTTTCTTTCTTGTCCTTGCTCTAACCATGGTGAAATTCAGCTCTTTACCCATTTCATACTTGTCCTGGCAGCTGAAAATTTCAGGAAACACACGCATACACACACACTTACATATGCACACACACACACCCACTCATTCCCCAAGGTTGGACTTACATTAAATTCAAAATCACTAACCCTAAGCAAGCTTTGAATACTATTCAGCCCAACAACACTACTAAATCTCCCCTGTTCATTCATTCCCCCATTTTAATAAATAACTATTTCATTTCATCTCATCTTTTCTAAAACTTCCAGTATCCTCTTTTCATTCTCCCTCTTCAGCTGATGACTTTGCTTTGTAACTATATTTCCACAGGGGAAAAAAAGCTTTCAAAAGTTCCTGCCATCACACTAGCCCAACCAATTGCATCTGACTCATTCTTATGCTTTCCTTCCAGCTCCCATTGATGAGCTATCAATGCTCCTCTTAAGGACAAAGCCTGTACTTATCTGTTAGATCCCATCACCTCTTAAAATTAAAAACACCATTCAAGCAATTCTCCACTCTCTGCCTACTCATTAAATGTTCTCTTTTTCCTGGATGTTCCCCATTAGCATAAAATGTAAAAACATTTCTTCCATTAATATAAAGTAAGCGACCCTACTTCCCCCTGCAGCTCCTGCCCCATTATTGTCCATCCCTCTATACCAAACTCTTTGAAGAGTTCTCCATAAATACTGTTTATAATTCCCATTTTCTCTTAAATGCACTATACTCAGACTTTTGCTCCTTTGAACAGCACTCATACCAAAGTTATCAGTAAACTTCATGTTGCTAAATCCAGTAGGTTTCACCTCACTTAATCTACTACAGAAGTTGACACTGTAAGCCATTAACCTACTTGAGACGTAAGCATTATGATGGCAAGGATTTGTGTGTTTTGTTCACAGCTGTATACCTAGTACCAAGAACAATTTCTAGTGCAGAGTACTCAGCAAATATTTGTTGAATGAATAATTTTCTTTCCAGTGAGTATTTAACTGTCATTTGTTTCCACTTTCTGAGTGGATACTACCAATATTTTGAGCCTATTCCTTTCCAATATGTTATTTCTAATATACTATGAAACAGATAAATGGATAATAGTGTTAAAATCTTGAGAAAAAAGACATATGTAGTCACTAAGTTAATGGCTGGAGGACTCTACAGTAATTAAAACATAAGAGCCTGAATGAATTCATGTTTATCTTTAACTAGAAACTTTTTTTCTCTTTGATTTTGGTTTCTTGATTTCTTACAATGTGGTTAATTTTACTAGATAAGAGCACTTGGGATAAGTGAACTATAACAATAATTAGTATTAATAATTTTTCAAGATTAATATATAAGGCCCTTGAGTGGTTTTTTTTTCCAATGGGATGTTGACGTGATTGACAGAAAGATGCCAAGAGGTACAATGTTTCGATGTACAGTTTCATTAATCTTAAGGAACAAAGGAGATTTATTGGGAAGTTAATGAAGCTTAACCTTCAGGACCCCATACTTGCACAGGCCCCTTCTAAGGCCCTGGGAGGTGCAAGCACTGCATTCACATGGTCATGTTTTTATATAAAATGCAAAAACAAGCTATTTTAACCACAAGTTGAACAGATCACTGTTACTTTCCTCTCCAACAAGACTAAGCCCTAAAATGTGTGCAGCCTGGGCAAGAATACAAATGGTGGTTCCATCCTGTAGCCAAACCCCAGTTCTACTCCAGACTCTATCTAACAGGTCAAGGGTCCTCAGCTTGCACGTCGTCCCAACCCACACATTTGAGCTCCATCTACACTCTCCCTACCTCCAATCCTGAAAATATCACCTCCCCCACCAAGGCCTTGGGACTCATATAACTGGAGTGCTGAAAAAGAAGATGCCCCTGGGGGAAATTCATGCCTTGGAAGCAGGCTTGAGGCTCTGTGGAGCAGGGAGTGCCGGGGTTCCAGGTATCTGGGTTACGGTTATAAGGGATAAAGGGGATAAGAGCGGGGTTCAGCACAGGCTTGGGGAGGACAACCATTTTCATGGTCCATCAGACTCCTTGCCCCAAATCTAGGAGCAACTCTGAGGTCACTAACTCTGACCTCCTCCCTATTACAATTCCCCTCAAATGAGATGACACTGGAATGGCCACAGGAATCTAACAGATGGTTGATGTGGGGATAAAATTTCTTTTTTATTTAGTGGAATATGTATCTATACAGCTTGCAGTCACTTCCAGGTATAGTTTAATTGGTACTGACAATTCTGGTATAGAAATTGTGTTTAGGAACCCTCGCTCTGCTCCCTATACTGACTCACTCATTGAGGTGACACAAAGGGCAGGGCCGGGGGTCACATCACAAAGTGATGCTCTCGAACCTGGAGCTGGAATATGTGAGAAGCATGCGAGAAACAAGGTTTGAGGAATATGCAGACAGAAGCTGGTGAATAAGAAACAAAGTTTGAAATGACATAGCCAGAACAGTATATTTGCAGGAAGGTCTTCTAAATCTTATGCTGCATATGTGAAAGAACTTGATAGAGGTTTTCCCAAATTTGAAAAAAAAAAAATCCTTAAAAAAATGTACATGCCTTCATCAATAACAAGTCATAAAGCCAAAATAAACTTTTTTAAAATTATCAATAATAAAGTCAATCAATCATGTTACAGGAAAAATTAACTTTCTATTCTCTCTATAGAAACTACTTTAAAATCACTGCCACACAAAGAGGTGATCAGAGAACATATAGCCAAAGACATAGGGGGAAAAGGTGTTAAAGGTGTTATTTCTCTGAGATTTGTGATGCTTGTAGTATTTATCAGCTTTTAAAATATATTTACCATAATTTATCTAATTAGATACTTTTATATCCATAATCTTACATTATTTTTCTTAAAAAAGAGGTCCCAATATTATATAAACTTCAGGCCCCATAAAACTTGGATCCACCCTGGCCAAGAATAAGGAATTATATCAGTTTGAAGGTGAATATTCAAAGTAGAAGACAGAACAATGTACTCTCAGACTAGTAAGGCCCTTCCCAAGACTCCAAAGGTCCTCTGGAAGAAGCACAGCTGTTCTAGATGCCACCTGCACAGAAAGAGGATTCCACCAGCCATGAGAAGCTCATCTTGACCATTTTCATGGGGAGAAGGCTACATGTCCTTTTCCTCCCACACTCTTCACCAACTCTTTTGGAAACTCCAGCTACAGGCCTGTCTGTTCACCAGATCCTAATAACAGGTGCAAATCGACACTCACACAGCCCACACCCAAACATACTTTGCTCTATTTTTATTGCAAAACTTGATGAATAGAGCTCAGTTTTCAGAAGTAACTCTCAGCATGTCCAGACTTTAGGTCAGTCTGAGGACCACGCTTGTGTTCTCCCTCCAAAGAATTCCATTTAAATGATGGAAAGGATGCTGGTTCCAGAGCAAGACTTTTTAAAATATTAAATATTTTAAGGCACTTTCTAAATACTATTTTTGACCCCACTTTCAACACGGAAATATAATGAACAAGAATGAGATTTGGCCTGGGTCTAGATATTAGATTAAAACAGAAAGCAGATACTTTCAAAGTCAATTGCTGCCTGCAAACCATCCAGTAGATTACAGCACTGTGGCAATCCTCATCTATATTGCATGTTAATGCGGCTAGATTCTAGAATCAGCATGTAATAAATGCTGGTGCACCTCGCCTGTATATTTCATAGGTAAATGGGTAAGTCCCCGTGTCACACATGTGAACCACCAGAAGAGGTAAGTCGAGAGAGCTAAGGAGAGTAGAAACTTTTTTTTTTCTTTACAAACTTACAGCACATTGGGTAAATGAAACAGTTCTGAAATTGTTGCCACCCTCTCAAGCTTTTTTTCATACCAAATCAGACAAGACTTGTAGCCATTATTAAATGTGTGTGGAGCTGCTAGTTAGAAGCCAGAGAGGTATTCTGCCCTACTTTTCTCAGTGTCTGATATTGAAGCTATCACTGTAACTGACAAGAGCCCTGTACTCTCTTGCCAGGAGGCAAAACCAGTCTGGGGAGCAGCGCTCACTGATTGCATATTCTTTCCTTGGAGCTATGACAAGAGCTGATCTGTGCTGCCAAGTCCAGTTACACAGACCAGCACTGCCCCCTTGTTTCTCATAGAATGCTAGAAGCCCTGACTTCTTATGAGAGTGCCAAAATAAATCTGCAGTGTTCAATACGGATGAGCACACGTTTATACATTTTATTCTAACAGCCTAGTCGAGTCATATCTTAGAGTGTGTCTAGTAAATAATTATTTATGGAGTGAATAAACTCTTCCTGGAAAAAATACATGCCAATGCTGCCAAGCTAATCATCTGAAAACAGTTACAAAAATTAAATAACTTTGACTGTCCTTTTAGTCTAGCCTTTCAAGACAGACTATAATTTTACTTCCTTTTCTCCCTTTTTATCAAGCCTATACCCTTGAAGCTAAATTAACATATTTTCTTCGCTGATTCAGCTAAGACTATCAAAAGATCCAAGTGAGGATAACAGGCCGTGCACCTGAGGGTTACTTTACCTTTAATGTTAAAATGTCACCTGCTAATAACGACAGAGACAAAAAGTGCAATAAGGCATTCATTATTTTATGAGTTTCTTACCTAAGAAGATTACTATATAAACTTTGTTGCTTACAAGCTATTTTAATGCATTCCCAATATAAATCAATAAACCAGAAATTCAATGAAAATTACCACAGATCTCTTTTATGTTATAGATTTTTTTGATTCTTTATATGTAACATTACATTGAAATTGTCATTATTCTTTGATATCAAGGTAAAAACCACTTCAACCAATATCTCGTTTCACATAAAGGCTCACTTTCCAGTTATTAAGATTCCCTTGCATATATGCAAAGACATCTAGTATTCTAATTTGATATGTTTGGCCCATTGTAACAAGGTATACGATACAGTAGCATTAATATGTATAATTTTGAAGTTTAATGTATCCTTAGGGGCACTCCCTTTTTTCAGATAAGGAGACTAGAGCTGAAAGAAGTTCCATGACTTACCCAAGGTCAGAGAGTTCTGTAAACACAGGTCAGAGCTAGAACGAAGTTTCTCCAACTCTTGGTCCCCATGTTCTTCTTCCGTTACAATACGCACAGCAACCTTAAGATCAGCAACCTTAAGAAAGAAAGATTGATATCAAAATATAAAAAAGTCTTGATTTGAAAAATTATTAAATGCATGCTATTTACCTATTTAGCATTAGATTAAAATGTGAGTAAAGTAATCAAACAAAATTGTATTAGTAATTACTTTTACTTTTTAGTGAATGGGGTTTAAGTTTGGAAAGACTTAAGAGAGACACGTGT
Organism: Globicephala melas; assembly: GCF_963455315.2. Lineage (NCBI taxonomy): Eukaryota > Metazoa > Chordata > Mammalia > Artiodactyla > Delphinidae > Globicephala > Globicephala melas. The sequence goes on from NC_083322.1 coordinate 63,234,124, forward strand.
CAGTGCCAGAAATTAAAGCTATAGTGAAAGAACTACTGTTAAATTGTTGCTTTAAAAATGTAGAGAAAGGCTTCCGGCAAGATGGCGGAAGAGTAAGAAGCAGAGATCACCTTCCTCCTTCAAAGATACACCAGAAATACATTTACACGTGGAACAACTCCTACAGAACACCTACTGAACACTGGCAGAAGACCTCAGACCTCCCAAAAGGCAAGAAACCCCTCACGTACCTGGGTAGGGCAAAAGAAAAAAGAAAAAACAGAGACAAAAGCATAGGGACGGGACCCGCACCAATGGGAGGAAGCTGTGATGGAGGAAAGCTTTCCACATACTAGGAAGCCCCTTCACGGGTGGAGACTGTGGGTGGGGGAGGGGGAAAGCTTTGGAGCCGCTGAGGAGAGCACAGCAACAGGGGTGCGGGGGGCAAAGCGGAGAGATTCCCGCACAGAAGATCGGTGCCGACCGGCACTCACCAGCCCGAGAGGCTTGTCTGCTCTCCGGCCGGGGCGGGCGGGGCTGGGCGCTGAGGATCCGTCTGAGCGCAGGGAGAGGACTGGGGTTCGCGGCGTGAACGCAGCCTGCAGGGGGTTAGTGCGCCACGGCTGGCCGGGAGGGAGTCCGGGGAAAAGTCTGGACCTGCCGAAGAGGCAAGAGACTTTTTCTTCCCTCTTTATTTCCTGGTGCACCAGGAGAGGGAATTAAGAACACTGCTTAAAGGAGCTCCAGAGACGGGCGCAAGCCGCGGTTAAAAGCGCGGACCCCAGAGACGGGCATGAGACGCTAAGGCTGCTGCTGCCGCCACCAAGTAGCCTGTGTGCGAGCACAGGTCACTCTCCACACCCCTCTTCCTCGGAGCCTGTGCAGCCCGCCACTGCCAGGGTCCCGGGATCCAGGGACAACTCCCCCGGGAGAACGCACAGCACGCCTCAGGCTGGTGCAACGTCACGCCGCCCTCTGCCACCACAGGCTCACCCCACACTCCGTGCCCCTCCCTCCCCCCGGCCTGAGTGAGCCAGAGCCCCCGAATCAGCGGCTCCTTTAACCCCGTCCTGTCTGAGCGAACAACAGACGCTCTCCGGCGACCTACACGCAGAGGCGGGGCCAAATCCAAAGCTGAGCCCCTGGGAGCTGTGAGAACAAAGAAGAGAAAGGGAAATCTCTCCCAGCAGCCTCAGAAGCAGCGGATTAAAGCTCCACAATCAACCTGATGTACCCTGCATCTGTGGAATACATGAATAGACAACGAATCATCCCAAATTAAGGAGGTGGACTTTGAGAGCAAGATGTATGATTTTTTCCCCTTTTCCTCTTTTTGTGAGTGTGTATGTGTATGCTTCAGTGTGAGATTTTGTCTGTATAGCTTTGCTTCCACCATTTGTCCACGGGTTCTATCCGTCCATTTTTTTCTTAATAATTACTTTTTATTTTAATAACTTTATTTTACTTTATCTTCGTTCTTTCTTTCCTTCCTTCCCTCCTTTAGACAACGAATCATCCCAAATTGAGGAGGTGGACTTTGAGAGCAAGATTTATGATTTTTTTCCCCGTTTCCTCTTTTTGTGAGTGTGTATGTATATGCTTCTGTGTGAGATTTTGTCTGTATACCTTTGCTTCCACCATTTGTCCTAGGGTTCCATCCGTCCGTTGTTTTTTTCTTCCTTTTTAATAATTATTTTTTTATTTTAATAACTTTATTAAATTTTATCTTACTTTATTTTACTTTTTCTTTTTTTTCTTCCTTCCCTCCTTCCTTCCTTCCTTCCTTCCTCCCTCCCTCCCTCCTTTCTTGCTTTCTAATTTTTCTCCCTTTTATTCTGAGCCGTGTGGATGAAAGGCTCTTGGTGCTGCAGCCAGGAGTCAGTGCTGTGCCTCTGAGGTGGGAGAGCCAACTTCAGGACACTGCTCCACAAGAGACCTCCCAGCTCCACATAATATCAAATGGCAAAAATCTCCCAGGGATCTCCATCTCAACACCAGCACCCAGCTTCACTCAATGACCAGCAAGCTACAGTGCTGGACATCCTATGCCAAACAACTAGCAAGGCAGGAACACAACCCCACCCATTAGCAGAGAGGCTGCCTAAAATCATAAAAACTCCACAGGCACCCCAAAACACACCACCAAACGTGGACCTGCCCACCAGAAAGACAAGATCCAGCCTCATCCCCCAGAACACAGGCACTACTGCCCTCCACCAGGAAGCCTACACAACCCACTAAACCAACCTTAGCCACTGGGGACAGACACCAGAAAAAATGGGAACTACGAACCTGGAGCCTGCAAAAAGAAGACCCCAAACACAGTAAGATAAGCAAAATGAGAGGACAGAAAAACACACAGCAGATGAAGGAGCAAGGTAAAAACCCACCAGACCTAACAAATGAACAGGAAATAGGCAGTCTACCTGAAAAAGAATTCAGAATAATGACAGTAAAGATGATCCAAAATCTTGGAAATAGAATAGACAAAATGCAAGAAACATTTAACAAGGAACTAGAAGAACTAAAGATGAAACAAACAAAGATGAACAACACAATAAATGAAATGAAAAATACTCTAGATGGGATCAATAGCAGAATAACTGAGGCAGAAGAACGGATAAGTGACCTGGAAGATAAAATAGTGGAAATAACTACTGCAGAGCAGAATAAAGAAAAAAGAATGAAAAGAACTGAGGACAGTCTCAGAGACCTCTGGAACAACATTAAATGAACCAACATTCGAATTATAGGGGTTCCAGAAGAAGAAGAGAAAAAGAAAGGGACTGAGAAAATATTTGAAGAGATTATAGTTGAAAACTTCCCTAATATGGGAAAGGAAATAGTTAATCAAGTCCAGGAAGCACAGAGAGTCCCATACAGGATAAATCCAAGGAGAAACACGCCAAGACACATATTAATCAAACTGTCAAAAATTAAATACAAAGAAAACATATTAAAAGCAGCAAGGGAAAAACAACAAATAACACACAAGGGAATCCCCATAAGGTTAACAGCTGATCTTTCAGCAGAAACTCTGCAAGCCAGAAGGGAGTGGCAGGACATATTGAAAGTGATGAAGGAGAAAAACATGCAGCCAAGACTACTCTACCCAGCAAGGATCTCATTCAGATTTGATGGAGAAATTAAAACCTTTACAGACAAGCAAAAGCTGAGAGAGTTCAGCACCACCAAACCAGCTCTACAACAACTGCTAAAGGAACTTTTCTAGGCAAGAAACACAAGAGAAGGAAAAGACCTACAATAATGAACCCAAAACAATTAAGAAAATGGGAATAGGAACATACATATCGATAATTACCTTAAATGTAAATGGACTAAATGCTCCCACCAAAAGACACAGATTGGCTGAATGGATACAAAAACAAGACCCATATATTTGCTGTCTACAAGAGACCCATTTCATACCTAGAGACACATACAGACTGAAAGTAAGGGGATGGAAAAAGATATTTCATGCAAATGGAAACCAAAAGAAAGCTGGAGTAGCAATTCTCATATCAGACAAAATTGACTTTAAAATAAAGACCATTAGAAGAGACAAAGAAGGACACTACCTAATGATCAAGGGATCGATCCAAGAAGAAGATATAACAATTGTAAATATTTATGCACCCAACATAGGAGCACCTCAATACATAAGGCAAATACTAACAGCCATAAAAGCAGAAATTGACAGTAACACATTCATAGTAGGGGACTTTAACACCCCACTTTCACCAATGGACAGATCATCCAAAATTAAAATAAATAAGGAAACACAAGGTTTAAATGATACATTAAAAAAAATGGACTTCATTGATATTTATAGGACATTGCATCCAAAAACAACAGAATACATATTTTTCTCTAGTGCTCATGGAACATTCTCCAGGATAGATCATATCTTGGGTCACAAATCAAGCCTTGGTAAATTTAAGAAAATTGAAATCGTATCAAGTATCTTTTCCAACCACAATGCTATGAGACTAGATATCAATTACAGGAAAAGATCTGTAAAAAGTACAAACACATGGAGGCTAAACAATACACTACTTAATAACCAAGAGATCACTGAAGAAATCAAAGACAAAATGAAAAACACCTAGAAACAATGACAATGAAAACATGACAACCCAAAATCTATGGGATGCAGCAAAGGAGTTCTAAGAGGGAAGTTTATAGCAATACAGCCCTACCTTAAGAAACAGGAAACATCTCAAATAAACAACCTAACCTTGCACCTAAAGCAATTAGAGAAAGAAGAACAAAAAAACCCCAAAGTTAGCAGAAGGAGAGAAATCATAAAAATCAGATCAGAAATAAATGAAAAAGAAATGAAGGAAACAATAGCAAAGATCAATAAAACTAAAAGCTGGTTCTTTGAGAAGATAAACAAAGTTGATAAACCATTAGCCGGACTCATCAAGAAAAAAAGGGAGAAGACTTAAATCGATAGAATTAGAAATGAAAAAGGAGAAGTAACAACTGACACTGCAGAAATACAAAGGATCATGAGAGATTACTACAAGCAACTCTATGCCAATAAAATGGACAACCTGGAAGAAATGGACAAATTCTTACAAATGCACAATCTTCTGAAACTGAACCAGGAAGGAAGAGAAAATTTGAACAGACCAAACACAAGCACTGAAATTGAAACTGTGATTAAAAATCTTCCAACAAACAAAAGCCCAGGACCAGATGGCTTCACAGGTGAATTCTATCAAACATTTAGAGAAGAGCTAACACCTATCCTTCTCAAACTCTTCCAAAATATACCAGAGGGAGAAACACTCCCAAACTCACTCTATGAGGCCACCATCACCGTGATACCAAAACCAGACAAGGATGTCACAAAGAAAGAAAACTACAGGCCAATATCACTGATGAACATTGATGCAAAAATCCTCAACAAAATACTAGCAAACAGAATCCAACAGCACATTAAACGGATCATACACCATGACCAAGTGCTGTTTATCCCAGGAATGCAAGGATTCTTCAATATATGCTATTCAATCAACGTGATACACCATATTAACAAACTGAAGGAGAAAAACCGTATGGTCATCTCAATAGATGCAGAGAAAGCTTTCGACAAAATTCAACACCCATTTATGATAAAAACCCTGCAGAAAGTAGGCATAGAGGGAACTTTCCTCAATATAATAAAGGCCATAGATGACAAACCCACAGGAAACATCATCCTCAATGGTGAAAAACTGAAACCATTTCCACTAAGATCAGGAACAAGACAAGGTTGCACACTCTCACCACTATTATTCAACATAGTTTTGGAAGTTCTAGCCACAGCAATCAGAGAAGAAAAGGAAATAAAAGGAATCCAAATTGGAAAAGAAGAAGTAAAGCTGTCACTGCTTGCAGATGACATGATACTCTACATAGAGAATCCTAAAGATGCTACCAGAAAACTACTAGAGCTAATCAATGAATTTGGTAAAGTTGCAGGATACAAAATTAATGCACAGAAACCTCTGGCATTCCTATACACTAATGATGAAAAATCTGAAAGTGAAATCAAGAAAACACTCCCATTTACCATTGCAACAAAAAGAATAAAATATCTAGGAATAAACCTACCTAAGTAGACAAAAGACCTGTATGCAGAAAATCATAAGACACTGATGAAAGAAATTAAAGATGATACAAACAGATGGAGAGATATACCATGTTCTTGGATTGGAAGAATCAACATTGTGAAAATGACTCTACTACCCAAAGCAATCTACAGATCCATTGCAATCCCTGTCAAACTACCAATGGCATTTTTCACAGAAGTAGAACAAAAAATTTCACAATTTGTATGGAAACACAAAAGACCCCGAATAGCCAAAGCAATCTTGAGAATGAAAAATGGAGCTGGAGCAATCAGGCTCCCTGACTTCAGACTATACTACAAAGCTACAGTAATCAAGACAGTATGGTACTGGCACAGAAACAGAAAGATAGATCAATGGAACAGGATAGAAAGCCCAAAGATAAACCCACGCACATATGGTCACCTTATCTTTGATAAAGGAGGCAGCAATGTACAGTGGAGAAAGGACAGCCTCTTCAATATGTGGTGCTGGGAAAACTGGACAGGTACATGTAAAAGTATGAGATTAGAACACTCCCTAACACCATACACAAAAATAAGCTCAAAATGGATTAAAGACCTAAATGTAAGGCCAGAAAGTACCAAACTCTTACAGGAAAACATAGGCCGGACATTCTATGACATAAATCACAGCAAGATCCTTTTTGACCCACCTCCTAGAAAAATGGAAATAAAAACAAAAATAAACAAATGGGACCTAATGAAACTTCAAAGTTTTTGCACAGCAAAGGAAACCATAAACAAGGCCAAAAGAGAACCCTCAGAATGGGAGAAAATATTTGCAAATGAAGCAACTGACAAAGGATTAATCTCCAAAATTTATAAGCAGCTCATGCAGCTTAATAACAAAAAAACAAAGAACCCAATCCAAAAATGGGCAGAAGACCTAAATAGACATTTCCCCAAAGAAGATCTACAGACTGCCAACAAACACATGAAAGAATGCTCAACATCATTAATCATTAGAGAAATGCAAATCAAAACTACAATGAGATATCATCTCACACCAGTCAGAATGGCCATCATCAAAAAATCTAGAAACAATAAATGCTGGAGAGGGTGTTGAGAAAAGGGAATGGTCTTGCACTGTTGGTGGGAATGCAAATTGATACAGCCACTGTGGAGAACAGAATGGAAGTTCCTTAAAAAACTACAAATAGAACTAGCATATGACCCAGCAATCCCACTATTGGGCATATACCCTGAGAAAACCATAATTCAAAAGGAGTCATATACCAAAATGTTCATTTCAGCTCTATTTACAATAGCCCAGAGATGGAAACAACCTAAGTGTCCATCATTGGATGAATGGATAAAGAAGGTGTGGCACATAAATACAATGGAATATTACTCAGCCATAAAAAGAAATGAAATTGAGCTATTTGTAATGCGGTGGATAGACCTAGAGTCTGTCATACAGAGTGAGATAAGTCAGAAAGAGAGAGACAAATACCATATGCTAACACATATATATGGAATTTAAGAAAAAAATGTCATGAAGAATCTAGGGGTAAGACAGGAATAAAAACAGAGACCTACTAGAGAATGGACTTGAGGATATGGGGAGGGGGAAGGGTATGCTGTGAGAAAGCAAGAGAGAGGCATGGACATATATACACTACCAAACGTAAGGTAGATAGCTAGTGGGAAGCAGCCGCATAGCACAAAGAGATCAGCTTTGTGACCGCCTGGTGGGGTGGGATAGGGAGGGAGACACAAGAGGGAAGAGATATGAGAACATATGTATATATATAACTGATTCATTTCGTTGTAATACAGCAACTAACACACCATTGTAAAGCAATTATACTCCAATAAAGATGTTATTTTTTTTAAATGTAGAGAAAAAAAAACTATTACAAGTCATTTCATTAAAAACAAAACAAATATATCATGTTTAACTCATCGCCAGTTAAAATGATTAGTATCTCAAAATTACTGATATCTTACTATTGATTTTTTCTCTATATTGGAGCTATATGTGATAAATATGGTGTGGTAAATAGTATGTGAGAATACAGAACTTCTCTTTTTAAAGAGTTGTCTGCAATAAATAAGTTAAAATACTCTGTGCATGAAGGTAATACTGATTTCTTAATTTGCTTATATTAAATTTAGCCCAAGAGGGTAATCTAAGAAATTCAACTACTCAATAAAGTTTGCTTCCTCATTTGAATAATTCATCTTTATATCTAACTGCAGTATCTGGCAGCTTCCCACTCTTCTGTCCTCATGTTAATCATTGTGCATAGGTATTTACCTTAAAAACTTTTCATCTCATTAGGCTGCAAAAAATAATGTCTACATTTACAAAGGAAAGTTTTGCTAGCAGCATACAGTTGGTGCTTTTTTTAAAAAGCAGAGTTTTCAATATAAGACAACTTAAGGTTACACAAAAGTCACTATAAAAGTCAATATAAATGTTAAAACATTACCATATCTATTAAGTAATCCTAAAATAATCATTTTATTCAATAAACAATAACCCTGGTATGTCAAATTATTTTTAAAAAGTTCAACTTCCATACTGTAATAAAGATTCCAATTTGAAAAATATTGGTTCAAAACTAAACCCCTGTTTTTCTGCCCTGTTTCTTCTAATCTACTTTGTCTCCAGTATTCCCCACTTCCCTAAATGCAACCACGAAACATCCATGTGTTCATAGCTAGGAACCACCTGGGTTCCCTTCACTTTCCCACAGTCCACCAGCAAATGTTATGTTATCCAAAACAGACATAAACCCTCATCTATGCTCCCATTATTTTAAAAATAGCTTCACAATATACTTCCGGCTTTTGTTCTTGATCCTCTGCAGTCTGCTTTCCACATAGCAGCAGGAGTGATTCTTTGAAATGTTTCCTGAATCCTGTATGCATCTAAAAACCCTCAAAGGTTTTTCTTTTTTTTAATTGCATTTGGAAAAAAAAAAATTTACGAAGAATTGTCATGGCCCTGTCATTACAGATATCTGCAATCTTGTTGACCTCTTCCTTACTCCTGTTAAGCCCATTTCCTCTTAGGCTTCCTAACATTTGCACATGTGGTTTTCTCTGTCAGGAATGCCCTTCCTTCTTTTCTCTTCATGGCATGTTCTGCTCATTGGTCGTAACTCAGCTGAAACTTCTTCTCAGAAAGACTTTCCCTTTCATCTCTATCTAAAATGGGTTCTGTGTATCCCACCCTCCCCAAGCCCATATGTTGCACTTCCAGATCCAGTTGTTTAAGTCACCAACCTGTCACCATCTATATTTCTTTGATTTGGTTGCTAACTGCTTGTGGTTTAGCCTTTCTCCCCACCCTAAATATAACCTACTGGAGTGAAGAAACCATATCTCCAGTAGTTCACTAAAGTAACTCCAATGTTTAGCAAATTTAAATTAACAACTAATTGGTAAAGATGTGGGTAAAATGTTAAAACTCTCATAGTTCTTGATAATTTTCATGCTTATAAAAATAAAAACAAAGAGATCTTAAGCATTTTCAAGTTAAAGAAAGACAGTGTTCATATGGGTAAAGAAACCTCAGCCCAGCACAACACATCTAAGTATGTGTTTTGATGACTGCACATTCCCTGATGACTACTGGGGGTATTTTTATTGGAGTCTTCCCAAGGCATTTGAAGTTAACAGAGAATTCAAGTGAAGTTTTGTTTTGTTTCGTTTTGTTTTTTTACGTACTACATATCTTTGTCTATTTAACTACAGAAGAAATTCTTCATAGACCTGTGTTCTGGAGAATAGCAATTTCAAGATCAAATAATATCCAGTCATAACTGGCAGGTTATTCATAAATTGTGATGGATTTTTGCTGATAATGATGAGCACCCCTTGAAACTTGCACTCATTGGTGATACAGCTGGCAAGGGTTAGAGAACTATCTCAGGCTCTGGAGCAGAGGTTTTCCTCAGTGAGAAGCTAATTAAGCCACACATGGACCCTAACCCCTGAACCTGCCCTCATTAGCATCATACTATACCCAATGAAGCCAACTAGCTCGACAGACTGAAGGCCAAAATACTCCTACTGACATTCCACCTCTCATTTTCAGTCAGAGAGGAATCAGCTTTTAATATTTACCAGAAAGCCTGGTGATAAATTCCACAACTTAATTTAAAAGATATTTCAAATGGGATGTCAAGGTAACAGTTCAAAAACCTTTACACTTTGTAGGTAAGGTCTGTTTATTGTTCTCTGAATTATATCATTTTCCCAAATAACCCGTGCTTCAGATTTGGAAAACTTAGGATGCAAGCACAGAAGGCTTCACTTAGCATATGTAATATTTTCCTAGAAAGTGAATAATCACAAACTTTTGTGTATATATGTACATATGTATGTATGTTGTTTGTATGTATGCATATAAAACAGCAATTACAGAACATTGTTAATGTATATTTTCCCCAAACTCTGAATGCCATCATATTCACCAAGGCAACAAGTTGAAAGAGTATCATATTGATCTCTTTCAGTAAATGGACATTCTACTTTGACTTTGGAGTGTTCTGAAACCTGCATTGTTCACTCCACTTGCACTCTTTCTGTTAGGTATTTTGTGTTCTAGTGAAAAATTTTAATCTTTGATGATTGGCCAAAGTAGTATAAGTGATAGTACTGAACCTATCACAAAGAAAAACAATGGAAGGATGTATCAGGCTGATGTTAACTTTTTCAATAGATCAAGGAACTAATACAAGAAATAAGAGAGAGATCACAGATATAAAGAACAAACTAGTGGTTACCAGTGGGGAGAGGGAAGGGGAAGGAACAAAATAGGGGTAGAGGACTAGGAAGTACAAACTATTAGGTATAAAATAAGCTACAAAGATATATTGTACAACACAGAGAATATAGCAAATCTTTTATAATAACTATAAATGGAATATAACCTTTAAAAATTGTGAATCACTATATTGTATACCTATAACTTATATAATATTGTATATCAACTATACTTCAATTAAAAATATATATATAAAAAAGAAGACCACAAATAACAAATGCTGGTGAGGATGTGGAAGAAAGGAACCCTAACATCATTGGTTGGAATGTAAAATTGGTGCAGCCCCTATGGAAAACAGTATGAAGCTTCCTCTAAAAACTAAAAACAGAACTACCATATGATGCATCAATTTCACTCCTTAGTATATATCCAAAGAAAATGAAAACACTAACTTAAAAAGATACATGCACCCCAATGTTCATAGTAGCATTATTCACAATAACTAAGATATGGAAGCAACCTAAGTGTCCATTAACAGATGAATCAATAAAGAAGATGTGGTGTATATATATATATATATATATATATATATATATATAAAATGGAATATTACTCAGCCATATAGAAGAGTGAAATTCTGCCATTTGCAACGAGGGTGGACCTAGAGAGTGTTATGCTTAGTGAAATAAGTCAGACAGAGAAAGACAAATACTTGTTATCACTTATATATGGAATCTAAAATTAAAACGAATGTATATGACAAATTTGAAACAAACTTACAGATACAGAGAACACACCAGTGACTACCAGTGGGGAGAGGGAAGGGGGGAAGAGCAAGATAAGGATATGGGATTAAGAGATACAAACTACTATGTATAAAATAGAAAAGCAGCAAAGATATATTGTATAGCCTAGGAAAATATAGCCATTATTTTGTAATAACTTTAAATGGTGTATAATCTATATAAATACTAAATCCTATGTTGTAAATCTGAAACTAATATAATATTATAAATCAACTACACTTCAATAAAAAATAATAAACAATAAATAAGCTACAAGTGGTACTTTCCAGAAGCTCTGCATACATTGCATTTATTTAGTAGAGAAAATGGTAATTTTCAGCTTTGCCCTTACAAGGTGTTTTTTTTTTTTTTAAGGTGACATTATAAATATCTGGGACAGCATAAACATTATAGAAGAAGGGCCCTCTGCTATCTGATTGAGCAGGTAGTGATCCTAATTAACTTATAGTTTTATAAATGAACAAACTGCTTTCGACAAGGAGTTTATTCTATCCTAATTTTTTGAATGGTAAATCATAGAAAGATTCAAGTTAATTCAGATTAAGTGTGTTAACAGGATATAGCTTTTATATTTTGCAGTTCAACTGCACCTTTTAATACTTTAAATGGATTATAGGTATGGCCCTTATGAAGATATTTGCTGTAATTCTATTAAAAGACTTTTGCTTATGGTTGTTGCTATACTGGTGTATGAAACTTATACAATTAAACTCCAGTGTGGTACTCAAAAAAAAATATATTATATATCTATATAACATATAATATATATATTTATTGATAAGAAACTGAACTTCCTCTTCCTCCTAAAATTGGAAACAAGTCAAGATTATCCAGTCTAATCATTTCTATCCAGCATTGTACTGGAAGCACAAGCCAGTGTAATAATGCAAAAAATAAATAAATAAATTTATCCAGAGTCAAAGGAAAAATGAAAACGTTATTCAGAGATGACATAATTTTATACACAGAATACTAAGAAATCTTAAAAATCTGCTAGAACTAATAAGTAAATTTAACAAGGTTGAATTATAAAAGGTCAACAAATAAAAATAAGCTGTATTTCTATATATCATAAAGACAATTTAAAATGAAACTTAAAATCAATAGAATCAAAAACATAAAAAAAACTAGGGATACATTTAGTAAAAATGTGTAAAACTACTGCCCTAACAATGATAAAACATTGCTGAGAGAAATGATGAAGACCTTAATTAAATGAAGAGATATATCCCTTGTTTATGAAACAGAAGACTCAATATTATTAACATAACCATTATCCTCAAATTAATAAGTAGACTCAATGCTGTCCAATAAAATTCCCAGTAGACTTGTTTTTAGATATTGACTAGTTGAATTTTAAATTTATATGGCAATGAAGAAGCCCCACAGTAGCAAAAATAATCTTGAAATATAACAAAGTTGGAAGATTTACAATACTTGACTTAAAGACTTAACAATTGACCACATCAATCAAGACAGTATAATGCTGACATAGGACAAAGATTTTAGTAGAAAAGAAGTAACCACATGCCTACATGGTCTTTTCAACATACACCGAAGTAGCTTAATGGGGAAAGAAAAATCTTTTCAATAAATATCAACAGAACTATATAAACTGGAGAAAGATAAACCTGGGCCTATAACTCATACCCTGTACAAAAATTAATTCAATATGGACTATAGTCCTCAATATAAAGCTAAAACTATAGAACTCCTTTAAAAGTACTTTAGAATATTTTCATGACCTGGAGGTAAGCAAGGACTTCTTAGAAGCAAGAAAGCAATAACAATAAAGGAAAATATTGATAAATCAGACTTTCAGAAATGCAACAGTTCCTCTTCAAAAGACACCATTAAAAACGAAATTGGTAAGCAACAGTCTAGGAAGAAAATTTGTAACACATACATCTGACAAAGGATTTGTATCCAGAATATATAAAGAAATTTTATAACTCAATAATAAAAAGGCAAACAACTTAATTTAAAATGAGTAAAAGATATAAGCAGACACTTCACAAAAGAGTATGTACAAATGGCCAATGAACTCATTAAAAAAATGTTCAACATCATTAGAGATCAAGGAAATGTTTTAAAAAAACAAACCTCTAATAAAGTACCACTACACACCCACCAGAATGGATAAAATTATAGACCAAAAGCACCATCACATTTTAGAGAAAATGTAGAACTTTCATGCATTGTTGATAGGGGTGTAAAATGATACAAACACTTTAGAAAATGATTTGGAAATTACTTATAAAGTTAAACATACATTTATCCTATGATCCAGCAATTCAGTTCTTGATTATTTCCCAAGGTAAATGAAAATATATGTCCATGAAACAACTTGTACAAGAATGTTCGTGTAGGGTTATTTATAATAGTTAAAAGAAGCAATCCAAATATCTATCAACAATGAATAATATATTCATATCATAGAACACTACTAAGCTATAAAGAGGAATAAACTACTGATATAAGAAACAACATGAATGAATCTCAAAAAAATTATACTTAGTGAAAGAAGTTAAATCTTTCAACTTAAAATCCATCAGAAGCTTCCAGTCACCTATGGGATAAAGTGAAAACTGCTTTTCATAACAGGCAAAGGCCTCCATTATCAGGCTCCAGCTTTATCTATCTCCACTTCTCTTAGCACTCCTGAGGTTTCAGCAATACTATATATATTTCAGGAGTTTGTAAACCCTTCTGTAAAGATAGTAAATATTTTAGACATTTCAGGCTGTATGATCTCTATCACAAATACTCAACTCTGCCACCAAAGTGCACGAGGTGCCATTGACAATAAGTAAAAGATAATGTGTGTTTCAATAAAACTTTATTTACTATTTACAAAAACAGGCAACTGTCTGCATTTGGCCAACAACCCATAGTTTGTGACTCTTGCTATAGTACTAACTGATCCCTTGACATAACACCAAGCTATACTCTACTCAAAAGAGTGCCTGCTATATGATTCCATGTTAGAATAGACAAAACTAATCCACAGTAAATAACACCAAGACAATCGTTGCTTTTGGGGGTTGTTCAAGGGACAGTCTGGGAAAGGGCACAGAGGAATCTTCTTGGATGGTGGAAACTTTATGTCTGATAGGCATGTGGGTACATGGGTGTTAATATTTTTCAAAGCTCAGTAAAAAAAAAAAAATCAAAACTGAAAACTATCACATATAAAAATTGATGCAGATACTAATATCTAGTGTTTATAATTAGTGTTCTATGTATTATGTAACTACAGTCTGTCATAAAGATTTTAATTAAATTCCCTTTAAAAGAACTCAAGAATTCTCCTCAGATTTATATAGTAATAAAAATGTTATACAGCAATGAAAACTTATTTCGAACAAATTTCAATACTAAGAATATTACGTTACACAATATAATTTTGTCCCTGTTGTGTAAGCCAAGCAGATTTCCGCGACTGTAAATCATTATACAGAATTTCCAGGGAGATGCGACTTTTCACTACTAGAAATGAGGAATTAAATGGAAAAGCTGAATGAAACTAAACAGAGTAAGATTGCCATCAGATTTAAATATATCTTTTAAATGCTCTACATATATGTATATATGTATATGAATATATATGTATGTGTGTATGGGTGTGTGTGTGTGTGTATATAGAAATATAGTGTGTTCCTTAATGGCTTGAGCTTTGAGGCTTGCGTTTCAGTGGGGCTCCACCACTTACAAGCTGCATGACTGTGGGTAAGTCAATTAATCTTTTGGTTTCTGAGTGCCTCTTCTATAAAATGTAATAATAATAATATCTAACGAAGAGAGTTTTGTGAGGAATCTGTGAGACAATACAACGAAAAATTGTTCTAAAGTATTTAGAGCAATACTTTAGACATATTGTGGGCTCAATAAAAGTTAGCTGTATTGTTATTATTTTATCAAATATGTCCATAAAGATACAGATATTGATACAGGAGTGAATATGAATATAGATATAAAAAAGCACTAAACATTTTAACAATGGTTTTCCCTGGGCAGTGGGATTATGCACAATTGTATAAACACTTTATGCTTTCTACATTTCTTCAATAAAGATTTTTGTAATCAAAAAGAATTTAAATCTGGAAAAAAAATTTTAAAAATGTTATCTCCCAAAATCCCAGGCAAACATTCCAGTGCCCTCCAAGGTAGTCCAGCTGTCCTTGAGATATGCAGACACCATCCTAAGTGAATTCTGTGCTATAACTGTGAAAATATCTCCTCAATAATTAAAGCATTAGCCAGTTGGCCTTTTCCATAAAATCATAACAGAAATGGCTGATCACCACATTATGTAGGAAATTCTGTATCCCATGGCTGGTGATTAATAGAATGGCATATTCCATCGACATTGTCATACTAAGCAACAGTGTTCTCTCCATGCAGCCATAGAAGTGGGTACGCTGTTCTGAGCCAATCTAAGGTGATTACCACGGAACAGCACTCATTTTACTAACAGCAAGGCATATTATCCTTCATGCATGGTGTAGCATCCAAGTTTAATAAGATTCTGAAAGTGAAACTGAGGACATTTGGGAAAAGGACCCTAAATCCTGCGGAAAGTATTTTGTCACCTCTTGTTTATCACTTGTGTGTCAAACAGCCATCTCGATTACACTAACGACTCAATTTAATAGAAGGGCAAGTGGATAGACCATAATAGAAAGAAGGCAATGTTGGTATTACAGACTTGAAAGTTTGATTAAAGGAGTAGAAAAATCATCTCTCTTGTGCTATAGACATCCCATTGGCTGGGGGTCAGGGAATAAAATAGAAGACCATTTTATATTAGGAGTATAGATAAGTAAGAAAGTAGCCTTTTAAATTACAATTTTGGGTGAGGCTAACTGAGTATCAAAGACCAGGACTGGCTTTATGTTGAGTATTCTGGGGATTGTGATAGCCGTGCCACACTCCAACCCAGCCCACCCTACTATCAGTGTTCTTTCTAAAAGCCAAATCCTTACATTTAAAAAACCCGTCAGGGCTTCCCTGGTGGCACAGTGGTTGAGAGTCCGCCTGCCAATGCAGGGGATACGGGTTCGTGCCCCGGTCCAGGAAGATCCCACGTGCTGGGGAGCGGCTGGGCCCGTGAGCCATGGCTGCTGAGCCTGCGCATCCGGAGCCTGCGCGTCCGGAGCCTGTGCTCCGCAACGGGAGAGGCCACAACAGTGAGAGGCCCGCGTACCGGAAAAAAAAAAAGAAAAAAAAAGAGAAAAAAAACCCGTCAGAAGCTCCACCATCACCTACAGAATAATGGGAAACTGCTTTACTTAGTAGGCAACACCTTCCATAATCAGGCTCCAGCTTCGTCTACTTCTACTCCTGTTGGTACTCCTGAGGCCTCGGCAATGGTACTTGCTGATCTCTTAACACAACACCTTGCTTTTGCATACAGCAATGCCTCTGTATATGTCGTTTTTGCCTACATAAAATGTCCCTTTCTCTGAATTATTCCTACTCATCCTTTAAAATTAAGGTTTTTTTTAATTTTCCAAATTCCAAATAGAGTTGCTTATACCTCTTCTGGGCTGCCCATACCTCGTACATGGGTACCACATTAACATAGGGATTATTGACACATGCATTTGTTTTCCTAGAGGACTATGTGTTTCAGGACAGCAGGGCAGAGATTGTGTCTTCTTTAATTGAAGTATAGTTTATTTACAATATTGTGTTAGTTTTAGGTGTATATCATGGTGATTCAGTAGTTTTGCAGATTATACTCCATTATAAGTTACTACAAGATAATGGGTATAATTCCCTGTGCTATATATTATATCCTTGTTACTTACCTATTTTATATATCTTAGTTTGTATCTGTTAATCCCATATGCCATATTTGACATATTTTCCTCTGTGAGCAGTCTAATATATCTCAATAGAGATACACATGGTACTCATGTACCAACCAATCAGAAAAGCCCAGAGCCTAGTTAAGCTTTCTAGCTCTCTTTGGTTAATATCAAGTCCCTAGAATAGAATAGCATTTACTAAAGTGTACGACATGCAACCTCAATTCCACAGGGTGTTAATATTTATTATATGAAAAGAGGATTCTGTGATCAAATCAGTAAACAGTAAAATGTTGTCTCTCACCAGGACTCCTCAGAGCCTTTAATACATTACAGATTAAAAAAATTTCATATCTTAATATATGTGGATATATTATACAAGAATTATTGCATATATGACCATGACCCATTTTTTCCGGGGCACCTCTCAATGTACTAGTGGTCTATGAAATACACTTTGAGAAATTCTTCTCTCTCACCCAAAAGAAGGATGTAAGGAATGTGAGATATTTCAAGAGTATAATGGCAGGCCATTCTCAGTATGACAAGACAGACAAGGGAATCACCACAATTGGTACTGCACCATCTCACCAAAGTAAAATGTACCCCCCAAATAAGAAAGTTCCATATATGTGAATAGTCAGATGTTATTTTTCTTGATCACATTTAAATTGTTTGTCCAAATGAAAAAAAAATGGAAGCAATTGCAGATAAAGCAAATATCTATATTAGTTAAAACAGAAATAGAAGACTTGGAGTCAACATTAGGGAGGTGGAGCATGCACTGTCTCATCTAAAATTTTCTTAGAATTTCCTGTGGAGTAACTTACATACAAAAAAGGTTACACTAAATGTCTTGAATTAGAATATAAACAATAACAAAGGTACATCCATGGGTTTTTCATGTGGAATGCTAAATAAATCATATTATACAAATGACGTGTAGACTCTCACCTGCGTGTGAGCATAGATATGGAAATATGACTTTGGGGATCAATAATCATGATCAGGGAAGGCAAATCATGGAGTGGCACCTATTAAGATAGACTTGAGATCACAGATAAGGTGCTGGGAGCCCAAGACATGGGTAGGCAATGGTTAATACACAAAATTTCAGGCCAATAACTGGTCCAACTCTGCCTATGGATAGAGAATATTCATCTAGTCAATAGAGGCTCAGCAGCAAGACTTTAGTCTGATATAACAGAAACTGGTTAAAATTAAAATAAGCTTCACATCCTAGAAAACTAGAGATTATGTACTGTTGTATAATCAGAGACTCTTTGGCACAATTGATTAGCGTGTCTGGCTGTTAAATAAAAAGTTAACAGAGTCCTGAATTTAATTCTACTTTCTGCCTCTTCCTAGCTCTGAGATCTTTGGAAACATAACTTGTGGGAAACTCACAAGACTATCGAGACAATTAAATGAAATAATGCACATAAATTAACTAGAACCATCTCTATCACTCAAAAGATGTTTAGTAAATATTAGCTATTATCATCATTGACATATTTCCAGGATAGTAGTTAGGGATCAGGATGAAGCAGAAAGCTACTTAGATTAAATAACTGGGAACTTATGTTGTAGGAACCTCTTCATCAGAATGGAGGCCAAGAGAAAAACCAGGATACGGTTTAGATATTCAGCAAACAACACTGGACAATGTCCTAGTTCTAATTCACAGCCAAGCATCTCAGGTTTAATGTCAGGCCTCAGTGCTCCTTGTGGCACCGCCATTACCCTGGTCAACCTAGCTAAAGGTGCCAATAATGCTTCACATTCTCTGTCTCTCTATCTCCTTCTCTCTCTCTGTCTCTCTCCTGAAGGTATATTCAGTATATTTAGAGCTTGCATTCATCAATTCGTTTCTTCAGTGAGAGGCATGAGTACAGTGCACAGCATGGAGCTGAACATGACCTGCATCTGAGCCTGCGCTTCACCTTAGCAGCTAGGTCACCTTCAACAGGCCTAGTAATATGCCCATTTTAACTTCTAGGCTTCCTAAGATGAGAGAAATACCTGCCTCAGGCAGGACTTGAGCAGGAACTAGGGCAGAACAGAGGCCATAATTGGGAGATGTCTGAGGATGAAGAAAGTAGAGGCTGGAGGTAGACAAAAAGGAACTAGACTTGCTGTTCACTTCCTGTTTCACTAAATCTAGCCCTGACCTTTTTCAACAACATTCAGTGTTTGAGGCCCCCTACCAACTTTCCTCAGTTCTCTTTTCCTAATCACACTTCTTACTGATCTTCTGGTAGGTATGGTTCTTCATTGGGCAGAGAGTACACAAGGGTCACCTAAAAAGTCTTTGTAAGTTAATGCTGCCCCTATCGCTACTGAAAGAATCGGAGGTATGTGTTCTTGATTCTGTGGATGGCAGGCCAATGTCAACAGAGAAGGTAACCCAAGCAATTCTGAAACACAGACACAAAGATATGCTCATCTTTGAAAACACTGCTCTCACCTTGATCTTTTGGTCAGACAAGGAAACATAATTACCCAATGCCAGATTTGGGTATATACACATTCACCTGTGCTCATCCACCTGAATGTCATCACTAATCCATGTCTCATATTCTTTTCCTATAAACTTCAGCTCAAAATTGGACAATTAAAAATGGAAACTGTAACTTTTAATTATACAAGGTGGACAAAATCTGATATGCAGTTATCTCCCTTAATATACACTATGTAAACGGAAGCAGAATATTTGCCCTTCTCATATTATCTGAAATGCAAACTGTTAGAGCCACTGAATCACCTAAAAGCTTATAATAATTTTAAAAATCAGCTTCTTAATTGTTCTTTCTTTGGTTAGAGTCATTATTTTGACTGGCATACCCCGTAAAAGTTTTGCAAGTAACGCAAAGAGGTTGCTAAGTGGAAAATATTTCAAGAGCTTTGAAAATATAAGCTTGACAGATTCCTAGACTTGAAGCCCTCAGTTTACAAGAAAATTCATTGCCCACACATGCTGTAGCATTAGAATGCAGTATGTGGCATTAAATCGAAAAAGAGACAGGCAAACACCTACAGCTCTATGCTGAAGTAAATTTAAAAAAACGAAAACAAAAAACTATCACCCAGAGAAGGAAAAAAAATTAAGTATCAGGGAAAGAAATGACTATAGAAAGCACCATGGGAATGTTTTAAACTATTATTTTCTGGGCTCTGAATTTGAGCTAGTAAGAGACCATCAGCTTCTTCAAATGGCTTCAACAGATGGCAAATAAAAATTACCAATGAATACACTGGGACCTTGTTTTACAGTTCTGTACATTTGAAACACATTACAAAGAAGTAAAACTGAATACCCTCCATAAATATGATTGTAACAGTTATAGAGGTGGCAAGCACGAAGTCGGGCAGAGGGGGAAGACATTATAATTTTTGTGTTTCGCAGTGTGTCAGTTTGTGCAACCAGGAAGCTACCATTTCCAGAGGAAATTACAACAGGTGTAGCAGTCAGCAATTCAACACACTCACCTGGCTTTCCCTGGCAATGAGGAAAAGGTTCATTCTAAGTCTTAGAAAAATGTGCAAGGATCGTCATTAGGAGCAACAGTTGAACAAAAGGAAAACAACTGTAGTCTATTTAGGAAAAAAAATAGTAATTTTTCAAGGGGATATCTTTATTAGTACTGGTTCTTTGTGCCTGAATTTAACAGTTCTCAAGCCTTTGTCTTGGCCCAGAAAATATAATTCTCACAGAGACACAACTATAACCTCAAACTACTCATTATGGCCTTGGTTGTGAAAGACATAATAAGAACAAATAATTAAAGACTGTTCTCAGTAACATGTTCTCACCAATTTAATGCCCAGAAAGACTGAGAAAGAGAGGAAGAGGAGAGAGAACAGCAGAACATTCTCAACACTCAAAAGAGCAAACCACCATAACTTGGCTTTGGGCAGTCTATACATATTATTTTTCAGATTCTTTTCCATTATAGGTTATTATAAGATATTGAATACAGTTCCCTGTGCTATATAGCAGGTCCTTGTTGTTTATGTATTTTATATATAGTAGTGTGTATCTGTTAATACCAAATTCCCTATTTATCCCTTCCTACCCTTTTCCCTTTGGTAACCATAAGTTTGTTTTCTACGTCTATCAGTCTACTTCTGTTTTGTAAATAAGTTCATTTGTATACTAATTATTTTAAATTTTAAATGATACAAATGTGCAGTTTTTTAAATTAGAAACATACAGTGGCTAAACCATATATTTCATTGTTACATAACAAATAGCAACAGAACAAGAATGGTATTGGTGAGTATAATTAAGGGAATACAACATGTTTTTAACAAGCTGAAGCCAGAATACATTGTTTCAAGTGTTCCCATAGACTTTTCCAAGGTTCAACATTTTAAAAAAATCTAAATAATAAAGGACAAATAAAATTGTATAATAAAAGAAGGCTTTTTGTGAGTTCTGAGTTAGGTGATTACCTTTCCTCTCATGTTTCCTAGATAGTGCAGCTGCTATATTATTTTGCCGTACACATCCTTGCATGAGCTCTTTTGCTGGTGTACGTATATGCTACAACGAAAAGACTCAGCGACTAGTGTTTATCCAATAATAGCAGAGCCCTATTCACAACACCAGCAAACATATAATGAATAGAAACAAGCCCAAATTGTGCCAACTAGATCGTTGCTGACCCTGCAGGACAATCTACTGTATTTCAAGGCAACTATTAGTAACATAGGCAAACAAATGTGAAATGGCTTAAATTTTAATTTGGAGTATGCAGCTGGTTCTGTTGTTTAACTTCCATCTGTTAACCCTTCCTCCTTCTTACCAAAACCTGAATCTTTTTTAGGTATTCACACCTCCCACAAACAGCCCAAATGACTTATGGGACACAGTATTTCTAACTGCCGGTATTTGTTTCTCAAATGTTCACTCAGCCATTATGACATCCAGTGGGAGATACTGCAAAAAAGAGAGAATTGAATATCTGTGCACATCCTATTCTAGTCATCTGGACATTGTCCAAACTTAAGCAGCAAATGAGGCTTTTTATCAAATCCTAATAGTGCAATTTGTTTTATATCCAATTGATTGTGAGGTTAAAACAAAATTGGAGAATAAGAATGATATCTTGTAATAAGCGTAATACTAAAAATAAGTTCTTTCTTAAACAGGTCAACAAAAAGTATAGCAAGAGAGAAGCAAGATGAAAATGCTTAATAAAATCAGTCCAAACCTTGCTTGACTTCAAGGACACAGTTCATGTATTACTTTGCGTTATTTGCACTAACAAGATAAACCTATTATTGTCAATAAAATTAACAATCAAGACAGTTTTGTTTTCTGACAAGCAAGCTGCAGCTTAAAATACTAAAAATGGAATGATGTGGATATGTCCTCATCTCCTATTCAACATACTTGAGGAAGATTACTTCTTATGCTTTACATTAAGATCAACTACAACACCTAAGCAACTGCCATTAGCAGGCATGTTTACAACATTTTTCATGTGGCTCCTTCATGTCCTTCTCAGTGGTCAGTTCATAAGGGCATATGACTTGGTGCCACTCTCGTGTCCTTCACTAAGTCACCTTTTCTCACAGTAAAGTGCTTAGGGCGTCTCTTAGACTACCTAGCCAATGCTATCCTAGGAAACTCTTTCTGTTATCACTCTATTGAAACAAAATAAAACAAAAATGTATTCAGCAAACCTATACCTATGACAGAGCTAGACCCTTTGGCATGTGTCATTTCATTTTAATCTTCACTACTCTGCGAGATAGCGATTAATAGCCCTGTTTTATGAATTATGAAGCTGAGGAGTCATGACTTGCTGAAGGTTAGAGAGCTGCTCCATCAGCTTGGCTGTACTGATCCCACATCTTTGAGGCTGGAACTTTTTTTTTTTCCACAGCTGCCTTCCTGTTGAACTTCTCAGAGTTGTCCAGTGTTCACAATACACTTTCACACTCTGTGTCACTGTAGTGATTGTTCAGTGAAGATACTGGAATGTTTTCCCAAGAGTCAAAAACAAATTAAAGACCTAATTCACAAATGACAACATCCATGGATGAAAAATAAAATAGCTAGGCTACAAGTGTAAGAGACTATTTCTTTCAAAAGTCTGCAGTCTGCATACACAGATAAGTGATTAGTGTTCCACGATTTGTATGCAGCTGATAGCTTGTCTGAACCCTTCAGGTTATGACCATGACACTAGGATACTTTTGATTTTCTTCTTAATTGAAAATCACATGGTAACGATGGCCAAGTTCTGTGTAACGCAATCTCATCATCTTTCAGGGGCAATCAATGACTTCAAAGCTGTCTGGCACTAATAGAAGTGCATTCAAATAGCTTTCAGAAGAACACAATCACTGTCTTCTCTTTTCTAATTTTTCAGCACAATAGTTTAGAGCAGTGTGGGGGGAGGGAAGTGTGTGACTAGAAGAGAAGGTGTGACTTTTTATCTTGGTTTTATTTCTTTCTAACTGGGTTACCTTGGGCAAGTCACTTAACCTCTCTGGGACTCAATTATATCATATGTAAAAACTGGAGACAGTAATACTTGACCTGCCAACCTCACAGGGCAATTAGGAGAGAATCATTTGACAAAAGGTGGATGCAAAATGTTATGTAAATATAAGGGGCAGGCAAGGAAACCTAGAGATTTTCAATCAAGTAGATGATTTTTACTTTTCTATCCAATTTTTAAAATTTAACATTCTATAACGTAGGAAAATGAGAATTTTTGCAAGAATTGTCTTAAAAATTTATTAAGCTTTCCAGCAAGGTTTTTATTTTTCTCAAATAAAGTGTTGTGAGTTTCTGGTTTATTTAGATTGTTTTGTTTTTGATTTTACAAGCTATACATGCTCTTGAAGAAATTTTTGGAATAATATATAAAATAGTGTGAAAAATTACCCATGACAAATTCCACAGATAACATTTTAATTTATTCATTTCCATGTCATTTCTTTGCACACATTTATAAATAAATGTATATTGTTAATATAAAATTAGACTCATTTTTTGAGATTTTTTCACTTATCAAGAATTTTATGCAGATTTTCTGTGGAAACATGAAATCTTTACATAAAAACCCACTATTTCATGAGTAATGTAACATTTAATTTTTGAACAAACAGGTTTCTTTCAAATTTATACCACCATCAATAATTAAACGATAACCATCTTTATATGTAAATTATTGACTAGTTTTTGAGTACTGTTTTATGATTGGTTCCTAGAAGTACGATTTCCAGGTTAAACATTTTGAATATTTTTAAAGCTTTTGTTACAGATTGAAGAATGGCTTTCATAAATGGTGTTAATTTACATGCCACAAGCTATGAATGAAGCTCCCTATCTTATGTCACCAACAGAATTAAACGTCCTATCACACGCTCACACACACACATGCACACACACATTGCACAACACACAACAGTGCACAGTAGCATCTATAGAGATGATGAAAACACATCAGTTTGTAGTCAGATCTCAGATTGGTAATAAACACTTTTACGTGGCTAACAGACACTTTCCAGTGTCCTGTGGTGATAATACTTAAGAAACTGAGGATAGGCATCTTTTTGTCACTGATTATTTACTTAGGAGGGATTAAAAGTGAATGTATTGGGGCAAAAATTTATGAATAGTAAAAACAAACTTTATGTACATTCTCAAATTGCTTTCCACCACGATCATGTTGATTTAGTTTCCCACAAATGATATTTTTCATTCATTCATTCAGCAAACACATACTGATCACTTACTCTGTGCCAGGCATTGTCTAGGCACTAGAGATACAACAATGAACATAAGCAGTCAGAAATTGCAGCCCTCATGCAGCTCATGATCTAGTTGGGAGGAGAGACAGAATAAACAGGATAGATACGTAAAATACAGAGATGTACACAACAGCTAGGGAGAAGAAGCAAAGAAGTGGGAAGGAGAGTAATGAGGGTAGGACTTAAAATTCTAGGTTGAGTGGTCGGGGAAAGCATCAAAAAGAAAGTGACATTTGAATAAAAATCTCACTGTGCTAACAGGTTACGTAAAATGAGAGTCAAGAATTAGTTGACAGATTTAGCAATTCAGTGATCTTTTTTAACCTTGTTAAGACCAATTTCAGGGGGCTGATAGGAGTCAGAGCATGAACCTAAGGGAAAAGAGTCAAAGAGGTCACTAGATCTGTAACGAAAGATCTTCCTCCACATTCAATGAGGTTACCTCCTGATAAACCCATCATTAAGTTAAAAATATCATAAGTTGAAATGCATTTAATACACCTAACCTACCTGATATCACACCTTAGCCTAGCCTACCTTAAAACGCATTCAGAACACTTACGTTAGCCTACAGTAGGGCAAAATCATCTAACACAAAGCCCATGTAAATGTTTTGAATACTATACTGAAAGTAAAAAACAGAATGGTTTTAAGTGTATTGGTTGTTTGCCCCCTTATGATCGCATGGCTGACTGGAAGCTGAGGCTCACTGCAGCTGCCCAAGTATCACAAGAGGGTACTCTATCACATATCACTAGCCCAAGAAAAGATCAAAATTCAAAACTCGAGGTACATTTCAACTGAATGAATATCGCTTTCACACCCTCATAAAGTCAGAAAATCATAAGTTGAACCATTGCAAATTGGATAGCATCTGTACTTAAGTTAATGAGGAAAAAGACATTTAATCCAGATCAGGTGACTGGAGAGAGGCTTAGGATCAAAGACCTAGCTCAGAATAAACTTTATTTGGCTGAATGTCCTCTGTGTATCATATACCCAATGTATTACTGTCAGCCTGTTACTTTACTTTAAAATGTTTAAGTATGGTATATAAATTACACTGGGAAAGGAAAGGAGGGTTACTTATCTTCAGCAGTATCCTCACTCAGAATCTGCTCTCAGGGGTAGCTATGCAAATGCTCCAAATTCATCAAAATCTACCTTCAGAACATCCACTAATTAGCATAAGGTAAGTTAGTAATAATTTTCATTGATAATTCAAGATATGTGATTAGCCAGAAAGATTTTACAACACTCCCTTGCTTCAATAAATATATAAGAATTCTGAATCCCTGTTATCCCAGTACCCACTTGAAATAGCACTTTAGGTTAGTAGCTCCATTTAGGCCTGTGCATCCTTACTTCATGAAGGACTCTGATTCTAAATCCAGACCAAAAAATTGACTGAGCTTGCCTTCAGAATACTGTTAGATTCACCTGGGAGTGAAACTCTCATGCAACATGCTTGCCTGAAAGCCTGAGGGCCTCCTATATCTTTTTCTCCCTAAGCTTCTATTATAGTTCAACCTCATGCCTGGAGCGCTGGGGACACTTGTGAGCAGGAAGAAGTGAAGTTACAGTGTTTCCTGGATCTCCAAAATATGCACGGATGCTGCACCACCTTCCAGGAGATTCATATGCCATCCCACGGTGACAGGGATAACGTGGGTGCCGTAGGAGCCTCCATGGTCTTTGAGAAGAATCTGAATCAAGCTTTGCTATGCTTGTATAAAGTCTTCTGTGTGAATTCCTGGGGGGTCACTTCCTAGATGTGTGAGGATGTGGACATTTTCAAGAAGATGGGTGACCACCTGACCAGGCTGCACAGCTTCCTTGAGTGATTACTCAATGAGAGGCTCATTGTCAAGAATGGCAATGCACAACCAGTTCAGGTCTTCTCAGCAGGGTTGCTTCAGTGCCTTAGCCTAAAAAGGCTTCTCCTTGAAGTTCTTCCAACCACATGGAAGCTTCTGGACATTCTCCAAGACTCTTATAACCATCAGCCAAGTGGTAAGAGTAAAGCTTCTCTATTTCTCCAAACAGCTTAAGCTCAATGTTTCCCTCTAATTTATTTTATTTTGTTTTTTGTTTACTTATTTCTGAAGAAATAGCTGTGTATTCAGACATTAACTTTTTCCCATAAACACGTGGGTACATTTTCCTAGGTGCCCCTCATGGCAAACCTGATTGTTGTTAGAATATTCTAGGACAGTTCTTCACAGTCTCTGAACAAATTTCCAGTATCTTTAACAGTCTTTTACCTCCTGCTTCGAGTACATAATTATCTGGCTCTATAGAGATGAATTTATGTCTTAAACATCTGAAATATTCTAAAAGTAATTAGGAATAGCGACATTGAAATTGGGCAGAAGTGGGGGCTACAAATTCTACCATTTTCGGGCTGTGCAATCATGAGCATATGATTTAATCTCTGAAACTCATTCCCATCATTTGTAAGATAGATATGAGAATATCTTTCTTACAGTGTTATGAGAATTAAACAGAATAGTATATGTGAAGTGTTTAGCAGACTGCCTGGCTCATTATAAATTCTGGATAAATGTTACCTATCTTGCCAGCATAAGTATAAAAACCACAACTCTCAGTATGCTTGCTGTGGCACTTCCAGTTCCCACTTTAGCTTACAGCTGATTTTTCAACATGGTAGGACTATATCACCTCTCACCTATGGACAAACTGCATTACAAGGAGAGGTATGAACGAATAGCCAGAAAGCAATAAAATTGCTCTACATTCCTAAGAAACTAACTTGTTTATAGTCAGAGGACAGCTTTATTTCTAGTTAATAAATTGATTCAGCATCTTAGAAGCAACAGTTTGTAGTAGGAATAGATAGAAAGCTACCCTCTTCCTGTATCACCTCGCAGTGGTCTCTCTGAGCTTTGTTAACAAAAATTCCTTCTAGGATATAGTAATTTTTTAAAATTAATCTTAATAATCTATATTATTTTCATTTTATACATCTTTCTATATTCCGGTTGGTGTTTGCTTCATTGTTGTTATCATTTTGTTTAGTTTTGTCTTTTGTTGTTGTTTTGCTTTTTTTTTTCTATTCAGAATCTCAGTAACTGCCTGACAACTTTCTTCTTGTCCACTGAGCATGCTTTAATGTCTTCTTATAAGAAAAATGATCAGAAATAATGTCAAGTATATTATAAAGTCGATGTAGAAATGCTATATCAGCATATGCTCTCCAAATAGTAATCTTTTAAAAAAGAAATAACAAACTATTCATATGGACTTAACTTATTACTAAATTATCTCAATTGATTGCACTTCATAAGATTCTGTAAGAACACTTAAAGGTCAATTTGATAACATGCTTCTAGCATCACCTCTGTCCACTGGACTGCACCATTTTCACTCATACACCTCGGATTATTCATTCTCATGTCATCTCAAAAGACAGCATCACCACGATTAGACTGAGACACAGCAATAAGTACCTGTAAAGTAATCAGGGAAAAGAGAAGCCTAAAAATGTTTCAATTGTATGTTGTTCCTAAAAGCCTGTGAGGCTTCTTTAGGAAATAGCTCTTTAAGTAAATGAGCTAATGACTAATGCATCCTCCCTGAGAAACTGAACAGAGCCCATACAAAAAGTTCAATACACATCACTGAGCAGGTTACACATGAACACACTCAGCAGCAGAATAAAACTCAGTCAATAAATCTCAAACCTTTGCAAATCATTTTATTTCATGATTCCCTCAACATGCGTGTACTAAGAATCAATTATTTGCAAGGTCTTTTGGGGACACAAAAGGTAAGAGACATGGCCCAGGCTTCCAATGAGCTTACACTTGACCCAAGGAGATTTCAAAAATAGTCATAGAAAAAGGACACAAACTCAAAATATTGAATATGCTGCCAAATAAATGTTTGACAGATGCAAGGAGTTCAATGAAAGACTGTAGAAAAGTTATTCCCATTGGTTGAGAAATAAGGGAAATCTTCACAGAGAATTTGAGGAGTATCATAAAGGCAAGTAAATTCCAAAATCGCGATGCAAAACATGACACATATTCCTTGACAATGTCTGTTCAAAGAGATAGAAGCGAGTATGCAGTGAGTTCATGTGTCTAGTTAGGTGGAAATTTCATGTAAAAGAATTATTCAGGGCTTCCCTGGTGGCACAGTGGTTGAGAGTCCGCCTGCCGATGCAGGGGACACGGGTTTGTGCCCCGGTCCGGGAAGATCCCACATGCCGCGGAGCGGCTAGGCCCGTGAGCCATGGCCGCTGAGCCTGCGCATCCGGAGCCTGTGCTCCGCAACGGGAGAGGCCACGACAGTGAGAGGCCCGCGTAACGCAAAAAAAAAAAGGAATTATTCAGAGGAAAGGTTTAAGTACTTTGTGAAGGGTTTAAGTAAAAAAATAAGACAGTCTTGTATATCACCGCTTGCTCTTTTCAAATAAACTGGCGAATGTTTAGTATCTTAAGAAAAATCCTTCTTCTACACACATGCACACGTACCCCAGAATGAAATGGCAGAACACAAAGTAGAAGAGACATTTAGACTTTTTTCTAACTCTCTTCAGATTTCTGAATGTTACTCTCATAAGTCCTGCATCCTCAAGGAAACCCTCCCTTGACAGTCCAACTCATAATTTCTTCTTTCCTCCCAAACTCGGTGTCATTTGCTATTTCTACCTCCTATTTGGCAATTCTGTTTGAACTTATTTTGCCCTTTCTCTTTTTATGAATATTATATTCTTAGCCAAATTTTAATATATCTTGAGAGCAGATACCATGTTTCATATTTTTTATGTCTTATATTTATTTTCACGTATTAATCTAATATTTCTGGTATTAGTGCCTCTGGGTTATGAAAAAGGTCACTTTATATATTCTGGTGGAAAACAAAGGAATAAAAAAAAAACACCGCATCCTCACTATCTACTAACTAAAGTGAATTGAAGAATAAAAATATATGGTTCTGTTTCCACCCTGACCATATAAATGCTTTTAAAATAAGCATTCTTTACATGTTATCGCTCAACTTCTTTAGACTAAAGGATACAGACACATTTTAGTGCTAGTATTTAAATGTAATAGACCAGAGCTTTATAATTACTTTGGAGTGGGCCTGGGGAATAATTATACCACCATTTGGTGCATTTTCTTCTCAGATGACATCACCCTGAGTATTCAACCTCAGGGGGCTTTTAATAGAGGGTAGTCATCTCAAGTTGCTATGACAGCTGTAGAAATTTTATTAAAACAGATTATACGCCAATGTGAATTGGTTGGAATATCAGAAATTTCTAGACTTAGCATTGACTGAAGAGCTATAAAGCAATTTCATGCGAATATCAATTATAAAAGGATGCCATGTTTACTATTGGGGTTTAAAGGACACATTAAATAAATTTATTTTTCTTTGACCCATATAAGACCTATTATGTGATAAACACAGGAATCAGGTAGATGCATACCAAATTATTTTTATTTAAAAAAAATTTCCTAAGGGCTTCCCTGGTGGCGCAGTGGTTGAGAGTCTGCCTGCCGATGCAGGGGACACAGGTTCGTACCCCGGTCCGGGAAGATCCCACGTGCCGCGGAGCGGCTGGGCCCATGAGCCATGGCCGCTGAGCCTGCGCGTCTGGAGCCTGTGCTCCGCAACGGGAGAGGCCACAACAGTGAGAGACCCACGTACCGCAAAAAAAAAAAAAAAAAAAAGAAAAAAAAATCCTAAACTATAAACAAGCACAAAATTAAAGGTAATAATATAATAAACTTCCATACCCGATCATCCAGCTTCAACATTCATCAATTCTTGGACTCATTTGTTTCATTTATATACCTCCATCCACTTTCCTACCCCTGACTGGATTATTTTGAAGCAAGTCACAGACTTAATATCATTTCATCCATAAATATTTAAGTATATATCAATAAAATATAAGAAATATTTACAACAAACCATAATATCTTTACCATACATGAAGAAAAATTAATAATAATTCCTTAATATCTGTGGTAGGGAGTCTTCTAAGATGACCCCAGTGATGCTCGTCTCCTGGTATGCAAGCCTTTGTTGGTGTGAGTTGAACGTACTGATGAATAGAATATGGCAAAACTGATGGAACCTCACGCTGAGATACAAAGACACTGGAGATTTCATCTTGCAAATTTTTTTTCTCTTTCTCTTACCATCTCTCAACTCTCTCTCTCTCTTTTTCTCTCTCTCTCACTTTGTCTATCTCTTTCTGAGCCCTAATCTGTAGAAAGTAAGTTCCCTTGTTGTGAATAGTCCTATGGACAGAACTGTGTAGCAAGGAACTGATGACTCTGGCCATCAGCCAGATTGGATCTGAGGCCTGCCAACAGCGACATGAGAGAACTTGGAAGCAGATTCTTCCTAGT
Organism: Globicephala melas; assembly: GCF_963455315.2. Taxonomy (NCBI): domain Eukaryota; kingdom Metazoa; phylum Chordata; class Mammalia; order Artiodactyla; family Delphinidae; genus Globicephala; species Globicephala melas. The sequence continues at coordinate 63,265,230 of NC_083322.1, forward strand.
CAAGCCCTGAAACAACTGAAGCCTCAGAGAACACCTTGACTGTAGCCTATGAGAGACCTTGAGGTGGAGGCACCTAGATAAGCCATGTTCAGATTCCTGACCCACAGAAATCATGAGGTAATAAATGTTTGTTATTTTAAGCCACTAAATCCTGGGGTAATTTTTTACATGGCCATAGATAACTAATATAATATCATTAAATATTCAATCAGTGTTCAAATTCTCTCATTGTCTTATTATGATTTTTATAGACAGTTTATTTGAATCAGGACCCAAACAAGATCTTCACATTGCATTCAGTTATATGTGATTTAAGTCTTCTTTTGTTTTTTCTTCAGAACCTTTTTTTCCCTAGATTCTATATATATGTGTTAGCATACAGTATATGCTTTTCTCTTTCTGACTTGCCTCACTCTGTATGACAGACTCTATGTCCATCCACCTAACTACAAATAACTCAATTTCGTTTCTTTTTGTGGCTGAGTAATATTCCATTGTATATATGTGCCACATCTTCTTTATCCATTCATCTGTCGATGGACACTTAGGTTGCTTCCATGTCCTGGCTATTGTAAAGAGAGCTGCAAAAAACATTGTGGTACATGACTCTTTTTGAATTATGGTTTTCTCAGGTACTGAGAAAATCCCAGTACTGGGATTGCTGGGTCATATGGTAATTCTATTTCCAGTTTCTTAAGGAACCTCCATACTGTTCTCCATAGTGGCTGTATCGATTTACATTCCCATCAACAATGCAAGAGGGTTCCCTTTTCTCCACACCCTCTCCAGCATTTATTGTTTGTAGATTTTTTGATGATGGCCATTCTGATAAGAAGATTTAAGTCTTCTTACCACTAGATTCCTTTTCCCTCAATTTTTTCCTTTGCCATTTTACACTTTGGTTATTGATAACGCTGATATTGAAGACCCTGACATGGTGTGAAGACAATGGGCTTGCCAATGTTTCCTGCTACTCCTATCTAGACCTAAAAACAGCTCTCTGGGAGGAAAGTTCAGGTGTCCTGAGCAAGTACACTTCCCTAGAGTTGTAACTCAAACTGGTCTGGCATAAATATAGCAGAAAATAAATTATTAGTCATAAAAACACCATTTTAGATTTAAATGAAATGTGAGGGCTACACAATCAAATGTTTGATTTTTTTATAGCAAAATTACTACAGAGACAATTTTAAATTTACCTCTTGTTCTTATTACTCTTAAATAGATGAAGTTTCAACTAAAGAATGTTTCTCACTGTAGCTTCAAGAGAAAGACTTCAATATCAAACAGACTGACAATGTGCCTGCCCTTAATGAGTTTATAATTTACTGGGAAAGTTAATCAAACAATCGTACACATGCACGTGCATACACACATATGCACAAAATGTGAAAGATACATGACTTTTAAAATGTATGAAATCCTTTGGAAGAAAAAGTAAGTTGCTCTGAAAAACATAACAAAAATCTAATCTAGTCTAAGAGGTTAGGGAAGGCTTCACTAAACTCAGAGTATTTGAACCTACATAAAATAAAAAAAATAAGATATTATAATGAAGAGGATACATAAAGATGAAGATACTTATAATGACCATATTATAGATTTTGAGTTTTATTCTAAGATCAAAGACAAGATATTGAAGAATTTTAAGCAAGAGAAAGATGTGATAGGACTTGGATTTCAAAGGGCATGGAGAATGGTTTGGAGAGGGGCAAGCACGGTGTGCTTGGCTCAACATCTGTCTTTAACACTATCCCTTTGATTTCGCTATCCACATAGGTGACACTTCCAATACCCTGGCCATTCATTCCCTTGACTCTCTTCTCCAGTGATCTTCTCATCTATGCTACCTCAACTACCACTGTCCTTCATAATCTCAGTTTTAAGCATCTCACTCTCTGGTCATCACCTCCTAACATTTCCAACTCATTTCTTCCACTAATATTAGTTTCCTGTTGCTGCTGTAACAAATTACCACAAACATGGTGGTTTAAAACAATACATGTTTATTATCTTATAATATCTTCACAATTCAATGTAAAATGGGTCACACTAGCTAAAATCAAGATGTCAGCAGAACCTTCTCCGTAATTAACCTATCAGCAAAATTTGGGGTAGTTGATCACTTCCTTCCTTCTTGATCACTTTGTTTACTTGGCTCCCAGGACACCATTCTCTCTTAGGCATCTCCTCCTACTTTACGGCTATGACTCTCAGTTTTAATTGCTGGGCCATCCTCATCTTTCTAAGCTCAAACAGTGGAGGATTCTAGGGCCCAGTTCATAGGTATCTTCTCCTATATCTAATCTCACTGTTCAAGTGATCTTATCTTGCTCATGGTTTTAATACCACTATAATGTATGCTTTCAGGTATCACCATACTTCAACTAAAATCTGTGTCATTTTAGATGTGGTATAGTGTAGTGGGTAAAAATCACACGCTCCAGAGGCAAGTTTCTTGGATTCAAGACCCCACTCTGCCACTTACTAATAATGTGGCATTGAGCAAGTTAAAGCTCTGTGCCTCAATCTCTTCATCTGTAAAATGGAGCTAAAATTTTTGAGCTCACAGGGATACTGTGAAGACTCAATGAGTGAATAAATATGTAAAGTGCTTAAAACAGTGTCCAGCATACTGTAACATTCAGTAAATATTATGTAGTATTATTAGGCATCCACTTGACTTTTTCAAGTCTAAAATTCTGATTTTTCCCCAGCTAACTTATCTTCCCGGAGTCTTTCCTATTTCAGCAAATAACAATTCCATCCTTCCAGATGCTTAGGAAAAATAACTGGGAGTTTTACTTATTTCTTTCCCTTAAACCTACTGCCAACTCTATCAGCAATTTTCAGTTCTACCTTCAAATGACATCTAGAATCTTACAGCTTCTCACCATTTCCATTAATACCTTAGTCTCAGTCTAAATCTTAGTCTAAGGTGGTTCTCTTTCATCCTATGTATCTCATTAGTCTAACTACTGGTCTCACTGATTCTACTCACCCTCTTTAAAGTTACTTTTCAATACAGTAGCCAGAATGACTACATTAAGTTGTAAGTTAAATCATCTTATCTGTCCAAAACCCTCCAATGGTTTGATATTCAGAGCACAAGCCAAGGCCCTTACAATGGCCTCAAAAGCTGCGTACGATCCTGCCCCATGCTCCATCTCAGTACTTAACTACTTGCTCCATCAATTACTCCACTATGACCGCACTGGTCTGCATGACGTTCTTCAGTCCCACCTAAGAGCCTTTGTACTGACCAAAAAGCCTCTTACTCACGAGGCTCCGTATTTCCTTTACCCTACTTTATTTTTTCTCCTTAGCACTTACCACTATTTAGCATACTACATATTTATTTATTAGTTCTCACCTCTTCCAAATAAACTTAAACTTCATGAGGACAGACTTTGTTGTATATAATGTTGGAGTTCAAATGCCTAAAAACTGTGTCTGGCACATGATAATCACTGAATGAATAAATGAATCGATTCTCAATCAATCAATGATTTTATATCTTATACGACCAGTTGAATAATATTGACATTAAAGGAACTCAGGAAGACTCCAGAAAGAATATGTTTGGATTAAAAATAATTGATTTGGTGCTGGATAGTTGAGTTTGAATGTTAAAGTGCCTTTGGGACACCCAGATAAGCACTAGATACATATGTCTAGAGCCAAGAAGATAAACTGAGATGTAGATGTAAGTCTGACTGTCATCTACAGAGAGATGATCATCGAAATCACACAAGTTAGATGAGATCTCTAAGGGAGAGAGTACACAGTGAGAACAGAGAGGGGCATCTAGTGGAAGCTTGAAGAATCCCAACATAAAAGTGGAGCCCGGAAGGGAGAATTCCACAGCGAGGGGAGAGAGGAGTAAAGGAAGAGAGGTGAGGGGCCACACAGAGTGAACAGACAACTCTAAACACTTGTTTGAAGTTTGCTGGGAAGGAAATGTTGTTAGGCGGAGTGACAGAGGCAATGCTGGAGAGGGCCAGGACCAGGAGGTTTTGTGCAACTTGCTAGGGAGACTAGAGTGTATAGTGGGAGCCCTGAAGGCTCTAAGATAAAAACAAAAACAAAAACCACAGTTTGGGCTAAATGGCTTAGGGCCAGGTTTCAAAGCAGCAGTATTTTTAATGATTAAAAAGTAAAGGCTACTACCTTGGGTTTCAGCATTTTTCATCTTTGTGCAATAAAAATATTTTTGGCAAAGGACTTCCATGTGTCATCTCATTAAAATCCTTCAGAAACATTGGGAGAAATTACTCTTAAAGCAAAGGATATGTTTTGGTTGGATGATACAGAGTTTAAAGAGTTTACTATCAGGACTTAGTCTTTCCACAGTGACTGCAATTTCTCTATAGTCAATCATCTAAAAGGAGTCATTTCAAAATATACCAAATGAATAGCTAAATACATACTATTTGGTTTTTCTCCCTCCAGTTGGCCTTGATGGCTTTGGGAATAAGTACTATGATTCCTCAGTCTTTCAGAAGCAAAGAGGATTTTTAAGCACTTTGTATAACACAAGAAATTTACATAGGACTATTGAAGAAAATGAATCAGAGGAGAGTGTCACCCATCACCCATCAGGAATTAAGATGACTTAGATATGCAAGAGCAAACAGAGGACATTGTTTATAATCAAATCAGCACCAGAATATAAAGTGGCAAATACAACTGACATAGCCTTAAACCATTTAAGCATTGATTAAATCCACAAATATTTTATTCAACAAAATGATTGCTCAATCACTGTAGTTTTCTTTAAACATAAATGTCATGGTCTCTTAAGTTTAGGCTTTATCCAATAAGCACCTATAAGAGTTTTCCCACAGATATCTGACTAGCTCCCTTACTTTCTTGAGATATTATCTCATGTCACCTCTCAGGTGGGCTTTCTCTGACAACCCTGTATAAAATTGCAATCCCTCTATCACTTTTTCTACTTTAACTATTACTTATTTATTTACTTACTGTCTTTGCTCCCCACCTCACCCCAACTAGAATGTGACATTTTTGAAAGCAGAAACTTTGTTTTGTTTTGTCGTGGATATATTCCCAATGCCTGGTATATTGTAGGGACTCAAAATACTGTTTGTTTGTTTGTATGAATGAATGAAGCATACTTATTTGAAGGAGAGGCTATGGACAAATTAATTTCACACCACTTTTTACAGCTACCTGAAGTTTATAACTGTTCCAGAGAAATAACATAATACAGAGGAGAGATAGGAGGAAAGTTTGCAGATAAAAATTTCAAAGGCTTGGCTGTTCATCCTAGCTCTGCCATTTCCTAGCTCTGCAACTTGGGTAAATTCTTAATCCTCTATGCATCAAGTTTTTCATTTATAAGTGTCAACTACTCATTCCTCCAGAAGACCAGCAGTAAAACCTATTGGTAAAGCAAAGCTAACTTTATTAGATTTAACTACAGTAGAAGAGACCACAACAAAATGTCCCAGATCTGAGAAGTCGGAGAAGAGAGAACATTTATAGGGTTTTTAAGGTCTGGGCAGTTTTAGAGCAAGTCTTTCAAGAATTGAGAGGGGCAGAATCTAAGACATAATACTTTTGGATTGGTTGGCCCACTGAGGTGAAAGTCCTGAAGGTATTCTTGATGAGCAAACTGGTAGTCTTGATAAAAATATACTGTTTTAGTTGGTTCACAGTTTTATCTTCTTACATTAAGCATACCCTGGAATAAACAGCTAAGTTATGTTTCACTTGTTCTCAATATTGGGAAAGTAAAGTATGCCTGTATCCAGTATTTTTTAACACAAGGACAAGAAATTGTATTGGCTTCAGTGCTCAAATATGAGGGCGATAATCCCCACCCAGTTCACAGAGTGATAATCAAATCAGATAATGTGTTTCAAAAGTTATAGAAAGGCATGTTGCTAATATTACAAAACACAAAACAATAACTATTTATTGAACTCATTATGTACAAGAAATAGTATTAGTCCCTGGAAATGATATTGAGAAAAATAAGACATCATCATTATTTGCAGGAGTTTACAGTTTGGTCAGGTTGTTAAAACCAATAATACAAATAACTGAACAAAAGTCAGAGTAAGGTATGTGCCATAAGAAAGGTACCCAAATAAGTGCTACAAAAATTTCAGTAAGGAGACCTGTGTTTGACAGTGATTCAAAAAAGATTTGTGGAAGAGGTGGCATTGGTATTGGTTTGTAACTTTGAAGAAGTGAGCCGATTTTGTCAGCTGCACATAGAAGCAGTGAGGATTAATTCATGCCAGACAGAAGGAACAGGCTGAATAAAAGCATTTGACCTTTTAAGGAACTGTTTGCACTTAAAAGCATTCTATGGTCCAATAAGTTTGGGAAAGCTAGTCAAAACTGAACAATTTTCTTTATTGCAGGCCATTGCAGCCTTTCATTTGTGAATATGCATTGTCTTCCAAGAAGGACACACAGTATGCACCCTTCCTGAACTTATGTAATGTGGGACAATGCCCTCCCAAAATTTAGAGTATCTCACTGGACTTGCTGCTACCAAACACATTCTAGTTAACATTGGAGTGGAGAGAGGTAAGAAAGTTGGAGTAGAGTCAGGGAGGGGCAAGGTCATGGAACTGCAAATAGCTCTGTTTTCCTGGAGTTAAAAAGGAAATATTATATATTTAATTCAGTAGCAATGGGGAAAACAATCAACAGAGGAAGCAGATATTACAATTAAACAATGCTTGACATGGACCCATTTGTCACCATTATGTAAGATACACGAGGACAGGGAGAAAAAGGAATCAGAAGAGCAGGTTTCATAGTTCCACAGTACCCTAAATAAAAACCATAGAGAGAAATAGTTAGAGGAGTGGCAGTAATGATAAAAATGAGATTCAAGAAGCAATGAGGTAAAATCTACAGAAAATGGCATATGATAGGATGAAAGAGGTAGATTATAAGTCAAAGTTGATACTGAGCTCTTAAGCCTGGTTCCTGGGAGAATCCTGATGTTAGTAACAGTCAGGAAATCAGAAAAAATATTTGGAGGTAGATGTTTAAAAGTAGATTAAAGCAGTTTTTTTGACATAGTGAATTTTACATTCCACTTCTTTTAAAAAGAACACTATATGTACATAATCGGTGTAAGGACAATACTTCCAAGAAATTTTATGTTTCTAGAATATAAAAGTTTCATGATTTTTAACTTTCTATGAGAAATCTAATGCTATTAAAACATGATTTATAAGTTAATAAAATATTCATTATATTTCCCATTATGTAGGATATATCTCATAGTTTTACCTTCTATGTATTAGAAAGTACCTTTAAAATGTGTCAAAGCAAATACTTGTCATAACTTATCCAAAATAATTCTCCTTGAAAGGAAGTTTCAAATCAGCAGAACCACACTTTGCTCAGAAAATTAGCACTGTGTAAATAACTAAGTATTAGACTGATTAAGAAAGAGGGAAAAAATAGCTTCTCAAGTGGGTGCTAAAGTCAATACTGTAAAGGAAGTTTTAAATTCTGCCAAAATTGCTGAGACATTCTCCCCTAAATTGTCTTGCCATAAAAATCATCTGTTAATTTAGCCTAAAACAACTTCATTTCATTTACATAACACAAGTCCTGTCACAGTATGAAGTTACCTAAAATAGTTATTATGTCTCTGAGCAAAAATAGGCAGACAGCATTGGCGAGAAAAGCATGTGAATGCTTGGATCCCCTACAGAGACAGGGATTATATGTCTGGTTTCCTAAATACCAGACGCAAGATTGGATTAAAACTTTGCCATTGAAAGACTCCCAAATGTAGCTAGTTGCTATCCAAGATTCTTGCTTCCCAAATGTACCTGATTCCCAGGAGTAAGGACGGGGGAAGATGGGAAATATGATTTTCTTTTTCTTCGTTCATTATTGAGGAGGCAACCTTGTCTGAGTAGATGGCACAAGGAAATGAAATACTCTTCCTGTGGTTATGATTTGGACAGTTTGCTGTGACCTTGGGAAAGGTTTTCTTTCTCAACATAACCATCTATACAAATTTCACTGACTCATCTTTGGAGGTTTGTTTAATTGGTAAAGGGTTCTGAGGTGATAAATAAAAAGTGTTAGACAAGTATGATGTGTTCTCCTTTTCTAGTCCATTTTGAAACCACAGTGAAACAGGGTTAGATCTCTACATCCTGCTAATCACCAGGCAGATGAGTTATCCATAGAGCAATTTAGGGCAGCAAGTACAGAGGGGAAGAGGGGAATCTCTAGAAAGGATTTAAAGATACATGCCGTTAAAAAGTACATGGGAATGGAGAGTAAAGGCAGGAAAAATAAAGTGACTATGGACATAATGACCAATTCCTGAAAGGAATAGGTAAAGCACAGGGGGGTTTAGGGCAGTAGAATTATTCTGTATGACACTGTAATGATGGATGCAAGATATTATGCATTTATTAAAACCCATAGAACTTTATAGCACAAAGAGTGAACCTTAATGTATGCAAATATTTTTAAACAATCATTTAGGAAATCAGGGTATCTCAGGAAGGAATGTACACTGTGATAAGAGAATCTACCTGTATTAAAAATGTATAAAACAATCTCACTGAAGAGGATAGGGAAAAGGTGCTGATCTAAGTAACTTTGGAAAGGAGTACAGTCTGTAAGACTAAAACAAAAGGAACTACATAAAAACACCATAGTCAGTTGATAATGTTCTTTCTGATGGGATTATGGGTTAACAATTCTGATACTATTATACATGTAAACTGGAATGGAACAATTAAGTAAGGTTTCTCACTGTTGGAATGTGAGTTTATAAACAAGCAAGACTAAGAGGTGAGAATGACCCATGTGGTCATAAAATAGAGTTGAAGACATCAGTAGGACTCGGATCTTTCTTAATATAGATACAGGTGTTTACATCAGAAATATTTATAGATATGTGTACATACATGTATTAATATAAACACATATATTTTTTACTCTATCATCTGAGAGGGCCTAAAAGAAACAACACCCCAATAGCAATGGGCACACCTGGCACCCAGATTCTGGTTTCTAATACCACTCTCCTATAAAGGAACAAGGATCCTTGGAGAAAATGCTGATTCTAGAAGTGGAGCAGGAAATATACAAGATGAACTTTGTGCATCTTATAGTTCCAGAGAGTAAGAAAGTGCTCAATTAAATCAACAAAATAAATTCATTAGTATTACATTATTACTCAAAGTATAAAATAAATATCTATAAGTCAATACTGACATAAATACATACATACAAACCAGATAAATATTCTTATGAAGAATTCCATAAAATCAGTGTAGATACTCTGCCCTCAAGCAGCTCTTCGTAGTCATCTTTATTCTTCTCTTGCAGTAGCATATACAGAGAAGAAATACAAGAATTTGTTGAACTTGGGATCCAGAAGTGCCAGAGATAGAGATCTGAAGGGATATCTATTCTAAATGGAGGTAATTTGTATAGCATTTATGAAAACAGTTCTCATTGATCACATCACATGTGTAATTCAACTATTCATTTAATTTATCCTATAGTGGGATAAGATTTAAATGCACTAACAAATAAGTTCTTTCTTCCCAATTAAAACTTGCCCTAGGGCTTTCCTGGTGGCACAGTGGTTAAGAATCCGCCTGCCAATGCAGGGGACACGTGTTCGATCCCCAGTCTGGGAAGATCCCACATGCCGAGGAGCAACTAAGCCCGTGTGCCACAACTACTGAGCCTGCACTCTAGAGCCCACGAGCCACAACTACTGAGCGCACATGCTACAACTACTGAAGCCTGTGTGCCTAGAGCCCTGCTCCGCAACAACGAAGAGTAGCCCCTGCTTGCTTGCTGCAACTAGAGAAAAGCCCGCACACAGCAAAGAAGACCCAACGCAGCCAAAAAAAAAAAAAAAAAAAAAAAAATCACAAAAAAAACACTTGCCCTTGAGATCAAGGCATTCCAAGCTTATTGCTTCGGGAAAGGACCTATATAGTAAAAACCAGAAAACCAATTTGTTGGCTCTTGGGTTTCTAAGTAGACTTTTGAAATTCATGAAAGAAACAATACTTTCGAAAGCTAAAGGTTTTTAATCTTAAAAGCTACACTTTCGGAGAAAGAATAAGGCTTATATTCTAAAACTTTCACTTGGGAGGTCAAATGCAAATTTCTGAAGGAAAAGGGTTACAAAGTTTAGTACACAACGGAGTAGAAAAAAATAAATGTGTTAATATAGGGTCATCGGTTGTAACAAATGTATCTCTCTGGTGAAGTATATTAGCAATAGGGGAGGCTATGCATGGGTGGGGATGTATGGGAAATCTCTGTACCTTCCCCTCAATTTTGCTGTGAAGCTAAAACTGCTCTAAAAGAATAAAGTCTTAAGTTTAAAAAGAAAGAAAGAAAAAAACAAAGTTCATGCTAACCCACTCCCAGAGTTTGATCAGGGAAGAAAGAGGATCTGAAAGAGGAGAAATGAATTGCTGGAGAAATGTCCCTGCTCCCTAGCCTCTAACAGTAATTTCTGGGGGTCAGAATTCTTGGGACCAGGGTTCTATATGATAGAACCCACAGGGGACTTTTATATCAAGATGATAAAAGGGAACATTTAGACACATAAAACTGAAGTAGATTCCTAATTATTCTGCAAGCCATGGAGAATTGGAGGAGCATCTAGAAGTTTCCCCTAACATTAAGAGATGTTATAAAAGAGACAGAAGGAAGGAAAGCCTCTAGTCATAAAGGTATCCACCTGTCAAGACGGATGACTGGGAAGATGGTGATGTTGGTCAGCCTAAGAAAAACCATATAGTCCAAGTGGGATCATTTTGGAAAAGAAAAGGAATGTGGTTTCAAAGAGAGAATGAGCAGACCAAAAAGTTGTCTCCAGAATTACACTGTGAACTCTATGAACAGGGACTAAGTCTTAAAACTCTTAGTACAGTGCTATTCGCTAGATAGATACTGATCAATCAATAATCAGGAAATGATCACAACCTACAAAATATGTTTTTAATCTCTAGAGAGTGTAATCGCTGTTATTGCTTAGAATTTCTAGAAAAATCACGTTAATATCATGGAAAAAATGGCCCCGACTACCTCACACTCTTAGTCTGTACTCCAGCTGTTCTTTGAATGAATCCAGCATGCCCCTACTTTAGGTAATACATACTTGCTGATTCTCCAGCCTGTAATATTCTTACTCCAGACATCTACAAGGTTCTCTTCCCTCAGAATTAGATCTCAGATCCAATGTCACCTTATCAAGAGAGGCTTTGCCAGACAAACTTATCTAAAAAGTAAACATGAACACGCTCACACACATACATGTACCCACACATACACACACATTCACATACTTCCAAACACTCCTCATTCTCGTTATTCTGCTTCATTTTCCTCTATAGCTCTCCTTTGTACTGGATATAATATATATGTATGTATATATATATACATACATACATGTTTATTGTCTGTCTCCTGCCATTACAATGTAAGCTCTGAAAGAGGAAATTTTGCCTGATGTGCACAAAGCTATAGTCCCAATTCCTATAACAGTGCCCGGCACATAAGCATTCAGTACATATTTGACAAACAAAGGAATAAAGTTTTCAAGGGACAGCTAAGACTTTTCTGTATTAGAACCTAATTATATAAATAAGTTTTTGAAATAAGTCTCATATCAGCTGGAACTTTCGAATATATTTCATTATACAGATTTTTATTGTTAATGCTTTTGTTTTAATGGAATGTGACTTGCTGTAGAATAATCATTCACATTAATTTTTCAACACACCTGGAAATTGAACATTTGCTTATATCTGGGATAAATAACTGCATTATTTTCTGCACATAGTTTTCTCATCAAGTCCAGGTTGTATAATCATCATTCCATTAAAAAAGAAAAAGAAAAAAAGCTTTCAAATTCAGGCTGCAAATAAAGCAGGTATAGGCCTAATTCTGTTAGAGCCAAAAGAGAAAAATTTAACAAATATAAACCCTATTGGTTCTTAACAAATTGGTATTTTTAGCTACCTACTGGAAATCTTAACCTCCATCTTCTGAAGCCCCTACCTGTACTGTCAAAGAAGACTATTTCTTGTACATGTGCTTTTAACAACTACATGTCCATCAGAGCACACAAATTCAGGTCCTGTCTGAGTCTGCTCATGATTCTCATAATTCTCTTGATTGTCTTTGGTGGCACACCATCTGCACACCTGAAAACAGGCTTTTCTCAAGCTCTGTTGTCCTTAATTAAACTCTATTTAAACTGGAGACTTATAGGCAGGAAAAATGCCCAGCTCTTTTAGCACACTCCTGGTTGACTTTTTCAGATACTCTTTGAAAGACTGGCCAATATATTTCCCTAGAGAAGCCAAAGTCTCTCAAACTAATGGTCTCAAGCAATGGGCTCTCTCAGTTTTCAAGCCCTGCCATAAACAGCGGAAGGCAGTACACATAACTTCTTTGAAATAAGTGGTATAAAGGAGTGGAGCCTCAAGCTGTTTATCCAACACAAAGTTTAATAACATAGAGTTATTGTTTCTGAAAACCTGGGCAATTCTTCTTAATTTGGACCAGATACTTAAAGGCCCTCCCTACATACCAACTAGATCCTAGGGTGGCTTGGAAAGGAATATATTGCTGGGCTTAAGAAACGTAATGGAAACCTCCAATCCTTTCCTACAGCTCCAGCAGTAAAAATAAGCTAACAATAAAATTTGAAATGTGAATTCTGATGTGGAGTGGTGAATATTAAGCAAAAGAGAAAGATTCGCTGAAGGCAATACTCATGCCAGGCCTGCTATTTGAAGACTGAGTCTTGGCCCAGCAGCCAGAGGGGCTGCTAAACCAAAGACTTATGCCTTAAATTCTGAACTCTTAAAGGAAGCTCAAGTAGTTAAAGGTTAGTACTACCTTTAGCTTCTGATAGAAGTAAATGCAAATCCTCGCTTGGGAAGAAATTTCCTATTTATACCTTCAGGATTCTTGCAGAATAAGGTCAAACACAAATGAGATCATAATCAAAAGAGTACTGTCAAATATGCAAGATAACAAACCTGAATGAGAGGTAATCTGCGGAAATAACAAGCTTTAAATTTAGAAAACCCAAGGTTCTCACATGTTGCACTTATCAGTATAGAATGTATTAAGTCAATTATGTAGGAAAGGTTTAAAGAAATAAAAGGTGGAATCATAAGAATGAGCAAGCAATGGTCAATTTTTAAATGCTCAGGTTAGAGAGAACAAAAGAGAACATTTAGAATGAAAAATCTAATTTTTGAAATTAAAAATGTTTAATGGATGGTAAAATACAAAATAGGCATAACTGATAAGAGAATTAATAAACTCGTACTGTTCAGGAAGAATGGTTAAGGTATTTATGAACTTCAGACTTTCTTTAGTATGCTATGCATGGTAAAATTTCAAAATGTCAATGATTAAAAGAGCAGAAATAGAGGCTAAAACTTTTAAACACTAAAGGAAGAAAAGTAAACTTAGAAAAACAAAAATGCAATCAAGTTTTTTAAAATTCAAGAAAGGAGAAAAAGGAGTACAGAGAAAATGAGACAAAAAAGACAAAAATAAGAAGATGGAAGTAAATCAAAACATATCAATAACCACAATAAATATATCTAGCTTACAAATCTACTTCTTATAAGAGGCAAGCAAAACATAAGGACATAGAATGATTGACATGTATACACTGCTATATTTAAAACATATAACCAACAAGGACCTATTGTATAGCACAGGGAACTCTGCTCAATATTCTGTAATAACCTAAATGGGAAAAGAATTTGAAAAAGAAGAGATACTTGAATATGTATAACTGAATCACTGCAATGTACATATGAAACTAACACAACATTGTTAATCAGCTATACTCCACCATAAAATAAAAATAGATAAATAAATAATTTTTATTTTAAGTAAAGGAATGGGTAGATAAACAACTAGGATTTACTATATTCCCCAGGGAACTATATTCAACATCTTGTAATAACCTATAATGGAAAAGAATGTGAAAAATAAATATATATATATATATATTTTAGTTCTAACTGAATCACTTTGCTGCACACCTGAAACTAACATAATATTGTAAATCAACTACACCTCAATTTTTAAAAATGCTAAAAAAATAAAGGAAGGGGAACAACTTATATATAAAGCCATGGAAATTTTGAAAGAGATGGAATAAGAGTTACCTGACAAACTCTAATAAAAACAAAGCTCAGTATCTATAATAATATCAGAAAAACTATAGACTTTAAAACTAAAGCAATACTTAGATTAAGAAGATCACATCATTGTGATAAAAGGTCCAATTCACCAGGATGACATAATAATTAACTTGTATGTACCTACTAAAATAATCTCAAACTACATTAAGCAAAAATTGATAAAACTCAGTTGTCAAATGTGTTCTATTCTCAAAGACTAGTGGGTTAAAAAGACCAAGAAAAAACAAAAATATAAAATATTTTAATTCTAATTAAGTATGACTTAATAAACATTTATTAATTTGCTCACCCAGCAATTAAAGGATGTACATATGCATCAGGTGTAAACACATTTGTAAAAAATGACCATGTAATACACCATGAAGAATGTATACTGGTTTCAAAACATGCCTACAAATGTTTTGACACATTTTCCATTGATGTATGAGTTCTATGTCACATTTTCTTGATCTGGGAGTAGTTATAACTAACTGCTTTGGCCAGTGGAGTTTGATGGAAATAATACTATGTGACTTTAAAGGCTAAGTTATAAAATGACACACCAATTTCTCCTTATTTGCTCTTGGAGCCCTGAGCCTCAAGATGAGAAGCCCAGCTACCCTGAGGCCACCAAGTTGGGGAGATCACATGTTAGCCCTCTAGTCAACCATCCCAGCTGAGCCCAATCTTCCAATCATCCTTGCCAACACCCCAGACATGTAATGAAACCATCTTGGACTCTCTAGGCCAGTCCATCCGGTGATGCCACATGGAACAAAATATTCACTCACACAACCCTGTCTAAAAGTCTGACCCACAAAATTCAGTAGGTAATTGAAACAGTAGTCTTAAATTTTGAAGAGCAAAAATTATACAGACCACATTCTCTGATCTCAATGCAATTAAGGTTGCAGTCAGTAACAGGAAGATAAATTTAACAATGTCCTTACGTTTAGAAAATTAAAACTAAATAAGTTATGAAGAAAAGGAAATAGTATAAAGGTAGAAATTTTAATAATAATTACTAACGCTAATTAAAGTTCTACTTATGAAATACTGTGGGATAAAGCAAAAGTGATAGAGAAAAATGTACAGCTTCAAGTATTTGTAATAGAAAAGAAGAAAAAATTAAAAGGTTGAAAAAGATTAGTTAAGTGTATAATTTAAGAATTAACTAAGAAACCTTAGAATAAACCCAAAGACACCCTACACTTAGCTCAAAACCTCACAAACATTTAGGTATTCAGGCTCAATCAAATAACCCATACAATTCTTATTCCACAATTCAGAGTTAATCATCTTCAATTAATCCTTTTATTATCATCATAAAGTCCTGAATTAAATATTTGTTTTAGGTTACCAAAGAGGGTTAACTGGGCCAGTTGGACCAAATTAACCACAGAGCCAAGGTGTAATTAATTAATTAATTAATTAATAAAACAAGGTTCAATCCCAGTTAGGTTCTCCCCTGTAAAATTCTGTGGTCATATGGAATACTGCTGTCTGGAGAGTGTTTACTTAAGTGACATTATTTTTTTATGTTTTACCACTTCCTTCTAATTTTTCTTCTCAGTGCACAGTTATTGTCTGATGCTTCAGGTCTTTCCTAGAATCTGTAAGGTTCTTTAAAAAAAAAAAAAAAAAACTACAATGATATTCTAATACATGACACCAAAACTTACCTAGTAAATCCTTGTCAATTCATACACAAGATAAAAATGTAATGGATGATGTTATTCTCTTAATATTTTTACATATTATCTTCCAGAAATATGAGTAAATCAATAAATACTACAATCAATATGCTTTATGATATCCTCTATTAATTTGCAGTATAATCCAGAGTAAAGATTCATTTTTTACCACAGCAGTACACCTTCTCTCTATGCTGACAGTGTTTCACCTCAAGCAAACAACTCAACACATCTTGTCCCTTTGGTAATGTCTGTGAGTAATGGTGTGCCTTCTTAAATTCTTTTTTATTCTTCCCAGGTGCAAACTTTATCTCCTTCAGTTACATAGTAAGCTAAAGATAAGATCTCATAGCAATCCTGTTTTAGTAAATACTAGTTGATGGTGAGAAAATGGATCACTAAGGCAGGACAATAATTGTCAAGAGCTTCCTTTGGTGGATGTTATGTTGAGAAGTAATTTTCATTATCATTGTTATTACTATGTTAAAAGATGACCAGATACTCATAATTTTAAGACTAAACTTCCAATCTCATTGACAAGTCAGGAATATGTTGAGCGATTATATTATTCTTGTCCCACAGAAGGGGAAGATTCCTATTTTCCCCTTCTGTTGGGATAACCTATGATTGCCACTTTGATCAGCACTTATTTCCTGCTTCTTAACCAACTCAAATAATGATACTGATGACGACTGAGCACTTTCTACATGTCAAGTACTGCCCTAAGAGTTTTACATATATTCTTATTTTACTCCTCATAGCACTATGAAGTAGCTACTATTTTCCTTCTGTTTTGAAATGGGGAAACTGAGGCACTGAAAGTTTAAGTAACTTGTACAATGTTATAGTTAGTGATGGAGCCTGGATTAAAATAAAGAGGCCAATCCTTTATGTACCTTTTTATAACAGAATAAAAAGAAAAAGAAAAGAAGTTTCAGAGTTGCGTGCCATGACACTGTAAATGGTGGTGCAAACACGGAAAGTGGTGGTGCAAACACGGAAAGAGATTGGTTAGGAACTCTTAGATTCTTTTCCTCCCTCCTCCCTCTCTCCACACTCTCCCTACTCCCTTGCTTTCTTATTTGGGTCTAACATTGAAACAGCAGCCAACATCTCCTCTTGAAACAGACTTTAACATTCAGACAATCTAATCAACAAATAAACTTATGATGAGATCATGCAAACCAAAGGATTCCTTGTCATTTTTCATAAGATATTGAGTGTTTCTTCTTATCACTCAATCATCAACTTTGTAATGCTCAGCTAGACACCAGGAGAAAGAAAAAAACAAATAAAAGACATGATTTTTACCAGCAAAAAGGCACAAAATAATTGGTTACCCGTAGCACATAGACAGGGGGAAAATGACTAGAAATGTTTTCAACCCAATGCACAAATGATCGCATTGTAAAGAGAACAAAACCACGTAACAGAAATGTAAGATGAATTTCCTATCATAATGAAACGGCATCACAAAGGGAAAGTTTCCTGGAAAGTGGAGATTAGAACCAGGCTTTAAAGGTGTGGAAGGGGAGGAGAGTTGCCAGCTGTTCCTCTCCTGACAAACGTCTAGACAGAATTATCTCAGGTGTACAGTGCACAATGGGCTCCCTAAAGGGTAATGCTTCACAGCCCTGTTACTGGATACCATTTTCCTCTATGCCACATTGCCCGAGTACTGCATCCACTATACATTTTCCATGGGGCTGAAAACAGAACTCTGCTTTCTGGAATGACAATTGTTACAAACACATTCCATTCCGAAAACATAAAATCTGGAGGATTCTCTCAAAGCAAAGCAGAGAAATACAAGTGCCATTCGTCTTTTGTCTTGGCTCTCCAAACTCTCTTGAAGAAAATTATTTCATTTTGGACTTTCTCAGGGAGAAACATCAATTCTAAGGTCTAGAGTCTTGAGGGTTAGTAGTGGGACTTCAGAGCTGGGGAATTCAGTAAGAAAATGAAAGTCTGAGAAAGCAGGAAGAATTTATAATGAAAATAGGCAGAAAAGAGGGCAAAAGAGGGCTTACATCAAAGGCAGAATCCTACAGGCCAAAATTTCTAAACTTTAAGAATTTTATAAACTTTATCTCCTTCAGGGATTCTTTATATTTAAAGGTGTCATGGACAGCACAGTTCCTTTTCAGCCTCCTCAGTTCAGCTCATCTTTCCACTGGACCTTTTGCAAAGTAAAAAGCTGACGGTCAGAATAAGTGGTTTCAGTAGCTGCTGCTCTAGGCTTTGATTTGGGGAGAAAGAGGGCCTGCTATCTGGACTTTGGCCTTGTGGATTGGGTTATATGCAGCAGTTCTGATCTTCTCCTTTGTAGCAGTGGAAAGTCATATGTTTTCTCCTTTTCTTGGTCGATTTTTGTCTAGTTGTCTTGACATCTCAAGAGGTAGCTCATGAGAAGATCTCAGTAACTAGTAAGTGAATCTCTACTAAAAAGTGAACAAATAAATGGTCCCAACTTTTCAGAAATACAGATCTATTCTCCTTCATCGTTTCTCTCTCTCTCCTGGTCTAAATAAGCTGCCCTGTTCCTATAAATCACTGAGAAGTTACAGAATTTCTCAAGTCTGCCTGCTGGAGATGTATGAGAAAAATGATGCTCTCTTATTTTTTTAGTTTCACAGGCAGAGTCAAGAAATCTTTATTATGCCAAAAGATTCACCCAAGCAAAAACTGTCAATGGAATTAAGTCAGGTTTCCCATATTTATCATATTCCTGCCATATCTGCTCTCTTGATCATGAAGCTAAGAAAACACAGGCAGTTTTCCAAAGAAAACACTTGAGTATCTTCCTACAAACACTAACTGCTACCTTGAATATTATATTTAAATCTGTAGTACACACAAGGACATCACTCTTTATTCAGGAAATGTCCTTGTTTCATATTTCTTGCCTAAGAGGTAGATGTGCTATATTTCTGTAGTTTGGTGGGGAAACAGAAAGTAGAGTTTCTTTAAAGTTCAATAAGGCCTGACATTGTGAAATAGAGGGATGGAACTCAGAATTATAGTAGAACTTATGTCTTCCTCAAGGATATACCTCAGATAACAAAATAATGTGGATATCACTAAATCATCATCTAATGTGGCGAAAAAATGATAGCATCAGAAGACAAAGATGACAATTCTGAGCGATGAGTATTAGTATTTGACAGTCACAGGATTAACTGAAACAGCTATCATCACATCAAAGGTATCAGAGACAATGGCTTCTGCTTAATATGATCTGACTTTATATTCATTGCAAAATTAAAGAGGACTTTGTAAAAAAAAAACCTATTTTTCTATGAAATCATGACATTGAAAGTTACCTTCGAGATTATCTACTGCCAACTTTTTTACAGATCCACAATGCAAAAGATTCTTCATCTCTTCATCCACTTATCCCTGCCACTTTAAGTTGTAGAAAGACTCACAGTTTTCTACTGAATTAATTTATCTTCAAGGGGGTCTTCCCTGGTGGTCCAGTGGTTAAGAATCAGTCTTGCAATGCAGAGGATGCCAGTTCAATCCCTGGTTGGGGAACTAAGATCCCACATGCCACGGGGCAACTAAGCCCAGTGCCACAACTAGAGAGAAGCCTGTGCACTGCAACGAAAAATCCCACGTACTGCAATTAAGACTCAATGCAGCCAAAAGATAAAGTTTTTTTAAAAAAATTATCTTCTGGGATATCACAAAGAAAATTTAATCGAGATTTAAATTTTCTATAAATCAATTTTGGGTAGTAGGAAGAAGGAAGTGTGACACTTCCAAATTATTGCAAGTTTTTTTTTTGAATTTTTGAATTTTATTTTTTTTTTTATACAGCAGGTTCTTATTAGTTAACCATTTTATACACATCAGTGTATACGTGTCAATCCCAATCTCCCAATTCATCACACCCCACCAACAAGTCCCCACCACTTTCCCCCCTTGCTGTCCATACGTTTGTTCTCTACATCTGTCTCTCTGTTTCTGCCCTACAAACCGGTTCATCTGTGCCATTTTTCTAGGTTCCACGTATATGTGTTAATATACGATATTTCTTTCTCTTTCTGACTTATACCACTCTGTAGAAAGTCTCTAGATCCATCCATGTCTCTACAAATGACCCAATTCTATTCCTTTTTATGGCTGAGTAATATTCTATTGTATAAATGTACCACATCTTCTTTATCCATTCATCTGTTGATGGGCATTTAGGTTGCTTCCATGACCTGGCTATTGTAAATAGTGCTGCAATGAACACTGGGGTGCATGTGTCTTTTCGAATTATGGTTTTCCCTGGATATATGCCCAGTACTGGGATTGCTGGGTCATATGGTAATTCTATTTTTAATTTTTTAAGGAATCTCCATACTGTAAGTTTTTTTTTGTTTTTTTAATCACGATTGGTGATACTGGTAAAATTTGATGTCCCAACATGTTCCTCACAAAGAGAGTCAATTCTATCTACTCTTTCACCTGTGCAGCATTAAGGGGAAGAAAAACTAGCATATATTAAGTGCTTATTACAATATTATACTAGGTATCTTACATGTAGTCTCATTTTATCTTAACAGCAATTCAGTGATATGGGTATTTCATCCAATTCCCAGATGATAACACTAAACTCAAAGACGCCAGAGTCATAAGCTAAAAAGTGGTAGGGCTATAATTTAGTATCAGATCTGCCTGACTTCAAAGTCCATACTCTTTTTTTCCTTGCATATGAAAAATTCTGGGAAAAAAACTGCCCCCAGTAAAGACTGTAAATCCACAGAAGTTCACTTCATAATTATAGGAGGTGTTTTCTTTTGTCTTTTTATAGATTGTTTCTTCTATTTGAGAAGGAATTATTTTTACCACTTCCAACTTTGATTTGAGTGATTTACATTTGCATTAAGCCTTCTAGCAAATACTTGTTGAATGCTTAATTGTAAGGAATCAGAAGTACTAATATATATGACATATACCGTGTGTGAGTATAAAACTGAAATGTAAATTCAAGGTTTAATATGGTCTGATGAATGAAGTGAATGAAATAATATATCTATAATAGTACTCATTATGTTTCCTGCCCAAGACCAACAAATGGAAATTACATATCCATCAAGAACAGTAGCACAGTAAGACCATGATTCTCCACATGTTCGAGTGAGGAGGCATGCTCCTTTTGGGGTGCATATCAGACCCCAATGGATGGCCTGAGTATTGAAAAAAGCATCTTCTTATTCTCAACAGATCTACCCCCAAAGGTGAGTATGGAAACTTCGCAAAATTGGTAAACTCTTTACCAAATATTCTGATTTTTCTTCTTAGAGCAGTTCTCTCTGGGGAAAGAGTATATATCCCTACAGCCTAGAATTCAGAAATGTCCAGGTGACTTGCTTTGGCCAATGAAATGTGGACAGAAGTGATATGTGGCACTTGCAGACATGAACTTTTTTTTTTAAGAGAGTAAAAATTTTAATTTACTGATAAAAAAAAGTAAAGATTCCTCACAGAATATTGTATATCTTGGCAATATATACTTCAAAGACTCTTGTGTTAAATGATTCTAAAAGGACATATTTAAAAGCATATGAATATTCTACATTTTAAAAGCCATATCTTTTGTTCATATACCACACAAACTAAACTTTACCATGCATTAGTCCATCAAAGCTCATAATCATTTGAGAAAGGTATGATTACATGAATATTAAAAATAAAGAATATATTTCAGAAAGATCAAGGGACTTGTCTCAAGACACACAGCTAGGAAGAAACAAGGTAAGATTTAAATATTCTCATACAAGAACTCAAGATATTAAAACTATTTAAAAATATATATTCCAGCATATATTCTCTCTTTTTTTAACATCTTTATTGGAGTATAATTGCTTTACAATGCTGTGTTAGTTTCTGCTTTATAACAAAGTGAATCAGCTATACATATACATATATCCCCATACCTCCTCCCTCTTGCGTCTCCCTCCCACCCTCCCTATCCCACCCCTCTAGGTGGACACAAAGCACCGAGCTGATCTCCCTGTGCTATGTGGCTACTTCCCACTAGCTATCTATTTTACACTTGGTAGTGTATATATGTCCATGCCTCTCTCTCACTTTGTCCCAGCTTACCCTTCCCACTCCGTGTCCTCAAGTCCATTCTCTACATCTGCGTCTTTATTCCTGCCCTTAGGTTCTTCACAACAATTTTTTTTTTTAGATTCCATATATATGTGTTAGCATATGGTATTTGTTTTTCTCTTTCTGACTTACTTCACTCTGTATGACAGACTCTTGGTCCATCCACCTCACTACAAATAACTCAATTTCGTTTCTTTTTATGGCTGAGTAATATTGCATCGTATATATGTGCCACATCTTCTTTATCCATTCATCTGTTGATGGACACTTAGGTTGCTTCCATGCCCTGTCTATTGTAAATAGAGCTGCAATGAACATTGTGGTACATGACTCTTTTTGAAATATGGTTTTCTCAGGGTATATGCCCAGTAGTGGGACTGCTGGGTCGTATGGTAGTTCTATTTTTAGTCTTTTAAGGAACCTCTATACTGTTTTCCATAGAGGCTTTATCAATTTACATTCCCACCAAGAGTGCAAGAGGGTTCCCTTTTCTCCACACCCTCTCCAGCTTTTACTGTTTCTAGATTTTTTGATGATGGCCATTCTGACTGGTGTGAGGTGATACCTCATTGTAGTTTTGATTTGCATTTCTCTAAAGATTAGTGATGTTGAGCATCCTTTTATATGTTTGTTGGCAATCTATATATCTTCTTTGGAGAAATGTCTATTTGGGTCTTCTGCCCATTTTTGGATTGGGTTGTTTGTCTTTTTGTTATTGAGCTGCATGAGCTGCTTGTAAATTTTGGAGATTAATCCTTTGTCAGTTGCTTCATTTGCAAATATTTTCTCCCATTCTGAGGGTTGTCTTTTCGTCTTGTTTATGGTTTCCTTTGCTGTGCAAAAGCTTTTAAGTTTCATTAGGTCCCATTTGTTTATTTTTGTTTTCATTTCCATTTCTCTAGGAGGTGGGTCAAAAAGGATCTTGCTGTGATGTATGTCATAGTGTGTTCTGCCTATGTTTTCCTCTAAGAGTTTTATAGTGTCTGGCGTTACATTTAGGTCTTTAAAACGTTTTGAGTTTATTTTTGGGTATGGTGTTAGGGAGTGTTCTAATTTCATTCTTTTACATGTAACTGTCCAGTTTTCCCAGCACCAGTTATTGAAGAGGCTGTCTTTTCTCCATTGTATATTCTTGCCTCCTTTATCAAAGATAAGGTGACCACATGTGCGTGGGTTTATCTCTGGGGCAAACATGAACTTTAACAGTTTGTGGTTCTCCATGTCTTTTTTACTTATACCACCAAATGTGAAATGTTCAAAATAGACATTGCTCTGTCATATCAGGTTTGGGGCAAAGAAAACGTGAAGCAAACTCACAAATGACCTCTAATAGACATGTTCCTTGCATGAGTGAGAAATTTGTGACTTTAAGCACTGAGAAAGGGGTCCCTTTGTTATTGTGACATAGCCAAGCTTATTCTAATAATATCATTAGTCAGGGAAAATATCATTCTTTCTTGATAATCACTGATTTAGTGAAGTTTATAGCATCCAAGCACTCCCTTCTATAATTATTTCTCTCAGTTGACTTTTTGAAAGGTAACGAACAACAGATAGTTCAAGATTACATTATGACAAGCATCTACAGTACATCCACTCCCAATGTTGATTTTAATGTTCATTTTAGTTTTAACAATTAGTTAATGTGGAGGGAGGAGTTATATCCTCTTAGGACAAATAAGGAGGCTAACAAAGATGTTTGTCTTAATAGAAGAGATAAGCCAAGTAAATGCCCATATCCATCATTTTCTAAGAAATGATCATAGGTAGTCCCTGACCAAGAAATGGATGACAGATGATAGGTAGGTAGGGAGGTAGGTAGATAGATATAAAGAATTCTATTCCTAAATCAAGTCTAATTTTAACCTAGAGAGAGATTTAAGTAGCTACAACAAAGTATACTTCTCAACCACCAATTTTGTTTTGTTTTGTTTTATTTTCAGTAAAACACCCATAGTTCCAAGTAAAAAAGCTACCTATTAAAAATTAATATAAAATTATTCCAAAACATACTTCTAGACAGCTATATGTGAAGTTATTATTTATAAATTAGTCAAAACACCTACCACTGTTAATGACTTTGGTTTTAAAGCAGTTGATCTAGATGCTTTCTCTCTTCCAGGATGAGATAGCAGAGTCACTTCTTTATTAAAGCCACTCCTAAGTCATTATGCTAAAATCATGCCATCTTCATGATGAGATGCCTAGATAACTCTTTACTCTTGAAGATGGAAATGCTTCTAGATCATCTGAACATGGAATTAAATTATATGGGAAAAGATTAAAGAGACAAGAAGGGGAACTAAAATGCATCTCCTTCTCAATCACTTTGGAAATTATTGTCTGAAGTATAAAGAGACCATTCTTACTGACATTGTTTTGGCTTAGATGCAGTCTGAGATCTATATTAACAGTCAAATATAACAAATTTCTACCTATGGAGTCAAAAGCCAAAGAAAGAGCGTTAAAATCTGCGATATTATTATATTACTCCTGTATTATTCTTGGAATTTCATACAAAAGAATATGGGTTTATTAGGCATCTCCAGTAGAAGTGATAGACCTCCCTGAGCTCACTAGCTCCGCACATCAAACACTGAGCTAAGAAGTAAAAGCTTATAACTTATCAAGCTTGTATGTGTCATGTTTTAGATTGAACATCTTGTATTTCATTGTGTTTATAATTTAGAGAAAATAAATGGTTGTTCTGGGCCCAGTGAGGCAGTATCCTACCCATTGAACAGGTAAAGGTTAACAAGTTAACAAGACTGGAACTCAGCATTTCACAGTTGCCTTTAAATACTCATGATGCAACAACTGTTTCCTGGGTGGAATTTAGCTACTGATGACTGCACTTCTCCATCATGCTGCTTATTTCTAAACATATTAATTTCACACTGACATTTGTTTTATGAATATTTGATTCTCAGAGTTAAGAAAACAGCTTAACTAGGAGAACAGATATGTAAAAGTAAAGGTTATTTATATAATCACTAACAGTGATGTTTAAGACTCTTGGAACTGCTGTGAAATTTTAGGGTTATAATATCATGCCATACACTTTGAAAAATTAATTCAAATTAGTTTGGAAATGAGCATGTTTATATCCACTGAAAATTTCATTAACAACAGAAATATGGGGTTATAATCAAAGAAATGGTAGAACACTAGAAGTCTACAGAGATTAAAATTGGGTCCTTTTTTAATATCTTCATTAAAGATCTAAAATTAATAACAAGCTGATTACTCAAATGTACAAATATTAAGAAAGAATAATAATAAGGTCATTAGAAAAGAATTGTAGGTACTTAAAAATTAAATATCAAAATTAGATTAATTATAAATAGCAAAGATCTAGAAAATAGATATAGATACTAGAAAAGGAGAAGGTAAAAGATCTGGAAAGCAGTAATGTAAATAAATAAATCTACAATATTATGTGAAAATCTCAACATTATCTGGAAAGAAGCTCTGCTACAGCTGGGAGAGTTAAGCCTTTCTATATTTAACAAGACCTCAATTATCTGTCCCATTAGATATTGCCCTGTGTAAGGCAATGAAGATTGCTAACAATTATTACATGGATGGGAATAATATAAGGCACTGTAGACCACACCTTGTTCTTTTGATACTATGGTATCAAAACTAGTCCACATGATTTTCAAAGCCTGATGAAAAGAAAACCAATCATTCAATACTCTGGGGCAAGCAAATATTCCATAATGAATCTCCTAGTCCTTATATTACACTTAACCTGTAATTAATCCCCTCCAGTTCAAATCATCCACTTTGTGGTAATTCTCAGGGCTTCTGTGGAAAGCAGGACTATAAACCATCTCTTCCTCATCTCCCGAATGAAAAGTGTGGCTATCTTAGAGCCAAGGCCACTATAATCTAACATATTCCCTCAAAATGGTACATAGTTTATCAGCTTTCTTATTATCCAGGGTCACTGTCTGGCAGGGCAGAGATAAAAGAAATCATTGGAGACGGTGCTCTGAATATATTGACAGAGAAACACCAGGGCCTTGACCACCACAGTTCTGGAACCTGTTCTTGGCAGAGTATTCTAATGTGTTGACCATCAGCTGTTAATCATGGTGAGTTTACAGACTCCAGCATGGAGTAAAAGTCCACATATCTGATATGGCCATAAAGTGTCTCTTGGAGAGTCCTGAGGAAGGGCCTCTAGAACTGTATTTTTTTAAATTAGGGAATGAAGGTAAATTTCAAAATGTGTATATGAATGGTCTTTCCTTTGAGGCTAAATAAGAACGAGTAAGAAATAACACATCCCATCAACTGGTCCAATGACTTTCTGATCTTTAAACTCAGCGAACAGAGAAACAGGAGCAACTGCAATTGCTGACTGAAAGACAGTCTGAAAGATGGTCAATCTATGTTCCGACCATTAATATAGGCAGGAGTCAAGGGTGATAAGGGCAAAAGAGCAAAACTGCCATTCTGCCTGGATAAACTCTTTTCCAGCTTTTCCAGATAACAAAGGCAGACAGTCTAAAAAGGTTAATGCTAATGACATTCACCACTGAAAAATGAGCTTAGGTGCCCCTTCAGCTCATCCTTTTTCCTCTTGGATAATCATAATAGATAGCTGTTCCCTGTGGTTAAACAACTGGGTAATTACTAAAACAATTTGCAATAAACAGACATTTATAACATTGAAACATAAGAAAGGCAATAAACTGACATTTCAAAGGCATTTTACTGAAGGAATCTTGCAGTTTTCAAGTTGAAAGGAGTTGTTTGGGCAGAACTACAAAGACAATCTTATCTAAGATACATGTTATCTCCCTTCAAAAATCTTCCATGGATGAGATTTCAGTTTTGTGGCTTTCATGAGCGTATTTTGAAATTAAAATTTTAATATGTAATATTTCAATGTGCTAAGCCAAGTCAGTCATTGATTAGTTATTCTTCAATAAAATACCAGGAAAAGTAAGGTTGTGAACAGCCATATTCTAAAGATCTATAAGAAAGTCAAGATGGTTCTCTTATCACTCAGAAAGTTATCATGAGTTTTCTTCCTAGAGCTCCATGTAACTTCTGTAATTCATTTCTGCACATATTTTTTATTTAATTGTATGTCTCTTCCTTGATTGTAACCATTTCTAAGTTACAGATTTTGACTTTGTATTTTCAGTGTCTATCCCAATATATGACATACTGTAGATGTTAAAGAAATATTTTCTGAATGAACAAAGTGGAAGTGTTTTGTGCTGTGAAACACAACCTCAGATTTTCTCAAGGACTTCCACTTACATATTAACATTCTTCTCTTTTTTGTTACCAATTTCTTCCTCCCTATTGGATTAAGTTCCTGTGTCTCGAACTTCTCCAAAACCTCCCTTTACCCCACATACCACTCCAGCTATTTCTCTCTCTTGTTCCCTCCAATTTCTAGTCCCTGTCATCACTTTGTCACCTCCCATTTATTCTTCCATCGCTCCATTCTGACTCCCTACCTTACCATTGCAAAGACATTCTTGATCAGGTCTTTAATGGCTTCCATGTTGAAAATCCAATGGATGCTTCTTTTTGTATTTACTCAAAATTCTCATATTTTTACACAGCTAAATATTCCCTCCTTTTTTATTCACATTTGTCTTTCAGAATTCAGTCCTCAGCCCTCTTCTCTATCAATATTCTTTGTCTCAATAATCTAGTTCATTTCCAAGTCTTAAAATATTATCCACATACTGACTTTCCAATTTTTATCTTTTTATTATTATCCACATACTAATGACTTGCAAACATTTATCATCACATATTGATGACCCTGATATTTTTCTGAGCTCTTTACTCATATAGCCAATGGGTTCCATGACTTCTTTTACTTGGATGACTTAACATGTTCAAAGGAACCTCGTGATACCCTCAATTTGGTTTCCTAAATAGTCTTTTCTTAGTAAATGATACCACCAAATTGCTCAAGTCAAAAACTACAGGATTTAATCTTCACTCTTCCCTTTTCCAGATAAATCCCTGTAAGATCCATAAACAAACTGTCAGTTCTACCTCCAAAGTAAACTCACATCTAGTCACTTTACCTCATCCTCATTGCTATCCGCCTAGTTCAAGTCAACCCTGTTACTGGAATTCTTTTCTATAATGGCCTCCAAACTGCAGCAGTCTCCCTCCTTCAACTGCTGCTCCCCACACACTCAATTTATCTTCCACTCAGCCAACAAGATCTTTTTAAAAGGCAAATCAAATTGCATTGTTTCCCCACTTAAAACCCTCTTCCCCAAAGCACTGTGAAAATAATTCAAACTCCTTACCAAGATTCATAAGGTCCAAGCATGTTCTGGCCCTGGACCGCCTCTTCAATTTCATCTTCTACTCTTCAACCACTCATGCTTCCTTTCTTTCCTTGAAAACCCTGAGCTTTTTCCAAGTGAAGAGCTTATGCCTTTGTTCCTTTTGCATGAACTTGTTCTTCCCTTGGCTTTTGCATGGCTACTTCCATCTCATCTTTCAAGTCTCATTTCAAACAGCACCTCCTCAGAGAGGCTGTCCATGAGCACCCTACCTAAAGTAGTCCTCCCCAACCCCTCAGCTCAGTTATACTCTTTCATATCAAGATATTTACCACAATCTGAAATTATTTTGTTTACTGTCTGTTTGCTCTAACTAAAATATAAAAGTTTGTTTGCTTTATTTCTGAAACCCAGAATAGAGTATGGCAAATAATAAGTATCTAACTCATGTGTTAAAGAATGAATGAATGGACATATGACAAGTGTAGTAATTTAAGAGTCATGTACTCTTAAAAATATTACTCTTACATAAAATCCTAACCACTACTATAGATTCCCTTTTTTGGTAGGAATCAACCAGGAAAACTTGAAACATATGGATTACTTCATTGAATCATTTTACTAGGAGTTTTTTTGTTGTTGTTGTTGTTTTTGTAAAGGAGGGGGCTATTATCTTAGAACCCCTGTCTCATCTCTGTACCTTTAAGTCAGATCTAATATTTCCACTGGACAAAGAAAAAAGTTGAGCTACGGAAGCACAAATGTTTCATTCTATGGCCAACTCAACTCTTTCTCATTGTCTTTGGCTCTGACCTTGTTTCCATCCACTCCAAACCCCTAAAATCCTCTCGCTTTTCAGAATCAATGATCTGTTGGCTTACACTTAGACTATCCCTAAATATTCTTGAATTACTCTTATCCCATTGGCTCTTTTCCTTCCATACCACGTTGATTAGGATGCATCAAGTTATGATGACTTGTAACTCCACCTTGAGTAGGAAGTTCCATGGTAAGGATCAGCTCAATTTTCTTTCTCTCTCTTACCCAAAGGGGATGGTTGGCAGATATGGCAAATAAAAATACAAGATTCCTAGTTAAATTTAAATTTCAGATAAATATTTTTTTAAAAAAATAAATAGATCCCACATTTGCATGGAACGTATTTGCAATATTTGAAAAAATTCATTCATTGTATCTGAAATGGAAATTTATGTAGGTGTCCTGGATTTTATCTGGCAACCCTACCAAAGAAAAGGATGGGTTTTCTCAAACATTGGTCCAAATGAGGAGAAAGGTTCTCTCTGATCCTGAGATCCCAGATATGGAAGATCAAAGAATTAAGTGAGCTTATGCATAAATTTATCAAGTATTTATTGAGCATATATCTTATACTAAGCACTGGTGGAATTACTGGACATTCAGTGGCCGAAAAAAAAAGTCATGGGCCAATCCAAGCTAATCAACCAGCAGAGGAAAGAGACAATAAAAATTTAAATAAACAAGTAAGTTCAGCTACTATCCTGCTTTCTCAAATTTTTCCTCAGATTTTCTCTCTCTTTCTCTCTTTCTCCCTGTTTCTCTCTCTCTCTCTCACTCTCGTTCTCTTTCACATACACACACACACACACACACACACACACACACACACACACCTACACATACCACATTCTAACAGGAAATTGCAGTTTTAGTTATTTATACATTTAACATAGTTCTGTTTTACTTTTCTCGTAATTAAGCAATGGCCTCCTTTCAGAAAGACACAAACAATATTACTACCATTTTACCAGTAATATTACAGAAAAACTAAATTGTACTGGTGTTATCATACAACTTGCAGAATTTTTTTGAGATCTTGATTTGATTTTTAGATTTTAAAGCAGAGTAAAACTCCCTTTTCATCTAAATAGCAGTGAATTTATTATGAATGGACTGCCTTTATGATACTTATCATCCAGATATGCCTTATTATTTGTTCTATTAATATGCTCTGCAGTTATCTATTACATTGGGGCAAAAAGTTTTGGCTCTAAGCATGAATTAGTTGGTGGTAATGTAAAGTTAAATACTATACATGCCATAGCCTGGAAAAGTCAAGGAAATGTGTTCTAAAGTCCTTTATTGACCTGATATGCTGAAGGTTAAAGAAGTTTGTATGGAAGAAATGATTAATTTTTAAAAAATAATATTGAAGCAGAACAAAGACATATCAGAGGTAAAAAGTTGAGGGACTGTCCTCTCTGATGCATAGACCTGAATGAAGAATGATTTATCTAAAATTGTTCCCCACCTCTGACTTCCAGAAGCAAGCAGCAGAATATGAAAAACACTTGTTCTAGCAGCAAGGGCTAATACAATGAAGACCAGTGTGGTTGGCAGGGCTCCTACTGAAGCCTATTCCTGTTTTTCAGTGTCCTCAATGATTTCAGCTTTCCCCAGCCCCTCCTATATGCTTCCTCTAATCTCACACACCCTTGGGACCTTATGTTCAAGCCGTGATGATCAAGCTGAATAGAAGTTTTAACCTTTTTGCATCAGCATTCTCCAGCCTAAAGCATCCTGTCCTTAGTACTAAGAGGAGAAAAAGAAATGACAACGCTGTTAACCATTCCATATTGATTCAATTCAGTTTCAAAAGTCTGAATATCACCAAGTCTCAATTCAATCAACTCCATGTAGGCTATGTTAAAAATTCTACTGAAAACTGTAAGTTTTCATCAGTGATTAGACTAAGCCTGAGGCCATTCCAAGATACTGGTGAAAAGTTTAAATTATGAATTGTTATTAAAATGGAGTTTCACTACTTTTCTGCATGTTCAATATCTGAAAGTAGGTCAACTCAATCCTACCTTGTAGATACCTTACTACAAAAAAATATAATCAACATTAATTGTATTCATTTGCTCAAAAAAATGTGTTCAGTGGCTACTATATTTTGGGTATTGTGAGAGGCACTTAAGGATACTACTATAATAAATATAGTTGTTAACTATCTAACGGTTGTTATATGTAAATAATGCTTTCAAAATATTTGATATCCCTGGAAAATATTATACATTATTTAAAACATTTGAAGATATTCAAACACTAACGATTAGGAAAATATTTATTCTTTTATCCCTAGACAAGTAGATAAGATATGTGGAGTCTTCAAGTTATTTTCGTTCTGATGAGAGACAAAAACATAAACAATTTACAAATGCAGTAAACCTGGGCAGCAGGGGTTTGGAGCACCATGAATCACGGAGCATAGAACTAGTTAAGGTTCTATTAAGCATGGGATTGCTGTGGTCTGAATGTTTGTGTCCTCCCAAAATTCCTATGTTAAATCCTAAAGCCCAGTGTGATAGTATTTAGAAGTGAGGGCCTTGGGGTGATTAGATTATATGGGTGGAGCCCTCAAGAATGGAATTAGTGTTTTTATAAAAGAGGCTCCAGAGAGATCCTTGGGCCCTGAATGTCACTCTGAGGATAAAATGAAGTCTGAGACCCTGAAGAGGATCCTTACCCAACCATGCTGGCACCCTTACCTCAGACTTCCAGATTCCAGAACAGTGAAAAAAGAAATTCCTGTTGTTTATTAGCCATCCAGTTTATTGTACTTCTGTTATAGCAGCGCTAATGGACTAAGACAAGGTTCAAGTCAAAGTTTCACAGACTATAGCTGTATTCTCCACTGTCCTGCACTGCCCTCCACGGCCCTGTACAGAATTTTCCACAAAATTTTAAATAATTACTTATACTTTACGATTGAGAATTCACATGTGACCCAGATGATAAAGTTCCTGCTTCTATCATTCTTATTCTAGTGCATCCTCATTACATCCAGCAGAAGCTATACATTTATTTTAATAAATATTGGAGTACAATCCACCCAAATAATATAACAATGCCTTCTTTTCAGGTCTGGTGCAGTGGCTCCCACATCTTTGGTGTTTAGTACATGTTTCTTGAATAAATAAATTATGTCACTTAAGCATCAAGACAGGCTTGTTAGATAAATGTTTTATCAAATATTACTTCAAAACAGCAAATCTAATTCTAAAATGAAGCCTTAAAGATGCTGAGAGACTTGCCCAAGGTTACACACTTAGTATAGAAGTTAGCTTGCAGTTTTGTTGAAAAGATAAAATAAAATGATGGAGTAAAAGAGCTCTGTAAACTCAAAAGCTAATGTGTTGACCTAAAAGGCACTCAGCAGGAAATAGCGGCAGCAGCTTTCACTACTTACAGAGATCATTCATTTTTCAAACAAACCCTGCAAGATGTTACCCTGGACCATGCTGGCTTATTCTGTCACTTTTAACATTAGATGTTATTTAAATGAGTTATCTTCCAAATAATACCTAATATTTAAGTGTACACAAATCTTAAAGTTTGGGAGAATGGCTGAATTCCTGTAGTAAACAAATTCTTTCTATAAAAGTTTATAAACTCATAAGGAAATTTGAAGGTTATACATTCAATTAATAATGCCAAGACACATTAATGCTTCCCTCAGTTTGATTAAGCTTTAGACAGGCTTCGGCTTCTTCCTGACTCTAGGCTCCAGATCTCCCTTTTCTTAGAACATTTCCTTTAGAAAACTTGTAATTGTAAATTCTTTCTCTGTCCCTTTGAGATGTAAATCTTTTTAAAAGCCTCTTGACAGCTTTACAGCCCAGGAATGTCTTTCTCAAAGACCTGGGAACCATCTCTTCTAAATGTAATCATCAAAAGAGATGGCACCCCTTCTTCCCAGTTTCTGCAAAAAGGTAGAAGCCTAACTTTAGCGGGCACCTTGCTCCAAGTTACAAAA
The DNA here is from genome assembly GCF_963455315.2 of Globicephala melas. Taxonomy (NCBI): domain Eukaryota; kingdom Metazoa; phylum Chordata; class Mammalia; order Artiodactyla; family Delphinidae; genus Globicephala; species Globicephala melas. Next base: position 63,298,321 of record NC_083322.1, read on the forward strand.
TTACCTCTTATCATAAAGATATGAGAAGTTAACTTTTCCCTTGGATAAAGCCAATTAGAAAACTCAGTCTGTAACTTATGCCTAATGTCCTCTAGTACTTTTCCACAAGCTCAGTCCAGCCCATAAAAAACTGTACTCCTTATGTTGCAGTGGAGTTCAGACTTATCCTGGCATCTCTCCCCAGAGAGACTGCAAATAGCTACAGCACTGAATAAAGTCTTTCTTGCCTGTATAACTTTGTTTGGTACAATTTTTGCTTTGATACAACATTTTTAGAAAAGATTTTCATGGTGTATGGGGATGTCACGTATATAAACAAAACACAATACAGAGGGTACTTCATTTACCATAAAAGAAAGCAAGGCTGGGACAAAATATAAATTCAAGTGGTGAAGTCTAGTTTATAAATTTTTGGTTGAGGTGTTTGTGATATTTAATAAGTGAATTTATTTTTTTCCCCATTCAAAGGGTCTTTTTCACAGGCAAGAAACAGAGATGGAAACTACCTATGTGAAAGCCATTAATCTCAATGTTATTTGCAGAAATTCAAGTACCTTAAAAATTAAAGTAATATACGAGTTGAGAAGCGTAACCAGATATGTATAATCAACCAATTCTACAAAAGGAACCTATACCTGGGAGTTCAGAAGCCAAGTTTGATCAGTAGTAGGTCCTCAATGTACCTCCAATACAATGCCACACCCTTTTCCTTTTCTACTCTGGCAATTAAAAGAACATAGAAAGAAATCAAGTTCCTTGTTACAGGAAAATGTAAATGAGAAAAAAATCAAGAAGATTGAATACAACAGGCAACGGAGCATTCAGAAGATAAAGTAAGAAGGAGGAAAATCAATCTGAATGTCTAAAACCAAGGTGCAAATTAACAACACCAAACTTGAAAAATATCTCCTTAAATTATACAATTTGAATGTGGAGATGAACTCAAACATAAGCTAAAGATATGCAGAGTAAATCTGCCCTGTTCTCATTGCTCAGAATTGATAGTTCATCAATATGAAACTTCTGAAGAAGACAGACCAACAAATTAAATTAGAATCTAATTTCTCATAAACTGGGATGATAGCACATGACTGAGATATCTATATCCTAGAGAAAAAAAAAAATAATGAACTAGGAGTGTAGCTATAGGAGACAGGAAGTTATGCAACACTTTCCAAACTGCTCTCTAATGAGTTGAGAGAAATAATCTTTCCTAAAGAATATAATCTTAATATTTACCCCAAACAAACCAATAGTCTTGAATGATGATGAAAGTAGCCCATATTTACTTAGGATTTGAAAACTCAGACATACCAGGAAATAACCTGACAAAAAGAGTCAAGACATACTAGGAAATAACTTGACAAAATTCAGACATACCAGGAAATAACAAAAAGAGTCACTGTCACAGGAATCAATTTTATATTTGTAAACATTACTTAAAAAATTTCCAAGTGAAAGTAATAGTTATAAATCATAACCATCTTTATTAAAATGCTATTATTTCAGTTACTTTTACAATAGAAGTTTTGACTGTCAAGAAATAGAAATAAGAACCATGAAATAGGAAACATATCCAATCTATTAACTTTCTATGTGATTTATACAGCATGGCATAGTTCAGAAAAATATAATGAAATTCAATTATACAGCTAATTTGGTTCAATGTTTATCAAATTAATTGTATGAAACCGAAAGTAGCAATAGTCTAAAATAATTTTTAAACCACAGAACTATTTATTCAACAGGTATTAGATTGGATCCTAAATCTCTCTACATAGATCCCATTTACTATGTCAAATTATTTTTAATAATTTACAACCCAGAAATTGCAAAATGTATTTCTAATGAATTCTAAATACCAATCAAGTGCTCTCACAGGCTTATCAACTCAACAAATAAACACAAACAAAATAACATTACAGGCATTGTCATTAAGGTATTCATCATATATTCTCCACAACATGATTTAAATTCAATTCAAGTTCTGTACCAGAAACAAAAATCAAATTCCTCCTTTGCTTTTTCCTTGCCTAGGGTAATATATACCATTAGTCTCAATATTTAGTATCTCATTCATGTTTTCTCTTTTTCTAGCAGCATTTAGTGCACCCCCAGAAATCACTATAGTGATATTTGTAGCTCTATCCATTCAACCACAAAAAGCCAATAAAAAATTCACATTGAAACATGAAGACTCCATATTAGAAACTGTATATCCTGACCAGGGGAAAACAAAGAAAATTATACATGTTTTCCTTTAGGAATATTTTTCCCAGAATAAAGTTTAATCTTTGAGGGAGCAGAAAACAAAGTCCATGATTTTTTACTTAAGTTTACATTGCCATCCAGCTCCAGTTAAAATCAAATACCATGATTCAATTGAAATCAACACATCATATAAGTAATCAGTACTTTTATTCTCACTAAAGTTTCAAGCTCACCATTTGTGATTTTTATAAAGTGCTGACCTACATAATGCCCCATTTCATTTTTACCAATTTATAATTTTCTTCTAAGTTTGTCTGCATTTGTTGATTATGAGATGGAAAAAAACTGCATTCTTAGAAAAACTGCTAAGTTTACACTTCTAGAACTTAGAGGCTATGTTTTTGTTCAACACATAAACATATATGGGTAAAATTTGAGTGTGCTGCTAAACACTCCTCAGAAGGATCAAAACCAATGTGCTAGAGAACTGAAGAGAGTTTGTATGCTCCACAGAAAGAAAGGTAGAGAAAAGGAAAACAGGGAGAGATGAGAATGTAAGAGAGGAGAGAATAAAGTCGGAAAGGTAGTGAAAAATTATGTGGGCCTGATAGAGACTCCCCACCAATCTCACAAATATTTAATAAGATTTCTACACTCAAGAGATAGTTAATGTGCATGAATATGTTCAGAAACTGGTGAGGCATCAGATTTTCACATACAGATTAACATAGGGCAACATAGCAAAAGCAAGTGAAGATTCAGGAATGAAGGACTGTTGAGACGATAAGGCCCTGGGAAGTTCAGACAAATCTTGAAGAGGTTTAAGAATGTGGCATTAGCCTTCAAGATAATCCTCCCTAGATGTCAAGAGTCTAGGAAGTCCAAGCTGGCAGCCAAGTAAGGGACAATGCTTGGGTGGAGGAAGATTTTTAGAGGGGTGTCAAGTTGATTTTTTTCTTGTAAGTTACTGTTCATTCTTAGATTCTAACACAATTTCTTATAATTATGCCTCTTTTAATTGCATTATTTTTCTATTTGTTAGATTTAGAGTTTCCTTTCCTGAGATTTGTGACAGTCATGCTTGTTGGAGTCTCCATTCTTTTTGAGCTGAATTCCCTTAAAGAATCTCTCATCTTGGTAACTGTATTAAATATCTAGGACTACCATAACAAAATACCACAGATTGGTGGATTAAACAACAGAAACTTATTTTCTCACAGTTCTGGAGACTACATATCCCAGATCAAGGTGTCAGGATGACTGGTTTCTTCTGTGGCCTCACTCCTTGGCTTGCAAGATGGCAGCCTTCTCACTGTACCCTCACATGGTCATCCCCCTGTTTGTGTCATAATTCTCTCTTCTTATAAAGACATCAATCATATTGGATTAGGGCCCAAACTAATGACCCCATCTTAATTTAATTACGTCTTTTAAAGGCTCCATTTCCAGATAGTCACATTCTGTGATGTTACAAATAAAGGCTTCAACATATGAATTTTGGGGAGACACAATTCAGCCCATAACAGTAACATTACCATATTTTCTCAGGAATTATATGAACTACTTTGTCAAAATCTCCTGTATCATATATCTGACTGAACCTTCTCTTTATAATGTGTTTTATTCCTTGATCATCATAGATGGAAATGATTGTTTCCCATCAAAAATTACACATGCCTATAAATACACCCACCTATACACACACAGCTCAGAAATCCCAATACAAGCAGGTTTGTGTCCTGATCATTCTGGAGTAGAATCTTTATCCTCCATATACTGGATTGTATCTGTGGTTGCATATATGTGTGCATCTTTATGTGCTAATGTATTAACCTTATTTATTCACAGTATCCTAACTAGGGATAGAAGGGATTGATTCTTAGTAGAACCATAGAAGTTACATATTTTAATAAAGTGAATCACATATGGAATTGTCTATTGGGCAACTGTCTAGTGATCAATGTAGATGTCTATTTGGAATTGGTAATTTGAGTCAGAAAGCAACGGTTAAAGATGTAAGCAACAGTTAAAGAAGAAGCAGCGACTGTTTGTAAGCGACAGTTAAAGATGAAGAAGAAAGAGACAGAAAACAAGGTACAAAATTTTAGCCAGGAGAACACAAGGAGCCCAGTAACACACATGAAAGTAAAACTTAAGTCTTTCAACACTCTATGACATGTTTTTCTATTAGATCAAGATATCTCAGATATGAGTTATATAAATGCCACTACTTCTTTTTTTTCTGTGTTGTATATTTTTAATTTTTTTTATATTGGAGTGTAGTTGCTTTACAATGTTGTGTTAGTTTCTCTGTACAACAAAGTGAATCAGTTATACATATACATATATCCCCTCTTTTTCAGATTTCCTTCCCATTTAGGTCATCACAGAGCACTGAGTTCCCTGTGCTATACAGTAGGTTCTCATTAGTTATCTATCTTATGCATAGTAGTGTATATATGTCAATCCTAATCTCCCAATTCATCACACCCCTCTTCCCCCCTTGGTAACCATAAGTTTGTTTTCTACATCTGAGATTCTATTTCTGCTGTGCAAATCAGTTCATCTGAACCATTTTTCTAGACTCCACATATAAGCAGTATTATACGATATTTGTCTTTCTCTTTCTGACTTACTTCACTCTTATGGCAATCTCTAGGTCCATCCATGTCCCAGAAAATGGCATTATTTCATTCCTTTTTATGGCTGAGTAATATTCCATTGTATATATATACCACATCTTCTTTATCCATTCCTCTGTCAATGGACGTTTAGGTTGCTTCCATGTCCTGGCTATTGTAAATAGTGCTGCAGTGAACACTGGGGTGCATGCATCCTTTCGAATTATGGTTTTTTCCTGATATATGCCCAGGAGTTGATTGCTGGGTCATATGGCAGTTCTATTTTTAGTTTTTTAAGGAACCTCCATACTGTTCTCCATAGTGGCTGTACCAATTTACATTCCCACCAACAGTGTAGGAGGGTTCCCTTTTCTCCACACGCTCCCCACAATTTACTGTTTGTAGAAATTTTTGATGATGGCCATTCTGACTAGTGTGAGGTGATACCTCATTGTGGTTTTGATTTGCATTTCTCTAATAATTAGTGATGTGGAGCATCTTTTCATGTGTTTTTTGGTCATCTGTATGTCTTCTTTGGAGAAATTTCTATTTAGGTCTTCTGACCATTTTATATTGGGTTGTTTGTTTTTCTGATATTGAGCGCATGAGCTGTTTGTATATTTTGGAGATTAATACCTTGTCAGTTGCTTTGTTTGCAAATATTTTCTCCCATTCTGAGGGTTGTCTTTTTGTTTTGTTTATGGTTTCCTTTGCTACACAAAAGCTTTTACATTTCATTAGGTCCCATTTGTTTATTTTTGTTTTTATTTCCATTACTCTAGGCAGTGGATCAAAAAAGATCTTTCTGTGATTTATGTCAAAGAGTGTTCTGTCTATGTTTTCCTCTAAGAGTTTTATAGTATCCGGCCTTACATTTAGGTCTTTAATCCATTTTGGGTTTATTTTTGTGTATGGTGTTAGGGAGTGTTCTAATTTCATTCTTTTACATGTAGCTGTCCAGTTTTCCCAGCACCACATATTGAAGAGACTGTCTCTTCTCCATTGTGTATTTTTGTCTCCATGATCATAGATTAGGTGGACATAGGTGCGTGGGTTTACCTCTGGGTTTCTATCCTGTTCCATTGATCTATATTTCTGTTTTTGTGGCAGTACCATACTGTTTTGATGACTGTCGTTTTGTAGTATAATCTGAAGTCAAGGAGATTGATTTCTTCAGCTTCATTCTTCTTTCTCAAGATTGCTTTTGCTATTCATGTTCTTTTGTGTTTCCATACAAATTGTAAACTTTCTGTTCTAATTCTGTGAAAAATGCCCTTGGTAATTTGATAGGGATTGCACCGACTCTGTAGATTGCTTTGGGTAGTACAGTCGTTTTCACAATATTGATTCTTCCAGTCCAAGAACATGGTATATGTCTCCATCTGTTTGTGTCATCTTTGATTTCTTTCATCAGTATCTTATAGTTTTCTGAGACACGTCTTTTGCCTCCTTAGGTAGGCTTATTCCACATTTAGTGAAGAGTTAACACATACCCTTCTGAAACTCTTCCAAAAAACTGAACAGGAAGGAACACTTCCAAGCTCATTCTATGAGGCCATCACCCTATACCAAAACCAGACAAAGATATCACAAAAAAAGAAAATTGCAGGCCAATATCACTGATGAACATGGACGCAAAAATCCTCAATAAAATACTAGCAAACTGAATCCAACAACACATTAAAAGGATCATGCACCCTGATCAAGTGGGATTTATGCCAGGGATGCAAGGATTCTTCAGTATAGGCAAATCAATCAATGTGATACACCACATTAACAAATTGAAGAATAAAAACCATATGATCATCTCGATAGATGCAGAAAAAGCTCTTCACAAAGTTCAACACCAATTTATGATAAAAACTCTCCAGAAAGTGGGCTTAGAAGGAAACTACCTCAACATAATAAGGGCCATATACAACAAACCTACAGTTGATATCATACTCAATGGTGAAAAGCTGAAAGCATTTCCTCTAAAATCAGGCAGAAGACAAGGATGTCCACTCTTGCCACTTTCATTCAACATAGTTTTGGAAGTCCGAGCCACAGTTATCAGAGAAGAAGAAGAAATAAAAGGAATACAAATTGGAAAAGAAGAAGTAAAACTGTCACTATTTGCAAATGACATGATACTATACATAGAAAATTCTAAAGATGCTACCAGAAAACTACTAGAGCTCATCAATGAATTTGGTAAAGTTGCAGGATACAAAATTAATACACAGAAATCTCTTGCATTCCTATACACTAACAACAAAAAATCAAAAAGAGAGATTATGGAAACAATCTCATTTACCATTGCCTCAGATAGAAATGTCTCTATTTCCTGAAGTGCTATTGCTCCCTCTCCTATATGATTTCTACCACATTACAGAGATTTTATGGAAATTAATTGTAGGAAAAGGCCCAAAATACTGTGAGCTCCTCAGAAGGAAGGCATAAAGTAAAACCAAGTAACTGTCATTATTATCATTATTATGCATTACACATGTCAGATTGCTTCAGAAAGGTCACTCGTGGGACTGAAAAAACTAGTACCGCAGTGAGCAATATATTAAATCAATTAATATTAAGAAGGGTATATAAGAATCATTGCCCCTCAGGAATTTACCTTTCATTAATCAAATTACTAATTATAAGTATTAAAGCAGTACTCCATGCATATCAACAAACACAGAGTTCCCAGATAACAAATAAGGATTAAATTCGCCTTCTGGCTCATGCAGATTTGTCTTCACATAAAACACTCCACAACCAGAATATAAAGTATTTACAGCTCTAGGCTTTCCAAGTAACTTCTTAAGTAATTTTATACAGCACCATCTGAATAATTATTAGGAGTGATATGATATTGCATGAAATCAAATCTGCAGATTTGATAAGTATAGAACTTCTTAGTAAGTGTCTTTGTGGTCTCAAAAAAATGTAAGCTGTTCAAGCCAGGAATCTAACCTTTACCAAAACAAAAATGAGAATTTCAAATGTTTTCCATACACTGTCAGTGCTACCCACGTTGCATACTCGTCAGTGACATAAACTATGTAAAAGAGTCTGTATATTAATTTTAATGAGGCATTTTGATGCCCTAAAGAACTGGGATGAATCAGGATTCAAAAATGTTTGCCTGCCCAATGCATCCAAAAGGCCAGCCAATTAAAATGTAGCTGTAAATTCAAATATCAGAATTATTGTGCATCTGGACATAGCTAGATTATTATGTGCCAACAAAAATGTCAGTTTGTTATAGAGACTTCTAAATTGTTACTCATCTCTTATGAAATGTGTGTATTTCTGTTTACTTTCACACATACATATAGCTACATTTTTAAAACTACAAAAAAATAAACAAAAAATTTGTTGCTAACAGACCTGCTTTACAAGAAATACTACAGGAAGTTCCTCAGGAGTAAAGCAAGTAAACCCCGATAGTAATTTAAATCCATAAGAACAGAGAGTACTAGTAAAGGTAATTAAGTAATTATATTTTTTAAAAAGAATATAGATGCATTTTTCTTCCTTCTCATAACTTATTTGAAAGAAATTTAATAAAATAATATGTATATGACATAATGTTGGTCTTACAATGTATAGAAATGTAATATATCTGTAATACATTTGGCAATAACAGCATAAAGGTCATAGGTAAGAACAAAGCTATTTTCACTAAGAAATAGCTATGGGGACTTTCCTTGTGGTCCAGTGGTAAAGAATCCACCTTCCAATGCAGGGGACGCAGGTTTGATCCCTGGTCGGGGAATTAATGTCCCACATGCCACGGGGCAACTAAGCCCATGCAGCACAACTACTGAGATTATGCTTCTCAACTAGAGAGCCTGTGTGCCACAAACTACAGAGTCCATGCACCCTGAAGCCCCCACGCCACAACAAAGACCCCTCATGCCTCAACGAAAATCCCATGTGCCAAAACTAAGACCTGACACAGCCAAAAAACAAAAAAACACTGATAGGTGTAATATGTATAGCAATCATATCACACAAAAGGGGAAAAGGGAATAGAGCTATATAGGATAACATTTCTATGTATCACTGGAATTAAGTTAGTATATACCTGAAGATGATTCTGATAAGCTCAGATGTATATGGTAAGCCCTGGAGCAAGCACTAAAAAAAAATCAAAAAATATAATGAAAAACTCATTTAAAAAAATTAAAATGCTAAATAGAAAGCATTTATTGAATGCAAAAGAAAATAGTAAGGAAGAATAGAGAAGCAAAAAACGCGAGACGTGAAAAACAAAAAATAAAATGGTGGATGTAAATACAACTTTAGTAATAATAACATTAAATATGAATAGATTAAACAACTCAGTCAAAAGGCGGAGACTGTTAGACTGAAGTTTTTTCTAAAATTCATATGTTGAAACACTAATGCCCAATGTGATGGTATTAAAAGGTGGAACCTCTGAGAGGTCCTTAAGTCATGAGGTAGAGCGTTCATGAATGGTATTAGTATTCTTAGTAATTAGTAGAGAGACCTCACAGGGATCCCTAGCCCCTTCCACAATACAAGGACACAGCAAAAACCTGCTAGCTATGAACCAGGACAGAGGGTCCTCACCCGACCATGCTGGCACCATGACCTCATACTTCTAGTCTCCAGAACTGTGAGAAATACATCTCTATTGTTTATAAGCTACCCAGTCTGTGGTGTTTTGCTATAGCAGCTTTAAAGACTAACACAGTACCACACCTGCAGGAAACACCATATGCATGGAATGTATCACCCTGCTTTAAGAATATATCAAGCTAATAATGCTTTTGAAAAATCAATTTTTGTCTCACATAAGGGAACAGCTAATAAGTAAATTGGCAGCTTTTGAGTTATTTGGATAAATGACTCTATCATGGATGCTGTTTTTTTATATAAATGTATTTTTATTTTATTTATTTATTTATTTATGGCTGCATTGGGTCTTCGTTGCTGCGTGAGGGCTTTTTCTAGTTGTGGCAAGCGGGGGCTACTCTCCATTGCGGTGCATGGGCTTCTCATCGGGGTGGTTTCTCTTGTTGCGGATCATGGGCTCTACACATGTGGGCTTCAGTAGTTGTGGCATGCAGGCTCAGTAGTTGTGGCTCATGGGCTCTAGAGCACAGGGTCAGTAGTTGTGGCTCATGGGCTTAGTTGCTCTGAAGCATGTGGGATCTTCCCAGACCAGGGCTCAAACCCGTGTCCCCTGCATTGGCAGGTGGATTCTTAACCACTGCACCACCAGGGAAGTCCCCATGGATGCTGTTTTAAATAACCTTTTTGGCTTTCATCCTGCATGCCCTAAGGTGGTATCTGAACTTCACCAGATATAAAAATAGTCAAACAAGGTTATTATATAGTGGAGTTGCTTTGCAATGGTCATATTAAGACCAAGGTTACCATCCGTCCATTAGCCAAACTGTGTAACCATAGAAAGATGTTTGTTGTGCCTAGGACATGACTTTACCCATAATATTACATAATAATGGCCACTGCTGTGATATTACAGGGCTTTTTTATTAAAGACTAAAATATGGACTCAAATGCTAATGAACAGGCATAAGTAATACGTAGCAGGCAAGATAGCTAATAGGCAAGATTTTCATTTGCCAAGAATGACACCACTTTTAAAAATATTATTGGATTTGTGTATTCATTTTATAGGTTCAAAGTGTTTTTGCATGTGGCATTTCAACTGATCCTCACAATGAACTAAAATCCAGGATAAAGCAAGAGAATATATCCCTTTACCAATAATGTTTTCATTTTTATGGTGAAACATGGCTAAAAGTCATTCGTGTCATGCATTTTATGAAGAAAAATAATGGTTTTTCTTCTGATATTCAAGAGGGTCATCAGATCATACGCTTAACATTTAGCTAGTATAGATTTATGCCTGACCTAGACTATTATAAATGTATGAACTTTTTTTTAAAAAAAGCAATTTCTATTTGCAGTTAATCAAATGAGTTATTTCTTTAAGATAGTATCCTAGCAACTTCAGACAGAAGAGGAAGTCCTGCTGATGTTAGAAAGAGATTTGTTTATCACATGTCCACATATAACTTCTGAATGTGCTTCAAAGTGTTGCTTTGATCAAGCAACTATCAAAACTTTTCTGTTATAGAACTAACAAGGTTGTAAGAATCATTTCACAATTTCTGAATTTGAGATGCCCATAGAGAGAACAGTGATTGCTGTTTATAGTAAACAGCTTTCTTTAAGGAATATTTTAATGAGAATGTACCTCTCAAGTAAACCCAAATAAGTTATCAGTAACCAAATATTTAACTAAATTTTTTCAAATATTTGGGCTGACAGCTAAGTAACTGGAAGTTTTCCAACCTTCTTAAAATAAACCTTACCTGACATATTGTCCAACTACATATCTCAGTCAGTGACAGATAAAAAGGGTTTGAGCCACTAATGTCATCTTCAAGCCTATGGAAGTCCATATTCTTTGCTTTCAACCAGAAAGTTTTTAACCTTTTAAGCTTTTAACCAAAAGCTTAAAGTTTTTAAGCCAGAACTTAAAAAAAAAAAATACTAATCACAGCTAAGAACCAGCTAAGAGTCCAATCTATTCAGTATATTCAGGATATGACTTTGTGTCTCTATTAAACTTCCTTCAGGTAATGTGATATAATAAGACATGTGGCCTTGACTCTAAAATTTGATGCAAAAGTGTAAGGGCCCTATCCATTGGTCAGACTGAGCCAGAGGAAGGGGCAGGAAATCCAATAACCAAATCCAAATTTGGAGGTACTGACAGTTCAGGAAATTATCTAACCTAGACCATAAAATAAACAACTGAATGGAAACTGACCCACACAGGACTTTGAATTAGGCCTTAAGGAGAATGCATCAACAAGCTGTGCAGAGAAAATCTCAGTTTCTTCAAGCTTTATAATTTAAAATACTATAGAATTTTATATTTGCAAAATAAATATATGCACTTCTTGAATCTTGTGATTCATAATTAATTACTAACAATCAAGAAAAATACAAGCCTGTAATGTTTAAAGTTTCACTCCTATAAATTTCACTCCCTGAATTTGGTAAATAGAAAAAAAAATTTCTAAAGCTACTAAATACTGCTTATTTAGTATACTAAAACAGGCATACTGGATACTGGAAATAGATATGGAACAAATCAATAAATCAGGAAGGAAATCATCTACCTTTAACTGATAACAAAGACATTGTCAATAATAACATCTAACCTCTTATTCTTAGACAATGTGACATGTCTGTTTCTAGGAGCCAGCAAATCCTGTAATATTATATTTAGAAACAGTAGCAATGCCTTACCTTCCTGTGAGCCATTTTCTCACAACAACAATTTCATTTTGGGTACTCATCAGGTAGAATTAGATTTGTCTGCATAGGACAGAATACCCTGCCGCAAATAACAGTGGTTTAAGCAAGACAGATGTTCATTTTTCCTTATAGTAGGAAAAGTTCAGATGTACAGAGTCCGGAGCTGATATGGCAATTCCACAGGCATTTGGATCCAAATTAAGCCTGTTTATACACATTAATCTTTAGAACTGGCTTCCATTGACAACTTTGCCTCATGGTCCAAGATAATTGCTTAAGTGTTAGCCATCTAGTTTGAGACCGGAAGAAAGAAGAGGAGAGAAAGGGAAAGGGGCACACCCTCCCAAATGAGTCCACATGCTTATTAAAAAAAAAAAAATTCTAGAAACACCAACACCACATCTTGCACTCATATCTCATTGGCTACCCATAATTCTAAGGATTTTTGAAAAATGTAGTCCTTTAACTGGGCCGGCTTCTGTTAGTAAAGTAGGAGAGGGTAATAGATATTATATCATCTAGCATTTTCTACCATTGACAGTGAGAAACGACCACCAGTTATGCTTTTTTTTTTTTTTTTTTGCGGTACGCGGGCCTCTCACTGTTGTGGCCTCTCCCGTTGCGGAGCACAGGCTCCGGACGCGCAGGCTCAGTGGCCATGGCTCACGGGCCCAGCCGCTCCGCGGCAGGTGGGATCCTCCCAGACCGGGGCACGAACCCGTGACCCCTGCATCGGCAGGCGGACCCTCAACCACTGCGCCACCAGGGAAGCCCCAGTTATGCTTTTTAATATATTCTTAAGCTTCTTAATATCTTCCAAGACAAAGCCACTAAATAAAAGTTGGCATCTGGTAGAAGGAATATTAATTGACTCCCTCATAAACATGTAAAAGGACACAAATCTCATAATCAGTATTCTACTGCTGATTTAATAAACAAACATTCTTCTAATTATTTACAGTAATTTCAAGTTTGCTAATTCAGTATGAAATACAAATGTGACACAAGTAATAAAGGACTAATAACAAAAATCCTAAGTTACTAGATAACACACATCTGTCTCATTTATTCTACTTCAGTTGGCTCTGTTCCCTGGAAGGAGTTCATGAACTTATGGCAAACTCTGATCTGATGACCATGCCCATAATTAAGATTCCCAATCTCATGCTCCTTGTTTTCTTCATTGACATATGTTATCTCAGATGCAGCATCCTCTGCTCCACTTCTATTACCCTAAATATATCAGAATATATCCTCTGGAAGTATATTTAATCTAGTTTGTAATCAAATATCCTTTCTTCTCTGCCACTTCAACGAGAGGAAATCACACAATCCCTACCTCTGCTTCTTCTTCCAAAACCTTAGTATATCTTCTTCATTTTCTTTAAGTAACCACACATTTGTCTTCCCTCTTTTATACTCTTACGAATAATTAACACGTGTAATAAAATCTGCTAAAGTAAACATTCAATGTGGCTTCATAGTACAGAATGAGAGCTTATTGGTAGAAATTATAAAGAGGCAAATTTAGCTAGCGATTCCTAACATTTATGGTTGCCCCATGATGGATAAGACCATCTCAAGAGAGAGACAATAAACACCATAAATGGTCAAGCAAAGGCTAGATGCTAACTAGCAAGAAATACTAAAAAGTGAATTGTTATATTGAGTAGAGAGTCAAGTGATTCCCTTACATCCCTTCCCACTATTTTGTAAAAATTTAAAAATAAATTGAGTTGCACAACAACCTTCCAAATGATAGCTAACGAAACCTCATATTTTGTTGGATATTAGCCTAGCTCATGAAATTACACTGAAGCCTCTTTGGGAATCCCTGTGTAAAATATTTAATACTAATTAGATAGTAAATTTCTGATCCAGCACTGACACAGGGAGGAGAAGCAAAGAGGATTATTAAATAGAGATGATAATTACTCATTTTTATTGCTTTTAGGAGAATTTAAAACTTAATCAGCTCTTCGAGTGTCTCATTATTTATACTGATGACAAAGGTTTAAATATTGAGAGAAAATGCCAAGAGCTCTAAAGAAAGCTAAGTGAAAATCTATTATCATCATTAACTATTAATAGTAGTTAAGTAATACTAGAAAACAAGGTAAAGTTCTATGAAAATATAATAAATAACTTGACTGTTCAAAACTATTGAGCAAATTAATAGATTACAATTTTAAGCTATTCCAAGATAAAACTTTTCTATTTTTACATAAAAATAATAATTTTTGTTTCTAAGATTAATTTAATGACATTTTTCAATTTTAATAATATCACTAGGTAGATAGGGTCATCCTGAGACTGGGCTCCTGAATGTCAATAATTTCACTTCTACAGAACCATGCATATAAAGAAATAATGTTACAAACCCATTTAGGGTTAATATTCCGCAAAGTACAAAGCAGTAATTGAATGGAGAAAAGACATGGGGATCAGGGTGTGTGTTACATCATACATTTCACTTTTGAGTTCCCTGTCAATATTGTATCACTTTAAAAAGAAATGAGGCATTTTCCATAACATATCCTGTATTTTCCTGGAGCAAGATGGAAGAGTTAAGGCTAAAGAAAATGTAGCTATGGCCTAGAACTCTTGAAAACCCTGTTGAAAAAGACAACACTAGTAAAGAAATTTGCTGAATTTAATTTATGAAGAGAGGGGAATATGAGGCACAGAGTTCTTACTCAATTTCATCTTCAAATTGGAAAATAGCAATATTAACATAGCTATTAAGAGAAAAACAGCTTGTTCGTATTATTGCAAAGCACTCTGAAAAATAAACTGATATGATGTTTAATATTAAAATTGTCTATGCTTAGAGTTTGTTATATTTTTAATTAATTGATTTCTAAAACAGTTTTTGTGTGTGTGGTACACGGGCCTCTCACCGTTGCGGCCCCTCCCATTGTGGAGCACAGGCTCCGGACGCACAGGCTCCGCGCCCGTGGCTCACGGGCCCAGCCGCTCCGCAGCACGTGGGATCCTCCCGGACCGGGGCACGAACCCGTGTCCCGTGCATCGGCAGGCAGACTCTCAACCACTGCGCCACCAGGGAAGCCCTTTTATTAAAGGGCTTTTATTAAAGCCCCTTTATCTTTACTGCATCAGTTTGCTATAGAAATCTCTGCACTAATGTCTTGAAAGAAGTGTGTTGCAATTATACGTACAATAAACCAAACCACTAAAAACTCATAGTCTAGACTTGTAGATACTGTATGATGTGAAGACAGAACTGAATAGTGAAAAGAACATTAAGTTATGATTCTTGGTGTAACCTGATAGTATGTGAAATTATCAAGGTAATTAATCTCTCAAAACTTCAGGAAACTGATATGGAAAATTAAGATAATAATATTAAATATAGTTACACATTTCCCACTTCCTGCATCCAACAAAATGCATGAAATATAGCAGACATTCAATACTTGACAGTCATATGCCCCTCTTCCCTTCCATTACTTCCAATACTCAATATTTCAATCGTCTTGCAAGCAAGAGGCAACCAAGTGATCATTTCTCAAGAAAATACATTGAGAAGTACCTAGTCAAGATGGTTATGAGAAAAACTATTTAATAACTTTCTTTCCCAAGATGCCATTAAAATAATAGTAAAGTTATTTTACAGGAAATAAAAACATTTAAATGCATAGTATATTTCTGATAAAGAGAACAAATACTGAATGACGAAGCAGGGTGAAGGAAAGTCTAAGTTCCATGAAGAAGATAATGTAGGAGGAAGCAAACTTCCACCCTGAATCTGTAGAGGCAGATGAATCCAGTGTCATATCTGACACTGTACCTGGTGCAGAATATGCTGGAACCATAAACTGAAATGAAGAATACCTTTAATGGGCCCATTCCTAGACTGGACATAGCTGAGAGAAGAATCAATGAGCTTAAAGATATGTCAATAAAAACTTCCAAAAGTGAAATGCAAAGATAAAAATGAATGAAACACACACACACACAAACAAAAACTCAGAACATCAGGAATTATGGGACCATTTCAAAAGGTGTGACATACCTAATTTTTTTATTTGGCCACACCTTGAGGCTTGTGGGATCTTAATTCCCCAACCAGGGATTGAACCCAGGCCATCAGCCTTGAAAGCACGGAGTCCTAACCACTGAACCACTGGTGAATTCCCATATTTAATTAAAAAAAAAAAATCACTCTAGCTATAGCGCTAAGAAAAGACTAAAAGTGAACAAGGGTAGAAGCCAGGAAGCCACTTACAAGTCGATTTCAGGAATCCAGGAGATGTATTATGATGTAGGCCAGAACGGCAACAGTAGAGCTAATGGTAAGTAGTCAGATTCTGGATATATTTTGAAATTGTGTTAGCCCTTCCTTCTAAATATAATGGATAGTTTATTTTTGTGTCTTGAGTTACAATTCACATGCATTGTTGAATCTGAGCTTTAGAAAATCCCTGAAAATATTAAAAAGAGTTCATAGCAGACAAAACTGAGGTTTGAAATGCCAAGCCAGTTTTTCTAATACCATAGCTAGTCAACTTTTGCTGCCTACACAAGTTTCAAGGCTAATTTTGATCCTCTTGGTAGCTACCAGAAAAAGTATTACTGTTTGGAAGAGAATACATAACCATACCAAAATCTTACAGCCAAAAAAATCTACTAGTATTGACACAAAAGCATTCTAAACTATGTTTGAACTGACAAGCCAATTGTGCCTACTTGGAAGCATGATTGACACAGATTTCCAAATCGGAAACATTCTGATTCTCTTGTTCCATTAATGATTATAGTGCATTCATTCAGGAAAACATTACAGTAGAAAAAGACAATAACAGTTTGGTTCCTTTGCACATAGACACAGCCTATGAGAAATTTATAATCTGTGAATTCATTAACATGAAAATTTTAAATGTGCTCATCATGTTGGATAGTAGCTCGGTTATACTTACTATGAATAATGGAATGCCACATATTGTTGTCGTATTAGTGTAATACAAGACAATATGCAGTCATTTCTTATAATAACATCACCTCCCCTTTTCAATAACTCTTCTCATCCATGGCTCCTAGATGTTTTTACAAACATTAATTAAGACTTACATCACCTCTGTGAGACTAGGAACTGCCACAGTCGTCATCCTGATGTGAGACTAGAGATTAAGCCGTGTCATGAGAAGCAGTGCTAGGATGAAAGCTCATAACAACAGTTCAAACCAGAACTTTTAAACAATATAAGAAATACCCATTCCATCATCCTTTGTTGCACCCTGGTCCCAAACTTAGATATTTTGTAGTACATATTCATATCTTTGTGGAAATTGTGCACACTGATTGCAAAAGTTTTCAAATTAAAGTGTACTTATTTTGCATATCTTCATCTTAATATTGTCAAGGACTAAAATCCTTTTAGTAGGTCATCTTCATTGGTATAATAAGTTATATTATCTTTCACAGCCATTTAGAGAAGGCATTCAGGCTCTGTTATTCCAAGCCCACAAGACTGCCTAGCAACTTAGTTACAGGGTCTGGAATTGAACTTCTTATCCTCTAACTTCTCATCTGACTTGCTCTAGTGAGCCATGCTACGTTGCACTAAAACAGAGCATGCTAAGAATTTGAATTTACTTTAGAAGGTCAGCTTTGCTGGAAGATTGCTGCTCTTTTCCTCAACATTAAATAAAATAAGTAAAAAATAAAAAGCTATGTTCTGAAAAGTCCTCTTGTATGTGTCCTCCACACTCTAAAGTAAAACTGAGAAAGTTTTCAGTGCTGTTACTGCATCACATTGAAGAAGCTACCTATTTCCTCACAAACTATCTTCTCTTTCATTCAGCATGCTGATGAAACACCTAAAAGCACTTACTGTCATTTACTTTCTCAATTTTTTATTACTTCCAAAGTATCAATATTCAATCTAAGATCATTTTGATTGCCTGTAAACATTAGCATAATCATTTGGCTTTATTATGTATGGCTCTACACTGTCAGTTATCTTTTCAGAAGTGGGTTTCTATATAAATGCAGAAAAAATTGCTTGACCCCAGGGTTTCTTCCCACCTAGTCTAAGCCCTCTAAGCAATTCTGCACAGGCAGAAGGAAGCAACAGTCAAACGATAAAAATTTGCCTTTTAACTACACCTTCTCTATCTGGACAAGGGTGAAATTACCTCTTTTATATATTAAGAAGGATGGAACTCACACTTCAAAGACAATGTGGAGCAAATGCTATCCTTTACATGTTCAATATTAAATTACCATCAACAGTTGGGGGCTGCTAAACATGCCATCAAACACAGCATGATCTTTATACAAAGGAAACGTTAGTACTTTTTTATTCAACATTTAGTCATAATGTTGGTATTATGTTTACTTTTTTAGCAAAAGCACCCTACTTTGGAGAAGTACAATTCAATTAAATGTAGATTGTGAGTTTCTATATTACACCGTCCTAGGTAATAATTTTTCAGGACTCTGTGAGATAGAGGACAAAACTTCACTTATTACTTTGAAATACTTTTGAAATTTAAAGGGAGACCTTTCACTAGATTTTTTTAAAAGAGCTGTTGAATAGCCCCTAGTTAACTGAATAAAAATGAAAATATATTCAGTGCTTTTGCAATATGCATTCATTTTTATACAAATACTACAATTATGTGGATATAATTAAGCCTCTTTTAAAGAGATTGCATTGTTTATACAGGGTCTATATTATTTAATATTTTTGTGTCATCATTCTACTTCAACTTCTCTTTGAAAAGAGAATAAAATTTAAAGACATAGTAGAAAAGAGAAGTGTTATCTATTTCATAATAAAGTTGTTCCATTGTTTTTTCATTAAAATTTGGCAAAATCTTATCTAAATTTCTTAAAAAGTCATAAAGGCAAAGAGCCTGATTTATTATTTAAATAAGTTATTGTTGCTTTTATTTATTTGAAGAGGACTTATTTCACCTGAAAAAATTAATACATTAAGAATATACTAAGTTCTGGTTAATAATTCTGGCACATGTAAATATGCAAAATCATTATTACTATACTAAAGGGATCATCCATACTACAAAGGCAGAATATTCTGCTTGAGTAAAAATTCCTGAGCTAGATCTTGACTGAGGTCCCATTTTAACACTGCAGAGCGTGGGAGAAATTATTTTATGAGTACAAATTTAGAACAAGTGACAATAACTTGTCTTCCTGATAACAGAAGAATATCCAGCATTATTCTTGTTGCTCTAAATGCTTTTAGAAGCACTGCTTTCCAAACTGCCTGCCTGCAAAATCTATCCCAAGGTAATTAAACAAATTGATACAAATTGGCAGCAAAATTATTTAATATTATCTATCTGAATTTCAAAGAATGTCCACCCTAGTCAACTAGAATACTTTGGTTTTGACATACTAGGTTGATACAGAATTGTTCATTCCTACAATAATTAGACAAAGGAGATATTTGCTTCTCTTGGCCAATTCTAACTCATTTATGTCCTCAGTATGAGACTGGCCTCAATTATTTCCCATCCATCTCATCTGTTGTATCATCAAGGTATCAGGATATAAATTAAAGAGAGATGGCTTAAGACACAATTGTACATCAACTGGGAGTTACATTTGGTTAGATGGGAAACAAACCGTAACCATTGATTATCAAAATGTTTAACTTACAAGGAGGTTGTGTCAATCCACACTCAATTTACATAACAAGTTCTATAGCTGATTTCCGTAAAACCTAATGAGACAGAAGAATACAGTAATACTTTTTCTAAACATTTTCAACTTTGTACCTTAATATCCCCATCCATAGAACAGACATCTGACTTATCTATTGACAAAGATTATGTAATAATAAAGTAGGCAATTAATAAAAAGTATTCTGCTTGTTTTAGTCTTTCACCTCTCCCTATTTCCCACCTTTAAGATGGAAATCGTAATTACCATGCTTTATCCTTCCTAGAGGAAACTTTGAGAGCTCAACTCACTTTTAGAATATCAGTTACCTATTATTTGTAAGATTTGTTCATCTTACACACAATATCTGTTTCTGTTTATTTCATACACTAGGTGGTATCATGACATGAGAATTGAGGGTATTTCCCTATTTCATAAAGTATCAAAAATCATAGTCCCAAAGCTGCTGATTAAACACTGCTGAGGCCAAACATATGATTTATAACATTTCCTTGAAACAATCCTCTGTAGTCTCACCCTTTGTGTAACACAATTTTCACTGAAATCAGTCGGATTTTCAAGGCACACTCCCTAGCAACCGGCTAAGAGAACTTAGTCACTTTTTCTGAAGTATCAATAGCTACCAACAGTTGATTTGTGCACATAAATCAGCTATCTAGACATAACTAAAATACTATGAACGCCATGCTTCCACATCTGAATGGTTTTCTCATTTTTAAAGTTGTTTAAAAATAATCCTATAAATGTAAAACCCAATGATCTACACATATGTACTAACACTGAAATGTTCAACGAAATAACCTGTGAAGCAAAGCTTGTAGTAAAATGAATGCCTATTGACCACTCCTTTCTAATATATTTGTGAGCTACATCTATTTAATTTTTTTTTTTTTTTAAGTTCCCCATGAGATATCAGACCTATCACCTTCCTGCTTGTGCATACACCTACTCAGGATTTCTAATTGCCAATGTCAGCTCTTGAAGTTTCAGAGTCTAAGACCTCTGAAGTAGTTTTCAAGGAAAGATTTGTCCTTCCTATGAGCTCTTTCTCATCTTTCATTCAGTTTCTGATAAGTAAATTTGCTCAACCTCAGTATTATTAACATTTGGGGCTCAACCTCAGTACTATTTCTTGTTGTTTTGTTTGTTTTTCTGGGGACAGGGCATGTTGTATAACTCGTAGATGTTGAGCAGCATCCCTGACCTCTGCCCACCTGATGCCAGTACCAACCCCTCCCAGTTGTGACAACCAAAAATCTCTCCAGACATTTCCAAAGTTGGGAGACAGGGAGCAAAAATTACCTCTGGTTGAGGACCACTGTGATAAAGCCTTCAATTGACTTTTCATATAGCCCTATCACTTCTTTTTTTTTGTGAGTTTAGCCTGAGACGGGAAAAAAAAAAATTCATTTAATCTGCGATATTTTTTCTGCCTACTTAGGTTAGGGAAACTGGTTTTTGTCTCTATTCAAGCCCCTACTCACTGTCTTCTTTCAGAATTATAACAATAAACATTTTTAATTAGAATAAATTTTTAAGAGAGGAGCAAGTATAAAATCTAAATGTGTGTGTACATTTCAGCCAAGTGAATCTACTTCTTTAAAGATATCTTAAGAAAACAGACACAGAGACGTTTGTTACCAGTATAGATTTTTTTTTTTTTTTTTTTTTTTGCGCGGTACGCGGGCCTCTCACTGTTGTGGCTTCTCCTGTTGCGGAGCACAGGCTCCAGACGCGCAGGCTCAGCGGCCACGGCTCAAGGGCCCAGCCACTCTGCGGCATGTGGGATCTTCCCAGACCGGGGCATGAACCCGTGTCCCCTACATCAGCTGGTGGACTCCCAACCACTGCGCCACCAGGGAAACCCCCAGTATAGATTTTGATAGGAATAAATTGGAAAAAATACAATTCTCCAACAATAGGGAAAAGGCTCGATAAACTATGTTCTAGACATATAGGGAAGTGTTATAAAGCAATTTTTTTAAATGTTAAAAAGTCAGGGCTTCCCTGGTGGCGCAGTGGTTGAGAGTCCGCCTGCCGATGTAGGGAGCACGGGTTCGTGCCCCGGTCCGTGAAGATCCCACATGCCGCGGAGCGGGTGGGCCCGTGAGCCATGGCCGCTGAGCCTGCGCGTCCGGAGCCTGTGCTCCGCAACGGGAGAGGCCACAACAGTGAGAGGCCTGCGTACCGCAAAAAAAAAAAAAAAAAAAAAAAAGTCATACTTACGAAAATTTTAAGTAATATTTAATTTACTTATTTAAGTACTATTTAAGGAAAGTAATCAGAACCTTTTATAGAAAAAAAAAACCCACAGAGCAGCATGCACATTACAGTACAATTTGGTAAACTATAAAATACACATGGAAAAAAATTTGAAAGTACAGACACCAAATTATTAACCATGATGTTTTGGGGGTATAGATATTGAATGGTTTTCCTTATTCTCCTTTGAGGTTTTCAATGTTTCATACATGACACATTTATCATGTTTATAAGCAGAAAAGAAGGTTGTTTAAAAAGATTATTTACTTTAACACATCAAATTGAAAATTATTAGTGGTTATATGGCTGTTTCTTCAAAGTCTCAGATCTGTACACTAAAACAGATGAATCGGGGCTTCCCCGGTGGCACAGTGGTTGAGAATCTGCCTGCCGATGCAGGGGACACACGTTGGAGCCCTGGTCCGGGAAGATCCCACATGCCGTGGAGCAACTAAGCCCGTGTGCCACAACTATTGAGCCTGTGCTCTAGAGTCCGTGAGCCACAACTACTGAAGCCCGCGTACCTAGAGCCTGTGCTCCACATCAAAGAGAAGCCACCGCAATGAGAAGCCTGCGCACTGCAATGAAGAGTAGCCCCCGCTCGCCACAACTAGAGAAAGCCTGGGCGCAGCAACAAAGACCCAACACAACCAAAAATAAATAAATAAAATAAATAAATTTATTAAAAAATTTTAAAAATAAAAACAGGTGAATTTTACTGTATGTCAACTATTTGGATACAAGGATGAATCCTGTGTGCACCACATCAATTCAGATTACATCCCTATATCACAAGCCTCTTAATTTAGTAAAAAACATTGTATTTGCTGTTATTCTGTGTTCCACCAAATTTGGTATTCACATTTTTACTGCCCTTCTGTTTGGACCAAAGTAAAAGTAATAAGCCAAATAGCATCTTTGAAAACATGATAGTACTCAAGACCGTATTTTCAGAAATTCTAAAACATTATATATGTGTTATATATATACTTATATATATATATATAAATTCTAAAACATTCAATTACAGTAGGCTTCTATTGAAATCAATTTGGCTGTTTTTCTGCTCATAAAAAATTAGTTTTGAAACAGAATATATATGTACACAATATATACATGTATATATTCTTGAATGAATAGGAAAATGTTTTACATACAGACAAAAATAACAGATCCTCAGCCCATGGTTCTTGAGGAATGTGAAAAAGAATAATAATAGACACTGAAATTGTTCCATTTAGTAATAAAATGGAGTGCTATTTTCAATGAACATTTCTTATAATAAAATTGTATTTGTGAAATGTTGCCCTCAAAACTACCACTTAATTATATCTGAAATCTAATCAGGCCACTTATTTAAGGAAAGAGATTGTAGGAGTCCATTAAGTACTAAGCCAAGAAACAACTGAATTCTGGAGTTTATTTATTCTTCTATCTGTATAGGAAGTTATCTAGAAATATTACTTCAATTAGTTTTTTTTATTAGCTTTTCTCCTCCTTTCCATGTTAAAATAAATATTTTTATATCTAAATAATTTAAATAATTTTTTTCCCTAAGGCTGAATAACTGCTATTTTCCTATGGTCTATTTTTCTTAGGTTAAAAACTTTGTTAGGTCCATTATAAGTAAAATATCAATAAGGAGATAAGAGCTAGCTAGCATAAAGCCATCATGCTCCACAGACTGCACAGATTAGACGCAAATTGACTCGGGAGGGAAAAAAAACGAGTCTCCCAGTCTTAACATATTATCTCTCCTCTACCACACCTCTAAAACAACCCTTCCAAGTAACCTCAAATAATTGATAAGTTTGGTTTTCATAGGCAAGAGTTGCCTTTAAGGGAGTTAATGAAATCCCTCTTTTTAGAATTGTTTTATTTTCTCATCCCCACATGGTTCGACCATGTAAAAAGAGCACTTCAAGCTTGCTTAAAACAGTACCCTTCAAATCTTGCTCCATCAGTTATGCGGCAGTTCAATCAATATTAGATAGCATCAAAAATCTATTTTCTGTCCCTGACGAGAAGGAGGTCCATAAGATTATCTGTTCTAAATAGCAAATGCAAACTCCATACTATCTCAAATTGCCTACTATGCAATTTTTGCCTCTACACATTATTGGAACTATGGTCAAAGCTCAGTTCTTTTAATTACATAAAACTTTAATTTTTAATTATGATTGAAAGATAGTGAAAACGTAAGCCACCAAATCACCTCAAAGTCATTGAAATGCTGAAATTGTTTTCTGTCAGGTGTTTTACTCATATTAACTGGTTGAAGCTATAGTCTTTTCATTTCCTTCAAATGACCATGAAAAATGAAATTGAGGGTGCCAGTGAAATTCTCAGAATGGTGTACATACAAAATTGTTGGACATAGTTTATCAGGAAAAGGGAACACAAATCTCAACAGTTTCCTGCTTCCTTTCAAGAAAAAAATTAAAATATAGAAATACTTTACTATCTTTAACTGAAATACCCAAAGCAGTAAATACCTTAAAACCCCATGCTAAATCAAGATTTCTGCTGGTAATCTTTATTTCACTTTTACAACATCCATATTTAGAGAAAATACAAAATTATTGTGGAAAGTTTGGGAAAGAAAACCAGAAAAAAATGACAATAGCTAGCTAACACTTAGCACTTATCTGCCAGGCACTGTGGGAAGTCTGTGAATTCCGTTAATACTTAAAACAATTCTTCATGATTATAAGTGTGTTATTACCTATTTTTAAGATGTAGAAACTAATGTAGAAAGTAGCATATGTGGCATTTAAACCCATACAGCAGAATTCATGCAGTACCAAAAGAATAAATTTATTCACAGTTCCACTGGGCAGAGAACAAATTTTTTCTATTCCTACCCATGTATTTCTTCCATTGAATTTTCAAACCAATTTATTACAGCTCAAAACAACACTAAATTAAGGATGTCAATATTACTGGGAAATTTATGCAAAAAAAAAAAAACCAAACATTATTTGTTCATTTTATGAATTGATGCATCGTTATTACTACTACCTAATTTTTGTATAAAAATACTGGGGTTGAAATTTGCACTCTAAACTCAGATATATAAAAATAAGTGTAGTTTTCTTTACTTTTCTGGACTCCCCAGATCCTACTAAAGGCAGAAAAAAAGGTGAACAATCAGAAGCAACTACATCTCATTTTGTTTAAAAACAATGTTTATAAATATTCATGCATTCTACATTCAGATTCTCTAGTTTGATTTCATGTTTCTTTGGTTCTCTTTCCAGCCTCTTTTCCTTTGCCCAGATGGTGATTTTGCATAGAAAAGCCTCTGTATCCTCCATGTCAAGGAACTGGAGAAGGAGTGAGGAGCAAGTGCTGCCTCCCCGTCCTTTCCCCACCCCAATCCCCATCTCTGAGCCTGCAGCTCTGCCCTCACGATCACAGATAACTTTGGTCTGGTCTGCAGGCACAGGCAGAGCTCTGTGTTGGTTCCTGGGCAACTTAGCTATCTCGAATGATAATGCCCTTGCCTCAGCAGTGACCGACCCTATGAAATATCTGAGTCCGGCCGCCACGCTCATCCTCTTCCCAGTATGGGCAAGTCACCTTTCAACCTCTTCTAAGAGTCTCTTTGTCCCTCTCTAAAGCAACATTTTCCACACCAAATCCCACAATAGGCTCTCTTGGCTCCCTTCATGACCACCATGGAGGTTTGGAATGTCCTATAAGACATACGTAGTCTATGAGGAATCGGGTTATGCTAAATGAGTTCCACCAATCTATACATCTCTGTTTACCATCCTGCACTATATTGGGTTTCCCTGGAGGCTTAGAAATTCCCTAAGAAGCAGGAGCAATACCTCCTTACTGAGAGTTTTCTGTCAAACTCACCTGGTATTCTTATAGCTCCTCAATCACTTACTCCATGCCTCCAGAGAGGCATACCTTTTAACAAAACTAAGATAATCAAGTCTCTCTCTCTCTCTTTTCTCTCTCTCTCTCTCACACACACTCACAATCACACACACACAACGAGACTCAGACGCAAAATGACTTTCTATGTTCTCTTCCTGTCAAGGGAGAGTTGCTCTAGGTCAATGATTCTCAAACTTCAGGGGGGCATCAAAATCACCTAGAAGCATTATTAGAACACAGATTACTGGATTCCACTCCAAGAGTTTCTAACCCAGTATATCTGGGGCAAGGCCTGAGAATCTGCATATCTACTTGTGCTGCCATTCTGGGGACCTTACTTAGAGAACCACTGCACTGGGCATTGCAGCTCAAAGTATAGTCCATGGACCAGGAGGTGCAGCATCATTGAGCCATGTTTTAGAAATGCAGACTCTTAGGACCCACCAGACCTACAGAATCAGAACATGCATTTAATCTAGATCCTTCAGTAAATGCACATTAAAGTCTGAGAAGCACTGCTCTAAGGGATATCATCCTTCTTTCTTACTTTATGATCTTTGATCCTACCCTCCCTTTTGCGGACAACCAACCTCATTCCTTAGCCTATATGTACACATAGTTATGGAGGACAGGAGAAAATACATTTTGAAAACAGTTCCCAATATATAAAATAAAATTATCTTTATAATTTTTGTTACCAATCAAAAATTTTTTTTCTCCACAATTAACTACAAAATCTTGCTCCCTATTTTAAGTGACTTGTTTTGCTTCAGATATGAAATCTTCTACATGTTTTTTAATTTATTAAAAGTCTTATTTTAAGTATTTGAGTAAAGGATTTTAGTTTTCTTTATATTTGTCCAAACGGTCTGTCTATTATTAAGTTTATTCTTAGATATTTATCTTCTAGTTTGCTGATTCGGGGGTTCTTTTCTCCATTAAGTTTTCTACCATTCATTGCAAGTATATGGTCATTGTGTTTTACAGCTATTGCTTTTACTGCTTTGACAATCATTTTGTAATAAGCACTTAATGAACAATCTTATACATTCCAGTGTAAACCATGCCTTATTTATAATCCATGTAGAATATTCCTAACAGAATTGTATTTGTTTGTTTAATCCAGTGCAGTTTTTTTACAAGATAAGAGTGGGGATTTTTTTCTTTTAAAGAACTAAATCTAAGATTGAACGTTTCTATTATTTTTGTTCCTATTTTCTAATTTGTTAATTTCTGATTTTGTCTTTTGTCTTTTCTCTCCTGCTTTTGTTGGGATGTTTTGGTGTGATATTTCTAACTTATCTGATACTAATGGTATGACCCTCTTTTTTCATTTACTTGATAAATCTTTCTTATCCTTTAACTTTTAAGTAGTCCATGTCCTTTGTTTTACATATGGTCAAAGCATTATAAACACTGTGGATTTTATCTACCAAATTTGAGAATTTTAAAGCTTTTGTTATGGGATTTCAGTCCGCTTGCATTTATTATCAAAGGTGCTAAGCTTGGCATTATACTGTCACCTGATTTTCTGCTTTCCTTTTCAATGTTTACTTAACCATCTTCTTTGTTCTCTCCATTAAAAAAAATAGAATACATTAGTTTCTTTTCCTTTAGCTATTCGAAAATTGTATTTGAATTACAATTGTGATTACTTTCCATTTTTAACAACCTTACTTGAATCTATATTTCTCTGATTATCCATGTAAATAATATAATCACATCTATTAATTTGTACCTATGTTATAGAAGAAAATTAGTTTTCTTTTTTCCAAATTACTTCCTGGTTTTGTTGTGTAATTGAACATTTTAGAGAATGTTGATCATTTGTTTTAACTTATCTTCTTTTAATAATTAAAATATTAAATGATAATCACTATAATTGTAGATGTTAAAAATAAACATTGATTAATATAAATCAACAGACCTAACCAAATTACCATATAACAAAGTGGGAGGATGGAGGAAGGAGAATTAGAGATGCTTGTTACAGGACAGGCATAAGAGAGTCAGGGAGAGAGAGAACTAAATCCACATCTTGCCTATGAAAAGCCAATAGATAATTCCTGAAAAAATGAAAACGTAGAAGTAGCAATGTAAGAATACTATTTAGAGATTCAGATGCAAATGCCAGAAAAACCAACTTAAGAAAATAAAGGAGTGGGACATGGGGAAAGATAGAAAGAACTTACTATATTTCATGAAAAGAACTTCTAGGACCATTTCACTCCTTAAATTATAGGTATACATGACTTTATTTTTAAATATAAAAATTAAATTAAAAACACATATTGCGGGCTTCCCTGGTGGCGCAGTGGTTGAGAATCTGCCTGCCAATGCAGGGGACACGGGTTTGAGCCCTGGTCTGGGAAGATCCCACATGCCGCAGATCAACTAGGCCCGTGAGCCACAACTACTGAGCCTGCGTGTCTGGAGCCTGTGCTCCGCAACAAGAGAGGCCGCGACAGTGAGAGGCCCGTGCACCGCAATGAAGAGTGGCCCCCACTTGCCACAACTAGAGAAAGCCCTCGCACAGAAACAAAGACCCAACACAGCCAAAAAATAAATTAATTAATTATTTTTTTTAAAAAACACACATATTGCATAGGTATAGCAGTACAAAGATACCAAACTGATAGGCCTTCACTACATTCTCGTTTAGAGAGTCTATAAGTTGGCTCTATTATTAGCTATATAAAATAAATGCTTTCTGAAATTTCTTTCTGCTTTTTGTAGTAAAATTTTAAGAATACTCCATATTGAGCATTGTGTTCACTTTTTTAACACTGACAAATATTTTATAAGCATCATATTGCTGTTTATTTTTTTGACTTTCTGCTTACTCATTCTTGAGCAGAAGTCTCTCCATGCTTAGAAATAGACCAGAGGCAATTGTGTCTGGCTATCCTTGACTCCCCTCATCTTCCAACTTGTTGCTTTAGAATTCTCTCAGCAGATGTCAAGCCAAAATTTTGGCCAACATAAATTTATATCATTATTTTAATAATTTGGCAGTCTTTGGGAAGAGGCAAGAATAGACTCTGAGAATTCCTAGCATTGTACCTGGTTTCCAAACTCTTTCTTTTCCAGCAAAGCCATCTTATTGGAAAGGAACTTTCTTCCGGTTTGACTCAATTTCTATACTTTGTACAATATAAGCTGTGCTTCTGACTGGCACCTTTCCTGATGCTGTTATACACTTTGTTGGAAACAAACCTCCATCTGCTGCTGACTTTCTGCTTGTGTGTCCAGTGTGTGAAAAATTACGGGTTAGTATTAGCACTTTCGTGTTGTTTATCTAATAGAGAAAGAAAGGGATGCCCCAACATTGCTTCCATTTCTCACTTTTGTTGAGTCATGCCTGACTTTCCTGTATTTTTTCAAAGCAGAGATAGTAAAGAAGGGATGCTAATTAATCCTCATAAACTTCCTTTAGTCAAGGAGGATCTGAGTCCTAACAGAAATCATTTATTTAATTTACACAGGGGTCCAAAAGTCATGGTTAAGGTGTTACGGAGCAAAAATTTATTAAGGTATCACAACTCAAAATACCCCCCCCCCCCAGTTATCCCCTGGCTTCTCAGATGCAAAACTTCTTACATTTGGGGTCAGCTCCTGATTTTATCTTGCCATGCAAAATCTGGGTGAGGGGTGAAGTGAAGAGAAAATGAAACAAGATGACAAAAAGAGAAAATTGATTTATCTCTTTAAGAGAAAAAAGTTTGGATAGAAAGTCAGAAAAGAGCCACATGACTTCTGTGTTAGGAGAGCTTCCAGGATTGGGATTTGGAGAGTGGAAGAGAGTTTCTAGGAGTGACTGGCATCAACGGGGAGGATATAAAGAGTACCCACTATGGGAAGGATGGATTTTACATTAATAATTATAATGGGCTAAATGGTGTCCCATCATATCCCAAAAGATATGAACATATCCTAATCCTTGAAACCTGTGATTATTACCTGATGGGTGATTAAATTCTGATTTGTGATTAAATTAAGGATTTTGAGGTGAAGAGACTATCCTGAATTATCCAGGTGGGTGCTAAATGCCATCACAGATGTCCTTATAAGAAAACAGCAGAGGGAGATTAGTTGGAAACACAGAGGAGAAAGCAATATGAAGATGCAGGCAGAGACTGGAGTGATGCCACCACAAGCCAAGGAACATCTGCTGTCACAAGAAGCTGGAAGAGATAAGGAACAGATTCTCTTATAGAGCCTCCAGAGGGGAATGGGACCCTGCTGATACCTTGATGCAAACTTCTAGCCTCCAGAACTGTGCGAGAAGAAATTTCTGTTGGTTTAAGCTACCCAGTGTGTGGTAATTTGATAAGGCAGCCCCAGGAGATTTATACAATAATGCATTTCTCCCTTTGACAATTCTCATGGGACTAGGTAAAAATCTGAAGTGTTTTTAATTATATTTCAGCTACCAAACCATATTTCTTTAAACACTGTTTAAGGATGGGGGCATGCAAAGTGACTGAGTCAGGGTACAGAATGACAATTAACATTAACAGAGTATTTCCTATGTGCAGTCATTTGTCTAAGCAGTTTCAACACATTAATTCTTTTCCTCATAAAAGAAGAATGTGAGGCTTAAAGAGTTTGTACAGCTTACATAAGATCACAAAACAAGTGGTCAGTGGTAGAGCTGGGATTAAAACCAAGGTCTTCTGAATTTGAAACCCAAGCTCTTAGTGGCTAAAAGGCATTACACTGCTTTTCATTTCAATTTGCAGCTGAGTAGTGAGATGCTTATGTGCCTGTCCCTTTATTATTCAAGTGTTCAAATCTTTTTATCAAAGAAATTGAAATGATGACTTTGTATGAAGATTTCTCTACAGTCACACACTGGTATTCCATCAACACAACTTTTGGGAAACACGTCTATGCACCCTGGGATCGCTACCGTTGATATTAGAAGTACACCCATTAAAGTCTGTGAGTCCAACCACTTGCTGTTCACTAAGTGTGAGAAGCGTCCCCCTTTCCTCTAGACCTGTTAGCTCTTAAGTAAAGGAGTGACTCTAGGTCTTTCTCTGACACTCTCTCATAAGCCAGGTTTTATCCCTCCATAGCAATCATTTTTCAGGATGACTATTTTCTAAACCAAAAACTGTTTGAAACTAAAAGTGTCCTGTTGATAATTATACAAGGACAAAATGTTCAAAACAGGTTGTCCTGAGCAAACTCGTATGCATGGTCACTCTATTTATTTACTTAGTGGGTTGAATATTTCAATTCTGTCTTCCCTTAGGGACTGTAAGTCCTAGAGAACAGGGACCAGATTTATTTCTGTTCTTCATTTTATCCTCAATGCCTAGTACAGTGTCTGGCACTCAGTTAATACTCAATAAATACTTGATTAATGAGTAAATATAAGTTAGTGAGTTATTTTACATGGTGGTAAGAAGCACGGTTGGTATTCTTACAGTATATGGTAATATTCACAAGTAACTATCTTGAAAAATAATGGAATTATGAAATAATTTTAATTGTTGAAATTAACCCAAGCTAAGGCAAAATGAACACATCCAAATAAGATTAGCACCAATTCACGTGGGGCTGTTTTTAGAATGATGAGGCAGGTATTTCTTTGGGCACAGTACAGCCACAAGCACTTGTTACGGCAAGTCAGAATTTCACTTCATCCAATTTGATCTTGTTTCTAGAGCCACAGGCTGAGTCACCTCTAATATGTAGTGTAATTTATTACAGCACTATACACTGAAAACCTATGGCCCAGAATTCTGTAAACATTAAAACACATTCTTTACTTTTAGAAAAAAACTATTATTGAAATATTTAGAAAGCCATGGAAATTACCTACAATCCATGATCTTGCTAAAAGAGCTAAAACTATTGCATGATTCCAAGTAAACTGATACATAATTTTAAGAACCTTATCTGTAAAAGCCAATATTTCCATTGAACTCTTACTGTGCTACTTTGTCATCTTCAGAAGGACTTATTCCAGTTGTTGATGTTGTTATTTCTAATATAAACAGATAATATCATAGTTTTACTTTAGAAAAAAAACGACTTTAAATGCAAATGCTCTTACTACTTACCAAACTATGACTCTGAAGCAAAAATAGGTTGAATTTCTTATTAACTTGCAAATGTTAGCCTTCTTAACTTGTCTGAGCTACTTGAAAGCAAAATAGGCACTACACAAATAGATGTAAAGATTGTCCTGATTGTAGGCTCGTAATTAGGCCATTAATAAGAACTAAGTGTCAGTGAGCACTTTTCCTGAGAAAATATGATAAAGGTGGCACTGAAAATCTGGCATACTCACAGTCCCACTATCTGGTTCAGAAAAATCTTGACTGAATTGAAGCAGAAAAACAATTTACCACATCACTAGTTGAAACAGGATGTTCAGCTCATCCAAAGTCTACTTACTGTACATTTGACTCACTCCTCCAAGAGGCTTGGAAATCATTCACAGTCAGATAACTAGTTATCCAAAGATAGGCTGACAAGCACAATGTGGGAAAGGGAGATGCTTGTACTGATTTAGCTCCAGCCTATCATGGTTGAGCTGCTCAAATTCTAAGGGAGTAAAAAGATAAGGAATAAGCGATACGGACCAGAACTTAGTTTATAATTTAGAAGAGAGAGGGTCCAAGGCATGAAAAATCCTAATTAAAGATGTTCTCTTCATGTATCTCACATTCTCAAATCTCTTTGACAGTTTTGAAAGGGAAATATCTTTTCTCCTAAAATTCAATACGTTAAAACATCTGTAGCACATACCCTTTGGAAGTTGATTATTAGAAATATCTGTTCATGACTTTATGAATTTCAAAACCTTTTACAACTGTGTTAGATAATGTACTTAATACTACTAAAACGGAAAGAATGTTAGAGATTAAATGTTGAAACAAAAAGAAATAGAATCAAAACACTGGGTCTTTACTTGAAAGGCTTTCTAAAGAGGCTGATCAATGGAAAGATATTCAAATATGGAAATCAATCCAGCTGTCAGGAAAGTTTCACCCCTGTCCTTTAGAAAAGGTTAATAAGAATTTATTATTAATGGCCCTGAACTTACAGTTCCAAATGAAATGTGAATAATAGTAGTAAGCCAGGTACATCATTTGAGAAGTAAAGTAATGGCATGGGGTTATTTCCAGGGCAGTAAATGGCTATTATCACATCGCAGTGCAAACAGAACTAGAAAATACTTTCCTCACTAGATGAAAGACAGTTTCTCAAAGATAGCCCTGAAGCACTCAACCTCTTTGTATTACCAGTGGGCATCTAGACTCCTGGAGAGTAACTGACCAGCATCTAAGACACTCCCATGGCATGGCTACGTTGATGTGCCACGGCCATATCATGGGTAAAATTTTACAGTCTGTTCTTATTCTAAACAATTCAGCTTATATTTGCTCACAAAGCACATTTTTCTGAATACTCTTTATTAACACTAATATGAAGTTCTAGAAAAAAAAAGTATATTCTGCTGAGTTCTAATCTTCTATTACTTCATTTCTGTCCAAACCATATACATTCAAAAACCACATTATCTTACTGTCATCATATATTATGTAAGATTTTGTACTACTTAAGTCATATACCTGTTATATTGCTAGTCATCAGTTCTTTGGACAGTAATCAATATGATGAGTGATATAAGTGATTTCAGATGAGGGATTTGGTGATGAATATGAATTTTATCTCTTCTTTCTTCCCCTGGCTACACTTTTGTAGAGTTATTCATCACCATTGAAACAGAAGGCTATAACATTCCAGGAAGGAAACAAAGAGTCTCCGGAAGTTACAAATCAAAAAATGAGCTCTCACAAACTTTTAAGCATCCTCTACTTAGAGAATTAATATCTACTAATATTAAGCTATATCCTTCCCCACTGAGCTTCTTTACCACTAAGGTGAGGTCATATTTAGAAAATAGCTTTTTCTAAATTAAAAATAAAACTTTCTCCTTAGGACAGAAAGCATGAGTGATTCATCTATTTTAACTTGGTTCTTCAGAAAGTCAGTAAATGATGAAAGTATTGATGTAAAGAAAACTGGTTCTAAGAAGAGTACAGATCCCTTGTATTTGAAACACATAGCAGCTTTTGAAAATAGATAATGTAAATTTTAAAAATATTATTTTTTCATTGTGTGTAAAGCTACAGGATAGGATTTTCATTTTTGATCAGTCAGAAAGTCAAGTGAGTATAAATAAGTCTAAATTTCTACACACTATGACAACCCATGGTAGAGGGTTCCCCGAAGTGTTGACTTCCCAAGACCTCTAAAACAACAATGTAACTGCCTGCTGCCATTGTAAATAGGACCTCCAAAGTCACAAATGCTTTGATAAGACAGGGCCTCTCAATGCTGTACTGCTGCCCCACTCAGCACTATACTGCCTGAAAGACCTATTGTAAGAAAAAGAATATAATTATAATGATTGCTCAGCTTCTTCAAAAGGACCTTCAAAGTTTGTACTAATTAAGCCTTACTTACTAGTTTGTTTCGTCACTGCATGACAAGAAATCCAAGCCCTCCAGTTCATCCCTCATTTACAAACACATCTATACACTCTCCATACTGACCTAGTTTCTGCCCTTCCCTACCTTTCAAACTCTACCACTGTGCTACATTGTATTCTCAACCTCTTCCTTAAATTTGTCTTCACCTTCTTATAATTGAAAACTGGCTATCCATGAAAAATCTATTTGTCCTTCAGCAAATAGAGTTCAGGACTTTTTTTTCCACCCACATACTACAGCACTCAGAAATGTCCTCCTTATTCCTCTCTTCCGGATAATTGGCATTTTATTCTTCCTTAAAAGCTCTAGCTTCCTTCAAGGACATTCCATCAACCCTCTCACCACTAGTCTTCCTTGTTGCACTCTTATGCTGACCTCTTTGCCATCACTAACCTTTTTTTTTTTTTTTTTAATTTTAGTCCCTGGATTATACCTTTACTCTGCTTGTCATCATCCATATAAGATTACCTAGGCAACTCCAACCTCCAGCAGTTTAATATTCTAACCCATCTCAGCCAACATAAATCATCAGTAAGTATACCACAATCAAAATATTAATTTCTAGCGTCCCACTTTCAGACCAAAATCTTTTCTTTCTAGTTTACTTACTTTAGGACCCTCACATCCATCTTTTTCCCCACTGATACCTCCAATCATTTGACTATCCTCACTTGTATTCGTTTTCTATTGCGGCTGTAACAAATTACCACAAATTTAGTGGTTTAAAATAACACCTATTTATTATCTCAGTTTCTGTAGGTCAGAAATCTGGGCACAGTATGGCTTAGTTGGTTCTCTGCTAGAGTCAACCAAGGCCCAAAGCAAGGTGCTGGCAGGGCTGCCTTCCTTGCTGAAGGCTCTAGGGATGATTCCACTTCCAAGCTCATTCAGGTTGCTGGTAGAATTCTGTTCCATGAAGTTCTAAGACTGAGATCCCTTTTCCTTGCTAGATGTTAGCAGGGCTTGTTCTCAGTTTCTGGAGGCCACTCACATTCCTTGGCTTATGGCCCACTCTCTCCATCTTCAAAGCCAGCAAGAGCAGGCCAACTCCTTCTCATTCTTCAAATCGCTTTGACTCCCCCTCTACTTCATCTCTCCTCTGCTTCTAGCCAGAGAAGTTTCTAAACTCTTAAAGGCTTATGTGATTAGATTGGGGTCACCCAGATAACCCAGGAAGATCTCTCCACGTCAAGGTCTGTGATCACAATTACATCTACAAAGTTCCTTTTGCCGCATAACATAACATTTCCAAAGATTCTGGGACTTATGGTATGGATGTTCTAGAGAGGCTGTTATTATGCCTTCCTCACCACTTTTCAATGTCTATAATTGCCCTCATTTCTTTTCCTTTCCCTTCTTACCCAGTTTAGATTTTATGAAATATCACTATAGCCCACTCCTCTGTAAAATTCCTCCATCACTTTATTCCTTTCCCCTTATTTGCTTAGAAAAATCCTAATTCTGGCTAAGTCCAACTTTACTCCAATTCCATATCTTTATCCAACAATCTGAACATGACTGGAGAATTAATAGTAGTATATATCTCATTTTAGTCCAATTCTTCCAGCCACCCTCTAGGTATTAGTCATGAATACAGTTTTTCACTCTTCAAGACAACTATTTCACATCTTTTCCATTCTCCTCAATCTTTTAACACTCTCCTCCCCAATTCCTTCTCAGCAGATGATCTTGTTTCTAATT
The DNA here is from genome assembly GCF_963455315.2 of Globicephala melas. NCBI lineage: Eukaryota > Metazoa > Chordata > Mammalia > Artiodactyla > Delphinidae > Globicephala > Globicephala melas. Next base: position 63,334,505 of record NC_083322.1, read on the forward strand.
TTACTGAAAAAAAGCAGGAAATGTTCCCATATTTCCACCACCACATTTAATCTATAGCCGTGTGTTTTACTTCCATGAAAGTTGATGAATTTTCTATTCTCCTTCCGTTCTCTTATCTAAGGCCACTAGTGCACTGGATCAAATACTCTCCTTGCTTTATCAAGGAGATAGCTTACACAATTATCAATCCTTTTCCCACATCATAAATTTCCCCATTCTTTTGTATAATCCAGTCAAAATACAAGCATGGTATATTATCTCCCATTTTAATACCTTCCCTTAATCACTCCATTTTTCTGCTTCCATTTATAGAAAACTTTATCAAAAGAACTTTCTGTACCTGCTATCTCTTCTTCCTCACTTCTTAATTCACTATAATCAGGCTATTGTCCCTTCTCTTTCATTGAAACCACTCTTTTCTTCATCATCAGTGACCTCAATCTTGTTAAAGCCAATGTTCAGTTCTCTGTTCTCCCTGTACCTAGTCTCTTGACAGCAACTGACATTGTGGACCATTTTCTCCTTCTTGAAACACTTTCTTCCTTTGGCTTCCAAGACACCACTTCCCACTTTTCCTTGTAAACCACACTTACCAGTCCTCTTTAATCCCATGGTGTGAATTCTTCTCTCTTTCTCAACTGCTAACTATTGGAGAGGCCCAAATCTCAGCAGTTCTGGGTCCTCTTCTCTACTGTCTATAAACTCATTGTCCAATCTCATTCGATCTCATGATTTTAAATAACACATATGTGATGACTCACAAATCTTCAGCCTCAATTTTCCTCCATTTAATATCCAATTACCTCTTCTCCTCTGTATATAAACGGCATTTCAAACTTAACAAAACCAAAACCAAACTCTTGTCTTTATCCCCTGTGGCAGAGGCAACTAGCAGTTTACAAATAGCGATTATCTCTTTTTCCTTAGTCGTAAGATCCTCTAATTTTCAACAGGGCATATGGTTACCTAGAATCAAGACTATATTTCTCAGCCTTCCTTGCAGTTGGATGTGGTTATTTTGTTAAAGTCATGCCAGTGGCATGTAAGTAGAAGTATGTTACTTTTGGAAAGTGCCATGTGCAACTTCTGGAAGTTGTCCTTAAAGGGAAGGAGGATACTTCCTTGCCCCTGGTCATGCCAACCTTAAAAAGATTTCTCCACAGATATAAACTTTATTACTGGATTACACTGCCATATGGAGAGGAAGTTATGCTGGAACATGGCCTCTTGACTTGAAGAGTCAAGCTTTACTTGACATGGTAAAAGAACAGTTGACTTATTTTCCATTGAATTATGCCCATCATCTTCCCTCAACTAGCAATAACCCAATAACCTGGATCAAATATAAATTAAATCCTATTTTCTAAAATTCTAAAATCAGAATTTTAAGCAAAAGTATAACCATAATCCATCCGCTGTCAGTCCATCACTCTGTAAACATCTCAGAGAGTTCACTGAGTGTGTAACACTGGTTTGAGTACAGCAGCCCCTTACTTCAGTGAGTATCCTGGAATAGCTAAGCAAAGAATGAAACCCTTCAAACTTTGGAGTTACAAGGAAGGTGACCTATCCATCTGTGGTCTCAGTGCTGAAGAGGCTAAACAACTCCTGGATGCTCAAAGAAACTGTCACGTGTACTACTCTCACATGTATCTATAAATTGAACATTCCACTGTAACTCTTCCACATCTCTGGGGCATAGCTACCAACTGGATATCTTTCTTTATGGACCATACAAAGGATACAACTGATCACACTGGCTTTTTCCAGTAGATAGTTTAGCAACACCATGGAATTCTGCATGTGCATTTCTATGTGTTAATCTTATTTTCCCTTTATTGCTCTGCATTTTTATAGTGCTCATTTCCTCTATACTTATTTTATCCTTTTGTATTGACAGTATTTTTGTGGACCACCTAAAATTCTTTGTGGAATAGGGCTGAAATAATTAGGCAAATGAAGTAAAATTCTCTTGTCTGGAATGGGTTAACATGGCTTCCAAAGTACTCAGCAGGAAGTAGGTATGTGGATTCAAGGTTGACAGTCTATTTTTAGATGACTACTTGGCTCTTCTTTACCACACAAGTAAGATTCTAATTTCAGGAAGGCTCTCCTTTGCTTAAATTTAATTGACTATGCATTGTCATCCTTTTGTATTAATCTCTGCTTTTAAAATGTGTTTCAAGATGGCTGACTGATTGCACCACTGAGACAGAGACCTGCTATCTGGAATAGGTACTTCATAAACCAATCACTTCTAGACTTTTCAGGCCATCACAGTCATTTTCTCATATAGAAAAGCAAACAAGCCTTACCAAAGCCTTTCCATAAGTAAAGGCTGAAATTATTCAGAACAGATGAGGTTCACTTGGAGCAAGCCTGGCATAAACAGAGAAGCCCGAAAGGGTGATGTAGCAAATCAGCAAGAAGAATATGAAATGATGCTGCCGTTTATCTGTTGTATAAATAATAAAAATTATTAAAAAGAAACTATGCAATAAGTGGTAGCATTGTTTCCCTTATATGTAGAGCTACTGATGAAAGTAGACATTTTGAATCTTCAAGGGTGACTTTCAAACAACATTTGAATGAAAAGAAACAAGAGCAAATGAAAGGACTGCCATGACTCCTTTTCCCTCAAACCTAATGTTATCACAGAGAAGAGAAAAAAACAGAACCGTCACCCATTTTTCTTTTCCTTTCATCTTTATATCATATTATCTAATCACAATTTCCACACATTTCGAAGATTACATATTAGTATCTGTATACCTTTCAGATATTAGAAAGTCAAGCACGGGTCTACATTTTGTACATACAATGTTAACTGATGTGGGAGAGCAATACCATCATGACCTCATTCATATGGTAACTTTTTACATGATACAGACACTTTCTAGGGCAGCTCAAAATCTAGTAACTCAAAATAATTATGCAATAAAAATACACCTCCAGGTACATCATTTATTTCAAAAACAGAAAGCAGGATCTCTGAATGAACTTAATGTCTTAGGAGGTGATTAAAAAAATTAACTCTTTAAGTGGAATTTCTCTGCCTGTCATAGACAGCAATTCAATTCATGTGACAGTTTTGTATTATGTCAATCTGGCTAAGCTGAACTACAGTACATTTCCTAGAATTCTCTGTCCTGTATGTTTCCTGTTAGGGTGGGCCTCAGAGATTCTTGTGTGAGATTTGGATGGCATGTGTAAAGAGCAGTCTTTTTCTAACTCATCCACATTACCATCGATTGACTGACTCACCTTGGTGTGAGGCAGCATTTAAGCCTGCAAGTACTCTACCTCCTCTTGGATCCTCCTTTAGCTTCTCCAACTCCTGGGTCAGGTGTGTGTGCTTAGCTTCTTGACAAAGGGCCCCAGCTTATTCAGGACCTCCATACTACCAAAATCAGAGACAACAAGAACTGATGTACTTCAGTCCATCCTCCCAGACTCCAGCTCATCCTTGCAGGCTTTAGCTCACTTTTGATATCTCCACTTTATATCCATCTCCCCTCATATCTGCCTGCTTCACGAACTTCAAGCTCCAAGGTCAGACAAGGACCTTAAAGACAAAGACCTTAAAGAAATTGCTTAACCAGCTCTAAAAATTGTGTAACGTCAAATTCCTATAACAAACACCAATCCCTTGATACACATGTGTATACATCTCCTAGTGTTTCTACTTCTTTAATTGAGTGGTCAGTGATAAAGCACAATCTCATATATATGTCATTTAATACAATGGTTCTAATTCCATCACCCACTATATATGGGTCAGCCGGCCTAGAATGAGAGGAACAGTCTCATTTACCTTCAGTTGCAAAGCACAAAAGGAAATACTGTGTAGTTCTGAAATTGCCTCTTTTCTCCTTTTCTCCTTTTAAACCTTAAACCTTACACAGTTCCAATCCAAATGCTTTGGTGACCATTAAACTCCTGTCAAGTCCCTGCATAATTCTGGACTGTAAACACTTCCTCAATTTTGGATTTCCCTTCTGTCTTGGCCCCACAGAGATCTCATGAGGACAGCTCCATCATTCCTCCACAAGAAGAAGGGAAATTTGTGCATATTATCCATGCACTAAGAAATTTCTTCATTTGGGACGAATATATATATATGTATAAATATAAATACATACATGTAAGGTTTGTCCATTTTATTGTATCCATACTATATCTCAATTTAAAAAAACATATTTTATGTTCCAGTAATACCCACACCTGTATTTTAACAAAATGCCCTGAAAGAACAGGGTCACACCAAGGGGCCAAGATCAGATTTTGGCATAAATTAGGTCTTCTAGTATGTCTGCTCATCATACACAATAGGAAGAAAATAACCATATCATTTTTTTCCAAAAATAATGGCTGTATTGGCACCTTATAAAATCAATATGTGTTCATGGTAAAAAGAATAAATGCAAGCAATTTAGGAAATTTTTTAAAAGAACAAAATGCCACCACCCAACAATAATCAACAACTTGGAAAATGTCATTCTGGATATCTCTCAATGTATACATACATACATACATACACACCTACCAAAAAAATAGCTACCTAAATAGTGAGATAGATAAAACAGTAATATAATAATGGGATCCTACTATAGTTATATAAAGAGCACTGACTTAGCTTGAGTACAAATCCTCACATTCTCAAGTGAGCAAGTTAAATACTCTTTCTGTGTCTCAGTTTTCTCACAAGTAAAATTAGAAAAAAAGGTAGAACATTTTTCATAGGGTTGTTGTCAGGATTAAATTAATTATTAGCTGTAAAACACTGAGAACATATAGTCAATAAATGTTCATTATTATTTGGTAGGGGAAGATATTTTAATCTATAAGACTTGAATATAGGAAAAAGAAACTTAAGAAATGGCTGATTGCTTCTTTAATACAAGTTCCTAAAGATCTCTATAACCAAGAAGAAAATTGTTAAAAGATATCAATGTTGTAGTTATTTCTGTATATGTTTCTTTTAAGACAGTATTGATGATAGTTTGTCAACAAGAAAATGGGGGTGAGGATAAGCACAGATATTATTATATGTTAGTTACATTATAATTATATATTCATTTTATTTTTATATTATTTTATGTTATTATATTATTTTTCTACATCAAAATTTGTAAGATTTTTTTCTGTTCTGTACTCATAATTCCCCCAGTTAAATGTGGCTCAAATTTAAGTGGATTCAATTATCATGACCAGTCATTCTACTGCTTTTTCATTTCTGAGTTCTTTATTTGGATTTGTCTCTTGATGAGTTGAATTTCAGTTTATTCATTTACTGTAGAATAATTTGGGGGCTTTAAATCCTCTGAGTTCTTCCATGTTTGAGATTCTTTCCTATTGTCTTAACTCCAAAATAAATACTTAACTGAATATAAGTAATATTCTTTGATCATAGTTCTCCTTCTTCAGAAATCTTTAGATGGTCCATTGTCTTCCGACATTGAACATGCTTGGAAAAGACTAAAAGAAGCTACTATACAGGGAAATTTTCCTTTAAAATTGTGCTCATTGTTTTCAGTTCGTTTGTTGACTTCTGTACTTCTGGAATACCAATTAACTTTATATTTTATCTTCTTCGTCTGTCCTTCATATCTGTAAACTGTCTCTATCTTTGCTAAGTTTTTATTATTCCTTCTCCTTTCACTATGATCATCTTTCCTCTATGTTGATGATTTCATTTTAGCTGTTTATTCTACTTCTGCTGTTTCTAATTTGTCAGATCTGTAATGGAGTTTGCTGTTGTACTTATTTTATATCTGTTATTCTTTGATCTCACTTTGCTTCTTATTCTGTTGCTTCTCATTATTGTTTAATTCTATTCCTCTCATTCCATTGTATTTGAGTTACAGAATTTATATCGTATCTTGGGAAGTCTTCTTTTGTTTCTTGAGTTTTGTTATAGATTGATTGGGTTATTTGATGGGATTAAATAAAAAGATGTCTCTTTTTATTTAATCTTTTTGTGATAGCATGTTTGCATAGTCTCCCTATATCAATGCTTCAATCAATGTGACTTTGCAACTTCTCCCAAGAAGAGGTGGAATCTATTTCCCCATTCCTTAACTTAAGACAGGACGTGTGGCTTTTCTGGTCAAAGACTAGCCCTCAAGAAACTTTGTACACTTCTGATTCCTCTCTTCCACCTCTGTCCAGACATAATATGAACAAGCCTGGGCTACCCTGCTGGGGGATGAGAGACCACATGGAGTTGAGATGAACAGTCCCATCTGAGCCATCTTAGACCAGTCAATCCCCAGATGATCTGGCAGCTGACAACAGACTGAAATCTGAGCCCAGCTGAATTCAGAACTGCCTAACTGAGCAGAGGCCAAACTCCAGAATGGTGATTTAAATTAATGCTTGTTATTTTAAGCCACTAAATTAAGGAGGTTTGTTGTGGAAAAAAAATATGACTGATACAGTCTCCACGCTTTTACATTTCATCCTGCTGAGACTTAAAACATTGGCTTATTTATCCAGAACTCCTGCTTTCTCTAATACAGTATGAGTAAATCATCCTTTACGCTTTCTTCTTTATCTGCAACAATTGGCCCCTTCTATACCCCTGTTTCCACCTCTCCCACACTTTTATAGGAATGCTGGCTACTACTTCTTGTCTATTCTGCTGCAGTCTGAGGGCATGAAGATGGGGTAGCATTCAGTTCAGAGAACATTCAGCATTTGCTGAGTTTCTGGACTTGCTTCCTTCTTCTGAGATGTCATAGATGCTGTATATCAAGCCCATTCACACTGTAAGGTTTTCATCTCACTCTTATGGGCTTCAGCTCATTCTCCTAACACTGAGAACTTCTTGCCCTCCTAATGAGTACTGATTTTTCAGAGGTAGATAGGAATGTCTACTTAATTTTTATTTTTACTTTCGAATATTTTTCCCTGCCTTTTCACCAGGTTGCTTATTCACCTTAAAAGACCATTTCTCTCCAAATTGGGTCATTAGAGAAAATTTTCAGTTTCATTATGTATGTTTTTTTCTGCCATACAGAGAGCAGGTGTTTGGGGTCAGAGGCTAGGCTGTACCTCACCAGAATTGTCTTCTTCCTCAGCTGCCACTTTTTAAAATTTATATCCTGATGTTACACCTCTTTTCCTTAATTTTTGGCTACTTGTAATTTGGAGATTATTTCTCCCTACCAATTTTCATTTATTTTTTAAGTATACTGTTGAGAGATATTTTACTTTGTTTCATCCATAAATTGGTCATATAGGTATCCCATTACACAAGGTTATACACAGAAACATCATATTACTCTATGATTCTTCAGAGAAGTAAAACCCAGAAGTATAAAACTCTTCATAAGCCTGAAAAGGTGAATCTGTCACTTCAATTGTATAGTTACTCCTGCCCTAAAGATTGTTACCACTTACAAGATTGTTGAAAGGCTTGTGATTCCTAACTGGGTGACTGACAACACTTAAAACAAGTGCTCACTGTTGGAGAGGTCTAAAATTCACAATCAGGGTGAACTGTTCTAGGAAGCCAGCTTGAGGCATAAGGGATTCTTAAACCTGCCCAGGTCTTTTTCTTTGTTCTCCTAGCCAGAACACTTCATGATGAATAACTTGTTCTCTGAGACCTAATGCTTCCTGTGCTTCCTTTGTCCTCCTGCTTAAAAGGCTTTTATGTTGGAGAATCCCTCAAATCCTGCCTTTTTTTTTTTTTTTTTCCTTCTCAAAGGAGGGCTTCTGGAGACACTTACTTTTAGCTGAAGGGGTTTTGTATTTGCAGCCTATTTTGTGGCTAAAGATATAATAAATTAGTGACCTCCTTTTCCTTATCTACTATGTAGAGTTTATTCAATTTAACTTTTTAATATAAAACTGGTATGAACTAGAAGAGGGCAGAGAAGGGTTAAAGAGTCCTGCTGGGCACCCACAAGTTAGAATCTCCAAATGCGTGTGGAACTTTACAAATCAAGAGGAGAAAGACTTTAAATGGAACCCTGAAGAGAAATATCAAAAGCCCCCTCGCTTCAATCTCTCCTTCAACAAATTTTTACTATTATGTCTTATAGGTTTCAATGGTACAGGGATAAAATTGGGAGGAATTTTGGAAAAATATTATAATGAAGACATGAAATAGTACATAAATTCTCTGTGAAGTTTTCATTTTCAAGTCAGACCAGAGTTGTCACATTGCCTGTTCTTGTGCTGTCTCAGTTGGACAGCATACAAATTATCCCTAGGATCTCAGCGAAGCTTTCATAAAAAAGAGGATGGGATAACATTAAGATTCAGGAGCTTACACCCCCATCCATGCACTATTTCTAAAAAAAAAATCAATGTCACTTTTTACTGTAACAGTAGTAACCATCCTAAATAAAGGAACACATATATTCCCAACATAATCACTGAAAAGAGATAGGAAAAATCTGAAAGCATCATAAATGAAATAATTTTCCAATTGCTCTTCTCTCTAGTTCAGTATATTACTTAATTGCAAAGGTAGTCATAGGAGATTTCAGTTGGTTTTCTATACTCAGCCTCCATTCCTTCTGATTTTGCTTTCCAGACCCATTCTTACACCTTTACATACAGCATGGTCTACTACCTCTCCCTCTCCTGTCTAAGAAGTGGTGAGTATGAAACCCAAACTTGGACAATCAGATTCTCCTCCACTCCAAACTCAGAATTCAAATCTTAAGTATAATGGCATAAAAACCAAAATCAGGTAGCTTTCATTACCCCAAAAGAAATTTTAAAGCATGTTTCACCTCGGCAGTTTTAAAAACTATTGATGCCTGTGTCCACCCAAGAGACCCTTTTAATTGGTCTGGAGTGTGGCCTGACCATCAAGACTTTTAAGATTGCTGAGGTTATTGTGAATTTCAGTGAGAACTGAGAACCACTGCTCTAGGTCACAAGAGACCCAGTTTGTTCCTACTGCCTTGATCTATGAAATGCCCTGATTCTTAACTCCTCAAAAGCTGGTTATTCAGCTTTTTCTTTCATACTGTAAACAACCATATATTATTCCAATAAATACTGCCTACATTAACCAAACTCAGTTTCTGTTACTGTAAATGCAAGAGCCATAATTGTTATAGTGCTGAGGACAGTTTATACTGATAACATTTTGGAAAATATCTTCCTAATAACTCCATCCCTCTAAAACTAAACTCTCCTCCACCATTCATAGATGGTTGCACAGAGTATTTACTGTCCAGGGCGCTTGGCCAAGGAGGGAGTGGGGACTATAATTTAGTCTACAATCTTCTTGCCAAGCCATGTATCTTAGCAAGGGACTGCATCTGCCCAGAGGAAAAGACACTCTTTTCTTAAAAAAATTTATACAGAGGTACCATCTGCTTTTCAAGCCATAAGCCCATGGAACTAATCTGCCAAAAGAGAGTGCCTTTTTCTAATTTGCACAAAGAAGACATAGGAGAGTGGCCCTGACTATCCACTTTCTAACATGATCAGTCATTTTTTTCTCTTTTAAACGTCAACACTTAGAATGCCTTATCCATTTAAAGACCCTAACTCTCACACTTTCAAGATCTGCCTCGTGACTACTTTTCTTAGTTTTAGGTAAGAAGAAGAAAATTTTTTATATTATTCACATATTTATTTCAAGATTTGATTGTTAATTATATATCTGTTTTCACAGTGTCTAGAAAGAATTTTGATTCACATGAGGAGGGTAAGTGTCTCACCTGATCATAGGGTCAGAAGTTGTGGAATCAGGAAGTAAACAAGTTAAGAATCATAACATCTATCTACTAATTTAAAGCAGTGTTGGTATGTTGGGTGTTTTTCTTCCCCACCCTAGGTGAAAATATTGATAAAGAAAAATGAAGTATTGATTTACTTGTCCTTAAAAAATATTAAAACTTTTCACTGAATTTAGACAGTTTTTAAAAGATATAGTATTTATTAAAACTAAAAATGTTTGCTTTCAAATGATTTAGCATGATTGAACAGTTTCAACATATTGAGCCAACTGGCAGATGTGAGTTTGAATATATTCTCATAATGATGAGTTTCTCATACCAAATTCTTAAGCAGCCTCATAATGAAAATTAATAGAAGATTCTCAACCATAATATGTATTACACACCCAGCCATGATCTGAGAGAGGTGGAACTTTAAGTACTTCAGAGGTTGATTATTATCAACTTCTGCTTGCATGAAGATTTATATCATTGGCACACAGGATTTTATTCATCATTTCTACAGGGGGTAATTTTCCTTTTACAGATTAACATGGCCAACAGAAGTTTTCCTTTCACTTGCTTTATTTGATTTAAAGTTTATGTTTTACTAATCTCAGTATAAAACTTTAACAGATTAAACTGGTTTTATAAGATTACTGTAGATTACTAAACAATCAAAACCATTTTTCCACATACAAAAGCACCCAATAGTGTTTGTTATTTGAGCAGATCAGCATGAAATGAAAAGTATGATCCTTTCACTTTAATGTTAATTAAGTCTTGCACAGAGTTCATAGACATCTGAGAGAAGGAAACACATCAACCAAAGAGTAGTGTTTACATAAGATATATGGGAGATACAAGGTGAAAATAACTGAATTCATGGATTTAGGCCTTAGACCAGCCCTGTGGTTTTATGGAATCCTGTGGAGGAGTCTTTAAAATAATACGCAGAATAAGAAGAATTGTGATTATTAATAAACTGACATTCAAAAGGTATTGTTTAAATTGCTACCAAAGAGTCATGATCTCTTGTGTAGCTGTAGGATGGTTGGCCCTGATTCAAGTTCATAAATTCCCATTGAGCTCTCATAGGATAGAGCCTAATTCCCATCAAAAACCAATTGGAGAGCTTCCCTGGTGGCGCTGTGGTTGAGGGTCGGCCTGCCGATGCAGGGGGTGCGGGTTCGTGCCCTGGTCCGGGAGGATCCCGCGTGCCACGGTGCGGCTGGGCCCGTGAGACATGGCCGCTGAGCCTGCGCGTCCGGAGCCTGTGCTCCGCAACGGGAGAGGCCATGACAGTGAGAGACCCACGTACCGCAAAAAAAAAAACCAAACAGTTGGAGAGGTCTGATATTTTTTAGGTCTAATATTATTTATGATCAGTGAAAAGAAAACTGAAAATATCCCACAAAATAATCAATCCCTCACTCAAGGTCTAAGATGATCTATTTTCACAAAACACATTAACCATATCTTATGGTACTTGGTGAACAATACCCCTTTGCGATTTCAATGAATCTATAATCTTTACAGTTTCCTTTAAATTTCTTATCACTAATATGGTTTAATGGAACTAGCAAACTAAATTACATGACTTATGCCAGTTTGTCATGGAGGTAATATTTACATTCATGTTAGTTTACTAATATTTGGACATCTGTATTTTGAATGAAACTATGTATGATAATTGATCAGAGAATCTCTCATTTTGTTCAGTTGCCACAGCAATCCCCTATAAATGTATTACTTGGAAAATCTGAAGAAAAACCCAATTATTTTACCATATTTACCCAATTATTTCTATCATATCATATCATATTGACCATATCTTTTGTGAAACTTCCTTTTTCCTTGGATTCTATCTTAAATACAGTATCCTTATGGCTCAGTTTCGGTATATATATATATATATATATATATATATATATATATATATATAAAAAACATAATACACCAAGGCTTCAACTTTCCCCTCAAGTCATGTAATTTCAAACCTTAGAGTAAGCTCAATCCCAATCAAATTAATATCATTTGAATTACTGTGGTTATTGATTAATATAAACCAGTTACCCTCAAATAGCAACTTAAAACGACAAACATGTATTATCTCACAGTTTCTTTGTGTCAGGAATCTGCATTTAACTTATCTAGGTACCTCTGGCTCAATATTTGTCATGGGCCGTATTCAGGCTAAGCTAGGTCAGCTACACCTCTGATCTCACTGAAAGCTCAGCTGGGGAAGGAGGGTAATGTGCTTCCAAGCTCACTCATGTGGTTGTTGGTATATATCAGTCCCTTGCTACACATGCTGTCCAAGGCAGCTAGCTTTTTGCAGGACAACCAATCTGAGGGCAAAAGAGAACACCGAGACGTAAGCCTAAGTTTTTATTAATATAACCTAATTTCAGAAGTGACTTCCTACCTCTCCTCTTGTATTCACTTCATTAGGAACAATGCACTAAATTCAGCCCATACTCAGTGGGAGGAGATTACTCACAGGCGTGAATCGCAGGAAGGGGGGATTATTAGGTGCTATCTAGAAGTTGCTTACCTCACTACTATTCTCAAATCCAAAATATTTAAATCTGAACTTGTGGGAGTCTCATCCCACATTAATAATCCTCCTGTTCCTCTGCAATAACACCCTTCTCCTTACCATCGAGGGTCAAAGATTCATATATGTTCACTCCTACTAAAACTCTGATATAACTTGCTGAGACTCAATTTTCTATTACATTTCACTTGGATGTGCCTTTCTCATTTCATAGACACCATCTTAACTCAGACCCCATCATCTTTTTCTTGATCAATTTAATTATCTTTACAACGGGGCTTATCGCTTAAATTCATATCTCACACTACTGCCTGAATACTTTTCCTACCACGCAATTTTATCAAGAACTGTCAATCTAAACCTTTCAGTTCCCCTATTGCCTACAGGACAAAAGTCCAAGCATCTTATCTGGACGTCAACCTGATTTTTACTTAATTCTCCCTATTTTTCTGAGTCAGTCCTGTATTGTAGCCAAATTAGCCCATTCACTGTACCCTGTAATGTTTTGAACACTTCTAGCTGTATATCTATGTCCTCACAGTTCTTGGATGACTTTTCAACAATTTCCAGTCCCAGCATCCTTCAAGATCCATTCAAATCCAATACCCTGTTCAATCACTCTGTACTCACTTATTAAAAATTAAAATACTTTTTCCCAGATACCAAGCACTACACGAATTAGTAATAAACATGAGTTATTTTAAGTTACTCTGCTCTGGATGTCTGTTATACAGAATTTCTGTGCCAATGGTTACCTAACTGATACCAGATCCAAATGCATATGTCTAGTAGGCAGCTATCAAATAATCAAGAGCTTAGGAGAGAGGCTTAGACTGTAAGCCATCCCTCGTCACTTCAGCTGAAACTGTTTTCCTTTCCTAGAATTCCTCTACACTCTGTGCCTAGACAGCTAATGTTATAATTATCACATCCAATCTCATATTGTGAATTATCTTTTTTAATTCATAGACTCCATATCCCAGCTAGATCATAAAAATTTAACTATGATTTTTTTTGTGCTTTGCATAGGTAAGCACTGAAGAAAAATTTATTAGATTGATGATTGGATAATACAAAAAAATATTTTAGTCTAAATCGCATCACATTAGTTAGCCTGTGAAGTTCTTACCATTCTGTTTCTTTTTAAATTTATTTCCCATTTATCATATCCAAGTAATTCTACCAATAAATACTTGAGCATCTCTTTTTTCCTAGAATGAATTGTCTGGTAAAGTTGCCCCATTAGAAATAATTAAATATCCAAATGACGTTACTCTTAAAATAGAAGTGTTAGTATAAAAGATTATTTAGCACTTCTATTAGGAAATAGGAATTTAACTGCCTTAACCATGAATATAAAGATATCGTCAAAACCTTATATACTTACAGCCAAATAAACAATGTCAAAGGATCAAAGTTTATGTTTATCTACAGACTCAGAATTTCAAACCAAGACTTTGCCACTTATGCATTGCAGAAAGTAAGGGGGAAAGAGTTCACCAGCCAGCAGCTGAGAATCCCCACACCACCCTTCCTGAAAGAATCACAATTGTAACCTGTAATTTAAATACACTGACACATTCCAACCACCTAGAGGGGTGGGATAGGGAAGGAGGGAGGGAGACGTAAGAGGGAAGAGATATGGGGATATATGTATATGTATAGTTGATTCACTTTGTTATAAAGCAGAAACTAACACACCATTGTAAAGCAATTATAATCCAATAAAGATATTAAAAAATTAAATAAATAAATATATTGACACATTCCAAGATTCCTTTCCAAATTTCCCTCATGATCTGCAGGGAAGGGAATCCTTGTAATACTCAGGGAAGATGAAACCTCAGATGCTCAGTGAGTTGCGGCAAAGAAACTTTTAAGACTTAAACCTGAAAAGAGCTATTTAAAAGGATACAAATAATATACATTTGGAAATCAAAATAATTAGTCACGAAAGCACCCTGGAATTATCAAAGAGTTACATTTGTCCAAAAGAGTAAAATACCGAGGATCTACAAAGAGCCACAGTGCTCATATTAGGAAATAAAAATTGAGAATTTGTTAAGTGAGATCTTTATTTTTTAGCAAACATGGCATGAAGTTCTATTTACGATGGATGGGCTGATTTTGTTAACATGAGCTAGGAAACCAGGAGATTAGGGGAGGCCCCTTCCCAGGTCCCAACGGTGAAATGATAGGTTTGAATTAATCATTGTGGACACATTACCCTTGCCAGCGATTGGTTCAGGAATGAAAAGGTAAATAAGTCCTAGGTGTTAAATGTGAATTTCTTGGTGACTTAAGGGCAATTTTTGTGGTCAGAAAAATAATTCATATATTTACTTTGATTTTTTTAAATTATAATTCATTTTATTAAAGTTACATATTTAAAAAAACTAGTTTTCCTTAAGCTTTCAGCTTATAGATTTATTATAATTACAATGATACTCTAACAAGTTTTAATAATGGGTTTTAGAGACCATTTGATTAATGTTTGGCACCATTTACAAACTTAGTTAAGCAACTTCAAACATTTTAATCTGTATTTATAAATTAAATGTATTTAAATGCATTCAAATTTTAAAATACTTAAATTATTTTAATACAAACTATTTGAGTTCAAAAATAACTCTTTTATATTTAATAAATTAAACTTATTAGTATGATGAATATGTTCTCATGAATGTTTCAACATTGTACATAAACCTAGTAATATTTTAATGTAAAACACGGATCAAAATTGATAACTTAATTTTATATTTTAAATCAGAATAACCAAGCTGATTTGTAAGTCTAAGTCTACTGAACCAAGTTTCTTAAAAATTACAATTACATAAAACATCAATTATATAATACCATAGTTTGATTATCTTCAACTTTTTCACACTGAATTCTCAATCTCCCCAGGGTTGAAAGGTGCTTAACTATTTAGGTTACAGTTATGCCATAATAGGCAATTTTGAGGGATAACCTCCCCATCAGTGTGATTGCTTAACAACCATATATTTCACCTGTGTCACTGTTTTTGGGTTTTTTTCCCACACATCCTGATAGGGCTCCTGGTTCCTCTTTATAGTCTAAAACAAGAATTTTATAACTAAAAGTTGTTCTTGCACCTTGGAGTCAGCAGAATCTGTCTCCAGTTTACACACATGTAAATGATATTATTGCACTTTGCATTTTTTAGCTCTTAAGATATGAAAATGTTCTGCCTGTCCAACCCTAAAGATAATTCAGCTTTACACAATCTGATTTTCTCTTCAAACGTTCTCTGACTTTTAGGAACATATCACTTCCATGATATAAAATGATTTCTAGTAGAACCCTGGAGATTTCTCATGATATTGCCTGATTACTCAAGGTATTTCCCAAGATCATTAGACTGACACTGACCAGTGGCCTCTGAAGGGAAGCCTGCCATAGGCTTCTCCAAAAATAAGAGAAATGTACAGGAGGAAAGTAACTCTTCTTTAACTGGATGTTTTCCTGTCTACATGTGGTGCTTAGAACCCTAGGAGCCTTTTTGTGACTTTGAGGAGGCAAGCCTAAAACCTAGCAAACACATCAAGTTTGTCGAAGCTAAGTCTGGGGACATCCTACCTCTAAGCTTTTTAATCGAATAAGATAAAACATATTTTTTTGTTCAGCCACTTTAAGTTGGAGCTTCTGTCACTTGCAGCCCAAATCACCCTAACTAATAAAGTAATCCATTAAGACTTCCATATAATCAACAAGATTCAAAGTTACAGGGAACCATACTGGCAAACTCTACATATCAAGTAATACCACTAGTTTCCCACATATACATAGCAGTGTATCCAATGCAAAGGATTTATGAAGAATAGATCTCATGCAAAAAGGTTTTTATGGCATTTATTATCTAGTGGTTAAGCAAGAGTAATGAATACAATATAAACCAACAGAAGATAAAGAGTTTATATCAATAGTGTCTCAGTCTAAATACACAAGCAAATGGTCAGCAGGGTTACTGTGTGTTCCAGTTATCTATGGCTGCATAACAAACTACCCCAAAACTTAGTGGCCTAAAATGTCAGCAACATTTCTCTTACTTATGAAGCTGGAATCTAGGTAGTGTTCACAGGGACAGTTTGTCTCTACTCCACTCACCATCTGCTTGAAGGCAAGAGACTGTAATCAACCAAAAGCTCAGCATTCAGGAAGACCTGAAACATTTGAGGCCGGCACGGCTGGGGCTCCTCAGGCATCTTTCTCTTTCCCCACAAGCTCTCTCTATAGGGTCTCTAAAGTATGGTTGCTGGACCTCTTACAAGCTGCTCTTACAAGCTGCATGTAGAGAAAGAGAGAGAGAGAGAGAGAGAGAGGGAGGGAGGGAGGGAGGGAGGGAGGGAGGGAGGGAGGGGGAGAGAGAGGGGGAGAGGGGGAGAGAGAGAGAGAGAGAGGGAGGGAGGGGAGGGGGGGAGGGAGAGAGAGAGAGGGAGGGAGGGAGGGAGGGAGGGAGGGGGAGAGAGAGGGGGGAGAGGGGGAGAGAGAGAGAGAGGGAGGGAGGGAGGGAGGGGGAGGGGGGAGAGAGGGGGGGGGAGAGAGAGAGAGAGAGAGAGAGAGAGAGAGAGAGAGAGAGGGAGAGAGAGAGACACGGAGAGGGAGACGGAGAGAGAGACAGAGACAGAGAGAGAAATCACGTAACTTCATTTCCACTTCATTCTATTTGTCGAGGTAGTCAGAGGATCACCTGAATTCAAGGAGGTGAACTCTCCTGTACAGGCTCTACCTTTTGGTAGGGGAGTGACAAAAAGAGTATGTGGGACCAGAAGTATTAATGTACCCATTTTTGATACAATCTACCACACTGTGACATCATAGATATTCTTCAGTTGAATCAAAGGCTATTTCTTCAAAGAGGAGTTTTAGTCAAATCTTAAAGAATATGAGAGACCTGGCCTGTCACACTAAGTCTGTTATTTTAAGATAACATATTTTAAAGCAGTCATTTCTTAAGTATATAGTTTATATCAAGAAGCAACAAAATAGACAGTTCTACTTAGAAGTTCTCAATGGCTTCACTATCTTAATTTATAAATACCCAAACTCCAGTCCTTGTCCCCCTTGACATGTGCAAAATAATCTTAAAAGTAAACATTGTGGAACCTTTTTATGACACAGAATTTTACTAAATAAACACAAATATCTTCAACCTTTTAAACTTTTCCCCAGGCTTAGATGAAAATAAGCTATGAAATAAACTCCAGTGATTTCTAATACAGAGCAAAAATTAGCCTAAAAATTCTTTCTTTGAATTAAAATGCAAGCTCTTTTATGTCTGGGGCTTCTGTTGCTTCGTTCAGTACTCCTTTACAGTCCCCACCCTGCCTAGAGCACTGCTTTGCAAACAATAAACTGAATGCATGAATAAATAAAACTAGTATTTATAAGCACTTTTATATATTTTACCTCAAAATAACTTGTAATGTAAATATTATTATTATTGGTCCTATTTAATAAAATACAAAGGTGAGAAATCAGTAAATGAATTTCCTAAAGTCACAGAAATAGTGAAGTATAAGAAATGAGTTGGAACTCAAATACTTTTCTTATTCAAAAACCCATACGCTTTTCACTGATTATTGATATATTTTACATATTGTCATGACTTTCACTAGAGATTATTTCAGGCATGGATTTGTGCTTTGCTTGATCCTCACAAAATACCCCAAAGTAATCATTCTATATAAAACCATGATCCTCGCATGTTGCAGCCCCACTGTCACGATTACTGTTAAATTTTCAATTTCCTACGTATATAATCTTTTAGGTATTCATCTCCCATTTTATTCATTTATTAACAGTTCTAATATGGCCTTAGTGAATGTTTTTCAACACTAATACCTAGAATGCAACCAAAACTGCTTTTCAACCACATTTAGCTACAGTGATCAGATTATGCAGACATCACAACGTAAAGGTTAAAAAAAAATAAATGTAAAAGAAAGGGTCAATCCATTGTAGCACGTAAACTTAACAAAGCAATGATAAATATTTAACACATGGAAATATTAATAACAGAAACCAATTCTGTTACAAGGAAGGGCATATTCATATGTAATACATGGCCATAATTAGAGCACATTTGCATATTTACCTTGGGGAACTTTTCTCAAGGAATTTAATTTGCATTTTGACCCAGAACTATCTGATGAGAGATATATAAAGAAAAATAGAAGAATTTTTCCAAATTCATGTATAGCAGAGTTTAGTCTCTTACTTTCATTTTTCCCATTCATTAAGGAATGTTGAAAGAATTAAATGAGATGATGTGTTTATAACAAGAAAGAAACAGTCATCACTCACAGTGAATTACATTATCTTCCTCATCATTGTCAAGAACAGAATGCCTGCCCCAGATACAGTGCTCAAAGGAAGCTACATTATTGCTGAGACTTCAGAGCAGGAAGGAGAAGAGACGTAGGGGATCATAATGTACCAGGAGAGCTAACACTGAAACAAAGCCTCTAGATATTTTCTATTTGGGAAATGAGGAGACCAGAATTTATTTTTAGGATAACATGCTCTCTTTCTAGGAAAAACACCCAGGAAGCCAAATAGTTATACCAATATAACACAAAACTGGTGGGTTGTATTGGAACTACAGTTCCAAAAACACAGTCTGTAAAACGCAGTAATAGAAGTCTTGGCAAGACTCCTGCTATGTGCTGCCTTTAGGAATAACTCTTCAGACCAGGACTTATGGCCTAAAGAGAATGCCTGAACGCAGACACTTAGCTGAATTCTCCCTGTTTGAAGATAAGAGAAAGCACTCTTCACCCTGCAAAAACGAAGAGAGCAAGGAAGGACCAGAACACTTAACCGGGTACCAACAAAGAGACCCGAGGACGAGAAACAGGAACTGGAACAAGCCATCACCTATGTGCACGGACAGGGAAGGCGGGGAGGTGTGTGATGAAGTCACAAACAAAGCAAGATCCCAGTTTCTGGAAACCGGCACAAACATAAACTTTAGATGATTCTGAGCTTCAAAATATGGCCCTACATTCTTCACTTTCCCCTCACTGGGACAGCCATGTTTCCAAAGCCTGAAGCAGCACACAGCCTGCGGATGGAGGGTGAGTGGCCTGAGCAAGAGGGTTCTGGAGGAATATAAAGGTAAATGCAAGAGGAATCACTCTAATTGTCCTAAATTGTCCCACAGATGAAAGACCAGGAAGGCCTGATCAAAGCTGCTGCTTGAATCCACTCCTGCCGACTGAAAGCAACCACTAGAAATTGATCTCAGTCATGAGAGCCACTGCTGGCAGGAGCGGTTTCCAACTGGGGTCATCACTGAAGGAGCAGCTGCTTCAAGCTGGAATGGGAATAGCTGCTGAGGGTGACACAAGAATCCCTGCCACGGGGCATTGCTTGGAACGGCAAGTAGTTTCACCCTGAGCAAACCTTTCCAGTTCATAGACCCCTGGCTCACTCTACTTTGCCATATGATTACATTTGGAAGAAAATGAAGTTATTCCTCCGTCTAAGATGAGGGTAGAAATTATTGTTTTTCATTTTCTTTCTTATTACACATAAAGAATTAATCTTCACATCAATGAAAAACACCTGAACATCACCTGACCCTCACATCTCTAGCCAGAAGAAAGAAAAGGGAGTTACTTACCTGACACCCTGTGAAGAGCAAATTAAGAACAAGTAGGCTTCACTATGTATGTATTTCATATCATCATGTTGCACACCTTAAATATATATTATTTTTAAATATATAAATAAACCCTCCTACACTGTTGGTTGGAATGTAAATTGCTGCAGCCACTATGAAGAACAGTATGGAAGTTCCTTAAAAAACTAAATATAGAGTTACCATATGATCCAGCAATCCCACTCCTGGGCACATATCCAGAAAAGATGAAAACTCTAATTCGATAAGATACATGCACTCCAATGTTCATAGCTACACTATTTACAGTGGTCAAGACATGGAAGCTGTACACCTGAAACCAACACGATATTGTAAATCAACTATTCTTCAATCAGAAAAAAAGAACTAACTTGGAAGCAACCTTAATGTTCATCGACAGAGGAATGGATAAAGAAGACGTGATATATATATACAATGGAATACTACTCGGCCATAAAAAAGAATGAAATAATGCCCTTTGTGGAAAGGATGGACCTAGAGATTACCATACTAAGTGAAGTAAGTCAGACAGAGAAAGACAAATACCATGATATCACTTATATGTGAAATCTAAAAAAAAAAAATGATACAAATGAACTTACTTACAAAATAGAAATAGACTCACAGACATAGAAAACAAACTCACGTTTACCAAAGGGGAAAAGGGAGGAGGGATAAACTGGGAATTTGGGATTACCAGATACACAGTGCTATATATAAAGTAGATAAAGAATAAGGACCTGCTATATAGCAGAGAACTATACTCAATACCTTGTAATAATCTATAATGGAAAAGAATCTGAAAAATAATAGATATGGATATAGATATAACTGAATCACTTTGCTATACACGTGAAAGATTGTAAATCAACTATAATTCAATAATATATATATACACATATATATAAATTTTTTAAAAGAATGAGCAGGCTTTAGAAAGCCTTTGTTTTTAAGCATTATTTTTTTTCTAAGCCTCTAGACTGAGGTCAGTTGTACCTAATTCTACAGAACACAAAAATTAATTCTCAACCTTTCCAAAGGTGATGGTGTTCTTGTCATTGTTATTACTGTTGTTGTTAAAAGCCAATTAATCCTGTGCTCTTTCTATGATTAATTGACTTTCCTTTCAGGTTTTTAGATATAGGTCTTTGCTTTCTGGTTTTAGTCAGTCCAGGTTTTATTAAAATTAATACACTTTAGGTAAACCACCTAAAACTGTTGCAGGTTTTAAATGTATTTCTAGTCCGTGCAGACTCATTCTCTTTGGGGAATTTTCCCTTAATTTTCAGTGAACAGAGAAGCCTTCAGTTCTGTCACAACCAACAAATGAGAAAATCTGACATCAACGCTCAAGTCCATCCAAAAATGACCAAACATTTTTTTAAAGCACAAAATATAATCAGAAAACTTATTTGAAAATATGTTTTTACATTAAAATTGAGAAAGAGGATTTACCACACATGAAAACTTGCAGCATAATTCTAAGAAATTAGTTTAATCTGTATTTGCAAATATAAAAAAATAATAGTTTTTTTAAGTAAGCATTATAGTGAGACTTGTAAAGTAGGATGAGAACTATTTGATTGAAATATATTCTTTCTCTGCTCAGTTCAAAGCCTGATTCAAGTCAAGAGGTCATATGGCACTTTGCCAAGTACATTATTGGGTTTTCTTTTGACTTGTTATTCCTCTGCTCATTCCTACCTGCAGGAGTTAACAAAATTTTAAGAGGAGGCAAGCAAGTCTACCTCTACTTGCATGGGCAAGGAGATTATGTGTTCCTTAAGAATTTGGTAATCACTGATTTGAGGTATTATGCTAATTCTTGCTGTAGATCAACCTGGGGAGTCATTCTACTATGCTACTATGTTCAATAAAATTAAGACGGTCTATGCATAGTTGTTGCATTTAACAGCCCCCTTTCATTACCTTTAGATGTTGTTTGAGATGAGAATATATAAAGTAAGAACCAGTATGGGCTCTCTGTGCCTTAAGAGTTACACATAGGTTGTAAAATGTCTTTGATAGGCCCATTATAGCCGTGAAATAATTTAGGTACTCAACCACATACTAAATCTTTGAAGTGGGAAGAGTAAGTACAGCAAAGTATTTCAAATATATTTTTACAAGGTTGAATCACACATTTTAAAAAACTCCTTCATTTTTCAATTTTTAAACAATGAACATGTATTGTTTTATGACCAACCTTCACACATTTGTCTAAAATATATAAATATAGGTTATATTATTAATTTAATAAATTAAATAACCACTTAAGTGAAATTTTACACTTAAATCTAGAAGTCAGTATATATCTAAGGGCAAGGGGAGAGAGAATGTTCTGTTAACACATTGTCTCTTGTTGCTTCATTGTGTATCAGGGAAGCTGTGCACCCTGTCCCGTAGATCCTGCACATGATGGAAGGTGCCTGCATAGCTGGTAGTTAGGACCCCATGCTGGGACCTCAAAGAGCTTACTCCACCAGAGTCACAGCCTTAACCACCGTACCCTGAAGGGCTTGCAGACTCAGCCACTGACTGTGCTAGAGCCAGTTCTCACCCGTAAGTTCCTGTGCCAGCTCTGGGTCCCTGACTTCAATGCACTCCCTTTCCTGCCTCTGGGATACTGCACTTCATTTTGCCAGGTCTTCCTAGGAGCAGGAGTTGAAATAAGGTCCCTGGGTCTTAATTAGAATTAACCCACACCCTAGTGGACAGAATCACAGTTTCTCAGAGAATAATTGCCTGAATCAAGTCAGCAAAAACTGAATAACACCTTAATCTCAGGACCCTGGCTGCCTCCAGACTCTACCTTGGAATATCTACAGTGTGTCTTGCAAGCACTCTTACTTTAATACCAAGGTGCAAGCCAGGTAACTTGAAGCCTACCTCCGAGACCTTAAAGAGACTGGCATTTTTCGTGCCATCAAAGTGAGCAGCCTACTTAGCCGCAGCTTTAGATATAATCCTATTACATTTACAGATGACCCTGAACAACCCGGGTTTGAACCGTGCAAGCCCACTTTTACACAGGTTTTTTCAATAGTAAATACTAAAGTACTACCTGATCCCGCGGTTGGTTGAATCCACGAATGTAGAACCATGTGGTACAGAGGAAGGCCGACTGTAAAGTTACACGTGGATTTTGGACTGGGGGGTCATCACCCCTAACCCCAGCATCATTTAAGGGTCAACTGTACTTTCCAATCACTTTGCAAGTTAGTGGCTTGGACTAGAACCAGAACCAAAACTCAAGTGTCCTAAATAAATGTTTCCCACTGGAAAACATTGTGTCTGATTAATTCCCTCAGTTTTATTAAGTCCCCAAAAGATGAAAGTCCTCTCCCACTCCACACACCCAAAAAGGATAGAGATATAGTCCTCTTTGCTGGAAGTGTCTCAGGCTCTAGGAACCATTAATTGGAAAATTCTCTAAAGGTAAGTGGAATAGACTATCAATCTGTAGATTCATATGATGACTTTTGCAACTTGTTGATTGTCTTTTAAAGTGTGTGATAGAGTAGAAAAAGTGAATAATCTATTTCATGTAATGAGAATTGCAGCATGACAATTTTGCCATAGGAAGAAATAATCAAAGAAGGAAAATATTTTCTAACCTTTATTAGATGACTTCTGAAATCACATAAAATCCTTCTTAAGGCACCACTAAGTGCTTCCCATACACAGAAGAATTTGGAGTACTCTGTTTTTCATGAGTGGTTACTTGAGAGACAAACATTTCTAGAAAAGGAATCAAAGGGGGCAAGTGTTATAAGAATGATATAGAAAGAATAAGGAAAAGTTCTAGAGGGCCCCACAGGGGATACCCGGAAAATAGCATGAAAAGCGCTGCCCTGGATTTGCAGCAGGAAGAGGAGGAAGATTGGAAGGAAAAGTAATTAGAAAGAGTAGGAAGTGGTTTTCTCTGCTTTTTTTCAGAAGGGGAAGAAGTTTCAAGAAAAGAGAAAAATGAAATCATGATACAGTTTACCTGTTAAAAATAAGGACTCATTCGAGGAATATTACTCAGCCATACAAAGGAACGAAACTGAGTTATTTGTTATGAGGTGGATGGACCTAGAGTCTGTCATACACAGTAAGTCAGAAAGAGAAAAACAAATACCATATGCTAACACACATATATGGAATCTAAAATAACAGTACTGGTGAACCTAGTGGCCAGGCAGGAATAAAGACACATACGTAGAAAACAGACTTGAGGACACAGCGGGAGAAGGGGAAGCTGGGACGAAGTGAGAGAGTAGCACTGACATATACACACTACCAAATGTCAAATGGATGGCTAGTGGGAAGCAGCTGCATAGCACAGGGAGATCAGCTCTATGCTTTGTAATGACCTAGAGGGGTGGGATGAGGAGGGTGGGAGGGAGGCTCAAGAGGGAGGGATATATGTATACATACAGCTGATTCACTTTGTTGTACAGCAGAAACTTACACAACATTGCAAAGCAATTATACTCCAATAAAGATATTAAAAAAAAAAGAACTCATTCAAGAAGAAGCAACTTCTACATGAATAAGAAAGGACTCAGCCAGAAGCTGACATTGAAGCAGCATCCTACTGAGAATAGAATAATAACAGCTAACATTTATTGAACACTTGCTATGTGACAGGCACAGTTCTAAACATTTTATAGACACCTTTTCTTTTTATTTAATCCTCATAATAACTATGAGGAACTGAAGCCAAAGAAAATCTGGGAACAGAGTATGGGGTAGAGGACAGAAAACCTCTCCTGGCTCCTGAGGATTATGATTGATCTGGTGTCATACTCAGCATGGGGCTCCACGAGCCTGGACACTGTGGAATCCTTTTTTTTTAATTTTTATTTTATTTTATTTATTTATTTTTAACATCTTTATTGGAGTATAATTGCTTTACAATGATGTGTTAGTTTCTGCTTTATAACAAAGCGAATCAGTTATACATATGTTCCCATATCTCTTCCCTCTTGCGTCTCCCTCCCTCCCACCCTCCCTATCCCACCCCTCCAGGCGGTCACAAAGCACCAAGCTGATCTCCCTGTGCTATGCGGCTGCTTCCCGCTAGCTATCTACCTTACGTTTGGTAGTGTATATATTCTTGATCAGCTTCTGCAGGCTGCAAATCCAATGTCTTATGTTCAGAACAAAAACAAAAACAGAAGACTCCTTAATGAAGTATGTTAAGCAAAGAGCACTGGAATATCTAGTGTATTTTCCAGGAGCTGACCAAAGTCAAACATGATGCCAGGGACAGTTATGACAAAGGCTTATATTGATATTCAATAAACACTGACAGATTCAGCCTTGTGTTCAGAAAAAAAGAAGCTGTTCTTATAGATAGATAGATAGATAGATAGATAGATAGACAGACAGACAGATAGATAGCCACATCTCTGAGAAACGTGTCTAATGATAATTTTCTTTGGGCTTTTTTGGCTTACTTTTTAATGGACGCATTGACCTCAAAAACTTGGGGGTGGGCCTGGGGAAGGTATAAAATATATAAAGAAATAACAATAGAAAATACAAACTAAAGAGCTACTGATCATAGTTGTTTTCATCACATCTTGGCGATTTTTGAGTTTTCATTTAGATAACCAAGAAATACACAAAGCAAATGGCTTAAATCCAGTTTTTCTAGTTAAAAAAAAAAAAAGTCCAACCACTTTATTAAAGGTGCCTTTTCTTATTTCAATTTTATGCTAAAATTTCTCCCTGCTCTCTCAGCAGTATTCTTTGCCCCTTTAAATTTTCAAACTCTGTGCTGAAGCTGTTTTAAGATTGTTTTCAAAGACTTCTGGTAAAGTATTGGAGGGTGTGCGTGTGTGTGTGTATGCACGTGTGTGTGTGTGCTCACACACACACAAGGGCATTCATGTGTGTTTTTAACAGTAAAAATAAGAAACTACCTTTCCATTTGGGTTAGAACTGAGATGAAATGAGGAATGGCCGCCACCAAGCAGAAAATGTGCTCACTTTATGGGTGCCAGTTAATTACGACACTTCAGAGGCGCTTCCGAAAGGATAAGGCAAGCTGCATAAATTTAGCTGTAATCCAGGCAGGCAAAACTAATTTGCAGGGGATGGCCTTATCTAGCCACTGCAGCTTTCTCAGAAAATTAACCTTGGATATTTGGGCCCAATTCAGAAAGTGTTTGATTTTTTTCCCTTTCCCTGCTCAGCATAAGGGAATGTTTGAATTCAATACAATACCTGACTTTTAAGAGGCACGATAAATGCTGTAGGCAGTTCAGAGTTATTACTGACAAGCAAAAATATATATTTTATATATACATATAGATGATTGTCCTTCACGCCCATTATCCTGCCTTCTTACATGTGCATCAGAGGGTTTATCAGTGTAGGTATAGGGGGTTCTCGGATTAAGAGAAGGATGCAACTCATTTTTAATGTACTTAGAAAAATTCATCAGTTCATTGCAGAATAAGTCATGCATACTGACTTGTTCATTCCAGTGGAAATGAAGAAATCCCCATAAAAATAGAAGTTTAATGAAATGTTGGAGCCAAGTCTTGCCTGTCATTGTAATTATCACTGATTTTGACCCTTCCCTGATCTCCCCCTATTAATTAATCTCACATAGCACAGTCAAAAGTTTACCTTATTATTTTTATCATGTAATCACCCATTCGATCTATATTGACTGAAGTCAGTATGCTTTCATATGTTTTCTCATTTAATCCTCACAATATCCCTGTTTGTATTTCACTCATTTCACCAGTACAGGAGGCAAAGATTTCCTATGCCAGTGGTTCCAATGCATTTTAAAATTTCTCAAAGCTGTGGCAATATATAAACATGGAAAGAACTTCTGTGATTGCATGATAAAATTTAAAGGTTTTTTTCTCCCCTCAAAATTTTGATTTTGTTTAATAATATGTTTAGAATACAAATATAACTCATTCTAATTTTTCTAAATTTTAAACAGCAAATTGTATTTTTACTGACCAACTTTAATAATAAATTCATAATAAGCCCCACATTACTATCAACAGTGGCTGAGCTGAACTTTAAAGAAAAATTTTTTTTTTTTTTTTTTTTTTTAATATCCCATTTACAGGGCTTCCCTGGTGGCGAAGTGGTTAAGAATCCACCTGCCAATGCAGGGGACAGGGGCTAGAGCCCTGGTCCAGGAATGTCCCACATACCACAGAGCAACTAAGCCCCTGCGCCACAACTACTGAGCCTGTGCTCTAGAGCCCGTGAGCCACAACTACTAAGCCCATGTGCCACAACTACTGAAGCCTGTGCACCTTGAGCCCATGCTCTGCAACAAGAGAGCCACCACAATGAGAAGCCCATTCACCGCAACGAAGAGTAGCCCTGGTGCACAGCAACGAAGACACAACGCAGCCAAAAAAATAAATTAATTTTAAAAATCCCATCTACAATATAATTACTGTTTCACTCATTTTAAACCATAGGAGTTACTTATTCTAAAGTGCCATGAACTCAATTGGCAATAACTGTTCTTGAGGATGTCACAATTAAGCAGAAAGGAGCATATTTATAACAGTAAAAGAGCCATTTTAAAACATCGATTGCACACTGAATCATGAAACGTGAAGCAATGACTCCCATTTGGATCTAAATTTTCCTCATACTTGTTCAATAGCCAGGTCTAAATGTTATGGCTATTTATAGTTATACTCTAGGGTGAAAGGGTGGGAGAATTAGATGTCATAAAGAATCATACATAATGCATAAAGACTTAAACTATATTTTATGAGAACTGAAAAATTTAAGAAACTCTGGCTGAAATACGGAAATGCCATGCCAAGCAGAACTTTTCCATACACAATAATGTTAGTAAAGATTCAACAGACAAGAACACAGTAAACCCTCAAACCGTCTTGGTCTGATCTTCATTTCTCTTACGTATATTTTAATGAAGTATTTAAATAAATATACTGAGGCTATGTTTGAAGGTCACTGGGAAAAAGACATCACTGTAGATGCCAATGCATTAAATATCTGCTGTGTGTGGAATCAAAATTATAAAACAACTAAACAGATGTTTGCTTATATACTCTTACCTACCAATAAACCATTTGTATGTAATTGGCTCTTTTAAAGGGCTTTATATTTTAGAGCAGTTTTAGGTTTACAACAAAATTGAAAGGAGAGAGCAGAGATTTTCCAAATACTCCCTACCCCACACAAATACAACTTTCCCCATTATCAACATTACCCACCAGAATGGTACATTTTTTTTTTTTTTAGCAAAGATGAACGTACACTGACACATCATAATCACCCAAAGTCCAAAGTTTACCTTAGGGCTATAAGTGGTTTTTAAAAGACATTTTCTATTTCAGCCGATCTCTTAAGTTTGATTATAAAGAGGTCCAGTTCACTATAACAACACAAAACAGAGCAAGGCTGTGTAATCGATCCCACCTTGTAGCAATCACCCACAATGTTATAGGTCCTTTGAGAGTCTACATAATCACTCTGATTCCCCAGGGGTCTAACTAATACAGTATCTGTAACATAAAAGACAAAATAAATGCTAGCCCAACGAATGTGTGATTGAATTAAATATATGAATGCTGGATAAATGAACGAAAAAAGAATTAAATTGTTTAATTTACAAAGAGAGTTCTACACTTTATCATCTCAGTGCTCTGAGAAGCTCTGGGGTGTCCTTGCTGGTGTCTCAAGGTAAAGGACCTAAAACCACACCCACTAGCTGCCCCTATTATCTCCACCACCACCACATTCCACCCACCCCACAAACATACTTCTCATCTAACTTCAGCAAGAGAAACGCTAATTTTAAAAGTTTATAAAACATGGTGATGCTTGGAAAGAACAATTCAAGTATCAGTTGATTTACTTGAAAATGTCCAGGAATACTTCCAGTGTATATAAAATAAAGTGCATTGTTTTCTATTTGTTCAGCCATTCTAAAAGGATGCATTAATCTTATCATATCACATTTGCTACACAGAATGTGGTTTTTGTTTTCATTTGTTTGGTTTCAATAAACAATTATATTTATTGTTTCATAGTTGAAAAAACATTTCTGTCCTTTAGCCTACATTTTCTCAATTATTATAAAAGGATCTCTCATAATTTATCAACATTTCCTAAGCTAAAATTAATCACATAGCTCTTCCTTAGACTGCCGTGGATTTTCAGGAACTTACTAAACAAAATGATCCTTCATTAACACAACATACTCCTTCTGTTATTCAACCAGCATTTATGGGTTGCCTACTATGAACTAGAGCCTTCCATGACACTGGAGGTACGACAGTATCTTTTCTCACAGAGTGAGTGATACTCATTTACTTTCTGAATCCTGGAGAACTTTTATAAATATCATTTTGGAATCATATTTATATGTAGTTCATAATAACCAAGTCAGCTATAGTTTTGCAAATATATTTTAAAATCTGTAGCACTCCCCATATTTTCTTCTTGCCTCACTTACTAAGGACAGAGCAGAAGTCACAATTTACTGCTGGTTGTAGCAATAAAAACAAAACAGTACTTTAAGAGAAGCACACTAAGAAAGGGAATGATGCATCTTTTCAAAAGTGGGGTCTAAAACCCACACATGTAAACACAGATTTACATATTCTGTAAAGAGTCATGCACTTTTAAAAAAACTTCTGCTTATCCCTGTGCCTTCTTTGGGGACAAAAACATTGTTTTATTACTTCTAGAACTTTAAGTATTTCCAATAATTATATTGAGGAACATAGTTTCAGTGTGTCTGATTCTCTGTAACACAGAGCAGTAGCCTCCAACTTTGGGTACACGTTCCTCTTGATGTGCGCAAGAGGATTACTTCATTGGGGTGCAGAAAAGCCAATATTAGTTTTTCATGTATACTTATGTTTATCAAAACAATTAAAGTTCACTAATCATTAATATACTGATTGACATTGGTATCTTCCTTGGCTCACATATCAAAAGGAAAAGGGGTGCCATGCAGTGCGTGAGGTATCCTGAGGAAACCACAGAAGTCCTACCATGTGAAGGGAGTAGTAGCAACACCTTCCCTTTTTTCATTCTTTTTCAGCACATCATGACATCCTGCAGTTTACATATGCTCTGTTACATTAATGTACTGGTTTTGTAGCATAAAGCAATCAACCATCACAAAATGGACATACGGTTTAAAAGGATTCAGACAATCAGCCTCAGATTGGGAATACTGTGATCTCAAGTGAACAGTAACAGCTGGGCCAGCATCCCTACTCCTAGTACAACCTCTCCATCAATCACATTAAAAAACCAAAACAATGACAAACCCATCTGCCAAAAGGTCAATCTAAAACCTCTAAAGTAGTAAGACCACTTGAGTGATGGATTAAATCCACTGAGATCAACTATGTTAAAGAAAACAAAATAATTTCTAAAAGATTGTTTGGTCCAATTTTATCATCCTTTTACTTTCCATTTTCATGTATGCTATACATACATAAAGTAGTTCAGCCATATAATTAATACAGAAACAAATGAATAGCAGGAGAAATGCACAGAATATTTTACTACTAAGGTTGCACTATATGAAAACTTTGGGATCCACCAACCCACAACTTTGGATTGTACTCTACTACTACCACAAATGCCTCTTCCTATCTTTGTAGGAATGCCAAAACTTTCCTATTCCTGCAGACAGAGGATTATGACTGAAAAAGCGACACAGCTATTATAAAAATGAGATATTCCCAATTCTATTATATCTAATAGATATTCCCAATTCTATTATATCTGATAGCATGCCTCTCATTTGAGCTTCTCATGACAATAAGTTCATGGAAAATGGTCTTTTATCATCCCCTCCAAATTACTAGAAAACAGATTCCAAAATAGATAACTATTCATCCCTCTTATTTAGGGATTAATCCCTTATATCTGATAAAGAAGAAATTTGCTAAGTAGATAGAGATTTATTTAACTTTTTTGAAGCTTCATACAGATAAGCCCTCAGTGCCTCAGCTGAGTGGTAATTCAGGTTTCATTATATAAAATAATAATGTAATTTCTCTTGGGTTTTGAGTTTGGGGATCTGTGCCATTATGAGTGGGCATGTTACACAGATGATCAGGATGAGCCTCTGTGGTCTAACCACACATCCTCTAGTCCAGGTAAACTAAGTGTCTGTTGATATGGGCAGGGCTTAGAAGACCAAGAACTGCAATCAATCTCTAGCTAGAATTTTTTTTTTTTTTTTTTTTTGCAGTACGCGGGCCTCTCACTGCTGAGGCCACTCCCGTTGGGGAGCACAGGCTCAGGACGCGCAGGCTCAGCGGCCATGGCTCACGGGCCCAGCTGCTCCGTGGCATGTGGGATCTTCCCGAACCGGGGCACGAAACCGTGTCCCCTGCATCGGCAGGCGGACTCTCAACCACTGCACCATCAGGGAAGCCCCTCTAGCTAGAATTTAAATTAACTTTCTTTAAGTCTGAAATTTCCCATGGGGATATTTTAAATTCAGCCTTAATGTTCATTAGCCAAGCTTTGCCCTGAACCTGTAATTTGGGTCTCTGTTCTAATTTTCAGGTCACAAACCCACACATTTTACTATCTTCTATATTTATGTATTCAACACTCACAGAGTATGGAGGAGACGGAGCTGTGAATAAACAGTAAAGAAACACTGGTGAATGACAGTAAAAGAGTGAACAAAGTGTTATGAAAGCACCAATGGCTGACTACCTTGGCCTGGATAACTCAGGAAAGCTTAAGGTAACATTAAATTTTAAATAGTCTCCAAATATGACTCACATGGAGAAGGGTGGACAACCGTCCAGGGGAAGTCTATCACATATGCAAAAGGCATGGGTGTTCACAGGAGTATTAAAAACATACCAGGTGGTTTAGTGTGGCTGGGAATTGCACGGGCAAAGTTGGGACAAGGAAATAGAGAGAAGGTAGAAACAGAGTAGCAGAAGATAAGGTCAGTAGTGTATCTCAAGACCAAATTTTAAGGGGCTTTTATGTTTTGGGAGAATTTAGATTTTGTTCTGGGGCACTAGAGAAGAATCATGGGTTTTTAATTACACGAGAAGTTAGGTCTTTTTCCTATAAAGAGCTCTTGCCGGTGTCTACATCTCATCTGTTTTGTATCTTCTCACCCAATATTTACTATGAGTTTTGACAGGGTGTTTCTGAATCTTTGATATTTTCATAAGTGGCTGGCCCCACCACCTCTTACACAAGAATGTGCTCTGGCTATCAGTTGTATCTTCCCACAGTATCTACACCCTTCTATCACCATTCCATTCTTGACATTTTCTTGCACTAAAATATATAAGTATATGGATAAACTCTCAATGATCTAATTAAGGAAATCTTTGAGCATTACATTTTTCAGATTCAAAATTTTGCATTTTAGGGGATTTAAACATTGGGAAATGTCTCCAAAGATAACTGAAACAAAATACACATCTTTGCTGATTCTAGTAATTTAAAAAGCAAGTTAAAAACAATGTCTTTAATCATTTTTTGTTTATTACTTCTATAAGATCATAATGAAGTGAATTCCCCTTTCTGCCCTTTGGAGGTGAAGGCATATACTTTTACAAACAAGGAGGGGAGTTATTCAGATGCCACAGAACAACTGTGTTAGCAACATAGCTGTTAGGAATTTATGTTGATGTTCAGCATATAGAACTTTGGGCTGCAGGAGGTCACAGAGGATGGAATCATTACAGCAGAAATAGTTGAATCACTCCTGAACTGTTCATGGTCTTGGCTGGTTCCTTTCTCATGCATTCCCCTCCTAATCCTCCACTCCTGTCCCCACTAATGGACCAATGATCAGTTATAATTGGGCTGGATTAAGAGAAACATCAACTTATAGGTAATACTTTATACCTCTTTATTTTTCTTTCCTTCATTTTCAATCTTTTCAGTTTAGTTACAGAAATTATCAAAAATATCCTCTACAATTGCTTTTAAAGAAGCAAAAACACAAACTGTGATAACCAAGAAGGCTCTTAAAGTTAATTCCTTGTTGTTAACAAATTCTACACATTCATCTAAAAATATTAATTCTGAGAACATTATTTTCAAAAATAATCTGAGTAATTTTTGCTCTTGGAAGCAAGACTTTGCAGAGACTGCTTTTCTTGAACTTAGCCATGCTGGTATATGGTAAAGAAAGTTTTACTAATGAGACATCAAAACACTGAGTGGTTACTTTTTAATTTAGCCCAAGGTAGAATTCTGTAGTTTAAAATCAGTGACCCGTTGTGAAATTCAATTTCCCAATTGCTTGATTAATTTATGTATACAATTTAATGATATTTAATAAAGTATGCATATTCAAAATGCAGTAAGCTTCCACATAAAAATAAAGGACAGGATTCCAAATATACCTGAGATTATATGATTTTTCTGAAAACAATCATCAAGCATTTAAAAATTAATTTTGTTTTACCATCATGAATAATGTATCATTAAAAGACCAAAAACAGCCATTTACTTGTGAACTATAGAAATTAATGGACTATACAGCTTTTCCCTCATACTGCTAGCTGCTGTTTCAACTACTCATTGAGAATACCTGGCTAAACTAAACTTGTTTCGATTCCTTAAAACACAGAAAAATGTTCACTTTTCTTTCTCAATGACAAAGTGAGCTCATTATCTCATTCGTTCATTTCTATGGGGTGTTTTTGGGTCACAGTTTAGTGAATGATTCCTTATTTAAAAAACCAAGAGAGAAACTCTACAAAGGTATCTGAGTTATAGCTCCAATTGAGAGGACACAGGGTAAAAGTCAAAGGTGTAGAGGTAGAGATGAAACATGAACACATTTCACAAATTTTTATTTAAGCAATGCTCCTAAGAGATAAGAGTATCATTCCTATAAGAATAACCACTATAGGACCTAAGCAAAAACATGGCTCAAACATGGTCTTCATCAAAGGCTGAAAATGTACAGGCTGGACTTTTATTTTTACTTTTATTTTTAAAAAAATAATACTTGATAGAAATACTAGTTACAAATTAAAGGGACAGCTCTACTACATTAAAAATGAACATCACAAAGTCACACAAAATAGTATGTGCTGTCAGAGGTCCAGATCAAGATAGTGAAGTAGGAAGATTCTGTGCTCAACTCCTTCCACAGATGCACCAGAACTACAACTGTATATAGAACAACTATGTCTGAGAATAACCTGAAGACTAGCAGAACAAATTTTCTGCAACTAAGGGTATAAAGAAATGGCCACATCAAGGCAGGTAGGTGGGGCAGAGGCATGGTCTAGTCAGAACCCACATGTGTTATCAAATGCAAGCCTGTGTGCCCAATGCACAGTGAGGCCAAACAATACCAAAACATCGGAGTTTGGAGCAGAGAAAGGTTTATTGCAGGGCCATGCAAGGAAACGGGTGGCTCATGCCTTAAAAACCCTGAATTCCCCACAAGCTTTCAGGAAAGCCCTTTTAAAGGAAAGGTGAAGAAGGGGCATGATTAGTCGTCGCAAACTTCTTGGTATCAGGTCACTGTCAGGTCCCTATGTTCCTCTAAACCTCCACCAAAATAAATGTTATTCTCTGTTTTGACAAGGAATGACAAGGGTCCAAGACTGAACTTTCACCCTCCAAGGTCCAGGCCCTGGCTAACAGAAGGTGGTCCCTGCGCAGGTCTGTTACCCGGTCCGGGAGTATTAGTCCAGCATCCAATCTGGGTCCTCCCACCAGTGCCCAGGCCCAGCTAAGGATATCTCAGCTGGTGGCGCCCTCAGGGCTAGGTCCCCAGACCCTGCCCAGTCATCACCACTGAGGGAGCAGAAGGCCCAAAACCCAACCGGCCCTCAGGCTTTTCATTTAAACTGGAGAGAATCACTTGTATAGACCCAATAGGAATACATGTTGTAGCAAATACCAATCAGGTGAATTCCCAGCTCACAACAACTGCCCCTCTTTGAGAATAGCCCCAGCCACACAGGTGGACCTGAAGTAATGATGTGTGTCCTTGCAACTTAACCCTGACCTCTGGCCACCAGGGGCAGACAACTGATCTAAGCTGTACCAGTTTTTGCAACTTGAACGGAGAGACTGAAGCTGGTTAAAGCTGTTACCTTAATGGCAGTGTCCATATACTCCAGCTGCTGAGGCCTCGCCTGGACTGTGACCCATGGAGACTGCCGCTGCCATTAGGTCGGGAAGTTCGCTGCTGCTTCAAGGCCTGGGCCCGGCCAGTGGGCGGCCGTCGCTAGGGCTCTGGAGCTCCGCAGGACACAGCGCTCAGCCTGTCTCTGAGCCCCCCAGCTCACCAGCCGGCCCCGAGGCTGGAGGGCCCTTCCAGGTGCCTCTCATCCCACTCTGTGCCGCAAGGACCACTGGGAGCTGACTATTGGCTTTTGGCAGAGCGGGACCTCTAACCTCCACGCTCAGAGGCGGGAGCTCACGGTCACGTGCTAATGGTCTCGCTAAGGGTTAAGCGCTAACAGCTGGGTGCCGCTCCGCCCCTATTACACAGGTGCAGTAACCCACAAGTAAGAGGGATATAGCAAAGACAGAGGTCCCCCACGAGGAGCAAGGGGTCCAAGCCCCACGTTGAGCTCCCCAGCCAGGAGACCCTGCATCGGGAAGGCAAGCCCTCATAAAGTCTGGCTTTGGAAACCGGGAGGGCTTACATCTGAAAGAGCTTGAGGGTTGTGGGAAACCAAGACTTCACTCTCGAACGGTCTTGCAAACAAACTCACCTAGCAACTACTTGGGCAAAGTACTGTGCAGAGCTCTGGAAATACATCAGGTGTAAAGCACCTGTCCCTTGTCCTCCTGGGGCATACATAAATATTAGACAGCTTATTACACAAATACACATTTAATTACCATTGTGGCAAATCTGAATGAAAACCGTTTAACAGAGAGTCTTGATCTCTCTAATCTGGAGAATCAGGAAGAGCTCTTGAAGGAAGTGACAACTGAAATAAGTTTTAAAAGACAAGGAGTAATGAACTATGCATGTTGGGAAAGACGGGCCTGAAGAGAAAAGGAAACAAACAGCGATGACGCTAGAGCAGAAGAATCTCTGCTTCTGCAAAGAACTGGAAGACTGCCGGAGGGATGGAAGTGCAGAGAGGGAGGGAGTGATACGAGATGAGGCTGGTGAGTAAGCAAGATCCTTAGCACATCTGTTAAGTATTTTAGTTTCTACGCTAAGGACTAGGAGAAGCTACTGAAGTGATTTAAGGAATAAAATGTCTTGAGAGCTTTGACATTTTTTTAAAAGTTTGCTCTGGTGTTGGTTTGGAGAATGGATTCAAAAGGGAGAAGTGTGGGTAGAAATGCAAGGAAACCACGTGGAAAACCATTGCAGCAGTCCAGCTGAGAATAATGATTGTAGTGCCGTGGTGCAATGGAAATGGAGAGAAATCAAGAGTTCAGGGAACATTTAAGTCTACATTTAGCAGGACTCAGAGATAGGTTGTTTTGTGCATGGGGAGGCTAGGATGGGTAGGGTCAGTTTGGGGCATCCTGAGTTTAGGGTGCCTGTGAGTATAAATGCCCATGAGCTGATGGATATAAGGATACAGAGCTCTGGGAAGATGTCAGAGCTACAGATGTTAATGGAGATAATAATATTACCTCATAGATCTGTTAGGAAAATTCAATACAAAGGTGCCTAACAATGCCTGCAACTTAGTAGGCTCTCACCCCTCTCCTAAGCAACCTTCCCTTCCGCTTTGTGAGTTTATTTCTGGAGTGAGTACCAGTAGTCCTGGACCCCATTTCCCAGTCTGCTAAGATCAATAAATGAACAGAAGTAATGGCTTTGACTCCACAGAATATTCAAGTCCTTTCAGATGAACCTGTATTGTGACTCTAAGAACATCTCACAGGTCCTTGAAATAAAGAAAGTTATATATTGGACCCCTACCCAGCCATTTGGCAGGAGAGAGCAGAAAAATAAGATCCCTAAGCTTTCTGTACGGAAAGTTTCATATGTTAAATCAACAATGTTCAGATTCCAAACCACCAAGCCAAATTTCTCAATAGGACCTACTACCCTAAGAAATAGCTACACTTCTTAGCCTGTGCGCTCCCTCATCGACTTTTGTGGATGCCCAGTCATTATGGAGGTTCTTGTGTGGTAATTATACCTATAGTTTGAATACATCCCTTTCAAAAAAACATATAATTTGGAGGAAAATCAGTCCCCATAACAAAATACTACTTACCATCACTCTAGTTACAAGGCTATTCCCAAGAAAGACATTTATAGACTTTGGCTGAGAGAAAGATTGGTTATAAAAAATAAACATCTCTCTCCTATCTGTGCAATAGATAAAGCAAAGATCTTTCCTTTTTTTTTCCCCCCTAGAGCAGGTTAAAATTAATCTCAAGAAATTGAGTAGGTGAGTGTATATTATCCATGTTCAGACTTGTGGCATATGTCCAAACTTTGTTCATTTTAGTTTTAAAAAGAATCTTCAGAAATATAATTCTTGTCAATCAGCCAGTAACTGCTTACACCTTGTTCTAAGAACAATTAGTTAAAGCTTTATTTTTCTTACCCTATATTAGGCACTTTTGCACCAAAGTGCTTTGACTATGCTCAGAAGTTACAAAATTATTCCATAGAGAAAAAGCCTTGAAACCTAAAGCTAGAATTATTTTTTGAGCAGATAGATGGTAGATGATAGATAAATAGATAGTAGATAGTTTAACACATCTATATTTTGTGTGAATCAGCCAAATCCCCAAACCATTATTTTTCCAGTCTAAGAAATGCACATTTCCAATGAATCCATAAACAACTGAATCACTTAAACTTTTATGAAACACATAATTCTGAGAAACACAAAGATACAGTGTAACGTAAGGAAATTTTTCATGGTATCTTATGAAAAATTCAAACTGAAATAAAAGCATGATCCATTAACCTTACTTCAAAGCTTACACATTCTCCAAGGTCAAGACTAATGGTGACTTGCAGTTGGTGGAAAGCATCACAGAATATTAGACAGTCTACCAATTGCGGGACTTTGGCAAGTCGTTTTACTCGTTTGAGCCTGCTCTGTCTCCTCTAAATGGGGAGATAATTCCTAGCAGGCAAAACTAGCTGAGGATTAAGGTATTGGATATGAGACTACTGTCACGGAGTTAATACTCATAAATGCAGGCCATTCCTATTTATTATTGCTGTGATTATTATTGATCTGAATTTCATTTTAAGATAATTTATTTAAGCATCGTACCATTTCTTACCCAATATCAGTTCATCACAGAAAAAAAAAGTGTTCATTGTCAGGAGTCCTTGTTACCCATTACTCAATAACTAACAAGTAGGTTAGGTTGTTTTCTATCAAAATGTCATATCAAGCCTCAACAAGATTGATCAGATCATTAGCTGTCAGATTACTGTGTTTCATCACGTTGCTATACTTGCTTAAGTATTTTATTTTTTAATCTGAAGATGGTTGCAAGTTTTGCCTGCTTGTCCTTTACAATGAGAACCAATTAAGGATTGCTTTCTTTTTATTTGATTGGTGTAACTAGATTAATCATCTGACATAGTAATATGTATAAAGACATAATTTGTATTAAATCATTACACAATGCACTGAAGGTGTACCTAAAATATTGAAATTGATATCCTGTAACAAGAAAAGGATATATCTTAACCAACCTAAAGGTACACCTAAGCAATAAGAGGGAATAAATGAGTGATGGGGTAAACCACCTAAAAAATTCAACGTTTGACTTAAATTGACTACTTTTCTCTCTCTCTCTCTTTTTTTTTTTTTTGCGGTACGCGGGCCTCTCACTGTTGTGGCCTCTCCAGTTGCGGAGCACAGGCTCCGGACACGCCGGCTCAGCGGCCATGGCTCACCAGCCCAGCCGCTCCGCGGCACGTGGGATCCTCCCAGACCGGGGCACGAACCCGCGTCCCCTGCATGGCCACCAGGGAAGCCCTCTCTATTTTAATGTATAAAACTTTGAATTCTTGAAATGTTATTGCCATTTTATTCATGTGAATTCTTTATAAGTTACTACAATTTAAAGGAATTATTTTTCAATATTAAAATTCACGATCCCATATACCATATCTATATGAAAATTTTAAATTTTCCATAAAATAAAACAATACTGAAAATATCAGAAAATAAACATTTATTTTTTCACACATTCTGTATTTTTTAGATGAGAAGTTCTGTATTATTTGAACATAAACATACAAAATCAGAAGGAAAAGAAAGTTAAATATCTTAATTTACACCACAAAAGTAAAAATAAATTTTTTAAAAATAGCTTCAACATCAAGTGAACTAAAAGTTTCAACATCTGCAAGTGGTCATGTATTTGACTACACCTAAACTACCCAAGTGTAGGTTTTTATTCCTCTTGTTCAATTTACTGTGTCTTCCTGCCTCGGAGTCTTATACCTCTGTCCCCCCTGCCAGTCCAGACCTCACAGGGACCACAAGGCCATCCATCCCAGAGCCCAGCTATGCTCATGAACAATCTTGCCAAAGCCATCACTGCCTACAAATTCCAGATGTTGTGGCTTTGGCCGTCTGAACCCAGAATATCTTACCTTCCTTACCTCTTACTATTTCCTAAAACAGTTTTTTCCAAAGCCTGTTCCTCAAACACTTGTCTGGTTAGACATCTTTCAGAAAGAAACAAAACGAGTTGGGAAGAATTGCATGCTAACACTGCTCCTGCCTTTTCTTAATATAAATCTTAGGAAGGAAGTAATAAATTCTATAGTAAAGAAACTTGTGTCTTTTCTTTTAATCTAGCATATTAGCATTTTCTTTCTTACCTGACTTCGAAACTAACACACTCAAACAAAACTAACACAGTCACTCTCTCTCTCTTTTCAAAAATACTTACCAACGTGTTCTACAGACACACTTTAGAAAATTCTGTTCTTAAATTTACCCTGTGCCCCAGGCAAATTGAACACATGTCCATTCTTGGATTACATGTGTGCTTTGACACTGTGACACCTCTACTGCCGCCTAGTGACTTGTACATATATCTTATTTCTCCTACTATGCTGGAAGTTTTTGAGGATCAGATTACATCTGCTTAATTTTATAAAACTTTGAGTGTCATAAACACAGCAGAAATATTCATATTTGTAACCTTAATGAATGCATGGTCAGAGCTTACTGAGGGCAAAGACTTCTAGGGTGGAAAGATGAGAATTAGGGGACTCTGGAGAACACGTGAGGAAAGGCCAGTGAATGATAATAGAGCAGACAGAAGCTCTCTCAGCCTTTATGTAGCCAGGAGAAGAATATTGCTTATACCCTTGATGATGGGATGAGACCCAAGTACAGCTTCTTTGCTTACAACAGAGGATGAAGCAGTAAAACTAGTTAAAGAAAAAAAAAAAAAAAAAAAAACCCTGCAGTATACAGCAGGGCTCTTCAAATGAGGGACACTATTTTGAAAAGGTAGGAGTTTTAAAGAAATAAATTCCAGATTCTCGACCTCTGTATATATTCTGCCTGAAAATTAATCTGCCTGTGGAGCCAGTGAAGTTCAGGTTCTCCCTTCCTCCCTCCCTTTCACGCTGAACCAGCTTTCCACATGACAAAAGGAAGTCACAGCCCTCTTACGGCTCATTGCCTCCCAAGGCATACATCTTCCACAGCAGCATAGGGACCACTTTGCTGTTACTTTAATCAAGGCATCATAATCAGCACTCTCACTCATCCACAAAATTTGACATTTTATATTTAATAATGATATGTATAAATTTATAAGATGTTTATACTGTTTTAATCAATTGTATGTTAACATTTATAATGATAACTCAGCAGGTAAAAGTTTAATACTTGAAGCCTTTGGTTATATGAAAAAAATAATTTCAATTTATAAATGATCTTTGTTGCAGAGGAGTATTATATGATAGGGTAATCAATAAATCTTTCAAGCATAAAAGTATATTACATTAGGATAAAATTCTTTGCAGAAAGTGGAATGGAAGTACAAGCTCAAGGAGAAAAAAAGAACAATGTAAAATTTCCAATGATTACATTAGGTCTTATATATTTATAATATATACCTATATATCTTTAACAGATATGGTTATCAAACTACTTATGTTTTTTGTATTGCTTAAAATACGTTTAAAAGAGTGATGAAAAATTTTAAATTTCTTAATGTCAATATTTATAATATACTGGTAATTACATACTCTATTTCAAAAAGTTTTCAATTGATTATGAAAACTGATGAATATCTATTTTAAAATGTGTGATGGGTACATTTTTAAAGTATTTTTTAAAGAGATATGTGGGCAAAAAAGAAACCACAGGCTTAAGGCTAAAAGGAAGAGGTTTGAGGTTAACTGGCTACCACTCTACTTCTAAACTAGAAAAAACTGAAAAGAAGAAGAAAAAGAAACGAAACAGCTACTGTTTGTGGGTACACACATATACACACACCCTCCTTCCCTCATTATACCTAGGCCCCATCCTTTGCCTATCTCCTCTACCAGCTCCACCTCTGACATGCCTGGTGGTAAAGCCAAACGTTTAATTCTCTGGCAAGAACCAAAGACCAAGAACCTTAAATTACTCCAGAGCAGTGACCTATAGATGTCACCCAGTGTCCACCCTAGAATGAGCCACTCTCATGAAGCTAGAGGCTGCAACAGGCAATAGAGACCCCCAAGGAAGTGACAGCAAGGACATTGACCAGGTGGGGGAAGCCCCTGGAGGGAGCACACCTGAGTTAAGTGTACAAAGATATTTTGAGCGAAAACTGCAATAGCCACTTCAGAAGCTGAACAGTCCCAGAGACAATGCTGTGACTGGTGGCAGGAAGCAGCTCCACCCAAGACCAGAAAGATGGAGCAGTCAGGTGTGTAGACAGATCGAGTTGAATACTTGTGAGACCTTTTGAGGGCCTTGTGAGGAAGGGGAGACTGGGCTGTGGTGACCCAGAGTGGGACTCTGAGCCAGAGGACATGGTGATATGGCCCTGAGGCCAATGTCTGTGGTCCTTGACTCCTGTTGTCTAAGGCTGAAGACCTCCATGACTGTGTGGGCCACATTTATATCTTTTGTTCTGAAAATCCCCCTTAGAATCACCTTCACTATGTCCTTGTCAATCCAGGTATTAAAATCACACAGAGGGTTGAGAAAGTATTCACTGAATTAAGGTTTAAATATTCACAATGGAGGAAAAAAACAGCTTGAGATGCTAAAATATTTCATGTTGATTTACCACATTAAACAAATTCTGAAGGTAATTACTTGATCTTTCATTTCATTTTCCTGTGCAGACCCGGCTGCCTCTAACTGATGGGAAAACATGAGGCCACACAGGTTCAGTGCCTTTGCAGACTTCAGGACTGCAGATTCAGTCTTCAAGAGCCATCATGGATAGAAACAATAGGAGGAGTGATCCAAGTGTTTAGTTTCACCAAAATATGTTAGAAACAATGTTTTTCTCTCTGATTAACACACAAGTACACACATTTTCAGATAGTTACCAAGAAGCAAGTTCATTTAAGATGGTTGATGTTTCTTTCTCCACACAAAATAGTCAAGAAAGTAATCTTTTGAAATTTCTGACCAAAGGAAAGTTCTCTGGAGTTCCCTTGGATAAATGTTTGTCTCTACCTGGGGACTGTGCGCTGTGACTTGGAGAAATGAGCACTCCCCTGGAATCAGATGAGCTCAATTCCAACCTAACTCTACCATTTGTTATTTGGTTACCGTAGCACCTCAGATACTTCCTCTGTAAAATGAAGATAGTGTCTGCCTCAAGGAGTTGTAAAAGTAAAATATAGGTAAAATTGGAGTCAATGTTAATTTTCTTCCTTTCTTTTTCACACCTGAAAGGTATTATCCCCGCATTAAGTGCTTGGATTTGAATTGGCCTCCACCTGAGAGCAATAGAACAATGAACTGAAATAAAAGGTTAAGCTCATTTTTACTGGTTGAACAAAAAGGCCATTAGAAAAAGCAAAAACCTGCAAATTATATGAATCTAGGTTAATTGTTCAGGAGCTTTTTCTCGTTGCAGTGAAGACTCTAAAACTTTAGTCACTTTCATTTATGAATATTAAATCAAATACATCTAATCTAGCCTAAATTTATATCCCAGCATAAGTAATTGAGTCATATAATGTGTCACATAGGAATATTAATTTTTTTAAGTGAAGGAATACCAGGAGGATGATTTGATTTTAAGGAACTAAGTTTTAGTTTTTAGAAAGCAACTAAAGACTATAGAAATGTCAGTAGAAAATATTTTAGGCAAAAATAGTAATAACAATAATAGTGATAAGTAGCTAAGATTTACTGATAATTATTATCAGGTACTAACTGAGTACTAATATGCTACAGACATTGGTAGGGAGCTTTTATATATATTAACTCCTCTCAGCCCACAACAACCCTACAAAATAGGCATTATTGTTGTTGTTGTTATTCTGTTGTTGTTATCATTGTTGTTATCATTGTTGTTGTAGTTGTTATTATTGTTGTTGTTCTGTATGAATGAAGAGCTTGAGGCCCAGAAAGTTCCCCGAACTAGAAGGGGAAGGATCTAGAAAGCAACCCCAAAGTCGGCTTGCTTAACTGCTAACAGGTGATACTACTGTAAATAGTTTGTGAGGCCTGAGGAAACTGAAAATAAAAAGTAAACTGTCAAAGGGATTTTTTTCCTGATTGTCTTCTTACTCCATGTCCCCATGGGGCTGATATAAGCCCAGATCTTTTGTTAGAACCAAGAAAAGGAGCATATTCTGCCTAAATCAATTTTATTAGTGCCAGTTTAGTTACTCTTTTAACAGTATGATTTGAAACACTTGTGAACATAAAAACTGGTAAGATTTTCATTGTTTTCGTTTTTACTGGGGAGAAAGGCAATGTCAATATAATACAAATATAATTGAGAAATTTTAAAATGTACACGTATTTTTATTTTATTATACTAAATAAACCCTTTAGCATGTTATAAAATACATGTTATAATAATAGGTTTCCACTTACCAAGTCAATACAAGAAATGGTAACAAATTTCTATAATATTCAAGACATGAAAATGTAGAGAGATGGCAAATAAAATCCTGGCTTTATGATTATTATTGTTGTTGTTTCTATTTCCAAATTTGTGTTACTTTTCTCAGGAATTGTAGCCTGTTTAAGAAAGTGAATCCTACTTGCCTTGAGCAAAACAATCATCTCTCATCCATGCTTAGGATTTCAATATGATCATCTGATGTTCAGTAACACTTTGAAAATTCAGCTTGGGTGACTGTCAAGTTCTACACTCGTGTCTGGGAGCCCTCTCTAACTTGAAACACCATTTGTAGGTCTCCAGCAATCAAGTACACACACCTTCATAGAAAGGGAGTGACAAAGGTTGATTAGTTTATCTAGAGTAATAAAAGGAAAACTCAAAACAACATAATCTCTGTTTCAAGGAATCAACTCAAATTTAATAGAACTGCACACCAATGGTGATAATGAAAGCAACAACCAAATAAACATTATTTAATGTCATAAACACTATTTAGACTTGGCCTAAAATTCCTAAAGACAGTGTCCATTTTGGATCTACACCAAATTCAAAATTCTTTTAGCTGTCAAGCAATTTTTGGTGCTTTCCATGTGCCAATGATGAGATAGGCACCAGGATCAAGTGGATAATTAGTAAACAGACACAGTCTCTGACCTAGTGGAGTTTATAGCCTATGTCTGTTCACCCTGATAGAGACTGGACTGGATGAGAGAGACCAAGAAATAATAAACAGTGGTAAGATGATGAAGTGAGATGGGAGAAACAAGAGTAGAAAAAGACAGTCAGAAAAGAGCGAGAGTGACATAACAGAATACATTTAAAAGT
The DNA here is from genome assembly GCF_963455315.2 of Globicephala melas. Lineage (NCBI taxonomy): Eukaryota > Metazoa > Chordata > Mammalia > Artiodactyla > Delphinidae > Globicephala > Globicephala melas. The sequence continues at coordinate 63,379,248 of NC_083322.1, forward strand.
GAGAAAGAGAAACGTTGCCCCCAAAGACTCAGCCCTGCTTTATTCATTGATCTGAAAGAACCCTTCTTATAGCTTTTTTTATAATACCAAAACCCTTCATTATTACAGCAATCTTCATAAGGAGCCTAACTTTATATTCTTAGATTAATATTTATAGTTTCTAATGCAAATAGTAAGTTCCCATATTTTATATTATCTTTTTCATTTAAACTAACATGCTACAGAGATCAAGATCTAACAATGAGGTGATAAAAAATGAAAAACTGTAAATGTCAGCTCCTTATGAGGCCATAATAGCTTGACTGATACTGCACCAACAACGTGTGTAGAAACAATACAGAGTATACGTATATTTTAATTACTCTTATAAAATCTGTATTATAGTTTAGAAAAATACTATAAGCAGGAATAAAGAAAATTAATTTTTGTGTAGCTATAAAAATTATTTATTTCTAAAATGGATAGTTTTTGCTGTTAAATATGTATATTATGTGTAGTGCATAACTCTATACATTATATACCTCACATATTTAACAGTGAAAAGCTACGATTATTTATAAAAGAACATTTTTAGTCATTAGATGCCTATGTCATTTGATTCACTGAAATTTTAAGACATCTTTATTGTAATAAAATTACCTGATAGCATATATAATATTCCCCCATTCCTTTATAACCCTTCCTTCAATAATTAATTAGAAAAATGAATTTAAATTTTTACTCTAAGGTAAATATTTTGTGAAAATAATGTTAAATCTCTCTCAGACAAAAATTTTTACATGGTTTGCTTTAATCATAATTATGGAAACTGTGACTAAAGCAATATGCATTATACAAAGAAAGAAAGAAAGCTAGCTATAGCATAGGCTCAGTATCTCTAGTGTGTTATCAAAGATGGTTTAAATAGGATCCTCTAGCATTGGATAACCTAGATAAAATCAGTGCAGGAAATTCAATGGAATGAAAAAAACATGATCCCGGATATCTTAGAGAGTACAGCCTAATGAGAGGAATAGCAAGATCAAGAATATATCTCTATATTTGGGCATTTAGGGAATGAACAGAAATGGCTATTTGAGAATGACTCAGCCTCCAACCCATATGCTATACACAGTTTATGAAACATTTCACATAAGATATAACTTTGGTGCTATAATCTTAAATTAGTGTGGAGTTGGTGCTACTCCAAACCTGCCTCATTGGGTAGTTACATATTTCTTAGATGCCACTAGTTATAAGAAATATTTTTTTAAGTTCTGCTAAGAATGAAAAAAATACTGCCAATTAAAGATAACGTGCCCTTGTTTGTAAAATACATCCCATTTCCAGAAATACTAAAGTATGAAAAAAATGTGCATCTTGGAATCAGTGAAATTCAATAAAGAAAATCTCACTCAAATTGTCCTCTGGTCTAGCCTTTTCATTATTAATCCTTCCCCAGTGTCCTAAGGTGGTTCATGATCCACACCCAGCATCAGAATAGTAGCAAGTCTCCTTTACTAAATTCTGAATAGTCTGCCCCTCTTTTTGCCAACAGAGCCACTTCAGAGGACATCTTTAATCATATCTTAATACCTTTTCCCCCACAGCTCCTCATTTCTACAGCAAGATCTGTACAACCCTTGAGACTAAGGAAGCTCATGTTTTCTAAAGTGCTTCCTGCCAAATGTCTCATTACTACCCGTGTAGTGGACTGGTATTGTCACAAAGATAACACTGGAGTGACTGATAGAGAAGAACACAAGTTACCTTGCCAGAAATAAAGGGTACAAGAACGTGTTGCATGAAGTTAGAGGATGCAGAACAGGAAACATAGGCTTCCCAGGCCCTCAAATCCCCACAATGTTCCCTGTTGCCTGTGATACCACCTGGTTGGAGTAAAGATCCTGTCATTGGATGTTCAATCCCCTCCTGTCCTCCAGCTGACGACCAACTATGCTGAAGACCCTAGGTATGCAGTACCTGCTAGTCCAAAGGGTGTGATGAGCAGTACAACTCTAGCACACCCCTGAGTAATGACTGCAAGACCAGGTAAAACAAAGATCAATTCGTCAGATATAACATCCCCCAATGGAACTATGTTTTGAGCTAGAGATGGCTCCTTTATCCCATTGTATATATTTTATTTCCAATTCTACAGGAAAAGACATCTTTTATGCTGAATGTTATCATAAGTCCCTCTCATTGAATAGGCGTAGGGAGACTTTGTTACATCCAATGTGACACATAGGGGCATTGTCCTGTCCACAGCAGAACAGGGCATTGATATTTCTATGTCTAACCATTTCAAGTCTACTTACAAGTAGAGTAATCCATACAGTTCAAAGTGTGGAACATACTGGCTGTTGGAATTTTGATTCCTTAGGTAAAATTTACTGATATTCTAATAGCACTTTATTAAAGAGAGAGAAAAAAATGGCCATTTTGAATCACAGGAAGTTCATTTCTAGCACTTACACAGAGAAATCTGTAAAATGACTAGTGAGAGGAAAATATGTCTCACAAGGAATGAATCTTACCTCTGAATTCTTTCAGCTCTGTCCTCACACCAAGAAAACTAATCATTAGGGATAAATGCCTACACTGTTTTATTTTCAGATTTAGTAATGAGAAACCTGTTATTTCTTTCACTCCATGGATGAGACAGAAAATATTTTCTTGGAGTCTAATAACATAAACTATTCCGCTGATTTTTCAAATTGTGGGGAAACACCTATATTTTATTGTAAATGGAGAATAAATGATGAGTCACAGAGGTAAAAAAGGATTTCTAAAATTCTGCTTTGGTTACAGGTAAGACCAAGGACAACCTGATTCAACATGTAGTGACTATAAAGAGTCCTAAGAGGATTCTGGCACAGCTGGGGTTTGGACCCATTTCTGTATGTGTCACTGTGGGGTGGCAGCGGGGGGTATACTTATTGACCTTTGTCATTTTCCTACACCTCTGGCCTGGGGATATAGCACCAAATGGACCACATGGAATGGGTTTCCCAACAAGAAAAGAGAGAGCAGATACTGGAAGAGTGCTGGACAGACATTAACAATAGACTTTTCCCTAAGAGATCTTTTGGTGATATGGGTCCATCATCAACTCTAAATCCCTTGTTTGTCGCTTGAGTCTCTTCCACTTGCTGAACTCTCCTGACAAGTGGCAGTGTGGTAATACTCCCTTCCAATGTCAGTACAGTGAATATGCTGCCACATACAGCTCTAAACATTCTATCATATATTAACGCATATATGTGGAACCTATAGAAATGGTACAGATGAACCAGTTTGCAGGGCAGAAATTGAGACACAAATGTAGAGAACAAACATATGGACACCAAGGGGGGAAAGCGGAGGGGGGGTGGTGGTGGTGGTGTGATGAATTGGGAGATTGGGATTAACGTGTATACACTGATGTGTATAAAATGGATGACTAGTAAGAACCTGCTGTATAAAAAATAAATAAAATTCAAAAATTCAAAAATAATAATAAAGTGCACATAGAATTCAATGGTAAAAAAAAATGCTGGAGTAGCAATTCTCATTAAAAAAAATAATAATAACCCAAACATTCAGAGATCAGCAACCTCCACCTTTAAGCTACAATGTTGGCTTAATATTTCTACGTGGCATTGACTCCTGATCCATGGAGTAGAAACATAGCAATGCATTAACTACCATCAACTAATTATTGTTTAATAACTGAAAGACAATCTATTTCCTATGACTTAGATGCTTGTCCCAGATCTACAGTATTCCCTCTCGGTATATTCAGTTTTGCAGGGTTTTATCTCAAAATAATTTTTGATCATCCTTTACACTGGATGCTGAGAGCATTTTTTATCTTTGCTTTAGTTAAATTATATTTATGGTGCATTGAGAATTCTGATATACCAAAAATTTACTGAGACGCATAGAGATATGTCATTTTCTTGTCTTCCGAGAAAGCTTGTCTATATTGTTAAATGTAGATTAAATATATTTTAACAAAAAGTGATTGAGAACTATCATTGGTAAATAATAAGATATAAATAGGAAAACACTGAAAATTAACATAGTTATTAAATAGGATTAATTATTATTAACAGACTACTCATTTGGAAGCTCAAATCCAATTTATGTAACTGCTTGACTAGATATATTCTTTACTTTGATATGGTAAGAATATAATAATTCACTGTTTTTTCATGCTGATCAAGCTCTTAGGATTATAGTTTATATTTCAGACAATTAAAAATGCCAAAAGGTCAGATCAGAAATAAATGAAAAAGAAATGAAGGAAACAATAGCAAAGATCAATAAAACTAAAAGCTTTTGAGCAGGAAAACTCAAATCAATAGACTTAGAAATGAAAAAGGAGAAGTAACATCTGACACTGCAGAAGTACAAAGGATCATGAGAGATTACTACAAGCAACTATATGCCAATAAAATGGACAACCTGGAAGAAATGGACAACTTCTTAGAAAACCACAACCTTCTAAGACTGAACCAGGAAGGAATAGAATATATAAACAGACCAATCACAAAAACTGAAATTGGACTGGGATTAAAACTCTTCCAACAAACAAAAGCCCAGGACCAGATGGCTTCACAGGTGAATTCTATCAAACATTTAGAGACGAGCTAACACCTATCCTTCTCAAACTCTTCCAAAATATAGCAGAGAGAGGAACACTGCCAAACTCATTCTACAAGGCCACCATAACCCTGATACCAAAACCAAACAAAGATGTCAAAAAGAAAGAAAACTAGACGCCAATATCACTGATGAACATAGATGAAAAAATCCTCAACAAAATACTACCAAACAGAATCCAACAGCACATTAAAAGGATCATATCCCATGATCAAGTGGGATTTATCACAGGGATGGAAGGATTCTTCAATAAACGCAAATCAATCAATGTGATAAACCATATTAACAAACTGAAAGAGAAAAACGATATGATCATCTCAATAGATGCAGAAAAAGCTTTTGACAAAATTCAACACCCATTTATGATAAAAACCCTTTGGAAGTCGGCATAGAGGGAACTTACCTCAACATAATAAAGGCTGTATATGACAAACCTACAGCCAACATCGTTCTCAGTGGTGAAAAACTAAAACCATTTCCTCTAAGATCAGGAACAAGATAAGGTTGTCCACTCTTACCACTATTATTCAACATAGTTTTGGAAGTTTTAGCCACAGCAATCAGAGAAGAAATAGAAATAAAAGGAATCCAAATCAGAAAAGAAGAAGTAAAGCTGTCACTCTTTGCAGATGATATGATACTTTACATAGAGAATCCTAAGATGCCACCAGAAAACTACTAGGACTAATCAATGAATTTGGTATAGTAGCAGGATACAAAATTAATGCACAGAAATCTCTTGCATTCCTATACACTAATGATGAAAAATCTGAAAGAGAAATTAAGAAAACACTCCCATTTACCACTGCAACAAAAAGAATAAAATACCTAGGAATAAATCTACCTAAAGAGACAAAAGACCTGTATGCAGAAAACTATACGACACTGATGAAAGAAATTAAAGATGATACCAACAGATGGAGAGATATACCATGTTCTTGGATTGGAAGAATCAACATTGTGAAAATGACTCTACTACCCAAAGCAATCTACAGATTCAAGGCAATCCCTACCAAACTACCAAAGGCATTTTTCACAGAACTAGAACAAAAACTTTCACAATTTGTAGGGAAACAAAAAAGACCCCAAATAGCCAAAGCAATCTTGAGAACGAAAAACAGAGCTGGAAGAATCAGGCTCCCTGACTTCAGACTATACTAAAAAGCTACAGTAATCAAGACAGTATGGTAGTGGCACAAAAATAGAAATATAGATCAATGGAACAGGATAGAAAGCCCAGAGATAAATCCATACACATATGGTCACCTTATTTTTGATAAAGGAGGCAAGAATATACAATGGAGAAAAGACAGCTTCTTCAATAAGTGGTGATGAGAAAACTGGACAGCTACATGTAAAAGAATGAAATTAGAACACTCCCTAACACCATATACAAAAATAAACTCAAAATGGATTAAAGACCTAAATGTAAGGCCAAACACTATAAAACTCTTAAAGGAAAACATAGGCAGAATACTCTATGACATACATCACAGTAAGATCCTTTTTGACCCACCTTCTAGAGAAATGGAAATGAAAACAAAAATAAACAAATGAGACCTAATGAAACCTAAAAGCTTTTGACAGCAAAGGAAACCATAAACAAGACAAAAAGACAACCCTCAGAATGGGAGAAAATACTTGCAAATGAAGCAACTGACAAAGGATTAATCTCCAAAATTTACAAGTAGCTCATGCAGTTCAATATCAGAAAAACAAACAACCCAATCCAAAAATGGGCAGAAGACCTAAATAGACATTTCTCCAAGGAAGATATACGGATTGCCAACAAACACATGAAAGGATGCTCAACATCACTAATCATTAGAGAAATGCAAATCAAAACTACAATGAGGTATCACCTCACACCAGTCAGAATGGCCATCATCAAAAAATCTAGAAACAATAAATGCCGGAGAGGGTGTGGAGAAAAGGGAATCCTCTTGCACTGTTTGTGGGAATGTAAGGTGATACAGCCACTATGGAGAACAGTATGGAGGTTCCTTAAAAAATTAAAAATAGAACTACCGTACAACCCAGCAATCCCACTACTGGGCATAGACCCTGAGAAAACCATAATTCAAAAAGAGTCATGTATCACAATGTTCATTGCAGCACTATCTATAACAGCCAGGCTATGGAAGCAACCTGAGTGTCCATCGACAGATGAATGGGTAAAGGAGATGTGGCACATATATACAATGGAATATTACTCAGCCATAAAAATAAACGAAATTGAGTTATTTGTAGTGAGGTGGATGGACCTAGAGTCTGTCATACAGAGTGAAGCAAGTCAGAAAGAGAAAAACAAATACCGTATGCTAACACATATATATGGAATCTAAAAAAAAAAACAATTCTTGTGAAGAATCTAGGGGCAGGACAGGAATAAAGACACAGATGTAGAGAATGGAATTCAGGACACGGGGAGGGGGAAGGGTAAGCTGGGACAAAGTGAGAGAGTGGCATGGACATATATATATATACACTACGAAATGTAAAATAGCTAGCTAGTGGGAAGCAGCCACATAGCACAGGGAGATCAGCTCAGTGCTTTGTGACCACCTAGAGAGGTGGGATAGGGAGGGTGGGAGGGAGACGCAAGAGGGAGGAGATATGGGGATATATGTACGTGTATAGCTGATTAACTTTGTTATACAGCAGAAACTAACTCAACATTGTAAAACAATTATACTCCAATAAAGATGTTTTTTTTTTTTTTTTTAAAAAAAAGGAATGCCAGACGTTTTATCATATATCTATCTGTTAGGATCACTTCAGTAACAAGGGAAAACAAGCATCTAACTTAAACTGGCTTAAATTTGAAAGAATTTACTGACTCACCCACCCAAAGGACCAAAGTAGGATAAGCTTTAGTTTGACTTAATTAAGAGAGCTTTCTACTTAATACTCTTTTGTGGATCAGCATTATATTGATGCTGTAGCAGTCTGGGCCTCACGTCTCTGCAGGAAAACATGTAAAAGAGATATCATTTCCAAGTTTCCCTGGATAGCAAGATCAACTTTTCCAGGAGCCTTCAGCAAACTTTTCTCCTACTCTTTAACCCAAATTGTACCAAAGGCCCATTTCTACACTAATTATTGATAAATATCTTTAACAAGTCATGTTCACCCCTAGAGCTTGGCAAAGGATCAGCTACTCCTTATGCGAGTAGTTTTAATGAGCTGCATTAAATCACACATCTTACAGGAAGAAAAAAGGGCAAAATGTTGGGTAGGCAACCAACTACTGCCTTAGGATGAAGTTCAGTCAATATATTTTGCTAGAGAACATGGATGGACTTACTTAGTTTAGAAGCGTGTTCAGTATGTTGGCTTTCCTGACCTCCTGTATGCTATATTATCCTAACTGACCATAGGAATTTGCTATAGGCATCATCCTTGGAGTCTTGCCAACACACAGCATGAATCTTGTGCTCAGGTGATAAAAAGAAAAGGTAGGATAAGCTCAGTCAGTCTCTCCTTTCCATTGTTATCTTTGCTTCATCTACATAAAATAGTCTTGATTTGTTCAATTTGGTTCAAAGTCTCAGGGATTTCAGAAACGTACCCATGTATTTAACTTTTTTGAGTTGCGGAGGGAATTTTTTCACTGTAAGAACAATATCATCACTCATAATGAAATCAAATTTAAAAATCACTAGTGATGTCACTTTTCTAACTCAATTTTTATTAAAATTATGACCTCATTTTTTCTACTAAATACATTATAAACATCTCTGTATATTGTGATACAGTTTTCATACCCCTATTCTTAATTCCTTCATAAAATTTTGACAAGTTCATGTATATAACTGACAACATTTAACTGGAAAATTATTTTAAATTTAATTCTAAAATATTTGGCTGTTTCCTATATTTTTCATTGTTTTCATGATTTGAGGGGGCAAATTCCTTATTTTCAACCTATCCTAGAAATGTCATTGTTCCCATGAGACAAAGATGGCAGAATGACTGCCTATTTCTCCATCTGAATGCCAATTTTAGACAATAGACTCTACATCCAGATAAAAGAAAGAAGCATTTCATGTTATGATACAGACAAGGAACACACTGTATTTGAATTTGAATCATTCAGAAGGAAATTGTACTAGACTATGAACCAGAAGATATACTGCAGTGTAATGCTTGGGAAGTCTCAAAGAGGCTTCTTACCTTCTTTAAATTTAGCCCATTCATATAACATGATGCCCAAGTATAAAATGAGAAAAATAGTCACTGCCCTCCCCCGCTGCCAGGAGACAGGGAGATTGTTTGATAGTGCATTGTAATTTTTGAAATAATATTTATTTTTCTGCTTATAAAAGTAATGTGTGCTCATTGTGGACTTTTTTTAAAATTCAGGAAAAATATATAAAAGCAAATATAAGCTACCTGTAAATGTACAGTTCAGAAATAACTTTTAATATAAACTTTAAAGTTGTTTCTACAATTTGTATTTTTAATGGTATAAAATTAGACATAGTTCTGCACACTCCCTTTGACACTTCATATTGTGAGTGTTGATTTCAAGCAGTAGCATACCAATTCAAAATTGAGTGACATACATCAGAGAAAAAAAAAGAAAAGGGAACCTGAATAACGCGTTTGTGGATCTAACTGTGAACTTACAAGAACTTCAAGAAACAGAACAAATGAAAGGATTCCAGAGGAAATGAGAATGTGGGACATTTCACATGACAGATGATCTGTTTTCTTCAATAAGTAAGTGGCGTAGGAAAAAAGAAGGAGAACTATTGCAGATAAAAAGAGACATTAGATACATAACAACTAAGTGTGATATGTGGACCCTGTACGGATTTCAACTTAACAGAGCCATATGTTTAAAGGCATTTTTGAGGCAATTTGGAAAACCCAAATATGGACTGAATATGGAGTCTATCTGAATGTAATCCTCACTAGATGATATTAAGGAATTATTGCTCATTTCATTACATTTCATAGACAATTGCACTGTGCTATGTTCTCTAAAAACACTATTTCTTGTTAAAGATGCACACTGAAGTATTTACTGGTAAAGTAATACAATTCCTGGGATTTACTTTCTAATACTCCAGCAAAAAGGGGGAGGGGAAAATAATTAACAAGATTGGCAAAATGTTGATTATTGTTTAGGCTGAATGAGGGGAGATCATTATATATTCTCTCTACTTTTGAGTTATGTTTAAATTTTTCTATAATAAAAAGATGTTTTTATTGTTAAAAAATTGAGTGACATATTATGATAGACTGCACGTCATGTGAAGGTAACAAAAAAAAACGATCTTCAATATACCTACATCAAATATTTCTCTACAAAGTAAGCAAAGCAAATTTCTTTGATGTGATCACCAGGCAGCAGTCACAGAAGCAGTGGATTCTTGATGTTGTTCTCTTACCCAGAGACACTAAAAATGCAGGGCACACAGTGAGTCACCAGGATGGGCCCATTCCCCACTAATGCTACATATCCCTATACATGTATAATATGAGACAGACAATCATCTGTGTAATCTAAGAACTTTAGTTTTAAGTGAAAACCCTAGGGTCAGAACTCCACACAACACCTGTCCACTTACCCACTGAGCATTCACCTGAGGATGTGTTTATCACCACCAGGTATCTAGTCTGACAGGCTCGATCCCAGTCATCTGGCTTGAGTCTAAAGCCCCAACCCAGGGACTAGAGCCACCTATCCCCACTACACCACTCTGACAAAATGTTTTTTAATTATTTTTTCTTTTTGCCTTTTTTTTTTGGCTGCTCCGTGCGGCTTGTGGGATCTCAGTTCCCTGACCACGGGAACCTGGGCCCTCGGCAGTGTAAGCACGGAGTCCTAACCACTGGACTTCCAGGAAATACCCCAAAATGTTTTACATAGTGTTACCTTAGAAAGACAAGGCAAAGGACCAGAAATCTACTTGTCTGAAAATAAAACTTTTCAGTACCTTGTGGACACCTTTGCAATTCATGTAGATGATTGGCCCAGTAAAAGCAGTCTGGAAATAAAGTAGGAGATTGTCTTTTTATTTGCTTCTACAAAATGATGTAGGCTTCTCCCTAAGATTGGGGAAAATATTCTATGTTCCGTGTGCACCTGGGTGTGACAACTGCCAATGCAAAAAAGTATACATGGTTTCCCTTCCCACACAGTGACAGCAATGTGGATGCTTCTGTGTGTGAGGGTGATGCAGCTGGAAGCATCACTATTGCCAACTCTTATCTCTCCCTTGACCTATTTTTGCAATACTTCTTTTTCATCAATTTTAGTTGGGCATATGTGCATAGTCTGCCCTCTTGGATTGGAATTTCTCTTCTGTTGAATTTTTACTGTGACCACTCATGAAAACTGCATGGCAGGATTTGGAATCAGAACTGGAGGCTCAGTCTTCACTCTACTACATAGCTGTGTGGCTTTAGACAAGTGACTAAATGTCCCTAAGCCTCAGTTTCCTCATGTGAAAGTGGAGTAAATAATGTCAGACCTTCTTATGTTGGAGTTATTTTGAGGTTCCAGCGAGATTATGTTTATCTGAAAGTTTACCCACTAAAATACAAAAGTAATCATAGCTTCCATGCTTAAACCATTGAATGGCTCCTCTCAATTTATAATAAGATCCTAAATACTTACGGAGTCCTTCATTATCCTGCCTCATTTCTACCCAGCCTCATCTCCTACATCTCCCTGCTGGCACTCCAGACACACTAGCCACTTCATTCAATCATTTCATTTTCAAAATAAATGGGGGAAAAAGTCAATTTGACTAACTTTTCAAAACACCTGCAACCTCTAGGCAAGGTCTTCCAAAGTTTGCATCCAAAACGACCTTTCAAGGTATGAATCACAATCGCCAAGCCTATGCATGCTATTCTGCAGATACTGAGAAAAATCCTTCGGCTACCAAAATGTAATATTAATATCAGTGATCTTGGAATTATGACTTTATGTTTGGCCTTTATAAAAGATCATTTACTCATTTCAAAACTGTTTCTAACTCAACAGGTGTTGTGCCCCGTTTAACATTCAGAGTGAAGTCAACAGCAGACGGATAAACAGCTTGGCATCTGGCTTTGCTGCAGAACTGCCAAGAGAAGCCCAAGCATCCTGCATCACCTGCCTTTTCTAAGGTTTCTGTTGTCATACGAATGGCTCATTTTGTGGCTCCAGCAATGCTTGAAATTGGCTGTCTGGTATCACAGAATGCCTGACCCTGACCAAGGGGCAAATGTCAAACCATGCCAGAATACACAGCTTGGTTTCAAAATGACTAGCAAAATTCACTTCTTAGGAGAAGGGCATTGTGCAGATTTGATGCCAAGATCTATGGAAAATTATTCTATGCTTAATTTGAAAGTTCACTCTTCTGCTTGCTAGTCAGCCATTGTAAATATTAAAGTTATGGAAATATACCCACTACTTTTATTCTTTCTCTCACCATTTGTCACTTCCATTCCTCAAAAACTTAAATGGAAATACAAAGCACTCAATGTAGTCTGATTTTGCTGTGAATTTGTCTTAGGTTGGGTTCCCTAGAAGCAGCACTTGAACTGGGTATTCTTGGGCAAGTGATCTATTAAGGGAGTGCTTTCAAGAAACTAAAGGAAACAGGCTGGGCAGGGGAAGAAGCTGGACAATGATGTAGTTCAGGAGCAGTCTAGCCTCACACTGGTCCCACAGGGACCTTGGGAGCATGAATTGAACCTCATAGATTAGTTCAACTAGAGGCAAGGGGCTGGGCTATCACCCTCCCATGTCAGCCAATCATTAGCCTATGGCATTTTTTCAGGCAAGTTGGCTCGTATCAGCCAAGAGTCAACCTCCAGAAGAATGCATCTATGAGCTCTGAGCAGCCAACACCTACAGCATGTGGGGATGGTTGCAGCAACCTAGTAAAGGGGATCTGGGCAGCGCACCAAAGACTGTACCCACTCCATAGGCTTATTATATTCCTCCCATAAATCTTTGTCATTATAATTATTATGATATTTTTATGACCATATTGTTTTTGGTAAGGAAGCCTAAAGACAAGTAAGATGATCTTTGAGTTCTAAGCTGGGCTGTACCTATTTCAGTCTCATAAAAGTAGCAAGAAACTGAGAATGTGGAAAAGATGTAATTTACTTTTACCCCAGCAATTTACAGATAGCTGATCATGGTCTATAGGAAACTCAAGCAAAGGATATGTAACAGGTTTTTTTTTTCCTAAACCATTTTATTTCCATTCTGCTATTGTTATTGCAAAGGATTATTCTTAGAAAACAAATAAATTAAAAGCTAACCTGTTCTTCAACGCTCAAAACCTGTGGTGACAAAACAATGATTTATCTCACCAGTTAGAATTCAGTAAAATTCATCTTTATTTCACCTTAGCTAATCCAGAACTTCAATTCTGGATGCAAACTATAGTGCATTCGGTGGCATTTTACTGGGAAATAGTTTTATTATTAAAGTCCAGTGATTTACACAGTTATTCAATTCCTATTATCCTTGTGTTTTGTTTGAAAGCTTTCAAACACCCAGTAATGACTGTTGCCAAAGTTCTCATATCCAAATACTCAGGAGCATTTTTCCTCTCTTTTACCAGATTCTTTCAAGCTCAAATACATAAAGAATTTGGATTTTACTTCTCAACTAACATTTTGTTTTATTTTGTTTTATCCTGCTGAGGACACAAGGGCACTAACTGGCCAGACCTAAAAAATGTATACTGTGGGTAAACACATATGCAGACAATCTTGATACTACATCAATGAATGCCTTGGGCAATACTGCAGACATAATTTAACATTACAGAACACGCATAAGTGAATGAATCAACAGCTTAACCTGGGACCGTAAACTATCAAGAAGTAGAGAAATAGTCTCCATAGCTTAACCTTCCCAAGTATGCTGGAAGCAAAGAAAGCTTTACCTTGAAGATAATGAAACTTTAATTTCAGTGCCCTTCCCTTTCTCCCATTTTGTTCAAACCCTGGGAACAACCCTACAATATTTTCACACATTCGTCTATTTTTTTTTAAATTTTGCAGAAGCAATATATTTGATTCCTCTTTTTAAAGAGGCCCCCCAAATTATAAATTTCACGTCCTACAAAACTTGGATTCTGCCATGCTTACCCATTACCCGGACCACGTTTTTCTACCTAAGTAGCCAGGTTGGGATGTGATGAGACGAACTGATTCTTTTGTCACCTGTGGCCCACACATCTTCAGGAGAGGGCGAAGGATTCAGTGCCTGCTTTCATCAACCCTATGGCTAAAATCTTTATTTAGAAATGCTTATCATGAGTATTCCCGCCACAGCTAACAGAAATAACACGCTTCAAGGCACTAGAATGTATAGCCCCATGGTCTCTTTTGGTTTCCCTGCCCTGCATGCCACACATCCTTAAAAGACAGTCAAGCAAGGGGCTCCCAAGCATTTATCTGAGGATACAAGATTGTCTCTTTATTAGTGTGTCTGCGGCACCTGAGTCTGCATATGCCATTTAAAATTAAAAGGCCACAGCATTTTAGATCCAATCATAAGACTGCCAATTAAGGTATCATTTGTCTTTGAATAAAAATCATTTGTGGTTGTTTTTCTTTTATCCCCAGGCTCTTATTTACTGTAAATTTCCAGCAGGCAGTATGGACCACAGCTGCTCAACCTGTTTGAAAACTATCTAACGCAGATTCATTTGCAAATGGACACTAAATAAATACTCGTTGATGATATGTGATGATTTGGGAAAGATTTTCATTAAACATGTTTGATGGGGATTAAATCTTTATGAAAACACTTCTGAGCCAGGGTGACTTTCCCCAAGTCATGACTGATCCACTTCAACAGCTACTAGATATGGAAATCCCTCATATTTAACGCCAGTTCTATGAATATAATGCCTCTGAAACTTGAATCCATTAACAGAGTCAGAAAATATGTTTTAAAGTATGAGAAGAGCTAAAAATTTCTTCCCCTCTAACTGGAAACAGAAATACCAATTTTGTTCGAAGGAGATCACTCACCAGTGCAAGCTCCTCAGCTTACACATTAAATTCTAATTTTGAGTAGATCTATTCATTTACTATTGCAACAACATATATTTCAAGTGTTTTAAAACAAGGAAATATACGCCAAGACTTAGAATAATAAAGTGACTTGGAAACAGCTGTCCTTCCCAGTCAGGTAATGCTTGTTTCTGTAAAAAAAGAATGCCAAGCATTTTTTCTTTTCTTCATCCTCTCTTGAGTTGATAGGCCTGAAGCTCCCGAACAAATTTTTTTCTGTCCTGTCTCTGCTCCCTAGGGAAAGCCTGGATTTCATTTTGAGGTCACATAATGGAGGCAATATAATTTTTTAAAATCAAAGAAGGAAAAATCTGAATTCCTGCCATCTTTTGTTCTCCCTTTTGTTTTGAAGGACAAGGGCAGAAGTCTGGTCTGCTTATACATTCCAAAGGAGTAAGGAAGAGGCCCCTCCTGGCCTCCTCTCTCCTGATCCTCCCTTTTAGGATTCCGAGGTCCTGGCAGGAGCTTATGTCTCCATTGCATAAGCCCTACCATCTGAATTCTGCTGATCCAATTAAAGTCACACACTGGTAAAAAAAAAAAAATCAGATCTGATCACTAGTGTTCATTGTTGATGTTAAGTCTGATAATCAAAAATAGTAGATTTACTGCCTATTACAGCATTGTATAAAGACAGGTAATTAACAATTTTCTTTTTGGTCATGATATCACCAGCTGACCTAAATCTTGGTAAATTATTTTAGTGATAAGACCTTTTATTTTTTATAGGAATCACCTGTATTAGTGAAGTAGGAACGGCTGCCTCTCCTGCTCCTTTGGTCTCCCGGACCAGAGCAGGTACATGTCAGACACTTCCACAGGTCAGCACAGGTCAATTTCCAAGGCAAGCACCAACTTAGAACTATAATCCATACTACTTATGTGTGCAGAATGGCTGTTCGGTTCATGCTCTATTTCTAAGTCCAGAGACTCAAAAGAAGTATCAACTCTTCCCCAGGAGTCAGAACTCTGGACAATCATATATGCAGCAGAGAGCACACAGAAGATGCGCAATCACAGACACCCTGGGAGACTCAGTGACCGCTTCAACCCATAATACTGAGAGGACCAAGTGTGCATCTCCTCAAAGACCTCAAACCCACGATAACCCTTGACCCATGGCAGATCCATGAGAGTGGAGCCTGAGAGGAGCCCAACAAAATTTTTTAGGATTTTGAAGTGGCACTGCCACAGATATACAGAATATCCTCTGACTGAAGGAGCCACTGAAATGTCACAGAGAAATTTAATGGGAAAGAAGCCTGGTTATTTACCATATTTCTTTTTTGCTGAGGACCCCAAAATACTACCAATGGTTATATTACCTATAGAGGGCATTATTTATACTACAATTTACCAACTAAACATATAGGGATTTGAATAGTGTTTTTCATGCCCAAAGAGTCAGTGTCAAATAAAAATAATAGTGACGATAACAGCTAACATATACTGAGCACTTAGCATGTGAAGGGATCTGGACTAAGGGGTCTGTACATTATTTCACTTGACCCTCATGACATGCTTATAAGGTAATAGATACACTAGTAAAACAGTATATTTTATTTATATAGTTAAAATACTCAGCATATATCCCCACTCTCCCATTTATATACGGTGTGACCTTAAGTTTGTTTGAACTTGTTCAAGTCACTTCCTCTCTTAGTCTCAGTTTCCCCATATGAAAAGTAAGAACCCCATCACCTGCCTTCCATACACCATAAGATTATTGTGAAGATCAAGACACAATAGATGAAAAGTTTGCTATACACTAGTAAACTCACAGGTGAAATTTTTATCTACAAAGTTAGGTTTTATGTGTCCACTTGTAGTCACTGGTTATCTTGAGAAGGAAAATGTTTTAAATGCATCAGTGTGGACTTCCTTAGTGGTGCAGTGGATAAGAATCCCCCTGCCAATGCAGGGCACACAGGTTCGATCCCTGGTCCAGGAAGATCCCACATGCCACAGAGCAACTAAGCCCATGTGCCACAACTACTGAGCCTGCACTCTAGAGCCTGCGAGCCACAACTACTGAGCCCACGTGCCACAACTATTGATGCCCGCACAACTAGAGCCCATGCTCTGCAACAAGGGAAGCCACCACAATGAGAAGCCCACGCACCACAACGAAGAGTAGCCCCAGCTCGCTGCAACTAGAGAAAGTCTGCATGCAGCAACGAAGACCCAACACAGTCAAAAATAAATAAATATAAATAAATAAATAAATGCATCAGTGTTTGCTTAAATATGGAAACCTTCCTGTTAGTACATGTATCGTAAACCTCTTTTAGCGTGGTCCACCAAAATGGAGAGAGCATATAATCTATATAATATGTTAATATTTGCATGAAATGTGTAAAAGCTTTCACAAAAAACAAAAAAAGCTTTGTGAAAGGTGAAGGTGGTGAAATTATTGATTCCATCTAGGCTTAATTTTAATAAGTTCCCTTATAGATGGCTTTTTATTATATCCTACAGCCATTTAAAAAATGTTTTAATAAACACTTCCCTTTTATAGCTGCCAATCTTTTTCATCTCCCTATGTCCCACAGAAGTTATCAACATCAACATGCCATATATTAAAAGTCTTCATTAACCAGGGCTAATTATTTGAGAGGCCTCTCTTTTCCACTTCATGTTCTAAATCAATGCGTCTGCAGAGAGTTGCTTCATAGTGTGAGATTTTGTGGGCTGGGTTTTTCCTCCATTTTGGTCACGCCAGGGCTACTCCTGTGAAATTCAATTAGAACCTTATAATAGTTCTCTGTAAACTTCACTACTTCAAAAACAAACGGTAAGATCTTGAAAGGAGCCTACAACTGCTGGAGAGAGTTTATTAACACTTTGTCAGAAAATGTGTTTTTTGTCTTAGGCAGATCAATCAAACCCACTTCAATTGGCAAGTCCCTCCACTCTCAATGTGAAAAACAGACTTGTCTAATTCTCTCAAAAAATGTTAAGAAACACTCCAGTTCTTCACAGCTATAACACTATTGAAAAAATTTTCCCCCTTTCAACTTGAAAAAAAAAAAGTCACTTTTCATTTGGCATAATGATTATCTAGGGACCATAAATGAGGTAGTAAAAAAAAAACTATTATTTTAAAGAGCCTAGAGGGAAAGTAAATTCTGTAATTTTAACAAGATTTAAACCTCATTTGCCATACTCTTTCACAGAAAGCAAAAGGGAAGCCAGCTCAGCAAATCAATGCAATTATGAGCCTATTAAAAAATGCACACACACAAGGGAAGTGAACTGATCAAAATTAGGTAATATCAGCATTTAAAATTTAACCCTGCATTCAACAATCTGCCATTTAATTTTCTGTGATTATGTACAAACAGTAAATGAAACAGTAGGTTTTTAAAGAAATAACAAGTTTTTTAAGCTATAACTTTAAGTTAACTTGGTAATGGTAACAGCAAATGATAAGTACTCAGAAAAAGCAAACATTAAGATTGAATGAAAGCACCCACAGGGCAGACATAATAATCTGTATGGACAGGAAAAGAGGTTGATAAGGAAATATGACATAACAAAACAATACAGGTACATTCAGACAGTATTGGGATGGGGGGAGTTACAAGTAGCAGTAAGGAGAATTTGAATTATTTTTAGAGAATTAAATATAACATTTTGAATAGCCAGAGCTGTCTATGTGATTGTTAGTATAAACTTCTGATACTCATTTATGGGCTTTGTTTCTGCTTTCTCTTAAATTGTAAGCTATCAAAAGACAGAAACACAGCTTCTGTTTCCATCATAACTAACTCCTTTACAGCACCTGGTTCAGTGCTCTTGCAATGTTCTGTAAAGTACATTAAATTTGTTTGATGGACTAGCTGGCTTACCAGTATGGGAAAACAAACAAAAAAAATTGTTAGTATTTACACAGCAATAAAATCAGTAACAATCATGTCAGTTCTATTTACTATATGTATGGCCTCTATCAAAAAGGTATTACTTTTACTAGCTAAAGAGAACTGCTTCTGACTGCCTTGAGGTCATGCAAATAATAAATAATCATGCAATGAATTTCTCTTTAACAATTTCTTACAATAAATATTTATGCAATGCTTTACAGTTTACAACGTACTGTTCTGGGATATTATCCCATTTAATCTCACTTAATCCCAGAATATTTCATTGAGCTTCTGTTAATTTTCTAGTAAATTTCTTGCCTGTATCTCCACCCTACTTTAACTTTCAAGTAGCAAGGAATTTGCTAAAAGAAAAAAAAGTCACAAATGTCTACAATCACTGAATTATAATTTATACTTTGATGCCATCAGTTAATTTGTAGGTTGTCAGCTAAATTTAACTTTCTGCCCATGTGTGCCAACTTGGTAGATGAAATTCAGTAAGAATTATCATCACAACTAAAATTAACACCTAAGCTATTGGAAAAAAAATAGGTCAATAATGTCTTCAATGAATCTTTCCCTTTTTACTGATTTTCATTCACAATTAGCCTCTCGACAATGTAATCAAATTATGGAAAAGATGGTAGATTTATTCTGTTATATTCTATTTTGGCATAAAGACCCTGATCTCATCATAAGAAAACTAATATGCACTAAAGGAAATTAGACACTAAGACCACTTTTGGACTGTGAATCATAACCAAGATTCAAATATTAAAATTTAAGCTGTCCCTTACCAAAATTCTTAAAAGCCCATTGACCTGCATTTGCCCTTCTAAATTTCCCTCCTTCCAAATTTTGGTAACCTTAAAACAGTAAAATTGGCATGTAGGACCCCAGATTTCAATAAATAATTTGTCTGCCCTCTGAGACCGTTGATCTCATGGTATTCTCTAAAATTTACTCACCCCAAGCCCATTCCTTTATGGTTGATCTGATAATCCAATCTGAACTGAGGCACTACTATGAAATGGTATTTGCATTTGAATAAAACCTTCTAGAGATCTGATTATTTCAATACAAAGAAATGACTTCAGCGATGGTTACTTCAAATATACATCAATGACTATATGGCAAAACATATGGAAATCATACCCATATCACACTGCCACTCGTTCACCTGCTCTGACTAATCACAGGCTGGTTCTGACTACAAGCCCAAATGCATCTGCTAGCTGTCCATCAAAATGAATAAACTATGGGTCCTGCTCTCAGAGAGTTTATGCCCCATATCAGTAGCTCTCAACTGATAAAGATTACCTGGGCCTCTCTTTTAGGGATTCTGATGTGCTGTTTGAGGCAAAGATCCTGAGTTGTCTGAACTAAATTTGGAAAATTCTGTTCCAACCAAGAAAAAGGTGATACACATGTAGGGGAAAATATACACATATATATTTGTACATATATATGTGTGTGTACATATTAATTCGAATAAGTGCTAAAGCAAAATGGGGAGGAAGTGCCAAGAAAAGAGAAGTGTTATTTTCACTGGGGCATTGAAGAAAGCAGAGGGAGCTTTTGAATTTCATTTTCAGTGGTAAAATTTCCTTTTTAGGCTGAGGAAACACTATGAATAAGGGCATAGAGATAGGAACATGAATGTCACACTGGGGGAACAGAGAATAACTGGGGTGGGGGTCAAGGTAGGTTAAGGTTCATGGAAGAATGTATTTTCTTTCTTCTTAAGTTGTTAAGTCTTTAATAACTTGATGAGTTTACAGTCCAACTGGGCTCCAGGAGAAAAGTACAAACAAAAGCTTAAAAACTGAAATACATATAATACTATTAAAAAGAAAAAGAGAAAGTTGAAATCTAGTCAGCTACAGCTGTATGAAAGCAAAAAGAGCAGATCAACCCAATTTTCATGGAATTGAAAATGAGTCTTAGCAATGTAGCAATGTAATTTGAAGACTGATGGCCCTTTCAGATAATATGAATCTGAATAGAATATAACAGAATAAATCTACCATCTTTTCCATAATTAAGTCCAGAATATGACTTAATGATTTCAAAGAATTTTCCTAGGACCACCTAAAGCTAAGGATACTGGGGGATAAATCAGGATCACTGAAAAGCCACATGTGCGTAGAATAAAGGCAAACTAAATGAGAGTGAAAGGGAGACCATCACGCTCTCTTTCACTCCTTTGATATAGTAAGGGAGTCAGAAGTAGCCATAACCCAATAGCATCATTCTATGACTCTGAGAAATAAGGTGGAAGCAATTCTGTCAATGGATGGGTGGGAAGCAGGTTGGTTTAAAGGAAGGGCCAGCAATGTTTACTCGGCTGTCTTCAGGGGATGCCAACAGGATGCCAACAGTACAATCTTGAAACTCCTCTCCTGAGACAAACTCTACTGGTTCATAATATACAGACAAGAAAGGAGGCACCCTTAAACATTGTTTACCACTTATTTTAATGACAGGGTAGAATGAAACATTATTATAAAATATACATAACATAATATAATATTTCAACTAATCAAAAAGGTTCTTTATTTGTGGTCCTGGAGTCCAAGTCTCTGAGACAAGGTTCCTCACAGCTGTCTTTAACTGAGCTAGTCACTTTCCTGTCTGCACCAACAAACTTCTTTCTTCCTGAAACACTTTCTCTCTTAGCTTCTATGTCACTGTGTTCTAAATTGTTTCATATCTCAAATGGCCCTTCTCAAGTTCCTCTTTAAAGTCTCTGAATGTTGGCATGTCCAGACCTTATTTCTCAGTCCTCTTCTCTTTCTTCCCTAAATTATACCCCTTTTCCTCATCAGTGATTCTCAAGTGTGGACTGGGACCAGCAGTCATAGCATAATCTGGGGAAATTAGAAATGAAAATTCGGGGGCCCCATCCCATGCTACTGAACCAGAAACTCTGAGGGTAGAGCCAGCAATCTGTATTTTAACAAACCAACCCTGTATGTGATTCTGATGCACACTAACCTTTGAGAACCACATCTATACACTATCTCATCCAATCACAAAGCGTCAATATCAATGTATGATTATGACGCCTAAAGTACATCTCTCACCTGATCCCTACCCTGGACTCAAGATGGTATACCCAACTACTAGCTTGACATCTCCAACTTAATATCGTCTAAATAGAATTCTTGATTATTGATTTCTCCCAAGTTTGTCCTCCCACTTTCCCAGTAAATGACACCATCATTCATTCAGTTGCTCAAACTAAAAACTTTGAATTCATCTTCGTTTCTTCTTTCACTCATCCCCTCATCAAATCCATCAGCAAGTCCTGTCAACTCTACATCCAAACCACATTCAGGGATCCAATTATTTCTATCTCTTCCTCTTCACTACTACTACCTTAGTCTAAAGCACTATCCAGTGAGACAGAATCAGCAAAAGTCAAAGAAAGGGGGCTTCCCTGGTGGTACAGTGGTTAAGAATCTGCTTGCCAATGCAGGGGACACGGGTTCAAGCCCTGGTCTGGGAAGATCCCACATGCTGTGAAGCAACTAAGCCGGTGCACCACAACTATTGAGCCTGTGCTATAGAGCCCTCGAGCCACAACTGCTAAGTCCACGTGCTACAACTACTGAAGCCCGTGTGCCTAAAGCCTGTGCTCTGCAACGGGAGAGGCCACCACAGTGAGAAGCCCGCCCACCACAACAAAGAGTGGCTCCCACTCAACTGCAACTAGAGAGGGCCCGCGCGCAGCAACGAAGACCCGATGCAGCCGAAAATAAATAAATAAATTTTAAAAAACTTATTTTAAAAAAAGTCAAAGAAAGAAATTAGAAAACAGAGATTTTAGGATTTTAAGGAATCGGGGCAATGAAATATCACAAAAATTTTTAAAAAGAGGAGGGTCTCAAGTCAGAAACATAATATACATCTCCAGGATGCCAAGAAAGAGGAAGACTGAGAAAAGAAGTTAGTGTCACCTAAGAGGTCAAGGTAGAATTTAAAAGACTATATGGACTGACGGCCCACATGGATAAATATTTTGAGAAAGAAAAGGGAGAAGATAAGAGCTGGCTTTGATCTCAAAAAGTCAGTACTGAGGACATCCGCTACAGTAGGAGAAATGACTGAGGAGTTGAATAAGAAAGCAAAGGTTTGAACAGTCACTGCAAAGAAAGACAAGTACTAAAACAACATAAGAAACAGAAATAAATAACTTAGTTAACCTTAATGTGAATTTGTGTTCTGAAGTAACGGACCACCTCCATCTAGAAATGTGTTAAACTGAATATTTGGGATAAGTCTCTTCATGATAGGTCCTCAGATGATTTAAACATTGATATGGATCATCACATAAATTATTTTTTCCATGGCACTTGGTGTCAACCATGAAGCAAATGGAAGCATTGGACTTGTTATCATGTGAAGTTTATCCCAGGAAATTATATCACAAATAGTATAGACCTAGCATTTCTAATTACATGAGACTATTTTCCCTTCCTTGGTAACTATTTACATTATTGTTTGGAAAAGACACCTACTCCAGCATCAAAGCGTATCAGAAAGATAATTTCTAGCTAAAGTTAAAATGATAAGAGAACACTCCCCAAATGAAAAAGATGAGCCTCAACCAAAACTAGAGACATAAGCAGACCCAACGTAAAGCTACATCCACAGTATAATGTACAGAATGATAGAATTCGACTTCATACTTAAAGGTTATTCGATTTATTGAATCTACAGTGGCAAAGATAAGTGCTCCTTTTTTAAAGTTAAATTTGTTTCTCTATTTATTCATTTAACTAACTTCAATTGGATTACTTCCATATGCCTGGCCCTTTGGTATGCACTGGGGCTATGGACTTGGCATCTGCATCCGAGCAGCATTCAACAGGCTGAGAGGCAGCCAGGGTCAGCACATCCAGAGAATGCTGCAGGCATCACTTCAGGAATCAAAGGAGGGGCAGCTTGACCAGACTGGAGGAGTCAGAGAAGGCTAAAAGCTGACCATTGAAGGCTTAGAATGAGCTTTCAAGGTGAAAGGAGGGGACATTCTGACCCCTCTTTCCTCATACATCCTGAATTCCCTAAGTAAGTGCTACACATAGTGTGGTCTGGACTGGGGTCAATCCACAAACTATCAATACTTCTGGTCCAAGATGAAGTAAATACAAAAACTAAGAGTAGCATTTGGAAATTTTTTTATCAGTTTGACAGGGTAAGTATAAGCCTGTTGAATCTAGTAATAAAAAATTAGGGTTTGTAGTTTGTATATATTTGCTTTTATCTAATGATTCTAATAGTTCATTTTTATTTTGTTTTTAAAAAGTACTTGTCTGTGATGGGTTGGAAATGTTTATAAAAACTGAGCTGAAAATATGTCCAACAGAAACCTGTACATGAATGTTTATAGCAGCTTTCTTCATAATTGCCAAAATGTGGAAGCAACCAAAATGCCCTTCAGTAGATATATGGATATATAAGTTGTGGTAAATCCAGACAAAGAAATATTATTTAGTGCTAAAAAGAAATGAGCTATCGAGCCATGAAAAGACATGAGGAGGAAGCTTAAATGTGTATTGCTAAACGAAAGAAGTCAATTTGGAAGACTATATACTGTATTATTCCTACTTTCTGGTAAAGGAAAACTTGGAGACAGTAAAAGGATCAATGGTTGCCAAGGGTTAGGGGGAGAAAGGGATGAATAAGTGGAACACAAAGGATTTTCAGGGCAGTGAAATTATTCTGTTTGATACTATAATAGCATATACATGTCACTATGAATTTTCAAAGCCCATAAAATGTACAACACCAAGGGTAAACCCTAATGTAAACCATGGACTTTGTGTGATAAGAATGATGTGTCAGTGGATTCATGGACTGTAACAAATGTACCACTGTGGTGCAGAATGTTGATGGTGGGCAAGACTGTGCATATATATGGGCAGACAGTATATGGGAAATCTCTGTACCTTCCAATCCATTTTGTTGTGAACCCAAAACTGCTCTAAAAAAAACAGTCTACTAAAAAAAATTTTTTAAAAACTGGTTCTTAACCACAGATGGTTTGAGAGAGACACCCCTATTTTCATTACTTGTTGGCCCCAAACCCTACCAGCTCCTCTGGCTGTATGAAACATCATGGTAACTCCTTGTAGGAGCCAAGAAAAATGAGGCAGTGGAGGTAATTATTCACCACATGCTACAAATCTTCTTATAAAATTTGATAGTAATAAAATTCAATAAAATTTTAGCAATATTTAAGGTAAAATGTAAAAGCCCATCATAAAACCATGCTCAGAGACAATAAGAATCATCAATATAATGAATATTACTTCACTGTTTTTTATCTTTGTGGAATAATACTACCTATACTCACTTGCAACTTTCTTTTTTCGTTTACTTTATCTTGTACATTTTCCCATGCAGATTCAGAAAAATGGTAGCTGTGAAGACGTAAAATTTGAGTGCCTACTATGTTCCAATGTTCTAAAAATTTCAGTGTTTTATCCATTTGTTTCTCATGAAACCCTATGAAGTAGATACTATTATTCTTCCCATTATACAGATGAGAAAACTGAGGCACAAAGATGTAAATAATCTAATCAAGTTCACACAGCTGTTAAGTGTCAGATCTCAGAAATAGAAATATATATAGTTCACTTTATTCTTTTTAAAGGCTACTTAGCATTCCCATTTTTTAATTTAATGATTTCTATTTTAATAGATATTTGGATGATTTTGTTTCACTATTATAAATAATACTGCAACATCCTATACATGTCACTTTATTCACTTACCTTAGTGTTTCTATACAATAAATTCCCATATGTGGAGTGTGAGATCCAAGGGTTTAATACATTTTGATTATAACAGATATTGGCAAATTGTCCTCCAAAGTGTTAGCATCCACGGATACTCACAACAATCATGCATTAGAGTTCTCAGTTATTTATCCTTTACAAATGCCATATATTATCACTTAAAAATTCTTTTTTACTCTTAAAACCAAAAATATCTTATTATTGTTACAGGAATCTTAAAGCTACATTATAATGATGTGATATTTCTAGAGATGATCATACATGGCATCTGGGCTTAGGAATCAAATTCCTGTTTCTTACTTCCCCTTCTGCTCTGCCTGCGGAAAGAGGGAATGGATGCCCTGAGACCTCCCTAAGGAGCCCTGGCACTAACTACAACCCACAAGGTTTGGCCAAAACTGGACAAGCTTTTGGAAAGTATTAATTCAACTATCATCCAACCTGCTGCAGTCAACCGCCTGTCAGTCATTCATCATGCAGCGTGAGGCTCTTGTTTAATAACTTTGCTAAGGGCTGCACAGAAAAAAATCATACAAGACTACATCAGCCAAACAGTATTCCTTGCTTTTCCTCATCACTGTCCTCTACCTTAAGCCCACCAAATAATTCATTTGCATGACATTTCGTCACTTGAACTGCTATTTATCCTTTAAATGGCATCTTAGCAGTTAAGGTCCTCTTGCTGTCTTCTTTTCCTTCTTCCTTTGGCTGACACTTTTCCTGGAAGTTTATGAAAAGGCTTGACATTCGCAAAGTCTGAAGTCTTCTGGTGATACCAAATGTAACAGGAGTGGAAGCATGATTAGCACAGGGTGACATTATGCCTCTTTAGCATGGTTTGGCTCAGGTTATAGAACCTGGGCAGTTGTAACACAGACAGAGGCTGTGGCCATTTCCCTTCTATTTTATGATCATCCCATCCTGTTTCATTATTCTGTGCTTTCACTACATCCTGGCCTAGCAGTCTGTAGCAGCAGGCTAGAGAGATAAGGCCTGGTAATAAATAAAGTCGAAGGTTACAACCACAAGAAAGGGAATGTGGGAAATTGTGATGATAAGGCCATATGTTTAGCCTTGGATATGTTCTCTAAGGGTAGTTGGGAGCCTTTTTACCCTGTTTTAAGAGGACTTCACATTTACACTCTGCCTATCATTCAAACATTCATTAAAGCGTACGCTTCACAGCCAGGCAAAGAGACTGTTTGACAGCACCCATTTCTTGTTCTAGAGAGTTAAATACAAAAAACAGGCATAGTGCAAATGGCTTCCACTCAAGATAAAATTCTATAGAATTCTGAATTTTACTGAGAAAAGATATTAGAAAAATATCAATTGACTGATGATCAGCCACAAAGAGGATGGCCCTTTCTATTCACCT
The DNA here is from genome assembly GCF_963455315.2 of Globicephala melas. NCBI lineage: Eukaryota > Metazoa > Chordata > Mammalia > Artiodactyla > Delphinidae > Globicephala > Globicephala melas. Next base: position 63,405,974 of record NC_083322.1, read on the forward strand.
TAGATCCCCAAACGTGTAGATAACAGAGTTCTGAAGAGGGATGGTATACAAAGATGTAGAGGGTAAATTCAAACGTACTTAATTAATTGAACAATATGACCAATTGATAAATAAATAGGGAGTGGGGAAAATCCTTGCTAGTACCCTTCATGTTATCTTTTTTTTCATAAATGTATTTATTTGTGGCTGCATTGGGTCTTTGTTGCTGCGTGTCGGCTTTTCTCTAGTTGTGGAGAGCAGGGGCTACTCCTTGTTGCGGTGCGCGGGCTTCTCATTGCAGTGGCTTCTCTTGCTGCAGAGCATGGGCTCTAGGTGCACGGGGTTCAGTAGTTGTGGCACACGGGCTCAATAGTTGTGGCTTTCAGGCTTAGCTCCTCCGCGGCGTGTGGAATCTTCCCGGACCAGGGCTCAAACCCATGTCCCCTGCATTGGCAGGCAGATTCTTAACCACCGCGCAACCAGAGAAGTCCCATCTTATTATCTTTGACACGTACTGGCTTGCATCACAACTGCAGGAAAAGAAAATTTCCCATAATATACAGCATCTCATTTTACTTTTCATTCAAGTCCTCAACTTTAAATATGGATCTGAATTCCATTGTTAAGGATATGTATCCCAATAGTTGTTTGGGAAACGAGAGAATAATGAGAGGTATTTTATTTTATTTTATTTTATTTATTTATTTTTGGTTGCATTGTGTCTTTGCTGCTGCGCGCCGGCTTTTCTCCAGTTGCGGAGAGCGGGGGTTATTCTTCATAGTAGCAAGCGGGCTGGGGGCTATTCTTCATAGTAGTAAGCGGGCTTCTCATTGCAGTGGCTTCTCTTGTTGTGGAGCATGGACTCTACGCGCACAGGCTTCAGTAGTTGTGGCTTGTGGACTCTGGAGTGCAGGCTCAGTAGTTGTGGCACACGGGCTTAGTTGCTCTGCGGCATGTGGGAACTTCCCGGATTGAGCCCGTGGATTTTTAACCACTGTGCCACCAGGGAATTCCTGAAAGAAATTTTAAATCTCTTTCCTGTGCACAGAAAAAAAATATTTTCAATACAGATTTAGTAATATTCAGTAATTTTGCCTGTATAGCTCATTTTTTTCCATTTTTTTTCCTTGACCACCCCAATACACCGCTTTTTGCTTGATCAAGAAAGAAATCAAAGTTGGACAAAAAGCTACAAATGAAAGGAGTGGCCTGGGAAGCATAAGATAGATATATTTACTAAAGCACGAAGGCTCCCCCTTGTGATGTATTACGGACAGCTGAGGGAGCCAGCTAGGAGGCAGCAAGGACTAGTGTTGGATGTCCGGTGTGCATTGGAAATACTAGTCACTGTATCTTATTATTGGATTTTCACTGATTCAGATCTCCTCTAACATGTATGAGTAACTATAGAACCCAGTAGTCTATGTAAAAATCATTAAAAATAGCTACAAGCATTTTATAGAAACCACAATAAATTTCAAATGGATTAAAGATTTAAATGTAATAAAGTACCTAGTGAAATTTTAATGAATAATTTCATGAGCCTTAACTGGGGAAGAACTTTCTAAACAGAACATGAAAGTCAAAAGCCATAAAAAAGAAGCTGCTAGATTTGATACATAAAATTCCTAAACTAAATTTCTTAAACTAAATTAAAAGAAAACTTTAAAAAATTTTTACAATATAGACAATAGACCAGTATTTAATACACTTATGAAAAAATGAGCTCCTCCAAAATTTTTAAGAAACAAGCACCCCATATGGTTAATAAACACACTAAGATATATCCAGTTTCACTAGTAATAAAAAATAAATAAAAATTAAAAGACAAATGAAATAGTTTTTTTATTTCATTTACCTTCCATCTTGACCCAGATTTAAAAGAATGATAATACTTAATGCTGAGTTTTCAGAAACAGACATTTTTATACATAGGTAGATACATATAGACAAGTTTTCTGGGTGGTAATATGGATATATATAACTGAATATATATATATATATATATATATATATATATATATGATTGAATGTGCATATTCTTTTACCAGAAAGGCAATCTCTACAAATTTATCAAACAGACATTCTTGCATAAATAAGAAATGAATATTCAAAGTATTTTCTATTATACTAAAGTACTGCAAAGAGTATTAAATGCTCACTTTTTACAGAAATATAGATCAATGGAACAGGATAGAAAGCCCAGAGATAAACCCATGCACACATGTTCACTTTATTTTTGATAAAGGAGGCAAGAATATACAATGGAGAAAAGACAGCCTCTTCAATAAGTGGTGCTGGGAAAACTGGACAGCTACATGTAAGAGAATGAAATTAGAACACTCCCTAACACCATACACAAAAATAAACTCAAAATGGATTAAAGACCTAAATGTAAGGGCAGACACTACCAAACCCTTAGAGGAAAACATAGGCAGGACACTCTATGACATAAATCACAGCAAGATACTTTTTGACCCACCTCCTAGAGAAATGGAAATAAAAATAAAAATAAACAAATGGGACCTAATGAAACTTAAAAGCTTTTGCACAGCAAAGGGAACCATAAACAAGACAAAAAGACAACCCTCAGAATGGGAGAAAATACTTGCAAATGAAGCAACTGACAAAGGATTAATCTCCAAAATTTACAAGCAGCTCATGCAGCCCAATATCACAAAAACAAACAACCCAATCTAAAAATAGGCAGAAAACCTAAATAGACATTTCTCCAAAGAAGATATACAGATTGCCAACAAACACATGAAAGGATGCTCAACATCATTAATCATTAGAGAAATGCAAATCAAAACTACAATGAGGTATCACCTCACACAGTCAGAATGGCCATCATCAAAAATCTACAAACAATAAATTCTGGAGAGGGTGTGGAGAAAAGGGAACCCTCTTGCACTGTTGGTGGGAATGTAAATTGATGCAGCCACTATAGAGAACAGTGTGGAAGTTCCTTATAAAACTAAAAATAGAACTACCATACAACCCAGCAATCCCACTACTGGGCATATACCCTGAGAAAACCATAATTCAAAAGGAGTCATGTACCACAATGTTCATTGCAGCTCTATTTACAATAGCCAGGACATGGAAGCAACCTAAGTGTCCATCGACAGATGAATGGATAAACATGTGGCACATATATACAATGGAATATTACTCAGCCATAAAAAGAAACGAAATTGAGTTATTTGTAGTGAGATGGATGGACCTAGAGTCTGTCATACAGAGTGAAGTAAGTCAGAAAGAGAAAAACAAATACCGTATGCTAACACATATATATGGAATCTAAAAAAAAAAAAATGGTTATGAAGAACCTAGGGGCAGGACAGGAATAAAGATGCAGACCTACTACAGAATGGACTTGAGGACACTGGGAGGGGGAAGGGTAAGCTGGGACAAAGTGAGAGAGTGGCATGGACATATATACACTACGAAATGTAAAATAGCTAGCTAGTGGGAAGCAGCCACATAGCACAGGGAGATCAGCTCGGTGCTTTGTGACCACCCAGAGGGGTGGGATAGGGAGGGTGGGTGCGAGGGAGGGAGATGCAAGAGGGAAGAGATATGGGGATATATGTATATGTATAGCAGATTCACTTTGTTATAAAGCAGAAACTAACACACCATTGTAAAGCAATTATACTCCAATAAGAATGTTTAAAAAAATTTTTTTAAATGCTCATTTTTTCAGATTTGGTAAATAAATAGACTCCTTGTTACAAAAGAATAATACACAGCTGTTTAAAATGATGATATAATCATGCTGTTAGATGCCATTAAATGTCCATGATAAAACTGCTAAGTTAGAAAGGCAAATATTAGATAGTCCTATTTTCTATAACTATATTTTTATATACACTTTAAATTTCTAGGTAATTCATGGTTTAACGTCAAGAATGGTTATCTTAGTGGGAGGGAGTTTATAGAGGGAGAGAGGATAACTGGTGATTTCTACTTTTTCTTGATAGTTTCCTTTGTTTTCTGTGTTTTATATAATAGATATAACTTTTATTAAAAAAATTATTTTCCTTAAAAATATAATGAAATCCTCATTTTAGACCTTTTTCTCCACTTTAACTGCTTTTTAAAGACTTTAGATAACGAATTAGACAGAGCTAAACATATTTTTAATCTATGTGCCGACTAGTCTTAACTCTGAAGGAAATTCACCGTAGCAGTTGGTTCTGAATATAGAAACCATGGCTAAACTAAACCTGCTAGAGTGAAGTACATTTCTGCAATTGTCTCCTCCAAATGTTCCATTTGACAGATAAAAACATTTTAATTAGGAAGATGCCTTTCCCAAGTCACAGAGCAATGGGCAGCCAGTCAGAGTGAAAATTCAGATACTCTCACTCTTCATCAACTTCTTGTTCGACTTCAAACCCTGCTTTCGTGACTTTTATTGAAATGAGTATAGAAACAGAATTTAAGACAGTTCTCACAGCATGCTAGTGTTGTCTTGAACGATGATATAAATAATAACACTGACTGCAGGAGTATTGCCGTACTAGGAGGAGCATATGCAAACCACCCATGCTCCAAATGTGCCATTGGTCACCAGGATTATAACGATGATGAGGAGAAAGTGGATGGTATACTACCACTGAGCTATGGCAGCATGCAGGCCCCTGTGTTAAATGCTTTATACGCACTATCTCATTTAATTTTCACTACTTAAATAGAACTTTGTTATTTTCTGCATTTTCTTGAGGAAGCCAAGGTTTAGAAGAGTGACTTACCCAGTATCACAGAACTGGTATGACATTCTAGCACCTCCTAGGTATATTTAACTCCAAAATTCAAAAATAAAGGACTTTCCATTGTTACCTGAAACTGCTTCAAAGATTCAAAACATATCACATGTCTTCCTGATAGTAGGTTAGAACTAAGCACCGTTTTCATAATGTCCAGCATATTATAATGTATTACCAGCCATGTTGCAATACATTTTCACGCCTCCTTTAATAATGGTCTCATAAATAATGTGTTAATCAATAGTCAACCTCTATATTATACCTAGAAGCACTAACCCACTGCTTACTCATCAGAAGACAGTGTGTCTTTCTGCTAAACTGTCTTCAGAGAACTTAAAAGTGGTGAGAATACCAATAAATTATTACATAGCACATATTCAACTATACTTGGACACTTTTAAAATAGGTAATGGGTGTAAATCTTTAGTAGATCTGACTTAACGAAATTTTGCTGTAAATCTCCTTCCTCATTCATTTGCTCTTTTTGTTATATTCTTCTTACATGTTTCCTTATTATACTATTTTATTTTCCCTTTCAATCACTCTGCTTATATTTGTCTTCTCAGGTCTTAAACTGTACACTTATTATTTCTCCATCATTCATATTATAGGCTCCATGTACCCTTCACTCACCCAATCCTTCCCTGGGAAGCAGCAATGATGAGCAGTGAAGGAAAGCAAGAAGGGAGAACCCTATAGAAATGCCAAATAGGCTGGAATTTAGGGATTTAACCCAGTGAGTCACCTAGTTGCAGAGAGAAAGTAGAGAGCATGAGGGAGAGTCATCCCTCCTTCTCTCTAAGTTTAAACGTGACAAAGATTCTCTCCTTGACGTAACTCTAGCCAGGCTCCTCTGAGCCCTCTTCTCAACTAGCTCTCAACCTTGGCCTATAAACAAACTAACATAGTTTCTAATGGCTCAAGACCACTTCCCTAAGATGATCCTAGCCCGCTTAAAGTGTCTGCCTGAGAAAATTCAAGGTTTTCTAAAGAATCTGTTTGTTCCAATCAACATCTGAATATAGGGCTCCTATGTCTCAGTCTCTATGGGAAGGTAGAAGCCTAGCTTCAATAAGGGCCAGTTAGCAAACCCAGATGGATTTCACATAGACGAACTCCCACTTCTCACTTCTTGTAACTGTTCACTTCCCTGAATCTACTGAGCCCCCATTCAACACCCTCCCTATTCCCACATACTCCCTTTAAAATACCCAGTCATCTCTGTACAGATTGAAGTTGAGTTCAGTTCACACTGGAATCTTTTCCCTATTGCGGTAGTGTATTACTGATTAAAATCTGTCCTGACCACTTTAACTATATGTCTGGCTTTGCTTATCTTTGACAGGTGGGGGCAGGGATATTTCGCAAGAAGAAAACAAGGAAGAACCTAGAGGCACTTCTAGATGTGGTAGACAGGGAGCTCCTTCAGTTTTCTGAGAGCTCTTTTCCTTTTAGACACTCTTGCCCTAGAGAATATGGTGAGTGGGACTCAGAGGAGAAGTAATGTAGGATGTCACTTAACTTGGGCTTGCTTTATGCTCAAGGGAAAAAGAAGTAGAATTTCCTTTAAGCCTCTGCCAATCAATTCACCAGGATAAAAAAAAATGAGAAAGGAGCTTTAGCAACTAAACGATAAATATTATCCACTTGCACTTAATCAGGGTTAACTCCCAGGAGAAATTAGAATACATTACAGCCCTGCATTAATGGTGGGAACAAAATGGAACCAAGTAGGAAGATGTGACCAGTGAGAGTGAGAAGTAGCTGTGAATCCAATACAGAGGGCACTGAGTGGGATTCCTGGGCCCGAATCCCAGGATTCTTTCCTGGGAAAGAAAGGATAACAGGAAAGTGTGATAAAGTGTACATACGTATCAGGAGGTAGAGCCAGATGATCTGGACCCAAACCCTCCCTCTGGACCTGACTACTTGTGTGTTTGTGACTGATCTTGGCCATTTCACTAACCTTCTCTGAAATCTGATAATGTTTCTTATATAAATAATAATAATTTAGGTAATAATACCTGGCTGGCAAAATAACACATAAGGTATGTAAAATGCTTAGCACAGGGTCTGACACCTAGAAGTATAATCAGTTACAGAGTGAGATTTTTCTGCTGTTATGCATCTAGGGTTGCCAGATTTAGCAAATAAAAATATAGGAGGCTCTGTTAAATTTCAATTTCAGATAAACAAGGTATAAATTATTTAGTATCAGTACAACCTGTACAATATTTGACCCCTATTTATCTGAAATTCAAATTTAACTGCATATTCTTTTTTTTTTTTTTTTTTTTGCGGTACGCGGGCCTCTCACTGTTGTGGCCTTTCCCGTTGCGGAGCACAGGCTCCGGACGCGCAGGCTCAGCGGCCATGGCTCACGGGCCTAGCCGCTCCGCGCCATGTGGGATCTTCCCGGACCAGGGCACAAACCCGTGTCTCCTGCATCGGCAGGCGGACTCTCAACCACTGCGCCACCAGGGAAGCCCTAACTGCACATTCTATATTGTATCTGGCAATGATACAAGTTGCATTCAAAACTGGAGTTAAACAGGCCATGAGTATCTCACTTTTGAAAAGGACCTACAAACAAGGGCCAAAGGTCCTATGAGGAACTGAGCCAAACTGGCTCTGCTACTCCCAATCATCTCTCACATAGCCCATCCACTCCCATCCTCACCACAGAGAGTTGAAGAAAATGTCAGAGATTCGTTGGAATAAGGAATTATCAGCCTAGGGAGACAGTAGTTTTTAACCACCACTCTCAGACCAAGTGGGAGCATCTCCTTCCCTGGGTTGGATGAGTTGATTATGTACCTGAGTTGCTGACATGCCCTCTGGACCTATGAGATAGCAGAGCTTGCTGTCATGACAAAGATGCTTGTGTTTCCTATGAAACACATGGGAAGTCAAGTAAACACTTCAGAAGGTATGGGGATTTGGAAGGGCCCTGAGGAGTTAAAGTCAAAGCAGCCTAGCTTGCATCACATTCAGTGCAGTGATGAGGCTCGAGTGGGCCTTCTAACGCATTCACAAGTGAATCTCACATAAGAGACAATATTTAGATGCCCATTATGCAGAGAGCAGTGATGGTCAGTTAATGGTAATTGTAGAAGCTTCAGCAGTCGAGAGATCTACAGCAGTCCCAGGTAAATGAAAAGATTTAACTTCTCTCCACCTCCTACTCTTGAACATACCGGAGGCAGCAGAAAGGAGGAAAGGAAAGAACAGAGCACAACTTTGCCCCTTGCCAAGTCCCCTAGGCTGAATCCTCACAAGTGCTGAGAGAATGAAGATGAGGCCTGAATAAGATGTGAGACACAAACTTTAAATTGGACTAGACTGGGCTAAATTTTCTAATAACTGAAAGAAACCAGAAAGCCTGGGATTCACCCAAAATGACATGAAGGATGACAAGGAAAAGGAGATCTAACCAAACATGTTTGGAAATAGTAATTGAAGAAAAATAAAATTGTTTCATGTTTGGATGTGCACTAAGCTCAGCCCCTCTTTGCTGGCACTCTAATTATGCACAGAGTAAGTACAGTCAATCCAGATTCCATATGGGAGCTTCAACCTAAGAGCTCCTTAAATAATTCAGCGTGCTTCAGAACAAGGCTCTGAAGTGTAGGCTGGTGAGCTGGACGAAGCAGAGGTAGGTTTCAGTTCACAAATAAGGGCATCAATTAAATTGTGAGGCAATAAAGATCAGAAGTGTTAGGCTTTGGGGAAAGGCTACTAATAATGAGGTAGAAGTTGGCTTCAGCCACCAGGTCCACTGTTGAGTTTTGGAGATCCCGGGCACCTGGTGAGACAAAATGGCTTACCTGTGGACTTAGATTGGAATTCTGCCCTTCAATTTAGTGTCTCTGAAATGTAAGGTCATAGTTTCTTAAGGAAAAAAAAAAAAAAAAAGAGCATGGAAAAACCATTTCAAAACTACTGAATGAGAAAAGTCCTCTTTCTATTATTTGAGCTGAGATTCTTTGTAACAGGTAACAGCAGGACAGCCAACCACTAGTTTGAGATTTGCTTCTGACAGCAAGGACACTTCCTGGAACATTTAAAACAAAGAACTGGGGTGTAGGAACCTCCACAGAAGTATCATGGCCTCCACGCTCATGTCACAAAATCACCCCTTTTTTTAACCTTTAGATCCTTCTTGTTTAAATTGATCTTTTGCCTTTAGTCCTGTTATACTCACAATACAGCTTAGCTCTTAGCTTGTATTTTTCAGGGGTAGTGCCAGTATTAGGTGGCATTTGTCCCCCGAAAAAGATTTGCTTTGTAAAATGAATGAGGAACCATGGTCTTTTCTTCCTATTGTTTTTATTATTTGATATGTATTCAAAACTAAATATATATACATCAAAGCACTATATAATATAAATAAACCCAGAATTTTGGTTTCACTGGTTAATGAAATAAGATTTGTTGATCTTCTGAGGGAGTTTGTCGAGTGAAACACAAAACTTAAAATACTAAATACTGCTGAAAATGTCTATTTAGTGTTGTTGAAGTTTTTTTATTAAAAATGAAAAAATCAATAAAATAGCCAAAGTCCCTCTAAATAGTTGACCACAAAGAAGCTAAATTAGCAAAAGAGGAAAAACAAGAACTTTATTCTAATTACAGGATACAGAAAAACTTGTGCCAATTCTCAGATGTGTTCAATGGGGGCAGAAGCACAGATCTAGCTTTCTTTGTAGTAAGTACACGGGGGATTGGAATAGTATTACCGAGTTCCTGCCACATGGAGCATCTAAATAAACAAAATATCCTCAATCCAATTCGCCAAAACTGATGATTACATGTGGTGGAGGTGGCAGAATTCTAAGACAGCCCCCAAGATTCCTGCCCCCTGGTGTACAAGCCCAGTATAATTCCCTCCCTTTGAGGGTGGGCCAGGTGTAAATATGATGAGACAGACTCTCTCATGATTAGGTTATGTTCTATAGCACAGTCTGCTTTAAGAAAAGGAGATTATCCTGGGTGGACCTGAGCTAGACACGTGAACCGTTAAAAGTGACTAAGCTCTTCCTGGTGAAAGAGATGTGTGAGGATTGAAGTGTAAGAGGGATTGCAGTGCAAGCGAGATTTTTCCACTGCTGGCCTTGAAGGAAGAAGGGGCCACATGGCAATGAATGCAGGTGGCTACAACTGCAAGGAACTAAATTCCACCAACACGTGAATGAAAAAGGAAGTGGATTCTCCCCCCTGAGCCTCTACAAACACAGAAACATAGACTAGGCAAACCTGATTTTAGCTTCTGAGACCCTGAGCAGAGAAGAACCCAATTAACCCTGCCTGGACTTCTGACCTACATAACTGGAACCGAAAAATGTCTGCTATTTTAAGCCACTAAGTTTGTGTTAATTGTGATGCAGCAATAGAAAACGAATAAAGAGGACAACAATTATCACTTAAAATTGGTTTGGCAGGGCTTCCCTTCCCTTCCCACTGGTGGCGCAGTGGTTGAGAGTCCGCCTGCCGATGCAGGGGACACGGGTTCGAGCCCCGGTCTGGGAGGATCCCACATGCCGCGGAGCGGCTGGGCCCGTGAGCCATAGCCGCTGAGCCTGCGCGTCCGGAGCCTGTGCTCCGCAACGGGAGAGGCCACAACAGTGAGAGGCCTGCGTACTGCAAAAAAAAAAAAAAAAAAAAAAAAATTGGTTTGGCAGAAAGGTGGTGATAGTTGAGTTAACCTCACAAAAGTAAGTCAAAGGATATCTTAACTGTAGTCTAGTCATGGGTACATTACACAACACAAATTGAGGTATATTCCACTAAATACATGACCAATACCCTTCCAAATTGTCAAGATCATGAAAAACAAGGAAAAAACAATCACAGCCCAGAGGAGACTAAGGGGACATATGACTAAATGTAATGTGGTATCCTGGATGGGATCTTAGAAGAAGGACATTAGTGGAACAACTGAATAAAGTCTAGAGTTTAGTTTTAAAATAAATAACTAAATAAATTAATAGGACCTGCAAAATATCATACAAATATCTAAATGAATTCAATAGTGAACAAGTGAAGTTTAAATACATTTAATTTTATATGCATTAAATGCTATTGTTTTGGCCATATGCTAATTTGATTAAATATTATAAAGTTATTTATAGTCACTATTTTTAGTAAATGTAATAGTTAAATTTTTATTTAAAAAAAAACAGGTGTAACATGCAATAGATGTATAGCTCTGCCATACTGATCTTTTCTTTATGGTCTCAGTGGATCCCCAAGGTCAGTCCAAAGCAACAGTAAGAAAAGTAATATCCTAAGGCTTTTTATTCCATTCCATTGCTAACGTAGGTCAGACAGTAGTCAGAAGATTAGAAGATGTCATCCCCTAATCTGAGCTTCTGATACTTAAGAGATCACTAGAGGACCCACACGTTTAAAGATTCTGTTCCAGAATGTTTAATGTGCTTTGTAAAGGTGAACTCAAAGATTTACCTGAAAAGGGGAGAGAGATCAGGCCCAGGTCCTGCAGCAGCCAGCATGATACTATTAACATCAAATGCACCACATTCCTTATACTGCTTTAATTATCAATGCTAATAGAAGAAGCATGGGGCAATAAATTCAGCATTTGGCTGGCAAGAGAAAGCTAGTTTTCATGTTTCATTTTTAAAGGAGTTATATTCCTATTTAACTTTAAGTGTCCTTGCATGTTCTTTCAGACTAGTTCCTGCTATATTCTACAAAGCTCTTACTGAAGCAAAGAAAAGAAGACCACTAGGATTTTCTCTTTTTTTTTTTTTACTTCAATTACTTACTGTCTACACTCATAGTAAAAGATCACAGGCTGGAGATATAGTGCCTTTCTTTGCCTTAAGATGATAAGGATTTTATCTGATTTTTGAACTGCTATTTGTCCATTTGAGAACATGTATATATGACATTGTGTTTATAATGCATTTTCAGATACATTATCTCATATTTTTACTCAGAACCAGCTTCCCCAAGAGTTAGAAAGAACACAAACTACGATTCCCTCTACACAGATAAGGAAATTGAGGCTGGGACAGGTAGAGTGAGTTGACTACCAATGGATCTGAATGAGATATTTTCATTCCTGGTCCAATGCCGTTTGTAAGCAGATGTGCCTTTGGCTTCTTTTCTTGCCTTTTTTTGCCACCCACTGCCATATTCAGTGGGGACTAATGTCATTGCTAAACTCTGGCTACTGTGGTTCCCCAATTTCCTGGCCTTCCTGCTACCGTTGGACTGCTTTGGACTTCTTACTACTCTTCTCTCTTTCCTAAGCAAAACTTTAAAATCCTGCTCAAACTCTGTTCCTCTAGTGAAGACTTTGTATTTGTCCCCAGTAAGGACAAACACGTGGATAACCAGAGTGCCATTTGGCCCTGGACCTCACACAAAGACCCAAAAGTTTAGACTTCGACATTGTCTCTGGATGAGGCTATGTGAACAGTCATAGAAAGAATAGAACTTTAAACTTGTATCCAATCCCTAACCACATGACCTACATACAGTATACCAACATACTTGTTTTTTTTTTTTTTTTTTTTTTTTTTTTTGTGGTACGCAGGCCTCTCACTGCTGTGGCCTCTCCCGTTGCGGAGCACAGGCTCCGGACGAGCAGGCTCAACGGCCATGGCTCACGGGCCCAGCCGCTCCACGCATGTGGGATCCTCCCGGACCGGGGCACGAACCCGTGTCCCCTGCATCGGCAGGCGGATTCTCAACCACTGCGCCACCAGGGAAGCCCCCATACTTGTATTTTTAAAAATCGTATAATTGCCATTTGAATGATATGCTGAATTGTAATTTTAAGTGTTAATTTGTTTAAAATAAACATTTGAAATGCACCACAATTGTTGAAATCCTCTTTCTACACTGCTTCAAATTTTACTAAAACTAGAGTTTCAACATATGAAATGGCCATAGCTTATCTCAAATTCTAGAAGGTCCCCTTTCCAAGGGGGATCCATAATAGAAAGTTGAACAAACAGTGGATAAATGTATATTCAGTAATTTACTTACACTGTGTCCTAAGTGACATCACCTTTTAAAATAAAGAGCTGGAATTGTGCCTACAGGCTACCTTCACTAGTAACTATTTTCATAGTTGCATTGTTTGTAAAGAAATCATGACAGAAAATGGGCAACAGATTTTCAGATGAGGCTGATTCGTTAGTTTCACAGAACTAGCATTTCTCTATATCAAATATGACTGAGCTAAATATAACTTGTTTATGGAGAAGAACAAGAAACAAAAAAGGAGTTAACAAAGTGAAGTTTAACAGAAGAGCAAGTTCAGTCTCTTAGTGTTTAGAGCAATTCATACAACAATTTTGCATATAGAATAATATCAATCCTTTTCTAACCCATCTCAAACACCCCGTCCTCAGTCACTTCATTAAGCAGTGTTTAGCAATCCCCATCCTCTGTTCCTGCCAAGCCAATCGGGTCCCCGCTAGTTTTTCTCATCCATCTTATACCCATGTCCCTTTTACAGTCTGTGGAAGCTCTCTTTCATGTATGAACATTCTCTTAGAAGGAAAACTACTTTCCTGATTTCATCCTAACAAACACACAATTATGTGTACAGTCACAGCAAATCACCATGGCAGTCCCAAGACATGGTTAAACAACAACAAAAACTTTTATAACGGTATCCTAGCAATTGATAAGTGTTTTATTCAGAAAACTATTTTGTTTTCCACTTCTGCTATCTGCCCTCTCATATCCATCACTGCTCTTCTTATTGGAAACCTCTTTCTCTAAATATCAACTGCAACCATCACAGGTTGAGATTTAATCTGCACTTATCATGAATAAAGATACATTTCCATTCCCTCCCACTGTGTGTAACCACAAACGATGTACTGCTTTTAATTCTAAATTATTTGTTTTTCTCCTTTTATTAAAGGAGTCATGCTAACTATACTGATTTGAAGGTTTTCCTTCTTGAGGAGCTACGGCAATGAAAATTGGCACCAGTCCTCATACTTTGGGGCAAAAATATTTACAAGTGTCTGGAACCAAATCCTACTGGCCCTACAAGAAACAAGTGTACTCTGCCTTATCGCTCTCCGTCTCTCTGTCTCTGTCTCTGTCTCTTTCTCTCTCTCTCTATTTTGTTTTCACGTGAATCTTTTTTTGTGCAGAAACACAACATATTTCATTTAGACGGGTCTCATCGTTCCTTTAATCTAGGAAGCTGGCAGAGAATGTTGAAGTCAAAAAAGGACAAGATGGCACAGTTATATGTGGCCAAAGGTAACGCATACTGTGCAGGCCAAATAGAAATTTTTCTGATGATTTGAAAGACTGATTTAGTAAGCCAAATTCTCCCCAGTGTCTGGATAGAGCTCATGAGAGCCCCATGCAAGGAATAGGGAAATAATTCTCCTCTTCTTGGTGATACAGAAATTAATGCCCAGGAAAGTTTATGACTCAAACAGGAGTGTGTACCCCCGGTCCAGTTTTCTGTCCCGGAGTAACCTGCCATAAGCCAAGAATTCACCATTCTAAGGAGAAATTTAAATACACAAAATATTTAAAATTACCCCCAAGTGATTGTTGATTCAGATCATTACCACTCTTATTATTGTATTATATTTATTGATGGCAGAAAACAGAAAAGACAGAGAAACCAAAATGTCAGCCAAACAAAAGAAGGACCTGCTGTCACTGACTGCATGCCCATCTCATATTTAGAAGCTCAGAAGCTGAGCAAAAAGCAAGTGTGTACCTTAGGCAAGAAGCAGCAGCAACAACACACATATACAGTTTTTGAAAAGGGCAAAATGTTCAGAGTCTGCCTTGTTCAGCACAAAGAATCCCCAAAAGCTTTGGAGACTTGTCCTTTTAATGAGAAACAATAGTTTGCGTCCAGATGCTCCTCATCATTACGAACACTTTGGCATCAGAAAGAAGCACAAAAGGGGGCTATGAGCCCAGCGCTTAGAAAATAAAGGCCTCAATGGATAAGTGCACCTATTAATATAAGTGGTTCTGAATAGATTCTGCTTCTGCTCCAAGTCTATCAATTAACAGCAATAAAAATAATACACCATTGCCAAAAAAAATAAAACAAGATATCAAGCATATCTGGAGACACCTATTTTTTTTTTTTACTAACGGTAATCAGATCACTTGCATGAATATAAAAATTTAAAAAATGCCCTTGAAAATACTGACATCCTTTAGATTGGTTTCACACTAAAGACAAAATGTCTAGCATGATTCTGATTTGCAGCTATTTTACTGTTGAGCAAAAGTAGTCTAAATATATTTCCATTTAATAATAGAAATGAGAACATGAGCTTCATGGCAAAGTTGCCATGAAAGAAACATGCGTAAATGAACTAATGATGATCATACTGCACTGGTATTTCCTCTATTTATATTGATTGAAGAAAAGGCAGTTTAATTGATATTTGCTTTTCTATTATTTTAAAATCAAAATAAGTATATTAAAGTGTCATCAAATTGGGACTTCCCTGGTGGTCCAGTGGTTAAGACTCCATGCGTCCAATGCAAGGGGCGCAGTTTCGATCCCTGGTCAGAGAACTAAGATCACACATACCACACGGTGGGGCGAAGAAAATATAAAAAGGAATAAGTAACTAAAAATAAAGTATCATCAAATTAATTAGTATCTAATACTTTGCTGTTATACAGCATGAGTTTAAATCTCAGCTCTAACACTTCCTAGCTGCATGACCTTGACCCTGCTATGTAACCCCTCTAAACCTCTACTTTTTCATCTGTGAATTGGAAATAGTAAAATGGTCCACTTTATGGGGTTATTGTGAAGATTAAAGAAATAATCTATATGCAGAATTATGACCGGCTCTGGAATTTAGGATCTCCTCAATATATGGTTACCTTTTATTAACATCTAAAATTTAAAGACATTTTAGGAAAATTTGAAAATTGTCATCCAGGAATTTTACAAGCAGTTTTACATTTGAGTATTGTGTTGTGTATTTTAAATATGTCCATAATATCAAAAAAGAAATTAAATTCACTGTCTAAGCTCTTTTTCCATGGAGGTGCATTAATGCAAATTAGACAGAATGACTTTTCCCAGTTATAATTGGGCTGAAATGAGGTGGAAGGAACAGAAAGACAATTAACTTTAGCTTTTTTTTTTTTTTTTTGTAATCTCCAGCAGTTCGGAGTAGGTTTTAGTGCTTGATGGTTGTAGACTGTCAATTCTGCCAGGCGAAATTATTCAGAGACCTTCAAGGGGCTTTGTTTATCTCATTTTTCAATTAACCTCTGCGTTTTAACTTCATCATAATGCCTATGCCAATTCACACCAAAGAACAAAAAAAAAAAAATCCCCGTTTGCTGTCATTATTTCTTTGCTTCACAAATCTAGTTTTATTTTTCCTTTTTAATGCGTAAAGAAAATGCATGAAGGAGGTGCATTTCAGATTGCAAAAGACCAGCAAAGTGGCAAATGATTTAATATAAATTAAGTTTCTGTGTTAACCTTTTTCCCTTTCTTTTCTTTTACTTGTTTCTTCATGTGAGGTAACAGCTAAGTTTAGCACTGCTGAGAGCAAAGATCAAAGTGTGCTTAAAGGCTGGGATTTTTATCATCCTCGTTTGAGATTTCGAGGTCTACGTGGTTACATCTAAGACAGGAGATCAGGATCCATCTCTTCTTCCCTGAGAGTCAATGTCACTAGACTTAAATCTAAATCCATGTATCACCTTCAAATGTATGTTAATGGCACTAAAACACCTCCCCCTCATTTTTATTGTCAGTACCAGGATAAGAGTAGCTTTTAGATAAGCATGTCCAGGTGTTTTTCACATTATTTAAAAGGTGCTTTTGAATGGACAGCACATTTCAACATAAAGCAAATAAATATTAATGGAAATCTTTAAATAATGAGTCCATTCAAGAGAAAGCCTATAGAAGCTCTACATATGAGGGAAGCAATATAAATGCCATCCAGTGGGTAAAAAATCAAAATACGCGTTTCTGAAGATGACCGAGTAGGCGTGCCCAGACAAGTGCCATTATTTTCTTCTGAGAATAAATATTGGTGGGCCCAAGAAATTCCTTAATTATTTGCAAGTCTCCTTCAATTAACTTTTTTCTTCAGATTAAGAAATGGGGTTATATAGAAACTTTCCATAATGACTGAATTACAGGCTTAATTCATATTTCCACTGAACCAAGTCATTAGGTGACCTCAGAGTTCCCTAGACATCACCCTTAAGCCCTAACCTGAATGAATCACATCTCCATAAATGAAGTAAGTGCAGACTAAAGTCATTACAATGTTTTTCCTTTCAAGACACCGATACTGAGGGTAACACTTCAATATTCTTGCTTTGCCTCCATGCATAGCATTAACGTATGAGCTGGTCTGACCTCATCAATCTTTCTCCCGGAAGAAAACACTGTCAGTCAGTAACAGCTTTTGATCATTACGAGCCTAATGTGGATTTTGAGCTAGATTTCTAATCTACCAGATAAAACTCTCTATATCCTATTATTCAACCTTATGAGCAAGGCAGAAAAGAATTTGATATTTTATTCTTTGGAAGAAAAATAAGTCATTGAAAAATCATCTTAAGTAAAAAATATACCTAATTTCAAGGAAAAAAAGAACAACCAAAAATTAGAAATATAATTTTAATAAAGAAATATTGTGAAAACTCAAGTACATTATTTAAAATACAAAATGTTGAAAACATAACACTAATTCAGAAAAATGTTCTGTACTCAAAGGTAGTAAGCCTCTCGAGATTCTACACTTCAAAAGAATCGTGAATTGCAACAGCAATAGCCCCAAGGGAATTAATACAGCACTCTCTTTCCTCTTTCTGGTGTAAACGATTTTTTTCCTAACTTGCACAACCCAACTTTTAACTGGGGTATAGTCAGAAGGACCTTCCAACTTCTGTGAAAATTGGTCTGAGCATTTTGATGCTGTCACAAAGTTTCCGCTTTGCTCAAGACACAGTGGTTGCCAAAGGATTATGAACTGTGCCCTCATCAATACTAGAGATCTCACTTTCCAGATCACTGGACCCAGAGATATGGCCCACAGAGCACGAGGAGGGTGAGGAAAACTGACTCAAGAATATTCTGGTTGACATCAGACACTTCAGCATGGGAAAAGCCATCACCTTCAACACTTGCAAAAGCAAAGCATATAAAAGAACCCACTAGTGTTCATGTTATACTTTAGAAATATAAAATATTAACTGTTGACATATCGATGTGATCTTTGGTTTTTAATGGTACATAGAAAGTTGACCAATTATGGAGAACTGTTTTATGCTTCCCAATATTGGCATATAAACATTTCAGCTATGTATATACAACCAATGTTCAACATGTATGCATATGTGCTTATACATCGAGTTAAACAAATCGTTGAAAAACAAGTAGTCTTTTTTACTTTTTTCCTTACAGAAAACATTTTGTTTTGAACAAAGCCCAAAACCTAAATAAACATTTCATGAGCCAAATACAATATTCACTGATTTGTAAGGAAGTATTTTCATTGATTACTTAGATTTTTCAAATTCTTTCTATATACAGGTTAGTATTAAGTTTTCCAAAGATAGCATTTGTATTGATAAATATAATAGTTTGTGTTAATATCCATTTAAAAATCTGTTTCATACTCCCTACACAAACATCCTCATTAAAGTAAGTTTTATGTTTCAATCACCCTCACAGGGCATTAGAGAAGGTAAAAAGAGTACTTGAGAATTAAAAGTGTGAAATCATAATAATTTTTAATAGGACTTCCAAAAGGATTATAGTTCCACCTTCCAAATCGCCCTCTTAACATATACTTATAGTGACTTAGCAAATTTAAGACAGTGTAAGAATCAGCAGAAAAAAAATCAGAAACAAAAGAGTAAATTCGTCAGACTTACCACCATAAAGGAACAAAGTAAATTCTTCTAAAACTTCCATTGGAATTCAAGTAATAATGTATATGAAAGATATTACTGTAATTATAAAGATTAATTTTATTTTCATTCAGAACCACAAATATAACAGATACAAATCTCCTCAACTCTGTTGACAAAAAGCCATGAGAGAAACAAGGAAAACTGCTGGTGATATTTATTAGGAAGAATATTTTTCCACTTAGTGCCATCTCACTTCTCAAGTAACTGACTTTCACAACGTGCATTTTTGTTTCTCCCAATTTTTCTAAGCCTTATTTTATTTAAAAGAGAATAAGTAAGTCAATAAGTGATACCCCATACATGTAAACTAATACCCAGTCTAAAGTTTCAGACAGATTTATAAGTACCTCCTTACAATGTACTGTGATCTTATAGGATAGTAGAGGTCTACACAAGACTCTGTAGATCTCGAAGAAGAAACCAAGCTCACTAGCAAGGGGGCAAGGCACATTGTGAGGCTTGTAGAAAAGTGGAAAGCATCCACTCAAGAAAAGGTGATATGTGATTCTCTTCAGAAGAATTACCATATTTCACCTAATCTATGATGTTCTCAGGGCTAATACACCCATTAATTTATGTCCTACAAAGAATTTTTTAAATTACAAATCATAACTGTAAAACAGCATGGATTTAATACATATTCCTATTTCAGACATAGTAAAGTGTGGAAAATATGAATATCATCATCATTTGAAGTATAGAAGAGGAACCATTGCTTGAAGAGCTTAAAGATGTAGAGTTTGTGTTACAAGAAGCAGAAATTATAAGCAACGAAGTTTAAGCAGTTGGCGAGGGGTGTGTGCGTGTGTGTGTGTGTTTGTGTGTGTGTGTGTTGGAGAGAAGAAGAGAGGACAATTCCCAGATTTTGAAGATGACTGA
The DNA here is from genome assembly GCF_963455315.2 of Globicephala melas. Classification (NCBI taxonomy): domain Eukaryota; kingdom Metazoa; phylum Chordata; class Mammalia; order Artiodactyla; family Delphinidae; genus Globicephala; species Globicephala melas. The sequence goes on from NC_083322.1 coordinate 63,425,548, forward strand.
AAAGCAGAATACGTCATTACGGTGATCTTGCATATTAGGAGGCATTAGAGGATATAAAGTGAAGTAAGCATGGAGGTAATGACCTGACCTCATCTTTCTTATTGGGACTTTGGAGTAAAGGTCTTTCTGTACCAGGCTAGGATGGAATGTCTGGCCGAAGTTTAATAACTCCCACAGTCTTGCAAGAGCCTGAAGTTGCAGAGCCCAGCACAAGCATTGATGCAGAAGGTCCCCATCATGATGACTGTCTCAATTTGTGTCTGGGCAGCTGTTATTAGGACTTCAAAGAAAATGTAGGTGATGAGATGCCACAGAAATTGTATACCCCTAGGGGCAGAGATTCAGTCATATGCCAAATTTTTAAGTAAACATTATATTAAGGTGTTAGTAATAAAATCTTCTCTCTTTAATATTCATTCAAAGTACCCACTGACCTTAAAGTAGAATTAAGTACAGCACAACTCTCCTGAGAGAATTAATCATTTCTTTATCACTAGTCAGGAATCATATTCCCAAATGCTAACTCTTGCCCTCTAATAATTCACTTCTACCTTCTGTGGATCCCTGGTTGTGTGCCCAAGCCCTCTCCCTGACCTCAGCAGAACAAGTTGGCTTCAGTGCAGTCTGTCCTTGAAGACCACCTGGGAGCCTCAGATCGTGCCCAGTGCAGCAGCCTGTCGGAAATGGGCTACTGCCAGTGCCAAGCAGAGAACACCTGTGCCTCGCCGTCTGCACTGGCCACTCTTCTGCTCCCAAGGATCTTGCACGATACAGGTCAAGTCTTTCTCCAGTGATAATTTAGGTACGGATACTCCTCAGGTTTTCTTGTTGCCACTGCACCATCAGTGCTGAATAATGACTTGGGAAATGTGTGAAGGGAATCAGAAATTAGGGCTTGAGTCAAGTTTCCTTTCATTCCCGGTGTCTTTTTTATGACTAGGATTTTATTCTCTAACCCTATATCAAGCAGTACCCACTTGTTGTAAAGGTGCCCCAAACACACACACGTGCACACACACACCCCACACATAAACAGTTTGTCTTGTACCATAATGGTACAACTGAATTGACTCAACTCTCAATCTCATAAATATCTGTGGAGCTTTCAGTTTCCACTTGGCATTGTGCCGGATGCTGGGGCTCCAGGCATTATCCCTGTTTTCAAGTAGCTCAGAGTTTAAAGGGAAAGACAAAACAGAGCTTCTTATATTTAATAAAATATAGAACAGATAAGGAAACACTAGTATGTACAAAATTACTTTCTCAAATCACATTTTTAAGAAGATCTTTCAAGTAAGATCTTCCATCTATAAACAAAAATAGAGCTCATAAATGGAAAATATTTCTATTTTTCTAAACCTGGTCCAAAACTCAGCTTCCTCACCTTCCTTGATTAACTTCACCCCCTCTGCTGTTTGGTTTAATATGAAATCAATATTTCAGTTTTAAAAACATCTGGAAAATATTTATTGCATTAGGAATATTTTAAGATTTTGCTTTAGATCCTGCTCCTGAATGGATTTAAGGAAAAGATCATGAGGATTTTTTTGGATTCCAAGCGCAGTGAGATCTCAGTAAACGCCAACTGACCAGTGATTCTGCTAGGTAGTCGCATTTTACTAGCTGTGGCAACATTTACCTAGTGGTTTCTCCTTTAGAGGGAAGAATGTGTTTTTAAATTCCTACATCTTTAATATAGTGGAGAGGAAGAGTCCTAGTTGGAAATCTATTTATTGGGGTGCTGGTATTATACGTGGGTATGCTTACTTTTTTCAAAAATGTGAAGGCACAGCACCTAGTTCAGTTTTTTTATTGTTATTACTCAGGTGATACAAATAAATCACAAGTTTTGAAACTAAATTACCTTGAAGTTCATAATTTTCTTTTTAATCTATAAGAGCAGAAGTTTGAGTGAGGTGTAATGCTACTTTATTTAGATGTGCATCAAATTTCAATTGTATTTTAAAAATCTAACTAGTTAATCTTGAGGTACTTGAGATCATTATGACAAGCTACAGTATTTTATTTTAATATAAAGACTTCCCCCAAAGTATTTATTCCACTTTAACTACTACCAACGTAAGGAACAGGAGTCTTTTTTTTCAAAAACTTTTTGGCTTCTGGTGAACAGTTTATAAATAGCTAAAAAAACAAAGTAAATGCATGACACTAGGTGCTCTAAGAGAGAGAATACCATTCCCATCATTATCTTAAGAAATGTTCAGCTGGTGGTGAAAAGCCAGAGTCTAAGAAAGATATATCATGTCCATACAGTAGAAACAATTTTTCTTTCATACTCTCTGCCTCATATGTTTATGCTTATGAATAGAAAATGATTAAAATGCATAACAGGGAAATGGAAATTCTAAAAGTATGAAAGAATATTATTCATTCTGGGATTAATGAGGTAAACCACTTAGTATATGTTATTTGCGAAGAGGTAGGAATTCTAAGGATAAATTGCTCCACCCCAAATATTCTCCTTTCCCCTTTTGGTTTTATCAGCTGCCAGGGCTTACCCTGAAGAACTCTGTGTTAATGCATATTCTACTCTAGTCTTAGCCAAAGAGGATGTGCCTTCAGTCTCTAAAGTCCTTTTAGGGTACACCCAGAAATAATATAAAGCAGGGTAAAAAGCATGCAGCATCTGCTAGAGACCAAGACCTCACCTTATATTTGCAGTGTTGAACTTGATGACTGCTTCTGACCTTCCAGACTCTGAATTCTGTATTCATTTCTCCCAACGCTAGACATTTGCCTTCCTGAATATACCACAAGTCTTCCTCAGAACAGCCCTACTTTCTTGCCCCTGCAACCCAAAACATACGTAGAGCCTAATAAGTTATCTGATTCCATGGAGAGGCATAGATTCATGAGAACTATTTCAGCTTCAGCGTAAACAATAAAAAAATGCCAGTCCTGGGTCAGTTGTGGTATGAGAGGCAATGCATTTGGAAAAGAGATGTTAAATCAAAACCAGAGCTCTCAAGATATAATCCCTAAAGAATAAGAGAAGAAACAGTAGTTTCTTTATCATATTATCCTGATATTTTGAGTTTGCTTTGGAAATTCTGGAAATCCAGAAATATGCTGAAGATATCTCTGTGCTGATTCTCTGTTCCAAGGGTCTTTATTTTTCATCTATTCTGGTTTCCTCTTTGGATAGAATATACTTAATTCCTCAAAATAAGGTTTATACGCCCACAGTGCCACTTCAAAATCTGAAAAGAGGATTTAGGCTACTTTTGTCAGCATTGAAAGGAAAGGAATGAAATCATAACCATTAGGCAGAGACCTAGTCTCTCCCCAAAATGAAAAAAATATGGAAATATGAGAGGAATTGAGAAATAATCATACATTGGTTTTACCCAAAAAGGATATATTCCACATAGTGATATAGAATACTATCATACAAACTGAGGAACTTAGTATCTTCAGTGGTATATTTTGCCATTCAAAACCTTTTGGCCAAAAAAGGTAAAACATAATTGTTTATAACTAATTTTAAGAGAAAATAGATATTACAAATGATATCAAAATGGATATGCCTATAGTGTTAATCGTTGTTTCTTGATTCGCTTTACTTAAAAATATTCTGATTAGGGCAGCTTAAAATTAATCCCCTTTCACTGATCTTGGCAGAGGATTTTTAGCAAGTAATTCTATTTGAATTACTACTGCAGAATTAATCCTTTTCATTGCTTAAGGCAAAAGAGAAACCAGAGAAAAACAAAGAATATAAGCTGGGGTTGAGATAGTTACGTTCAATTCTTTCTTTCTTAATTGAAAAATTGAATGAGGTATTTTGTATTATAAGTAAATCCTTCCTCTATATTTATTTTGCTTCCTTCTAAGGGAATAAAAGTCATGTCTTGCAAAGCAGGTATGAAATACTCGTTGTGTGTCTGAGTGAAAATTTATGATCATTTCCATAATACATAAAACTAAGATTCTTGTATCAACCAAAATGAAAGCTAGCAGAAGAACAACATGAAGAAATGTTTCTCCTATTCTGAATTCAAAAGAAAATCCTAAATTGTGCCTATCACTCTGAGTTTGGCAAGAGTTTATCTTGTACGATGTTGTCAATAAGCTAATCATTGAAGCTTTACATGCTGTTTTCTCAATTCTCAGATTCTTTAGAAAACAATTTTTTAAAAAGGTAATCAATGAGGGAAAAAATGAGTTCTCATGGTCCAAGACGGTAATTTTCAACATGTAGGGAACAAGCTAGAGGAAGGGATGGAGAAGAGGCAAAGGGCATGTACGCATTGTCTTTAAGGAGTTTCATTACATTTCTGCTTAAGTACTATTGACCAGACTTAGTTAGAAAGCCATAAAGCATCAAGGTAAACTGGGAAATGCACTCAATGTTGGGTCGTGCTGAGCCAAAAACTAGAGGTGTGGCACCATGGAAGAAGGAAGAGATACTATGAGGCAACCAGCAGGCTCTGACACACTCTGCCTCTTTAGCCACCTATAGATTCTTTCCTCTTACATGTGGAACAAACTGCCTCTCCTGAAGGAACCCAGTGCCAAAGTCCCATCCAATTCCAGCATCCAGCTCAAAGTCCAGCGTGTCTGGGTGATATGATACATTAAGTCTGGATATGATAAGTCACGGTCTGAGAAGCTACAAAATAAAATACAAATTATTTTCCCCCTCACTGCATCCAATGGTGAAGTAGAAATAGAATTTCCCATTAGGAAAAGGGGAAAATTATAAGTACAGAGCCATCACTGGTCCTTTGCAACTATCAAAACTGGCTTTGCTGTCATAGTTGGCTTGGGAATTGCTTTATATCCTGCTAAGGTTGCTGCCTTGTTTTGGGTAAGAGAAGTAGTCGGCTGTTTTAACCTGCAAGGCCTTAAACTCTCAGTTTGCATCCCAGTTAGAGGCAGAGATGGTTGAGCTTATCAGAGCAATATTGCCTCTATCTCAGCTTGCCCCTAGCCAATTCTAGCCTAAGTAAAGTTCTCACTTCTAAAACCTGTGGAAAGCAACAATAACAACAAAAGTTTGAATTCTTATTTTCCCCAAGGCTTTGAGAAAAGCAGGCAGATGGACTGTCTTCCAAGAGACCTTTGGGGATGGTGTTCCCAAATGTTTTTGATGACATAATTGAGATCACCAGCTTTCCAAACTGCAATGAGTTCTTGTTACCTGGCAATTTACATTAATCCAACACCACATTATTTGCAGTATTCCATTTCTGTTGAGAAAATTTGAATTACTTAAGGTTAGATTAAGTTACAAGTGACAGAAAACCCAAACTAATGATGGACTAAAAAAGGCAACAGTTTATTTCTCTCTCATTTAAACTCCTGGTGTATGGTCCAGGATCGGCTGGGTACTCCACAGGTTCTGGGTCTAAGACTCCTTCTGTTTTGTTGCCGTTGACTCTCAGTGCTTTAGATTTGGTTTTGACATCTGGAGTACATTCTCACCTCCTTATCACAATGGCCAGAGGCAGGTGACCACACTTTCCAGGCTCCCTAGCAGCTACGGTTCCAGAGGTAATGTTACTTGTGCCAATGAGATGCACTCATGAGAGATTTGGAAAGTGGAAGTCAGACGAGAGGTTATCTGTGGATATGGTGGTGGCCCGCAAACGATTTCCAAGAGATGTGAGTACCTGCAGAAGTCATATTCTAAACACTACTCCTTAGTAGCATGGGCAGCCAAGGTGATGGCAGAGGGGACAGCAACAACAGCAGCTGCCAGACCTCTGCCTCTCGGGACAATGACGTGAACTTAAAACCAACTGTCCTGTGGTGGTTCTCTGACTTCCACTCCTCCAACCCTTCTGATTATTTTGTAAGCACTTAATTCACAGTGCTAAGTCCTTCTCTGCTTGGATACCTGGAGTGGTTTCTGTTTCCCGGCCTGAACTCTGGCTGATATATCTACTGTGTTGTCCCTCTCGCATGTTTGAAGCTGAAGCAGGCTCGCCACTCCCACATTTATATTTCCATCTGAAGAAAGGAAGGGAGGGTAGTAGAGGGAAAGCAGTTTCCTCTTAAGGGCATGACCTCAAAGTAGCACACATCACTTCCTCTAAAAAACATCGAACAGTCACATGGTCACATCAAGCTACACATCAAGGTCACACCAAAATAGGCCAGAAGAGTAGACGCCAGCAGGGCAAACATATGATCAGCTAAAACTTGGAAATTTTAATTGATGAAAGGAAAAAGAGGAGAATTAGATATCAGGGGACAATTAGCAACCTCCACGAAAGATCTCAATACATCACCCACTTTCAGCAACAAGGCCATGGTCATTTTAACTACGGAAAGGAAATATACTGAAAAAAGAAGTAAAAAGAGTAAAAAAAAAAAAAAAAAAAAAACAGACAATGTTAAGTATCACCATTTCAGTAGCTGCCAACCACAGGCCAGAAACAGGAAACAGTCATTATGTCATAAATTTAATTTTATCAATAAAACTTAAGTTATTGAAGTCCTTTCCTCTCATCCTGGTCCACTGAGATCTACTATAGCCTTCCTCACACATACTCACACACACAGGAATTCAATAAAGTAGTGCATTTCAGTTTTCTTCTTTATGTTAGACCAGCTTCCTTTATGTCCCCGGAGCATGAATTCACCAAGGCCTTTGTTGTTTGGGGCACAAAATTCAGCACTGTATACATTCAGAGATCTTATTTTCTTAAGAGATTTTTACTATGACCCTTAGCCATGACCTTTATTATTTCCTTTTTGTGGCTTCTCTTTTTAAATTATTCTGTTCGAAAAAGTCAGACCCCAATTAGGAAACATTTTCTTCACAGAAGGTGGTGGCATTTTCAAAGCTCTTAGTTTAGTGCCTTTAAGAGTTTGGACAGAGAGTAGCACTTGAATCTTATAATTATCCTATGTTTGGAGCATGGATTTTGACAGGTGTGCAAGCAGGACCAAGTAATGAGAGAGTTGGCAAAACAGTTGAATTGTCACGTAATTCATTGGTCAAAAGATAATCATTAGTAGTAATAACAACGGGTCTTTAGGAGAACAAGAGTTTCAGTTTTGGCTCAAAATAATTTTTCCAGTCAGGATTTCAAGCACGTTTTATATACTAGCTGCACTGTTTTATCCAATCATTTGGCTCTCAATTCACCTAGAAAATATATCATATAATTCTGCCATATTTCTTATCACAGAAAATGTGAGATTGTAGAACCATAAAGACCATCTTGTTCAGCCTCCCATTCGAGAAACAGTTTTACCTCTATTGACCATTGTCCCACATACTTCGTCAAGCCCACCCACCAAAAAATGGTGCCTCAGCTTGCCATCTGTAAAATTGGAATAATAGAACCTACTTCAAATGGTTGTCAAAAGGATTCATTAGTCAATATTTGTGAAACCCTTAGAACAAGGCCTGGAAAATATTGAATATTAAATAAATATTTGTTAAATCTAAACAAACTACTTAAGAGAAAGAACTCTGTGTCCAAGGGAATGGCACTTAGAAGGGAAGACCCTGTGCCATGTAGAGAGCAATCCCCTGGAGAACATCCTCTTCTGAGGCCTTCAATTTAGTTTTCCCTCTTTCTTATCCATAGCACAAGCTTTCTGCCCCTTTGATACTTCACCCATCAACCACTGCAATAGCTATTCACATTTCCCTAAGACCAAAATTAAACACTCAAATAAGTGTACAAGATAATGTCTACAAAGAACATAAGTAGTTGACGAATTCTAATTTAGAAAACTATATTCGTTCATTTTGAATAGATATTTCACTGATGCTCAACCCACTCTTAGATCATGCCACTTCTCCATTCAAAGCCACTCAGGGTAAATACCAAAGTCCTTACAAAATATGGCCCCTTAAGGCCTCTCCAATTTCTCTTACTTGGCTTCCATTGCCCTTCCTGCCCCAGCCCACTTCACGAATCCCACTCCACATTGGGCTCCTTCTGGTCCCCCAACATATTGACTAGACTCCCATCTCAAGACTTTTGCTTTTGTCCCTCACTTGCCTAGAACTCTCCTGTTCTGTGCCCCACATCTGCATGGCACACTCCCTTACCTTCTTCAGGACCTTGTTAACAATGAGGCCTTGTCTGGCTACCCTATGTAATATAGAACCAACCTACCCAAACCCCCATCCATCCCCAGTACTTCTTATCCCTCTACTATTCAATATTTTCTTCTACAGCAATTATCATCAGACAAGCTATATATTTACTTGCTTATTTGTTCATTCTCTGAACAACCATCCCTACACCCTGCCTCACAACACGACGTAAGCTCCATGAGCCCAGGCACTCTGGTCACTGGAGTATCCTATCCCCAGCAACTAAAAGAATGCCTAGTACATTGTAGGTGCCCAACAATATTCGTTGAATGAGTAAACAGATAAATAACTATATAATTATATACATTTGGAAGATATATAGCATATTTATCTGACATTTTCTTCCTTCTAGTAATCCTGCCATGAGCACAAAGCTGCCAGTTTTTCCAGTTTGGGCAGGAGTCTCCTATACTTAATAACTGAGTCAACAAATCTTGGTGAATACAGTCCTTCTCAGTACTCACCTAGTCACTGTGTCCAAGCTGTTCTCAGACTCCAGTGTGCCCAAAACTCATCTGATCTCTCTCTTTTATGAAGATCCTGACTCAACAAGCAGTTCTAATCTCTATGATAGAGGAGATCCCTCCACTGCACTTTGATAAAAGCTACATTATGTACTTAAAACATATGTCTAAAGGAATAATGTCTAAAAAAAAAAAAACTTACAATCTATTTGGGGAGGAAAAGGGGCATTGATTTTATCTTTGTATCCTCAACTCTAGCACAATATCCAGAAAAAGTATGCACTCTAACTTTATATAAAAGACAGTAATAATAAGTATTTAGAGCTGTGCTTGCCTAAAACAGTAGTCACAGTCACTGTAACTATTTAAATTTAAATTAATTAAAATAAATAAAATTTAAAATTCAGTCCCTTGGTTGTACTTGTCACATTTTTAGTGTACAAAAGGTACATGTGGCTAGTGACCACTGTATTGGCACAGATATAGAACATTTCCATCATCATAGAAAGTTCTATTGGACAGCACTGGGCTAAAGGAAAAGGTGACCAGTTATTACCAAATAGCCCCGTGTAGACATACTAGGTTCCCATGCCAATCTCCAACCAATAGTTCTGTAGGAGTTCAGGCAGGTTACCTGCTGATGACTCAGTTTCATGAGTTGTGAGGATTATGTGAGTCTTTTCACTTAAAGTACTTAGCATAGTGTCTAGTACATAATGAATAATCAATATTTACTACTATTACTGTTGTTATTATTTTTAATGAGAGCTAAACTAGCCTGGGAAACCTTAAGAGTATAAATGGGACTTGAACTAGGCTTTGCCGTCTGTGCAAGATTTAAGTAGGCAGATGAAAATGCATAATGTGGAGGCAGTTAGAATAGAGACCAGACGAGAGTGCAAAGAACCTTCAATGGACCATGGTAGGCAGTTGCCAACCATCACATTCCCCCCACAAAGTGACTCACTTTTCTTCTGAAATAGAGTCAGACACTGGGGAAAGAGTTAAGCTCCTCTCTAGCAAATTATCTATGATTTTGAAGAGGACAATGGAAAAGGAAATGAGCATATTAGGTGATAGCGTGTCACCAACCTACTGAATAGTTGATAGCTCCATTCACTAAAAGGGACCTACCTGTTGAGCTGTAAAGGATTAGAAGTTCAAAGAAAAGATGACAGTGACTCTCCAGTACACTGTCATCTGTGCAGCATCCAGAAACCTGGCAGAAAATAGGCTTTTGCTCAGCTATTCTTAGTCATCTAATCAGTAAAACCTAGTGCTTTGTCCCAGTAAACATCACGTAGTGCAGAGCACCGCTTTATAATGCCCTCCAAAGGATGAATTCAGAAACAAAACTGTCTGTGAGTCCAAGAAAGACCCATTATATTTTTTCAACATATATTCATTGAGCACCTACTTTGTGTCCATAGTGTTCTAGGTGTGTGGGGTAATAATAGATCAGTGAACAAAACCTCTGCCCTCATTGAGCCTACATTCTAGCAAGTCTGCTTAGTTCTACTTTTTAATGAAGTTATAATAACCAAAGAATAATTAACTTATTTACTAAGTAAATATGACTAAATTTTAATAACAGAGGTATAGGTTAAAATAGTAAATATGTTTAAAGCTGTTTTTACTCATTGTAAAAGGGGAAAATGTGAATGCAATCAAAATGGGTTTTTTATAGGCCATTTTGTAAGAGCTGATCCCTTACTTAAAGAATCTTAGTTGCTTTCTCTAAAAATAGAAAATATTAAATATTAAAGAAGTTGAATATTAGATCAATAAATTGATGTAATAGCAACAAACAACAAAAAATAATAAATAAGCTTAAAATTAGAATTTTTATTTTATCTTGAAGCATAAATTGAGGACATTAGATAACCCTCTGAATTGTTTTCTGCATTTAAAGTAATAATGTAACGATCACTTTGGATTTCTCTATGCCCCTGCACTTCCTGGTAACAGCATAATTTTTGAAAAGTGTGAATATTCAAGTAAATAATTTCTTAGATTATTGTAGCCCATGCAATTCTATCACCCATATTCTAGTTATTTCCACATTTTCATTTTATCCTGGGATATATAGAATAAAAAATCAATGATCTATCCATATGTTCAGTATTATGAGCACCTGGAATATCAGATATATAAGATAAACTTTAACTTAGTCATAAAATTCATAGATTTCAAAACTAAAAGTTCTTTAGAGATTACTTTTCCAATTTCATTAGCTTTTAATTTAACGCTTTCCTGCAAGCTGCTCAAACCCATGGGAAATTGTTAGCTATTGCCATGATTCTGTGTAACCACCAATCTCAAAAGACCAGTGAAATGAAACAATAAACATGTATTTATCACTCCTGAATTTGCAGGTCAGCTATGGGAGCCCTGCTTCATGTATCTATCATCTTCTTCTTGGGACAGCAGGAGAGCCTGGCAAGCTCTTCTCTTGGTGGTGGCAGAAGTTCAAGAGAGCAAGGAAGCACATGTCAAGCCCCTATCTGCTAACACCCCATAGGCTGAAAGTACACTGGCCACCTTGAAGTGGGGACAGGAAACATTAAAGTTCCATGGCAAAGTGTGTAGATGTAGACAGAAGAGAAGAACCAGAGTCAACAATTCCATCTACCAAGATTAGACATACAACAAAGCATGAGTGTAATGAAATAAACACAGGCTCCATCTCTGTAGTAGTCTCATATATTCCAGTTCAAGACAACCTCAACAGTCTGGAAAATTTCTGTGGTAAGGACAACTTGGTAAGAGAGAAAGTGTATATATTACTTTTTATGAAGTAATATATGAACTTATAAATTGGAAATATATCTTCACACAGTAATGACAGTTTATACTTTTCAAAAGAAACTATTTGGTCATTACAGCTACAAGTTTTTATTATTGTTATAAGTTAAAGTGGCTGCATGATGGTTTTGAAAAGAGAACTTACAACTGGAATGTTCAAGATGGGCCAGACACTGAAAAGTTTAAAAATAATCTTAAGTTCTCATTAAGACAAAAAAAAAAAAACTGTAGTAACCAAAGTAAATGGATATAAACTCGATATGAACACAACCATTGCTTTTTCCCAAAACATTCTAGCTATGTTTCAGGAAACACATTATGTTTGATTCTATCACATTACGTTTGATTCTATCACTTATGGTATGAACAAGAAATTTCATATAAGCGTCCAATCAAGGAATATTTTATGCTCTTCTTGGTTTAGAAGGAAAACACTTTGTGTGTGTGTGTGTGTGTGTGTGTGTGTGTATTTGTGTGTGTGTGTGTGTGTGTGTGCAAATTAAAACATCTAAACCAAATGTCACCTTCAAAACTAGGCACCAGTAAAAGCCCTATACTTATTTCAACATGGAAGCCAGTACCAAAACAGTTTCAAAATTCCGTATTTGGAACTCCTATCTGAGCCAGTGGTATGTTCTTTCTATTCAGTGTCCTTAGTTAGCTTTTTTTTCAAACTGAATTTGGCCAAAATAATTCAGAGCCAATTCTGACCACAAAGTAATAGAGCAGATGTCCTCATGAGACTCAAAAAGCTAATTGAGAAGTGTTTCTTAAATACACTGTCTTAAAAAAAATACCACTTATTTAAATGTATGAATTATATTGAGTTTATTTAAAAATATGTTGCATGCAAAAATAAAATAAAATAAATAAAAATATGTTGCATGCAAATAAGAGAAACTGACCCTGTCAGTATATAATATATAATATATAGGGTATATTAAGTAGCTCTCAGTATCTGTAGGGAGATTGGAGAACCAGGCCTAGAAAATTTGGCAGGAACCAGATACTGCAGGTAAAAGCCATGGGCAGAGTAAGGAGATTCAGCTGCTGCCTCCTTTGTTGGTCATCTTGTCCTGCATCATGGATACTGTCACTGCTCAATCCTGTCCCTGATGGATATTTCTGCCACTGGACACCTCATATGGTGCAACTAAAAACTAAAGAATCTCTTCCCTTATGTCTCTTGCTCCTGATTGAGGTCCCAGATTTGAGCATCCATTTAGCTAAGCCAGGGGCCAGGCAGTGGACAGGGAGTGTTTGACCCCCTTGGCTTCAGGAATGGGAGGCAAGATCTGGAAAAAATAAAAAACAGATGCCCTTTCTGTCAGTCATAGCTCTCATATCCTGCCAAATTCTGTTATTTGCAATTCAGAGTTATTCATGTGAATTCATGTGATCGAGGATTTTTTTACACATTGAATTTCAGGACTACATGCACTGAACCCCATAGAAAGTATTACGATGTAAAATAACTTCCTCACATCAGATGGATAAGTAAAAATTAAGACCGAGAGGTTAGATTTCTTTTTGCAAACAAGTAGGTGTGGGAGTATTCTAAGCTGGCTTCCTCATTTCTTCAGAAAAATAATGAGAATATTTTCTTCTGTCATCACATTGACTATTATTTCCACCATAATCATCAGAGCTACCTTTTCCTTAGCACTTTCTATATCCCATCACTGTATTAATGCTTCACAAACATTATGATCATTTTGTCTTTATAAAACCACTGCAAGGTAGGTATTTTAATCAACATTTCACAGGTTTGGAAACAGAGGCAAGGAGGCTAACTGACTCATCTAATGTTCATGGGTCTGTCTGACCCAGAGCCTCAGTCCATCTCTGCCACTCTATAAAGTCTCATCAAAATGTCTCTTCAAAAGAATGTCAAGGTTAAAGCCATTAGAAGGAAAATTCAAATGAGAAAGCAAAAGGGAAGAGCTGCCCCTATTTACTTCATTCTGTGTATTTCCCTAGGAATACATTGACATGTTTTGAACTGTATTACTATTAAATTATTACTATTACTATTAGGTTACTATTGCTGTTTTCGGTTTGGTGTTTTATTTCTAAAATCTTAGTGGCAATGATCATATGTTTGGCAGATGCTTTAGGTAACATAGACACAAAACATTTCTTCCCCAGATACCGCACCTAAATTATACTGCAAACAAATTGTTAGCAGTAAGAAAACCCTTTTTCTGAGCAAAAAGGAGCATCCATAGACATATTTTTCTTTGAACTAATCAGTTTATGCATATATACATAAGGGAGTTAATGAACTCACCCTAACCAAGGATTAATAGCATTTTGTCATTATCAACACTTTATCCCAAAGATGGAAGAAACATTTTACCAACAGATTTGCTAATCCAGAAAACTGTCTTTTAAGGGAGAATGACTTTGTTCCCCATCTAACAGAAGCAGAAATCAAAGTCTAAAGAGGATGAAGTTCTGAGGAAAAGTATCACAAAGGAAAAATCTTAGGTCGTGTGTGTTCTATCTTGGTATATGCATATCACTAGACCTCACCACATCTGTGGTCCACTTTATAATGAGACTACAATTACTGTAGCACAGTGAGTATTGCCCAAATGAAAACTTCAGTTCCTGAATCAAGCAAAGCTCCTGTTCACCCAACATTTACATTGCTTCTGTCCATTTCTAGAATTAAAACGCGAAGAATTATCTTACTTTCAAGGAAACAAATTGAGCAAACGTTCCAATGAAAAAAATTTCATTTATACTCAGAAAGAACAGGTATTTACTAGAAATATCAGACATACATGCATCAACTTTAAGTGTCTGAAAGACAGAAAGAGGCCTTTGTTAACAGAATGTACCTCTTTGTTTAACAGCTCTTTGCCAATTTTCTAAACTGCGAATATACTGGTTGGATGACAGTTCTTTCTCAAAGCCATCTGTTCCTCTGAGTCAATCCTGTGGGAAATAGTTTATACTAAATTTGTCACATCACACCTTATTTCCAGGTCAACAGAGTGACAGCAGTAGAATTCCAACTCTTTTGCTTATTCTATTTAACATGGAGATTAGCATACACCAGCAAATAAGTTTTGAAAGTTTTGGGACCACAGTATGGTGGTTGGCTTCACAAGGATGTGTCTGAGCCAAACTGACCAAGATTCCTACTGTCATTCCCACCAACAGATGTCATTCCTGACAATAAAACCCCTTCCAGTGGCCTATAGTTCTATTCTTCTAGGACAACACTATGAGTAAGATTTTGATGAACTCACTTATCTCTTCCATCTGCAATACATGAATGGATAAAAAAGAGAAAGTGTTTGGTTACAAGCATAATACTATTTAAGCTATATTCATGAGAATTCTTTTGAGTACAAGTTACTGAAGCCCAGTGCAATGAAATACAAATTACAGCTTCAGTCTCTGGATGAGTGTGGGGCTACCTTCTGCAGGAAGACAGCTTATCTCAGATGTCTAATCCTGAACCAATTATCTTTGGAACAAGTTAGAATACAGCAGCTCTGAAGAGCACACCTTGGATGGGGAGGTATAGAGGAAGGTGGGAAGTTGCAGGAATGCTAGGCAATCAGTCCTGTAGAGGCCCATGATATTTTCTTCTGTGGTTTAAACTTGGATACTGGCTAAAAAAGAGTTCACTTCTGAAACAAGAAAGTGCAAAGCCTAATTCAAAGTCCTGGCCATTTTGGACTTCCCTGGTGGCGTAGTGGTTATGAATCTGTGTGCCAATGCAGGGGACATGGGTTCGAGCCCTGGTCTGGGAAGATCCCACATGCTGCAGAGCAAGTAAGCCCATGCACCACAACTACTGAGCCTGAGATCTAGAGCTGGCAAGCTACAACTACTGAGCCTGTGCGCCTAGAGCCCGTGCTCTGCAACAAGAAAAGCCACTGTGATGAGAAGCCCACGCACCACGATGAAGAGTAGCCCCCACTCGCCGCAACTAGAGAAAACCCATGTGCAGCAACAAAGATCCAATGCAGCCATAAACAAATAAATTTATTTTTTAAAAAAGTTCTGGCCATTTTAATAAGCTACTATGTAATCTAACTAATCAAATCAGTCAGTTGACAATCTAAACATACCAGGATAAACTCAAAATTCAGTGTCTCTACAATGCCAAACTCAGCCTTTCTCCTCCTCTAGATCTTGTTTGTAGAGCAAAGTTATGCCCTAAAGTTCTATTTTTTCTTTATGATTACATTCTTCTCTCCGTTGAATTGAATGTGGGATTACAACTTTTATCTAACTTGAAACTAGTATATTCTGGATTCATACACAGTCAAAAAATGGTATTTAAACTACAAAGATTACATTATTAATCTAGTAGTTGAAGTTTTTTCTAAATTATAAATGAGCACTACATTTTAATAGGTGAGCTCTGCTTTGAGTCAATTGTAGTTTCGGAAAACAAATCATCTGATTCATCCAAATAAGCAATACACTTTGCTTCTTACTTATTCACCTACTGTTTCAAATTCTTCTGCCAATAACAAAAGACGTAATTGAGCAAATGCAATTTTTGACCATTTTAAATACATATTAATATGTGTAATATGCAAATATAATTGTGTAATATATTTTTATTGCAGTACCCATATTATATATTTACATGTAACATTTATGTGATACATGAAATATGTTATAAATATATTAAATGATTTCCTAAAGAACAGTATATTTGGGGAAAATCTTCATAAGGACCCATCATTAAGAATAAAATGAAACCATAGAGAAAATATGTTCTATAATATCACTATTGTTTTGGTTTTTTTATGTTCTCACCGATATTAATTTCTCCATATCCCATTTCTTCAGTCTAACTACAAAATAACACAAAAGCCTGGAGTCAGTGCTATCACCTCATCATCCTATTATTTCCTTAAAGTACACATTTCTCATAAAGGGTGTTATACTGGTCCACAATTCACTTTTTTCATATCCAATTCCACTTTTATAAATACTTATTTTTTAACAGCAAAATTAATTTTAAAAAAAACAAACCAAGAGACCTAAAATCTAAAGCTAGGTCCACCTGTAACTCATTTTGTGACGTTGATCAAATCACTTAACTTCTTTAGAATCATTCTAAAATAAAGATGTTAATCATTTCCTCAAGCTTGAAGGCTACAGTTATCAAGATTTATATTTACAAAATTCTAACCATCCTCAGAGACACTCTTTAATGGAAACACTACATAATAGCTGATAAAAATTATTGAGAAACCCTTTTTATAATGCCATTCTTCTACACACTCTGGATAATGCTGCATCTTCTCTGAAAAATCTGGAAACAATTATTTTGACCATGCAGAAGTAGATATGAAGCAAGAAGTGTCATCACAGAAACAAGCAGGTCAGGAACCATCTTTTGTAAAGGGCTCGAGACTGACCAACTATCATCAATTTCCCATATTCACATTTTACCAAAACAAAAAAACACACCAATAACTTATTTTGAAAACTGAGTATCCTTACAAAAATGTATAAAAGCAAGTAAAAAATTCCATAATGGCATTGATAGACTCATCGATGGCTCCAAGTTACCGTTTACTTTGTAACACTTTGCTGAACATTTGACCTATGTGACCATATTTAGTTCTTACAACTTCCCCATGTGGTAGGTCACTTTATTTCCATTTTACTGAGGTTTGAAGTTAAAACTATTGTCCCAAGCTATTAAATATTGGAGTCGAAACTCAATACTAGGTCTGTCAGAGAAAGAAGCAGAATCTAAAAA
Source organism: Globicephala melas (assembly GCF_963455315.2). Taxonomy (NCBI): domain Eukaryota; kingdom Metazoa; phylum Chordata; class Mammalia; order Artiodactyla; family Delphinidae; genus Globicephala; species Globicephala melas. The sequence goes on from NC_083322.1 coordinate 63,442,649, forward strand.
GAAATGACACAAGTGAACTTACTTTCAAAACAAACAGACTCACAGACTTAGAGAAAGAATTTATGGTTACCAGAGGGGAAGGGCTGGGGCAAGGGATAGTTAGGGAGTTTGGGATAGACATGTATACACTGCTATACTTAAAATGGATAACCAACAAGGAACTACTGCAGAGCACAGGGAACTCTGCTCAATATTATGTAACGACCTAAATGGGAAAAGAATTTGAGAAAGAATAGATACATGTATATGTAAAACTAAATCTCTTTGCCATACACCTGAAAATATCACAACATTGTTAATCAGCTATACTCTGAAATAAAATAAAAAGTTAAGAAAAAAAAGAGAAACAAATACTAGGTCTGTCAGATTCCAAGTCTCATGCTCTTACCATTTCTGCAATATTGTGTCACTTCACTTCATAGCAATGCATATGATTTGCAAATAGCATGCCCAAAAGTACAGAAGAGACTATTTGGGTATATTTCTTTTGCCTTTTTGCAAACAGACAAACCTATACTAATGGATATATATTGCAAACTGCACCACAATACCCACAAATTACAGAGACTCTATATTTAATTTTTGAATATCCCAAACATTCATAAAATAATGAAAAAGACACCCGTGAGCCTACCATCTAGATTTATGAAACATATGAAAATAAGTTACCATATTTGCTTCAGATTTTTTTAAAGAAATAAGAATGCATTGTAGTGATGGAAAAGTATTTTAGACAAAAGTTAAGTGTCTGCGGGTAAGTGTCGATATCGATTTAGTTGCTTAAATTATCACATTCAGAATGTTTCAGAAATGTGAAAAGTTTCTTCTCTGTCATTATTTCCCTTAACTGGGTTAAAAATCAATGTTGTGTTTTTTTCCAGAAGCAAATTTTCTTTTGATACCTATTTATTTCTAAAAATGGAGTCACAAGAAAGTTCTACGTTTGGAAAGCCAAAATATCTGGTGCTTGGTTGGAAATATCTTTTCCTAGGATGTCTAGACTAATAAACATAGCATATTGTCTTATTGCCACAGGATAAGTTGTTTACTGAGAGGGTAAATTCTTTTTCTATTTGGTGACAATATAAGTTGATGTTTAATTTGTGTGACAGATTTCTCATATCTTCCTCGTAGAATTAGAATGCAGGCAAGGGCAGAAATTATGATGACCAGGTCAATTAAATATCACCAAAAGTTTATAATATAAAATAAGTTTGCGGAAAAGCATCCAGCTTTGTTATAGGAGACTTTACATTATAACACTAATATGAAGATATTGTACTGTATTTTTCACAAACTATTTTATCACACTTTTGTGTATGAACTATTCCATAGCTTTTTATAGATGTTTAATACTTGATTTTACATGCTTCTTGGTGATTTTATTTTACCATAATTAAAAACTTATTAAAGTGCACAAATTTTCTAAGACTGTAAAGTTTATTGTTAGGGGTCACTATTACCTCTGATCTTAATAATATTCTCAGTAAATATTAATATTCATGTATAAAAATGTTTAGATACAACTAAAGCCCCACTCACTCTCAATCCTTTCTCCCTGGAAGTAATAACTACCCTAACATTTGTGTTATCGTTTCCATGAATATTATTATACTTTTACTACAAATGTACATGTGGTATTTTAAAATATTTTGTGTAGTTTTACATATTTTCATAAATATAATCACATTATATGTATCATTTTATAACTTGCTTTTCTCAGTCAACTTTATCCTTTTGAGAATTATCCTGTTGATACCTGTAATAATACATTTACTTTCTATTAGACTTCTACCTTCCTGCCTTCAATGATTTCTTGATTCCCTGATTTTATCTATTTAATAGACTTTATTAAGTAAATTTCAAATCACTAATACGCCACTTAATCTCTCGGGACAGTAATGTTTAGTTTAAAAAAACACATTCTTTAATAGCAACAAGATAGTTTTGCTAACCCAGTTTGTAAAACGTTACTTTCTGGGTCCACCTTACTTGCTTGTAGGAATGAAATCTCTCTTTCAGTGACTATATTTCATTAACAACAGCCCATTGTATTTTAATTATAAAGTAAAAATGTTCTTCCCTGTGAGCTAGTTTAAATACTAGTCTTTCAATTTGTGATAGCTGCACATGAATTGGAAAATGAAGTCATGAAGATCAGCTGCAGAGTTCTCAAATAAAGACCAGAGGTGCCAGAGGGGCAATAAAAGAGAAAATATAAGGTTAAGAGAAAAATGCATACAAAGAAAATGATCAGGTTACCCACTCTGACTGGGGTTCAGCACTGAAATCATGTTCATTTTGCCCTGAGTCACTTTCCCTTATCTACAACTGAGGTATCATTTTAGTTTGCCCAGTACTCTCTGTCCTTTATCAGTACAATCAACTAACCAAACACTTTCAGCAATCTCTTCAGTTCTCTCTCTCCTCCTTGAACTTCATAAAACTTCTTCCACCACAAATATGAAACACAATCAGCTTCTGTCATTTGTGTTTCATATTTGCCCAGGAAGTGCAGTCCAAACTAAAGTTGGCTTTTTTTTGTAATGGGGTTCCTTTAATAGTCTTTTTATTTCTTTTTTTTTTTAAATAAAATAAGCTCTGTTCTGCCTGTAATTTTTAGGTTGCATCTTGCTTGAACATGAGGATGGTTGATGTGAACAAGAGAACTCCATTTAAGTAAAACGGTCTCATTCCTGAAGCTATATTGTCACTGACCAAACATAAACAGTCCATGACCGGGAAAATTGAAATTAAAGAAATCATTAAGTAGGGTATCATTTTTATTTCAATTGAAAGATAAAAATTATTGTTTATTAGCCGACTAAAGGTGCTTGGCTTTTCTGAAAACTGTTATTCCATAAAATTACTGACTTGAGCATAGAGTAGCCACATTTACCAAGTCAATATCTCTCATCTTCGTATGGTTCTTGATGGTCTACAATGAGTTTTCAAAGCACAATACCATTTGATCCTTAGAGCCAGCAGATGACATAAATGGAAAACATAGTCTTAATAATTTATAGGTGAGTAAATTGTTTTTAATCAAATCTATGTGACTTGCAGGTCCCAGAGCAAGTTAAGTGGGAGAGTTAGCAGTGAAACTCAGGGCTGCTAACACCCGGTAAACAACGTAAAGGATTTTTTAAAGATTTTTTCATATCATGTATTTTGCCATTTGTATTGGTTTGCTAGGACTGTCAATATTCCACTTTAGGTTCTTCCAATTATTACCATAAAAAACTAAGAAGACATAGTGACTCACATCCCAGAGACACTCAATAGATACAGTTTAAATGTGAGTGGATAAATGAATTCTCATACGTGAGCAGATGCTGTAATTGCTAAAAGAAGCATTAAACACAATGCACCTTTTGGAAGTTTCTAATAATTGTTATTTGGCAAGTTCCTTAGTAAGACAAATGTTTCCATTTTAAGGTTATGGGTACATTACAATTTTTTTTCTCTCGCTAGACTCCAGCAATTCAAAAACATTTGATTTTCAGGTAAGCCTGTCCTATAGAATCAGCTACGAGCAAATCATTTTTCCAACCAATTCATTCACATTTCTAAAGGAAATATTACCTCTCCTGGGCAAGCAATAAAACCAGCAGACAGTGCAACAGCAGCAGGAAACACTTTTCAGAGATAATATGGGGTGTCTGATCAAGTGGTATCACCAAAGACAAGTGGAAATTGATTAATTTTAATACTACATTATGGCACTGTGGTCATTGCAGACTTCCCATGAATATTGCTCCTTTTTAAATTTCTCAATTATTCACATTAATTCAGTCTTAAGAGATAAATAGCAGCCTTTTGTTTTTTGCTTTTAAAATGACCTTATTCCTTAAATGCTAAACATTTAACATGTAAGGATTAAGGAAAAAGGTAGTCTCAATTTTAGGTACTTGAAAGTGTGTTAGTTGCTTACCATACATCATGTTAATTTGCACTATAAGTCTTCCAGGGGGATATTATTTTCCCTGCTAAACATATAAGGGAATTCAGACTAAAAGATATTAAGTCTGCATGTCCGGTTATTTGAACCAAGGTTGTCACCATCCAAAGAACATGGTCTTCTAAAAACATGGGCTGGATCTGCTTTTTATGGTATATTATTGGTCAACCTGTGGACCACATGAGCATTCAGTGTTTTCTCACTTTCAGGATCACAATTTCTCACTCTGTCCTAGACCATGAAAATAGGGAAGTTCTCATTGTGGTCAGCATTCTCCACTAAAGAGGCCTGAGCTTCTGGGATCCAGGCAGAAGCCTCATGAGTTAGTCCTAAAAGAACTCAAGCACCCACATACATATATTCAACACCTGAAATCCGTTCCAATATCAGGCAAGATTGAGATTAGCTGCTTAGTAACAAGTTCCCTATCTCCACCCGTTTCCTTCATCTCTGCTCCCTCTTTGCCACTAAAGGCTGCAACTGATATTTACCTTAACTGGATTTTATGTATTGTTGAGGAAAGCAGAAAGAAACTCCTTAAAGTCTGATTTGCCTGGATTTTCATGTCTGACACTTTGGAGTCACAACTTTTGAGAACATAGAGAGCTATGTACATTTCTACCCCCCAAAATGTAAATTCACAAATATTCAGACAACTCCAAATATAATTTCAAAGAGAGAGCTAAAATGATCCCATTTTGCCTCAGATGGACTTTCTATGGGCAGTGTTTTCATGCTTCTTAGAATCATTAAGGATCTTAGATGTCAAGAAATAAAGAAGAAATTAAATTTGGAGGGACATCACACACACACTTGGAGAACTGTCCAGACAATTTAGGATTTTAGAACTCAATAAGTAAATTCACTTGTGGAGATATTTTGCTGACAGATTATTAGGAAATCCTGGGTTTCCTTGAGGAACTCAAGTTCTTTTATAGCACAAATATGAATGCATATAATTCTCAGTGCTTAACACTCATGTGAAAAATAACGTCAAAATACTATTTTGATTGAAATTTTCACTTTCAACTGATTTATACGGTGCTGTGTAGAAAACCTAAGTTGCTAGATTTTAGGTAAATATAATAAACAAACTTGTTTATATATTAAACAGCACAATCGTAATGCTGAAGTTCAATATTTCTGAAAATGCAAGCATACCTTGGGTTTTAGAAGTGTAGAAACATTCATGAATAACACAATCAAGAAGGTGGTTGCTTCACTTATGAACTGTAAAATAAAATAAAATAAAAATATAATTCTCAGAGAAAACAAACCGCTATACATACATTTCAATATAAAATTTAGTTAGAGATCATTTATCCTTAAATGAACAGATAGTTCTCTAGTCGAAGTAAATATTTCTGGTACGGCAGCATGTTTCTTGAAAATATTACAGAAGAAGTGATATACTAGAGAGATACATTTGAGGATTTAAGTTCCATACAACAACTTAAATGATTGTGCAGGCAGATCCTTACTCATGAGGAGTTTCTAACTGCTTTTTGCAGTGCAACCCTCTTTAAAGAGAGTCACGAGAGATAAAGAAATGTCTATAAGTAGGATTACACTCAATATGAATTACATATGAAAGAAAGACTACCTCCAGTGAACTTCATTATAAAAGAACCAAAAGACATGGCAGATGAATGGATAACTTGGAAAGAAATGTCACCATATACAGATCTGTTACTTTTGGAATCGATTTCCCCATACCTTGGAGAGCCTTGTGCTACGTGTCAGTGTTCATTCCTTTAGGTTCATTTTGACTAGCTCTTACATGAAAATGTGCATTCTTTCATTTCATTGGAACAAACAAACTTCTCTTTAAAAAGTAGCTTATTACCCTATGGTGGCAAAGCAGTTTTATTGCTTTAGCCCCATAGGTTTTGTTTCAGACAGGGTACATGCCCTCAGGAAAGCATAAATGGACTGGAATTGTAAGAATATCTATGTCCAAATAGAGTTACATGTTAATCTCTCTGAAAGGAGAGAGAAAGAGGAGCAAAGGAGTATTGTCAAGACCTCTCTCAAGAGGATTCAGCATCTGAAGATTGGAGTATGTCTCCAGACTTGTAGTCTAGTGGCCCTAAAACACAGAAGATCTCAACCCATCCACCAATTGGCAATTCAGGCCTGAAGACCACACAACCCACTGTTCTTGGTCCTGTTAAGGCTCACTGAGTAACCTTCTGATCATAATTTGCCCTTGTGAGAAGACTGGCCACAGGGAGAAAATATATTGATCAGCAAACATTTTTGGATCCTCTCAACACATTCAGTTCTCAATGTAAATCAATAGATTGGCTTTCTGGTTTTTATTCATCAATCTCTATTAGTCTGTTCTGTGCAAGTCTGCCCCCTGAGGCAAATTTGTTCCTGATTCATTGACAAATGATATTTTGAAGTTTGTCAGGCCAGGGCCAGACTCAGAAGTGAGTAAATTCTCTAAGGGAACTTGACCTAAGTGTGTGCTTTTTCCATTCGGGGAGGCAAGAACCCTAGTTGTTTTATGTACAATCTGTTATTTCTTCTGTCTTCTGTCTTTATAGCTTTGACTAAGGATATATCTCTACACATGCTTTTGGGCACACAGCTTCTCAAGCAGTGTGATAAAGCCCAGTGACACAGTGTAAAAGCTACACATGTTGATGCTGTCAGGGTGGACAGCTGGGATACAGTGGGAATGCTCGGGCCAGTTGCCACCAGCCACATGCCGCCTCCTTCATTTATCCTAGAATGTCGTGTTACTGATATTATTTTCCAGGATATGAACAACATCGGGAAGCACTTACTTAAACTACTCCACTGCTCAGTCACTTAATAGATTCACATTGTTTTCATCATAAAATAATAAAAAAAATCATGACCTTCAGTCCTCTGACAAGTTTTCTCTTTTCCACCCCCCTGATGTTATCTCTTATCAAAACTTAGCCATACCTCTCATCCTTCTCAGTTAAATCACCTATCACCTAATACATTCCTCTTCTCCCTAACTCTCATCCTGACTACAACCATAGTCACTCTAATTCTGGGACCACCCCCTTAATGAACCTAAACCAGAGGCAAATTGACAGAATAAGTAGCCAGTTTGATTGTCAGCTGTACTACAAAGCTCGTTCTCCAATTCTTACATAGTAATAGAAATTTATGTGAGTACATCCTACCTATCCAAAAATCACATCTTTCAGTCTCCCTTGCAGTTAGGTGTGGCACTTCAGAGTTTAAGCTGAGGTAATACTTTACTTCCTGAAAATTAAGCACACCCTGGGGGTGTCACTGTCCCTCACAACTTTACAAAAATTCAAATGTTTTCAAATTCAAGTTTTTTCTTCAAAATATAGACTGCACTTTTCCTGAGTAAACTGGTAAATGTACTTTTCTCTACCTCGTTACAATCTTGAAGTTGTTCCTTATAGTTTGGCTACATGAACACTTTGCATACATTATCTCATTTCAAAGGACAAAAATGTTTTACAGTGAATGGTGGCAAGAACTGTGAAAGGTCTAAGATTTTACTCTACTTTCAAGTTAATGAGTTATCCTGATACAGTGTCATAGATGCTGGCAGAAGACATGAGACTTCATGAAAACAAAGGTCAGAAACAAAGAACTTCATTAGTCTTGGCATAGCAAGCAGCATGAGCTTCACATTCACATTAGTTCTCCTGTCCCCAAGGGTCTCGAGGGCAATATGTAGGGGCCCAGGTCTATGCTGCATACACAGTGGGTTTCTGTCACTGAATTTAGGAAACCCCTAATCTTTTACAATGAGCTAGAAGCAGACCCACACTTGGCCCCAGAGGAAGACATAATCTTTGTTATACAGGTCAGGAAACAAATTTTTCCTTTCCTGGAGAAGGAGACACTATCTCTCTGTCTTCTCAGGCTGTTTGTTAAACAAACATCCTTAAAAAGAATTTGAAAACAAAGGTTTTAGTGATTCTGCCCTCAACAGTTACAGATGCATAGAGAATTGTCACCTAAAAAATGACAATGGTCAGTCTTCAGCATGGGCTCTATGAGGAAAGAAATGAAAACATCAGATTGAAGTAACTTCTATTCCCTTCCTCCTCCCCACGAATCCCCTGCCCAGGACCAAAGAAAAGAACAAAGGCAGTATTAATGATGTTTAAGGGAAAAACAAACTGTTTGCACAGCCGAAGTGGACAGAAACATCAGGTAATTATCTAGTGAACTTGGGTTAAAGAGTCACTTAACTGTGCTCTGAGAGACAAGCTCCAGTCCATTATGCAGGTAACCCTGTCCCTCATGCCTCAGCCTCCAACAATCCAGAGGACAAGGATTTGAAAGTGGTGCTGGGAATAAGAGGGTCTGTCAGACACTTGAATAGAGCAGTCTGGTGAACATGCGCTTAGGGAACCACCTTGGGCACCCAGAGAAACAAATTATTTCAAAAGAGAACTCTGATTTCTTTCCTTTCTGTGGTAAATTTTTTTCCTTTTTTTCACTCTTCTCCTTTTCCCTCCTCTACCTTACCCAAGCTTATATAACCCACAAGCTGACAGCACTCACTATATGACCAGAATGATTTTAAGTGATATGAACTCATTTAATACAACAACACAATGAGGTAGATTCTAGCGTTGTCTTCCTTTTACAGAAGAGGAAATTGAGGCATAAAAAAATTTAGTTATCTTCTCCAAAGTCACACAGCTAAATACATTGCATAGTCAGGATTTAAATGTAGAAAATTTGACGCCAAAGTCCATGCTCATCACTACAGGAGATCACCTCTCAGTGTTAGCACCCTGTTGTGTGATTTCCATAACCTTCTCCATGCCAAAAGAATAATATACAAAGACATAGATACCCAAGTAGGGATTTGGGAAATTTGGGGTGTTCATTTCCTAAAATTGAGATTATTATACCCTCTTATTTTCTTGCTCTTCTTATTTAAAAATCTTCCAAAGTTAACTGACAGAATCCAATCTACACTTTCTAAGTGTAGATATATGATATTCTTTGCAAGGATGTACCATAATCTATTCAATCATTACTCTATTCATGGGCATCCACCTTGTTTCCATTACAGATATCCCAGCAGTAAACTCCTTATACATAAATCTTTATAGAGCCATGCTTTTATTTCTATGGGCTCAATTCCCAGGAGTAGGTCTGCTCTCTATATTAGATAAACAATGCCAGACTGAATTCTGAGTCACATTTCACCAATGACATATGAGAGTGCCCTGTGTTCACATCTCCATTAGGATAAACATAATTGCTTCTTTTAAATGGCAACAATATGATGGGTATAAAGTGATTTCTCACCGTTACTTTAAGCTGCGTTTACCAAGTAGTGAACTTCAGATTCTTAACAAATGTAACTGACCATTTGGATCTGTTCTTCTAACAATCACAGCTAAATCTTTTTGTGCACTTTTAATAGGTCTGTTTTTTTTAATTGGGTTTAAATTGTTAAACTGCTCATTTTTAATAAGGTTCTTTTTTTTAATAGGTTTTTTTTTTTTTTTTTTTTTGCGGTATGCGGGCCTCTCACTGTTGTGGCCTCTCCCGTGGTGGAGCACAGGCTCTGGACGCGCAGGCTCAGCGGCCATGGCTCACGGGCCCAGCCGTTCCGCGGCATGTGGGATCTTCCCGGACCGGGGCACGAACCCGTGTCCCCTGCATCGGCAGGCAGACTCTCAACCACTGCGTCACCAGGGAAGCCCTTAATAGGGTTTTTAAAATAGGATTCTTTCAATAAAGAGCTCTATTATTTATGGCCTCTTTATTATAGATATTAGTCATCTTTTTTCATTTGTATTTTAATTTTTCCCGAAATCTTTCATTTCTATTGAATTTATTTATGGGAATTTTTATACAAAAGGTTTTTTTTTGTTTTTCTTTTTGTTTTTGTTTTTGCGGTATGTGGGCCTCTCACTGCTGTGGCCTCTCCCGTTGGGGAGCACAGGCTCCAGACGCGCAGGCTCAGCGGCTATGGCTCACGGGCCCAGCCGCTCCACGGCATGTGGGAACTTCCCGGACCGGGGCAAGAACCCGTGTCCCCTGCATCGGCAGGCGGACTCTCAACCACTGCGCCACCAGGGAAGCCCCAAAAGGTTTTAATTTATAAATATTTGAATACATTTCTGTTTTCTTTCATACATTCTGAGTATCATACCTCTAATAAGAGCTCTCTAATCTCTAACTCTTATACGAACTAATATACATTTTCTTCTAAGATTTTTAATGTTTATAGTTTTAATCTATATGAAGTCTATCTGTATATAAGATGTGAGGTAGCTTATTTTCTTATTTTCTTTATTTTCTAAGCTTATTTTCTTCCAAATGGATAGCCAATTGTGCCAGAATCTTTTATTAAGTAAATCATGCTTATTCTATGAAATTAAATTTTTATCACATACTAAATTCTCCTATTTGGTGGGATATATTTTGGACATTATTCTGCTTCATTGGTCTATTTGTACATTTTCTTGTGCCAAATAACACTGCAATCAACAATTTCCTAAAGGCTGAAAGAGAGGAGAAAGGAAATAAGTAGCACTTTTTACAAACCAGCAAAAATAAATAGAAAAAGGGAAAACAGAGTAGCATATATAATAAAACAAAATCAGATAGAAGGCTGTTGTTACATGAAATGTGAGCATTTATCTCTTTCAAGCTTTGCTGCTATTGTCTCCATTGTGGCTAGCACAAGTCATCAAATCACCTGGAGAGCTACACTAAAGTATTTAACTATTTTATATCATAAATAGTAGAGAATCTTTTACAAGAGCATGGTTTATCACAGGCTACTTTGATGTATTTTTGGAAAATCAACATCACAATAAAGTAAACCTTTTTTTAGACTGGAGATACTGAACCAATGTCATTATTTCTATCATATGCCCCAAAGATTTTGTAGTTGACACTATGTTATCTGAAGACTATTTTACTTTATTTTATTTATTTTTTTATAGAGCAGGTTCTTATTAGTTACCTATTTTATACATATTAGTGTATATATGCCAATCCCAGTCTCCCATTTCATTCCACCATAACCAACCCTCCCTCCGCTTTCCCCCCTTGGTGTCCAGACATTTGTTCTCTAAGTCTGTGTCTCTATTTCTGCCTTGTAAATAAGATCATCTATACCGTTTTTCTAGATTCCACATATGTGTTAATATATATTTGTTTTTCTCTTTCTGACTTACCTCACTTTGTATGACAGTCTCTAGGTCCATCCACCTCACTACAAATAACTAAATTTTGTTCCTTTTTATGGCTGAGTAATATTCCATTATATATATGTACCACACCTTCTTTATCCATTCATTTGTCAACAGGCATTTAGGTTGTTTCCATGACCTGGTTATTGTAAATAGTGCTGCAATGAACACTGGGGTGCATGTGTCTTTATGAATTATGGTTTTCCCTGGATATATGCCCAGTAGTGGGATTGCTGGGTCATATGGTAATTCTATTTTTAGTTTTATAAGGAACCTTCATACTGTTCTCCATAGTAGCTGTATCAATTTACATTCCCACCAACAGTGCAAGAGGGTTCCCTTTTCTCCACACCCTCTCCAACATTTGCTTTCTGTAGATTTTCTGATGATGCCCATTCTAACTGGTGTGAGGTGATACCTCATTGCAGTTTTGATTTGCATTTCTTTAATAATTAGTGACGTTGAGCAGCTTTTTATGCGCTTCTTGGCCATCTGTATGTCTTCTTTGGAGTAATATCTATTTAAGTCTTCTGCCCATTTTTGGATTGGGTTGTTTGGTTTTTTTTTAATATTCAGCTGCATGAGCTGTTTATATATTTTGGAGATTAATCCTTTGTCCACTGATTCATTGAAAAATATTTTCTCCTGTTCTGAGGGTTGTCTTTTTGTCTTGTTTATAGTTTCCTTTGCTGTGCAAAAGCTTTTAAGTTTTATTAGGTCCCGTTTGTTAATTTTTTATTTTATTTCCATTACTCTAGGAGGTGGGTCAAAAAAGATCTTGTTGTGATTTATGTCAAAGAGTGTTCGTCCTATGTATTCTTCTAAGAGTTTTATAGTGTCTGGTCTTATATTTAGGTCTTTAATCCATTTTGAGCTTATTTTTGTGTATGGTGTTAGGGAGTGTTCTAATTTCATTCTTTTACATGTAGCTGTCCAGTTTTCCCAGCACCACTTATTGAAGAGACTGTCTTTTCTCCATTGTATATCCTTTGTCATTGATTAGTTGACCATAGGTACGTTGGTTTATCTCTGGGCTTTCTATCCTGTTCCATTGATCTATATTTCTGTTTTTGTGCCAGTACCATATGGTCTTGATCACTATAGCTTTGTAGCATAGTCTGAAGTCAGGGAGTCTGATTCTTCCAGCTACTTTTTTCCCCCTCAAGATTGCTTTTGCTATTTGGGGTCTTTTGTGACTCCATACAAATTTTAAGATTTTTTGTTCTAGTTCTGTAAAAAATGCCACTCATAATTTGATAGGGATTGCATTGAACCTGTAGATTACTTTGGGTAGTAGAGTCATTTCACAATGTTGATTCTTCCAGTCCAAGAACATGGTATATCTCTCCATCTGTTTGTGTCATCTTTGATTTCTTTCATCAGTGTCTTATAGTTTTCTGAGTACAAGTCTTTTACCTCCTTAGGTAGGTTATTCCTAGGTATTTTATTCTTTTTCTTGCAATGGTGAATGAGATTGTTTCCTTAATTTCTCTTTCTGACCTTTTGTTGTTAGTGTATAGGAATGCAAGAGATTTCTGTGCATTAATTTCATATCCTGCAACTTTACCAAATTCATTGATTAGCTCTAGTAGTCTTCTGGTGGCATTTTAAGAATTCTCTATGTATAGTACCATGTCATCTGCAAAGAGTGACAGTTTTTCTTCTTTTCCAACCTGGATTCCTTTTATTTCTTTTTCTTCCCTGATTGCCATGGCTAGGACTTCCAAAATTATGTTGAATAATAGTGGCGAGAGTGGACATCCTTGTCTTGTTCCTGATCTTAGAGGAAATGCTTTCAGGTTTTCACCACTGAGAATGATGTTTGCTGTGGGTTTGTTGCATATGGCCTTTATTATGTTGAAGTAGATTCCCTCTATGCCCACTTTCTGGAGAGTTTTTATCATAAATGGGTGTTGAATTTTGTCAAAAGCTTTTTCTGAATCTATTGAGATGATCATATGGTTTTTATTCTTCAGTTTGTTAATATGGTATATCACATTGATTGATTTGCCTATATTGAAGAATCCTTGCATCACTGGGATAAATCCTACTTGACAATGGTGTATGATCCTTTTAATGTGTTGTTGGATTCTGTTTGCTAGTATTTTGTTGGGACTTTTACATCTATATTTATCAGTGATATTGGTCTGTAATTTTCTTTTTTTGTAGTACCTTTATCTGGTTTTAGTATCACGGTGATGGTGGCCTCATAGAATGAGTTTGGGAGTGTTCCTTCCTCTGCAATCTTTTGGAAGAGTTTGAGAAGGATGGGTGATAGCTTCTCTAAATGTTTGATAGAATTCAACTGTGAAGCCATCTGGTCCTGGACTTTTGTTTGTTGGAAGATTTTTTATCACAGTTTCAATTTCATTACTTGTGATTGGTCTGTTCATATTTTCTATTTCTTCCTGGTTCAGTCTTGGAAGGTTATACCTTTCTAAGGATTTGTCCATTTCTTCCAGGTTGTCCGTTTTATTGGCATAGAGTTGTTTGTAGTAGTCTCTTATGATGCTTTGTATTTCTGTGGTGTCCGTTGTAACTTCTCCTTTTTCATTTCTAATTTTATCGATTTGAGTCCTCTCCCTCTTTTTCTTGATAAATCTGGCTAAAGGTTTAACAATTTTCTTTATCTTCTCAAAGAACCAGCTTTTAGTTTTATTGATCTTTGCTATTGTTTTCTTTGTTTCCATTTCATTTATTTCTGCCCTGATCTTTATGATTTCTTTCCTTCTACTAACTTTGGGTTTTGTTTGTTCCTATTTCTCTAGTTCCTTTAGGTTTAAGGTTAGTTTGTTTATTTGAGAATTTTCTTGTTTCTTGAGGTAGGATTATATTGCTGTAAACTGCCCTCTTAGAACTGCTTTTGCTGCATCCAATAGGTTTTGGATCGTCGTCTTTTCATTGTTATTTGTCTCTAAATAGTTTTTGATTTCCTCTTTGATTTCTTCAGTAATCGCTTGGTTATTTGGTAATGTACTGTTTAGCCTCCATGTGTTGGTGTTTTTTACATTTTTTTCCCTGTAATTGATCGCTAATCTCATAGCATTGTGGTCAGAAAAGATGCTTGATATGATTTCAATTTTTTTTAAATTTACCACGGCTTGATTTGTGACCCAAGATGTGATCCATCCTGGAGAAGGTTCCGTGTGCACTTGAGAAGAAAGTGTGGTCTGCTGCTTTTGGATGGAATGTCCTATAGATATCAAGTAAATCTATCTGGTCTATTGTGTCATTTAAAGCTTGTGTTTCCTTATTAATTTTCTCTCTGGATGATCTGTCCATTGGTGTAAGTGAGGTGTTAAAGTCCCCCAATATTACTGTGTTACTGTCGATTTCCTCTTTTATAGCTGTTAGCATTTGCCTTATGTATTGAGGTGCTCCTATGTTGAGTGCATATGTATTTATAATTATGTCCCCTTCTTGGATTGATACCTTGATCATTATGTAGTGTCCTTCCTTGTCTCTTGTAACATTCTTTATTTTAAAGTCTATTTTATCTGATATGAGTATTGCTACTCCAGTTTTCTTTTGATTTCCATTTGCATGGAATATCTTTTTCCATCCCCTCACTTTGAATCCGTATGTGTCGCGAGGTATGAAGTGGTCCTCCTGTTGACAGCATATATATGGGTCTTATTTCTGTATCCATTCAGTGAGCCTGTGTCTTTTGGTTGGAGCATTTAATCCATTCACATTTAAGGTAATTATCAATATGTACGTTCCTATTACCATTTTCTTAATTGTTTTGGGTTTGTTTTTGAAGGCCCTTTTCTTCTCTTGTGTTTCCCACTTAGAGGAGTTCCTTTGGCATTTGTTGCACACCTGGTTTTGTGGTGCTGTATTCTCTTAGCTTTTGCTTGTCTGTGAAGTTTTTGATTTCTCTGTTGAATCTGAATGAGATCCTTGCTGGGTAGAGTAATCTTAGTTGTAGGTTCTTCCCTTTCATCACTTTAAATATATCATGCCACTCCCTCTGGCTTATAGAGTTTCTGCTGAGAAATCAGCTGTTAACCTTATGGGAGTTCCCTGTATGTTATTTGTCCTTTTTCTCTTGCTGCTTTCAATAATTTTTCTTTGTCTTTAATTTTTGCCAGTTTGATTACTATGTGTCTCGGTGTGTTTCTCCTTGGGTTTATCATGTTTGGGACTCTCTGTGCTTCCTGGACTTGAGTGGTTATTTCCTTTCCCATGTTAGGGAAGTTTGCAACTATAACCTCTTCAAATATTTTTGCGGGTCCTTTCTCTCTCTCTTCTCCTTCTGGGACCCCTATAATGTGAATGTTCATGCTTTTAAAGTTTCCCCAGAGGTCTCTTAGGCTGTCTTCATTTCTTTTCATTCTTTTTTCTTTATTCTGTTCCGTGACAGTGAGTTCCACCATTCTGTCTTCCAGGTCACTTAACCATTCTTCTGCCTCAGTTATTCTGCTATTGATTCCGTCTAGTGTATTTTTCATTTATTATATTGTTCATCTCTGTTTGTTTTTTAATTCTTCTAGGTCTTTGTTAAACATTTCTTGCATCTTCTCGAACTTTGCCCCCATTCTTTTTCCAAGGTCCTGGATCATCTTCATTATCATTATTCTGAATTCTTTTTCTGGAAGGTTGCCTATCTCCACTTCATTTAGTTGTTTTTCTGGGGTTTTATCTTGTTCCTTCACCTGGTACATGGTCCTCTGCCTTTTCATTTTGTCTATCTTTCTGTGAATATGGTTTTCATTCCACAGGTTGCAGGATTGTAGTTCTTCTTGCTTCTGCTGTCTGCCCTCTGGTGGATGAGGCTATCTAAGAGGCTTGTGTAAGTTTCCTGATGGGAGGGACTGTTGGTGAGTAGAGCTGGGTGTTGCTCTGGTGAGCAGAGTAAAACTTTAATCCACTTGTCTGCTGATGGGTGGGGTTGAGTTCCCTCCCTGTTGGTTGTTTGGCCTGAGGCGACCCAGCAGTGGAGTCTACAGGCTCTTTGGTGGGGCTCATGGTGACTACAGGAAGGCTCATGTCAAGGAGTACTTCCCAGAACTTCTGCTGCCAGTGTCCTTGTCCTTGCAGTGAGCCATAGCCACACCCTGCCTCTGCAGGAGACCTTCCAACACTAGTAGGTAGGTCTGGTTCAGTCTCTTATGGGGTCACCCCTGGGTCCTGATGCACACCCTACTTTGTGTGCGCCCTCCAAGAGTACAGTCTCTGTTTCCCCAAGTCCTGTCAAAGTCCTGTAATCAAATACCGCTAGCCTTCAAAGTCTGATTCTCTGGAAATTCCTCCTCCCATGCCGGGCCTCCAGGTTGGGAAGCCTGATGTGGGGTTCAGAACCTTCAGTCCAGTGGGTAGACTTCTGTGGTATAATAGTTCTCCAGTTTGTGAGTCACCCACCCAGTGGTTATGAGATTTGATTTTATTGTGATTACGCCCCTCCCCTACTGTCTCATTGTGGCTTCTCCTTTGTCTTTGGATGTGTGGTATATTTTTTGGTGAGTTCCTGTGTCTTCCTGTCAATGACTGTTCAGCAGTTAATTGTGATTTCAGTGCTCTCGCAAGAGGGAGTGAGCGCACGTCCTTCTACTCTGCCATTGTGAACCCTACCTATGTTATCTGAAGACTATTGATAGGTGACTGTCAACTAAGTGACAGCTGCTAAGATTTTTTTGATGGCATTATTTAATCTGAGGAATACTGGTGGGTAAAAATAAAATAAATGACAGCTGTTCAGGGTACCATTTTGGCGTTGTTACCTTCCCAGCAGTTTTAACAAGGAGAAGGATGATTTTCAACCAATCAGAAAAATGATTTACCTACTAAAACATGTTTCTTCTCTTGCTGTTTTGTTTCCTGTTGGACAGCTTACATTCTACATCTGGCAATCACTTTGGATGTGTGAAATACTATGGTATATGGAGTATATTTTTCATCCTTGTGGATTTGGGGTGGTTTTGTCACTACCATCACCATTGCTATTATTTTAGTGATATTATCTTGGAAAATGCTTTGTTTAAGGTGAAGTTACATAAACAACAAAGAAAATAACTCCTATAAAAATCCTATAGAATTCCTATTAGCTCACCTATACTCACCCTATAACATCTTGGTAATGTCAGCCTTATTTAAGTAAAACTTTTCAGTAAGTTCAGTTTCTCAAGTATATGTACCCTTTATTTAGTAAAATGGTTCATTAACAATACGGAGAAAAGTAGAATAATAGGCATTGCTGTCATTCCTCAGCATCTAGTCCTGATTTTATGTGGAGTTTAAATTGCCTGATGTCCTCACTTTAATAATTGCTGAGGCTGACTTTTATGGATCTATCATGAAGAACACTTCAAGCTTTCAAGGCAATGTCATTTAAAAGACAGAAAATTAGATGCCGATATGCCTAAGTAACTGCTAATAATTAATTAAAATGAGTTTCAATTAGTGAGTTCTTTAACATCTCACCCCTTTCCTAAAATTGTTAATAAGGTAATCAGTAGGCATTATTTTGAGCATTGTAGTATTAATACATATACAAGTAATGATCTTAGTCTATGTTTAGTTAAAAAAAAAATCAAAAGCATCTACTTCATGCAGAGGAGATGCTATACTTCTATCACCCTAATGGTGTGAAAATGTAATGATGTTTTCCTACAAAGGAAAACCTCTTTTCTTTGATGTTTGAGCTTGGTTTCCATTACCACAGCCTCAGTAAGCTGAGAAGAAAACACACATTACCCACACTATCAAAGATGCCATGACTGAGCTGCTGACAAGCATATACTTAATTGTAGGATTTTAAATGATGTCTCTGCTTTTGATTTTCATGGTGACAACTTTTTACTAAAACAATATAAGCAGTGCTACCTAAAATCAGCAGATGCAATGTCCTATTACTTCATAGAGGTATCCACAAAAAAACAGTAGAAATCATAAAGATGCTCAGTCTAAATGATGAATCACTGTATTCTGTCATTTTTGTGAGTTTACTCTGAAACACTCAACTTGACATAAACATCTTAAACCTGTTTGCATAAGTATAAAACTCCCATTATTCCTAGAAACACAAATTAAATATAGCCTAAATGATTACAGATTAAATGTATAAGATATTTTAGTAGATGTTATGCTTTTCCAATCCAATTCAACTGGGATATTCCAAATTAAAAGGTATTCTGTAAAAATCACTTCTGTTAAACACGGAGAGAGAAAGAGAGATGGAGGGGGAGAAAGGGGAGGGGGAGAGAGAGGGAGAGGGAGAGAGAGAGGGAGATACCATGGCATGAAAACAAGAGTAACTCATCTTGCAAGGTTATGGTTAATCCTTGTGAGGATTAAGTTAGATAACACATTGCAAAGTATGTTCTTCCAAAAAATACTGTATTATTTATCAGCTCTATAGATAAGAACAAAATATAAAAAGTGAAGATCTTGAGGTTTATAATATCTTATGGAAATGGGTGGCGGGGTGAGAGAAATCAAAGAAGAAAGACCAAGTAAGAGAAAGAGAGAGAGAATGAGGGAGAGAGATGAAGAGCTAAACGTGGAAGAAGAGGACAAGAAGGCTGGTTTGAGGTGGTGGGAAACCCACTTCAGTGGAAGCCATTTGAGCTCCTTTGACCAAGAATGTCTGCATCCCAGGGAAGTCTTAGTGTTTGTGACAGTGATGCCTATCAGACCTTTCAGACAGTGAACAAAATAGAATTCTTTGTCAAAGAAATTGAATAAGCCATCACAGGACCTCAGGTAGATTGATATATTCAGTGTGCCAGTGCATATTAGAATTCTGGGCATCCTAAATGAATTCTGATTCTTGAAGCCCTCATTGTATGAATTCTGATCAGAGGTAGTGGACAGGAATAGAGAAATTTCATCTGCTCTGCCAGGCTTACATTGTATATTGGACCCTCAGAGGATGGAGATATTGGCCTGATTCCAGGAGTTTGAGCTGTCCTGCTGAGAACCCAGTGGATAAGAATAGCCAAAATTTCTGGACTGCTCTTCTCTCGTGAAGACATAAGCCTCTCAGAATCATTTAAATTCCGGAACCTCATCATAATAAAGTTAATCCATTAACTGGAGTAGCTGTTCTCCAACTCAGGCATGCCAGTTACATCATGGCCCAAATCTATTCCTGTTAGTACTTACTAAGATACTGAATATGTTGCTAACATATATGGCTATAAGAATAAAGTTCTGGTATGCATCAGAGAGGTATACTTAAAGCAACATACAGAATTAAATGATCCATCATCTTTTACACCGATATCATCCCAGGCCCCCAAAGTAACCAACAGTTCACAATGGCTAGCCCTACGGATATACTAGAAATGTCAGCTCTTTCTTTATTGGTATCAGTGATGATCAGTTAACCTGCAACTTTTTCCCAAGCAATAAACGTCAAGCAAAGAGTAAAAATATGGACTTATGGATATCTGGACTTATGGCAAAGCAGTAGGAGAATTTTACCATGTGTTGTCTTCATTACCTAGTCTACTCCGGGAGCCAGTTGTAGTACTCACACAGCTTTTCCCCAAAATATGTTACTCCTATGCTGCAAAACACATACTACTCCATGCTTCTTCCATTATCTTCCCTTATTTCTAGTGAAAAAAAAAGAATCCTAGTTCATGAGATTGACACTGTATAGCATGTCATTTCATCAGATCCAAATTCAAGCAGTACAAAAGACTCCAAGTGAGAAATCTCAAATAAGAGAAAATCGACAGACTCTCTTAGGAGTTTCAATATATTGAGAGTAGATTTATAAATTTGAAGAAGATTTATGTTTGAATTAGTGATAACTACAGAGCAAAACAAGCATATGAAAACACAGCAATTCTTAACTTCAGGAAAACAGAAGGTTGGGTCAAAAAGAAAAGTAAGAGTTTACTAAATGGCTCAGCTATAAATAGACATAAAAGCTGTAAGTGACTTGGTCATTTAATGTAAGTCCAGAGAATTGATCTGAACAAAACTAACATATAACTACATTGGAAAAGTGCATGTATATGATGAGGTCAGTGGTGGTGCTGTGAAAGTGAGCTGAATCTACATCTTCTAAGTTATTTTTTATTTAGCAAAATGACAGTAAACATTAAAATATTTTAAAAGTTGCAACTAGTTACTTATAGAAAGCAGGAAATGGTGGGGGAGAGCAGGGAGAGATTATTGTCATTCACAGCAAGCTTAATTTGACTTTAAAATTATTTTCACATATAATTTTTTTTTTTTTTTTTTTTTTTGCGGTACACGGGCCTCTCACTGTTGTGGCCTCTCCCGTTGCGGAGCACAGGCTCCGGACGCGCAGGCTCAGCGGCCATGGCTCACTGGCCCAGCTGCTCCGCGGCATGTGGGATCTTCCCAGACCAGGCCACGAACTCGTGTCCCCTGCATCAGCAGGTGGACTCTCAACCACTGCGCCACCAGGGAAGCCCTTCACATATAATTTTTATAAAACTTTTTTTTTAATTTCAAAAAGCAAACTATTTGGGTCCACTTCAGCCCCCATCCACTCAAACTCAAAATTCAGACACCTGCTCTACCAACAGTCCTTGTAAACTCAAAATATCTAGATGCTTTATTTAGCAGATGACAACCCTTGATTCTGTCCCTATGTCTTCAGAGTAAATCAAAACAAAATTTTGAAAGACAGTATTTTAGCATGATTTATGATCTTTGTAATATTTTCTTTTAAGACTTCACAACTGGAAATAAATTTACATATGCCAAAACATTTAGTATGTTTAGTTTTCTTCTTTCTGTCATAATAGTCATCGAAAAATATGAAAACTGAATCTCAAAACTTTTATTTTCTATTATTCTTGACACCCATTATATTTTTATTCACATCCTCAGCTTCCCAGCTCTTCAGTGTAAATCATATGGGAGCAGTAGAAGTTATTGAGAGCTGCTGAGTAAGGCAGATTCGAAATATTAACTCACTTTCTAACTCCAATCACATTAATTGCCTTACATTCAGCATTTAATGTATGTTGTTGTTGCATTTATGCCTTATCCTTTAGCTATCATTCATTCACTCACTCATGTAGTTATTGAAGCCCAGAAACTGTGATAACCACTAGAGAATTTCCATGTATTAACTCCTCAAATAGATTTTTGTTCCTGTTAGACAAAGACCATGTGTTATATTTGCTTAGAACTCCTTCATATAGTGCTCAACCTATAATAAATACATAAAACCTCATTAATAAATAAAATTTATCTTCTGCCCTTTGGATTTAGACAACATTAATATATAATATGTAATAAAATAAATTATAATATAATATATGTTAAATATAAAAGGGACTGCTTCATCTAACTTTACTTTTTTAAGTAGGCAGCTCTACTAGTCAGGTTTAGTGTTAGTGACCATTTCAAACATCCCATGTGGATCCAAACAATTTACTACATATAAGCAACTTGTAGTATTTTGGAAGGCTATGAAAAGTCACAAGTAAAATATTCTTCCTGTCACCATTTATTAAATTATGCCAGTGTTGACAGATTGCCATTGTTACCATTTAAAATATTAACCAACATTCAAACTGTCCTTAAAGGACCATCTATACACACCACCCAAACCACATACAAAGTTAAACAAATATAAGTAACAAAGCTAAGCTGCATATAAACAGAATTTGAAATATGATATAAAATATTAATTTAATGTTGCAAAGAAAGCAAGTTTGAGAGGCTACATAACAGGAACTTCTATAGGCATTGTTTACCTTGAAAGAGCAGAATTCAGAAATGAAAATGTTCTCATTGCTGATAGGTGTTCCCAACACTTTTTCTTTTCCCATATTTGGATGTATAAAACACATAGCTTATGAGATAACATATTGGTGCCAAATTATTAAGTTCTCCCTATATTTTTTCAAACATGTGTGGTTCACCAAATTTTGGTCAAAATTTGGGACCACTAAGGACCCAAAATAACTGTAAACCAAGAAGGACCCCACTGACTTCTTAAATGCCATGGTCCGATAGGACCCTGAAAGAGCTAAATTGAGGCAAGGGTCAGATCTCAGAACTGAATAAGGACAAATATCTACTTAAAAGTTCACAGAAGTCAATAACCTGGTTATCAAATTTTGTAAATTAATTTCTATTTACTTTATGTGGGTGGTTGCCTTTCATCTTCAGTGCCAATGAAACCTGACATTTCATTCCTAGAAAAAAAAATACTTATGAAGCATAATGTGGTCACAACTACTTCATAAGCAATTACTATGAACAATATTCTGAGCCACAAATATCTATAAAAAACACAGATCTCCTAACAGCTCACAATATACAGGAGACTACATATACAAGACAAATTTCTGGAAGGCAAACAAGAAGCATGTTAGAAAATCATAGAAACCCTTAGATAGTCTGCCCAGAAGCTTCAACCAACAATGAAACTTGGAATTCATGAACTGAAATTTTCTGGGACTTATGTCTTAGGTAATTTATATATTCAACTACTTTTTTCTTGTAGCGCACCTCTCTTTTGACTAGATAAACCAGAAAACTTGCGAAAAAGCATGTGACAAACTAAAATTAGTTGAAAAGGACTATCTTATTTTTACATCTTATTTTTCCTCACATATTATAGAATAGATATAACTTTGATGTGTTTTGTGAAATAATACCTTGAAATACCATGCTATTTTACTTGACTTTGTTTACCAAAAAAGGGTGAAAATAATAATTGATAAAATAAAGATATTTCACTTCAATTCAAAAGCCCTAAAATTTGTTATTCTAATAAATCACTCCATCAAGATGAACATACAACAGAGCTTACAGCTGTGAGAGCTTATTTTGGAAAATAGGTTAGTCTGGTATCATGATATTCAAACATTTGAAAGATTTTTGTTTCCCCTGAATAACATATTATTTGGCACTATTTTCATTCTTTTTATGTGAAATTTGACCCAAATTTGCTTTCTTATTTGTATAAAATTCTTTTGATATCTCACTTGAAAGAAAGACGATAATGATGTAGCAAAGTAGCATCCCTTTTCTACAATAAACAAGCTAGAGACTAGCATCTTTTGATTATGCTTTATGATGTGCAAATCCTGATTATACAAAGGTTTTAGTTAAATTACAGAGTGCCAAATCCATGACAGAGAAATTTAAAATGATTATTTAGTTTGCAAACTCACTCAAATAAGAAAATATTCAATACTATTCTTTAAATAAATAGTATAAAATGCTCTGAAAAAAAAAGAAAATAGCTAATTGGCCAGGATTTTACAATAATGCCTCTAAAGGCAACAAAGAGGAGATAATGATCTTCACACACAGTGCTCTAGGGATGCTTAAAATTTAAACTATTGAGAATGCCATTTCTCCCTCACCTTGGATAGTGTTCCTAAAATAAAACATTTCCTTTTCATTTGCTAAGATATGATACTCGTTATGTGCCCTTTAAATTGGTTTCATTAAAATCCATTTGCCTTAAAGGTAATTCAGTATCAGAAAATCTATTAATATACTACACCATATTAATAGGCTAAAAGAGAGTAAAATATGTCTATTTCAATAGATGTCAAATAGAAGCACTTGAAAACGTCAACATTCACATAAGAAGAATGTCCACTTTTGTCATTATAATTTAATATTTCCCCAGAAGTATCAGTCAATGAAAGGAAAAGAAAAGGAAAAGGTAAAATTCCCATGACTTGCAGATGAAATTTTATATACCTAGAAAATCTCAAGAAATCAATACAAAACTATAATAAATAATAAAAATCAGTAACATGTCTGATTATAAAATTAATGCTCAAAAATCAACAATTTTCCCATGTATAATCTATGACCCACTAGAAAAGATAGTGGAAAAAAATATCCTGCTTACAATAGCAAAAAAAGATAAAATAGCTAGAATTTTTTTAATGTGAAGAACTTATAAGAAAATATTTTAAATTTACTGAAATATAAAACAATTTTATTCATGGATAGTAACAGTCAAAATTGAAAAGATTCAACATACACTAATAGGATTATTTTGGAAACTTTATAAAATAAGACTAAAGTTCATCTACAAATATAATGTCACAGTATCCAGAAAAATCATGAATAAGATGAATGAGGGGTGACTTACTATATATTAAAATATATTGTGAGGCAACAATACTTAAGTTACTTTGGTACTAGGGAAATATTAGACAAACAAATTAAACAGCATAGATACCCAAAATAATATGAAAATACACTTGACATTAAAGGTGGTTTTTCAATTAGCAGGAAGAAAGGAATTTATTCAATAAATGAACTTGACACACTGTTTAGCAATTTGGAAAAAATAAATGTAGATTTCCCCTTTATTCCATTCACCAAAATAACATCCAAGTTCATCAAAGAATGGTTAAAAAGTAAAAATATTAAATGAAAAATATAATTATAATTTTGGTGTAGAGTAGGCATTTGTAAATAGGAAACAAAATCAAGAAGCCATTCAGAAATAGATTGATAAACTTGGATAAATTCAACATTTGAGTATGGTAACAAAGTATAATAAAGTCAAATGACAAATTAGGGAATATTTTTTATGCATGACAAAAAATATTATTCTTAATTTAAAAATTCATAAAAATGAAAAAGGGATAAGTAATCCAACTTTAAAAAATAAAATAAAATAAACAAAATAGGAAAAAAAGAAGAAAAGGCAATTCCCAGCTAGAGGTGGGGAGAAGGTCATAAAAAATAAGTTTGCTCTTACTTCCAATTTTAAAAAGCAGACGAAAACTATAATGAGATGCTGTTTTTCATCTACCCTATTAGCTAATTCAAAAGTTACCTTATACCCTGTAGTATCTGGTGTGAGGAAAATGAATAAATTGGTAAAATACTTTTTTTAAAGAAATTTGACAGTGCCTCTCAAAACTGGAAATACATATACTTTTGACCCAACAATTCTGTGGCTAGAAAGTTACCTTATGAAAATTTTAACACAAGTATCCCAAGATATGTTAAAGGGTATTTATCACTGTAAAATTAAATAAAATAACCAAAAAGTAACTATAAATTCTTTAAATGCCCCTGATGAAAGACAGATTATATAAATGAGACTATATTTCTTGGAAATCAGTGTCAGTATTTGAAGAATTAGATACTCACTGATATAGACTTATACCCAAATATTTTTAGTGAAAAATAGAAAGTGCAGAACTATGGCAATATTTGTATATACTTTTGTAAATAAAAAAGATACATATATATGCATAAATTTTAATTTTCTGGAAAGTTCACAAGAAACTGTTCACAGTAGTTTCCTTTGAGGAAAGCTTCTGAGAGTAGAGAGATGTCTTTAAACTTCTATTTACATCTCTCTGTGCTGTTTAAACTTTCTAACCACGTGCATATCCATTTTTTTAGTTGTAAACATAAACTGATTTTATGGAAATATGGTCCACTTTTGTTTTCTTTTCCCTATTAAAAGTAATAAATGATTTTTAAGTCATTTTCTTTCTGTTATACAAATTGATGGTAACAAGTATTCGTAAGGATGTAAAGTGCACCCTGATACACTGCTGGAGGGAGTATAAATGGATTCAAACTTTTGTAGTCTGGCAACAGGTATCACCTAGAAATTCTACTTCTAAAAATTTATCCTAGAGTTAGGATAACTAGGCCCCAGATAAAGCAATGACTAGCAGTGTTCATAATAGTCAAAAAGTGAAATATCCTAAAGGACCTTAATACTGTTGGCTTCATAAATTATGAAAAATCAAAATAATGAAGTTAAAATATGATACATATTTATGATTATTCATATGAAAACATCTGTGTGCATTCCACACTGGCTTGCAAACACTCCCAAAGAAGACTATATATATGTATATAGTCTTCTCTCTATATATATGTACATATATATATATATATATATATATAACCCAAACAAATTCAAACTTTATAGTCCTTTCTGTAAGATATATAGAAAAAAATGATAGGAAATGAAAAAGGAAATAAAAGAACAAAATCTACACAAAAATTTTAATGTAAAAAGAGGTTGTATATTAACATGCATAGTATAATCCCATATGATTAAAATTATTTACAAATTTGTATAGAGGAACGATGTTCACAGAAAAATTAACAGTCGTTATCTATGGAAAGTGGGAAATTTTTTATTCTCTTTTTATGTCTGTGTATTTTTCCTGAATTTTCTATACCTCTAAATGATATATTCAAATCACAAAAGAATTATTAGTATTAAGTTTTTAATCATATGCCTTACTATGTAAATAATGAAAAGACATTTCATCATAAACTATAACATAAAACTATTAAATTTTTCATAGAAGAAATTACATTAAAATGTTTCTAAAATATATTAAAATGAAAAAACTAGGATTAGAAGCCTATAATCCCCACCAAAAAACCCAAAAAAATTCCAAATTTGGAATGGTATTTATTCTACCTGAGGCCTTTACATAATTATAATTTCATGTGGGCTCAAATTTCCCTAAGACACAATGCCTGTTTTCAAAGTGCATATAAAATCTAGATGGACAGCAAAAGATAAATACAAAGGTAATTATTTCACAGGATAAGACAGAGTACCTATGCCACTGGAACAATGGAAACAGCAAACTTATTAGTTTTAGGGAATATCATGTACTGGTGCGTGAGGGGCCAGAGAGAAAAGGAGGAAGTAATCATGGAGGATGAAGCATTTCAAAGCCCTTGAATAATTTTCAATCTTCTCTCCCACTTTGAAGCTTTACTAAGCTTTGGGGATAACTGACGTGGTGATGTTCTTTTCTTGTCTAGAAAAATGTACAGGGCCATTATCCTAATCAACGGGAACTAAGACACATGCAGATTTCCTAGGCAGAAAGTTACTGCAGATGTCTCATCTCCTAACTCAACTCATCACATTATAACCCCAGTATAAACTTCTAAAATAAACAAAGAAAAAATTCAATAAATACATCTAGTCTTACTGTCTAGTTTTTATAACTCACCAAAAAAAGTTGACAAAATAGGAACAAGTTTCTCTATATTTTCACCACTAGTAGGTTAAAAGCTATCCTAGCCAATTTTTATTGCTACACAGTAGAAATTTTCAAGAAATTACTCTTCTCAGCTCTGCCAATCCCATATCATCTGGGAACTTTCTTAAAAATTTTCCATTCATCTATGGCTAAGACCTTCTATCATTATTTCAATCTGAGAAAGGAAATACAAAAGAAATATATAAATGAGGAAAAGATTTACTTACCTTACTTTATTGTCAGCTGCAATTTTACATTTTCTCTAACTCTAACTTGAATTTCTATTCTTTCTGAGAATTTTCAGATTATGAGAAAAGAAAGAAAAGTCAATAAATAAGGGGTATTTTAAACAGCTGCTATATTCATATTTTAATGCTTTATTTTAAAAAGATATTTCTAAACAAAAAATATATCTATCTTAAACCATCCACTAAAGGAATTAGAAAAATACACTACATATTCTTGAAAGAGAAGGAAAAAAACATAATTCTAGGATCTAATTCTTTTGTTCCTTTTCCATTTGACCTGTGTAAGTAATAGCCAGTTAGGGAGAAACACTTAAAGCCAGGGAATGAAAATCCTTCCCCGAAGTCAGTACCAGTGACAAAAGGCAGGGAATCTCTTGTCTGCAGTTTCCTTTGGTAAAATGGTCAAATTAGCTTTTTGTCTTCATAATTGGGAACGAAAAATATCATGCATCTGTCTATAGCATCAACATCTACCTTCAACGTTTTTTGATGTTGGCTCACTTAATTATGCTTTGTGTTACATTTCCCTTCACTTTCTAGGCCTAGGCTTCCCATGGGCAAGAGGATTATCCCAGTATTTACACAAATCAGTAGTGCTAAATCTTGCCCAAACAAAGATTTAGAGGGATTTAATAGTTATTTCTTAAGACTCTGGCTCTTTGGAAGCTCTTCAGTTCTAGAAAACTGAGTTGTAAACAACAACATTTAAGATGGTACTAATAAACATGTATTTTACTGATTATTAATGTGACCATGATGGAGCATCTATTTCTCTCTCAGAAAAAGGTTAATCTCATTGGCAAAGCAGCCTAAAAATGGCTCCCAACTTTATATTCCTAAGTATATTGGACAGAAATCATGTGTATTAGACAGCAAAGGCTTGCAGTCAAGTTTAAGGGCAAAGGACATGGTAATGATTTACTCAAACAACCAAAGTACTGTCTTCGTTATTAGCATACAGTTAGAACAATTAAGACCACACTGTAAATTCTATCTAAAAATAGGCTGAAGAAAAAATTCATTCCTAAACGCACTTGGTGTATTACTTCTCAAAAGATTTTCATCGCTAAACTAAACACAGATGTTAAATCAGAACCTGCCATTTTGGATTTTACTCTTTAACTTCCCATCCCACCATCTCTACTGGATTTGTCCAAAGTCATTGCTCCCTGTCTGGCCTGAGCACAGCCCGATTTCTCTTCGCCCATAATGTGCTCCCTAATCAGTCTACTTTGGCTGTCTTCCTTAAATAGTCCCAAACCAATCATAATTGTTATAAATACTTCCTTTCTTTCTTGTCCCATCATTTTATAATCAACCCTAAGAAGATCCCCCAAATATGGTTTCACCTATCCTCAAGGCCCCAAATGCATTCTTGCACACTAGTCATTTTGCATACCATAACAATATTTCGATTCATCAAAAAATTAAATTCAAGAAACCATTTTTGAGTTGCCTAAAATATTATGCATATTAGGTGGTGAGAAACAAAAATGAATAAGACGGAGTGCTTGCCCTCAAAATGATTAGTGTTTATACATAAAAGAAAATCAAAAGAATAATTTAAAAACAAAATTTGAAGTATAGTCATTTGTGTTATTTATAAGAGGGGCCAAAGAGAATGTGGCAATAAATTCTGATGGGGACAGAAAGACAATGCTAGGGATGATGAGTCTTGAAAAGAAGACTGGACCCTGCCCTAAACTGTGTTGTATATGCAAGAGGGGTTATCAGATGCAAGTTGCCAGATTCTACCTGTTTTTAAAAGATCGTTCTGAAGGAGACATAAGAAATGAGGAAGAGACTAAAAGAAAGACTAGAGTCAAATGCTAGTTAAGTAACAGAAAAAGTAGAGCTGTCATGGAGTTTATAGACTTGAAGTTTTGATGTGATACCATCAGGGTGGGTCGAGTATAGGCAGAATGAGTTGTCATTCTATTTAGACTTTTTAGAAGGAATACCCATGATGGCTCTCCTTGGCCGTAAAGCTTTTTTTGGAATTGGCTAAAACTCCACCAATTAGAAATTTATTTGTATTAAAAACTTTAAATGTAAAAAAATTAATTAAAAATATAAAGTTTTAAATATAAACACTCCTGTTAAGATTAGGGGGCTATCAGTAATTCATAACAGCGTAAACTAGCTCAAACAGATCGCCTCCCCATTAATATACCAGGGAAAATTGTTTGGGAACATTCTGAGGGTGAAGAAATTATAAAACAACAAAGGGGGATTCCCTGGTGGCGCAGTGGTTGGGAGTCCGCCTGCCGATGCAGGGGACACGGGTTCGTGCCCCGGTCAGGAAGATCCCACATGCCGCGGAGCGGCTGGGCCCGTGAGCCATGGCCGCTGAGCCTGCACGTCCGGAGCCTGTGCTCCGCAACGGGAGAGGCTACAACAGAGAGAGGCCCGCGTACCGCAAAAACTAAATAAATAAATAAAGGTAGAGGAAAAACATACTCTGGCAAGAACAGGCCTGGATGGCACACTAAAGTAGAATCTGGGGGCTACAGAAGTGTAGCCTGAGGAACTTGAGGACTAGGGTGGTGAGGGTAGGGCCATTCTTAGCAGGGTGCAAACCTGGTGCAACCACACATGTCCTCCATCAATGTTCAGTGTAAACTGATTCTCTTTTCATGAACAAGAACGTCAAGAGCCACCGTGAAGGGAAAAAGTAAAAAAAAAAAAAAAAAAAAAAAAATTGCAGCCTCAGAAGAATATCTATGATAAAGTGGAGAGAGCTCTACATGTTTGAAGAAGAAATGCTGACATCTTTTGTACAAACAGATTGCAGACTAATCTTTTTTGTTGTTTTTTAAGCAATAGATGGCAGAAGCAGCTTTCCTCTATACTGGACAACATCCTGAAGTCTCTACCGAGCATAAATAGTGATGGGTCCAGGGGAATGGTCACAATTCCCAATTCCCAAGACTGACTCAGAATAGTTATCAAAAGTAACTTCACAATATTTCTAAAGTCCAGTTCTGAGTGTCACTGATTTAGGATTTTTAGTTTCAAGAATTCAGACCTACACATATAATCAGAGCAAAGAAAAAAAAAGCTACTGTGTTTCTCCAAAGAATCTCCTAAAATACATTTTTTTAAAACAACACAAACCTTTTGAGCTGCAATCAGTAACAATTTCCATACAATTAGCAATCTCATTGGCACTATAGAATCATTATCATGAGTTCAGGGCATCAGTAGAAGTTATCAAAATCTCTAAACTATTTACATTTATGGAATTGCTCTGCCTATTTTCTCCTTTTATTTAAATTCTTGCAGAGGGCTAAAGACTTATGAAGGAAGCTTTTGGATAAAAATCACTAACTGTATATTATGGGGGGTGGGGGACTAAAATATGTCCTATGGAATGTTTATTTCCCCTTCTAGATAATGACTTTAAGTAAAACCTGGTCCTTTGCAATTGGAACTGTGGTATTACCTAACTGGAAGTTTAAACACTGCAAAAGTAATTATACAAAAAGTTTCTGGCTTAAACATTCCAGGACTACACTGAAAAAGTAAAAAGCTGTGTCACGTGTTAAACAGTAGGCCATATCCTTGTTGTCCGGAATATAGCATAAAAGTCAATGGGTCCTTGTGGCTTATTTATTTCTTCCAATTTGGATTCCTTTTATTTATTTTTGTTGTCTGATTGCTAGGACTTCCAATAGTATATTGAATAGAAGTGGCTATTTCAATTAAAAAAAAAAAAAAGTCAGTGGGTCATTAGGACAAAAGCTAGTTTCCTGACTTCTGTTTCTGCTCCTCCCAATCTACCCAAACAGATGCATTCTTCAAAGTCACTATCAGTATCTTCTCCTCCATGAAGCTTTCCCTAAATTCTCTAGCCTCTCCCAAATTTGTCCATGTTAAGTTTTTTCATTAATCTTTTGAAATTAGTCTTACTCAACTTAATTTTAGATGTGTTAACAGTTTGTCTCCTTAACTACAGTATAAGCTTCTTTAGCACAATGCCAAGCAAGTACTAGATATTTGGCAAATACCTATTTATTTGATTTGTTATCTATCTCTGATCATTTCTTTCTTGCCAACCCTGGTGTAAACCAGATCAGTTGGGCAATTTAGCTAGATTGATGGTTTTTAAACTGTGCTTCAAAGAACCTCTCAGAAACTGAAAGGGAAAAAAGAGGGCCCAGAGAACAGAGCCCAGGCCAGCTTCATAGGAACCCCTCACTGCCTTTGAGGAGACAGACGTGGTATATATACAATGGAATATTACTCAGCCATAAAAAGAAACGAAATTGAGCTATTTGTAATGAGGTGGATGGACCTAGAGTCTGTCATACAGAGTGAAGTAAGTCAGAAAGAGAAAGACAAATACCGTATGCTAACACATATATATGGAATCTAAGAAAAAAAAATGTCATGAAGAACCTAGAGGTAAGACAGGGATAAAGACACAGACCTACTAGAGAATGGACTTGAGGATATAGGGAGGGGGAAGGGTAAGCTGTGACGAGGCGAGAGCGAGGCATGGACATATATACACTACCAAACGTAAAACAGATAGCTAGTGGGAAGCAGCCACATAGCACAGGGAGATCAGCTCAGTGCTTTGTGACCACCTAGAGGGGTGGGATAGGGAGGGTGGGAGGGAGGTAGACGAAGAGGGAAGAGATATGGGAACATATGTATATGTATAACTGATTCACTTTGTTATAAAGCAGAAACTAACACACCATTGTAAAGCAATTATACTCCAATAAAGATGTAAAAAAAAAAAAAGGTAATGAAAGTGAGCTAAACGATTTAGCAAAGAATGAATAGAATTTTGTGAATGATTACTTGGAAAGAGTTACAGTCATCTATAATTGCCTTTAAATTTGAAGATTTCACTGAAGTAGAATATTAATGAGTACTTGTTGACTGGTGATACATTTGTCTTTTCTCCAGTCTTAGAGCCCCTGATCGTTATCCTACTACCAATACATCACAGATTTTTTATGAAATTCATAGGCTTGCCTAATGAAGGAAATTAAAATCTGGCTTCAATATCATTTAGTAATTAAATCTCAGCCTGCTTAAATTAAAATAAACAAATCAGACAGTGCAATCTATAGAATTCCTAAGTACTTATCTAATATTTGTAATTATCTAAAATTACTGTTCCTTTAGGTCTAACAGTTACCACCTACTTTCTTATGCATTTTCTTGATATAAGATGTTCTACTGCTAGGCAGCTTCCTACCCTAGGTAAAGCACTTGTTGAAGCAGGGAACATATCTGCTATGCTCACCACAGAGGTTAGCACAGTGTTCAGCACAGAGTAAACATTCAAAACATATGGATTTGTTGAATGGATGAAAATTTTAATAAATTAACATCAGAAAATCATTTTCACTAATGTTAATAGTTTCCAGTATAGATCAGCCATACTCATATTGCCTCTTTCTAAGAACACTCTTGTAATTTTCTCCATCATATCTCAGACACCCAATCCTTCTCCAGGGAAGGCAAAATAATATGCTGGAAAACAGCATGGACTCTGCAGTCACACGGCACTGAGGGTGCATATGGACTCCAACACTTGAACTTAAGCAAATCCTCAAATGTCTCCAATTCATAGACATCATCTCCTTACTGGTCTTTCAGGGTCACTGTGTGTGTTAAATAGATAATATATATATGAAAGTTCATGTCCTAGAGCTTGGCAGTTGGTAGGCATCAGCAAGTGTTCCATTTTCTTCCCTCTCTGCAGCATACTTTTCTGTATGTCCAGCTTTATTTGGATCTGGTACCTATAGAATCGTTGCTTTAGAATCCCAGTCCAGAGGGCTCTGCTTCTGGAATCCACCTCTCCTCTACATCAGCCAATAGCCAAGCACTGGGCCCTTGCCACCATCCTGAACCAGCATTAGATATCCTTCATGACACCAGCAAAGGAATTTAAAACTCTTAGATTACAAAACTCAGAGAATTCTAATCTGTTTCTTCCATTTATTCAAAACTCCTGAAGGGAAAGCCAAATTTGGCAGTACAAAGTTTTAAGTTCTTTGTATTTAATCAAAGAATGCACTTCTAGAGGTAATAGAAATTTTGATCTAATTAACACTCACTACTCTCTCTAAAACAGACTTTTAAAGTTACTGGCTGAAATTTCCTTTCTTGAGTTATATCACCTTTAGAAATCTGAGTAATTTGAAATCTTAGTACCCACTACTATTTCATTGAGCATTTCCTCAAAATCTTAGGTAACTCAATTTCAACATAAAGTATTAATTAGCAATTTATACCTTCTTAATACCATAAGTAACCTTTATTCAGAGGTTACTGACATAGTTATGTGATGTAACCAAGTTAAAATTCAACCTTAGATACAGGCAATTATTTTCAATCAGGTCCTTTAACAGTAGCTAAATAGGCACTTGTATTACTTACATTGTAGCTTATTTCCCCACAGAGAGTTAACAACTGTTGTTCCTCTGTGTGGCCATCAGGCTTAAGAGTTTTCTGTAAAAGCTAAGTCAAATGTATGTTCATCCTGTAACAGAAAGTGGGGAATAACTGCCTGCTCTCACAACATAACATTTAATTTCTGTTTTAAAAAAATAGCTCCCATCTGTCCCAGTGAGATGCTCCATACAACTGTCTTTATCCTTGGCTTTGCTCACCTCCCTTCCCTTTGCCTCAGTTGCTTTTATTCTCCAATCCATATTCTATTACTGATTACACACTTAATTCTCAATCGCATTCACTTTACCATTGAGAGTATTCTAGAATGATTTTCTCTAGTCCTCTCATTGATATTTCTTTCTCAATTACTTTAATTTCCTAAAAAGAAAGCAAAGGAACAATTTTCACCAAACTGGAACTACCTCATGAGTACACTGTAGTTTATAGAATCCCATGTCAGATGTTTCACAGAAAGGTATTAAACCACTAAAAATGCTATAATAATATTCATTGATTCACTTATTCAAAAAATATGTAACATTTTTAACATTTCAATGAAAAGATTTCCAGATTCTCCTTCACTTTACCTAGCCCAGAAAATAACGAAAGTCTTTCTGATTTTCAATAAAATTAGGATGACCCCACATTCCACTCTCATTTAGCTACATGTATAATTATTTTTAGAAACCATGACTCTGAATATAACTGGATAAGCAGAGTGCAAAACAAAGTCTTGTTGCTCAATGTGTCTCAGTTCTTTAAGCATGTGAAGTAGGCAGCAGTTTCCAGTGTTGCTACACGCAGTTGGATTTCATTCTACTTCTTCACTCTACAAACTCTCATTGAATATGTACTATATTCTAAACACTGTGTAAGATTTGAAGGGTGCACTGTTGAAGAACTGGAGTTGCTCCTGCTCATGTCAGCTGAAAGTCTTGTAGTCTTACAAACTGTGATAGTGAAATGGAGGAAAAACACAGGATAATTTGAGAGAGTAGGACCAGGGGTCCTGGTTTAAACTATCCATGATGAGGTAGGACTTGTGGGGATCAAACAAGACAGCTGATGCAAATGAACAATCCCAAAATAGTGGATAACTATGATTAAATAGCATCAAGCAACCATTTTCTGTAGTTGGGAAGGTATGAAAATGTAGGGAGTTCATATGGTGGGCAGGATGAGACAGCATGTGTGATAGTGCTAACACAAAATGTCGAGAGGCTCAAAATGGGCCTCCCAACATTACACAACTGTAGGCTACACACAGGGGTTAAAAATGTCTTTCCCCCCACCACACATGGTGACTACCACTCCACAAAAATACCAAGGTCTTTGCTTTTCTACCACCTTTTAGGCATGATTTACTTTGAGAACAAGTTCCAAAATCAGGAGGCCCTAAATCCAACCAGAACTTTCACCATGGTGAATTATAGTATCATTGACATGTTTGTCCAACATGCATGAGGAAAGGATTAAAGGCTAAACGGAGTCACTGAGAGGGAGGTTAAAATGTCCCTCCCCCTCTCCTACCACACTATTAACAGTCTCAAGTCCTCCTTTTCTGGATAGTGTCTCAGATTATTATAAGATGCAGGACAAATTGGAAGAACATTGGAGAAGGTGCACACTTGGAAATTTTAACTAACATAAGTTTCAGAAAAAGGTTGCTCATTGGAAGGAAGGTCAGTGGACAGAATGAACGCCGTCCGTTCTTAAGTTTCTTCCTACAGACTCATATTTGTCACCTTTTCATTGCACTGGAACCTCAGCGCACTAAATTCATGAGTAAAGGACGACTGAAGGGCCTATTAGACAACTGCTAACAAACCCGCCACATCATTTTGATTTTTAGCCAAATTTAAGAAACACTATTATTATAGAGAAAGCTAGCCAAGCTTATACAACCCTGGACTAACAAGGTAAAGCATGTCTTTCAAAGCACAGAAAATTTGTTTCATTTTTATTCAATGTCTATTAAATAATTTGGTTAAAAATTGTTAAGAAAATTTGAACTTCAAATATTAAATTCTGAAACTGATATATTGCTAAATATATTATAGGGATTCAATTTCAACTTATTATTTCATCTAGATATTTACTCTTGTGTTAGAATGGTTTCCACAAACAGACTGTAAATTTTTTAAAGATAAGTAGCTGCATTCTTTTCAATGCCTGACAATAGTGCCTCCAATAACATATGCATATAAAATACTTGTTAAATAAATACATGGTAAGCCAAATTTAATTACAAAACCAGTTGCTGTCAATTGCATTGTCTCACACATGTTAAAAGTTCCTTGGGCTGGGACTTCCCTGGTGGCACAGTGGTTAAGAATCCACCTGCCAATGCAGGGGACATGGGTTTGAGCCCTGGTCCTGGAAGATCCCACATGCCACGGAGCAACTAAGCCCGTGTGCCACAACTACTGAGCCTCCGCTCTAGAGCCCGTGAGGCACACCTACTGAGCCCATGTGCCACAACTACTGAAGCCTGCGCGCCTAGAGCCAGTGCTCCAAAACAAGAGAAGCCGCTGCAATGAGACGCCCACTCACCACAACTAGAGAAAGCCCACGTGCAGCAACGAAGACCCAACACAGCCAAAAATAGACAAATAACTTTATAAAAAATAAAAAATTTCCTTGGGCTTCCTGAGAAACCAGTAACCATATTTTTAGTTTCATTTTCACAAAATTTACTCTTCTGGCTGTCAAAGTTCGAACAATGAATAGCCTACCTTCTTCGAATGTATTCTGAAAAACTCTTTACCATTTCTCTCCCTTGCTTCTCTGGGACTTCTCATTTTGTTTTACTTTTTTGTCCTTAGTAAAGCATCAACGAACAAAGGACAAAATAAGGGCAACAAAACAATTGGGTGATGCCTTTTATTTCACAGCTCTGCTCATCTGCTGCACAAATTGCAGAACCCACGGTTAATCACCGCACACTCCTGGTTCCCAGGGCACTCGTGGAGCTTCCCATATGGTCTGTTCAAAATGGGGACTCATACATATATCAAATACAAATTATGCAAAGAAATGTGATCATATAGTGGAACCAAGTCGTAAGAGAAAAATACCTGTTCAACAAAACAGAAACCTACTTTAAAAACCCTCCACGTTTCTCTGTTCCCAAGGCAAAGCAATAATGAGTACACTATATAAATCTTCATCCTAACATTAACTAGGATAATCTCTCAGACATACTCAACTGGAAGCTTTCATTTTCACTCATCCAAGCAAAAGAAAAAAAGTTTAATTGATTACTTCCATTTTCTTCTTCTTTAATGCTTTAGGCTTTTCAGATCTTGCTGCTTACTCTGGGTGACTTAGTCCCTCTGTGGTAAAGTTTTTAAGTGTTTTTTTCCCCAATTTTATCTTTAGGCTTTAATCTGCCCCTTTTCCTAGTGGCTTAAATAGACAATTTTTAGCCTCAGGTTGGATAACCACATAGTGTATGGTTCAAACTAGGGCACTTTTGAAAGTGAAAAAAAGCACAAAGCAAAAAGGATAGTGCAGCAGCAAATGAAACAGAGATTGTGCTGGGAAAACTGGGAGGTACAGTCACCTAACCTTAGGGTTTGCTTTTTGGTCAACAGAAAGTTTCTCCCACAATTTTTAAGGTTCATCGGAAGAGTCACTTACATAACCAGAAACTGTTTGACTGTAAGTTGGATCCTATTTCCTACGTATATCACTTTTCTAATGGCAGTCAACTGAGAAAGGCAGTTACAAAAATACTAAAGTTTTCATGAGACACTTTCAGTAACAAGAAGGCATGGAGAATAAAAGAAGAAAAATAGTTTTTTGGTGCAACTATGTGCTAGGTACCAAATCTATGGAGAGAGAGGGAAAGTGAGAGATTAATTGCATCTTCTTATCAATCCTATAATTTAGATATTAATGTTCCTATTTTAAGAAATGAGCAGCCCATACATAGACGGTGTGAATTACTACAAAATAATGTGTGAATTACTACAAAATTTTGGAAAAATAATCTGACAATACCTATTGAAAGTTTTAAAGTGCCACCTTTAAAGTGCCTACTTAGCAATGTGTCTTGTAAAAAAGGAAAGCACCTACACATAATGATGTTATGTACAAAGAAGTTTATTACAGTATCGCTTTTAGTGGCAGAAAAAATGAACCAATTAGAAATCACATCAATAAAAGCATACCACAGAATAATGTGTGCAGTATGCTCTTGTTTTTGTAAAAAAAACAAGTAAAAAGTAAAAAGATCATGGGTTTTGTGGAAAAAAAACATGTACAAAAGTATATATGATTTATTTTATTTACTCAAGAAAGATATTTTGAGCTCTCAACATGTGTTAGGACGTGTTCTATGTGCTACATTGATGTATACTTGAAGTAGCAGAGAAGATTATTGAGGATTTGAATCAAAATATTTATGACATCCTAATAACAGGACTGACAAGGGAGAAGTCAGAATAATAACTCTTCATTCACCTCAATGTTTTTTCTGACAGGATATAACAAATATTATTAGTTTTGGAACTTTTAAGAAACTGATGCATCTCATATATGCAGAAACAAAAGCTCCTTGCTCTTAAGTAACTAAATGAATTGACCCTCCCGGATACAACTAGAAAGTGGTCAACTTGAGTTCAGATCCCTGGCTAACTCCTGGGGCCCACAGGAGGAGCTGCTGCATTACAATCAATGTAATGCTTAGAGATTTAGCAGTTCATTCAAGATAAAACAACCTAGAAGGAAACAGAAAGAGACACGAAGTAAAGTTAAAATAAAAGCTAATTTTCGTTCACATACAAGTTTGAGATGCTTCCTTCATTTTACCAACTTTGGTCCTAATTTCCGTAATTTCATACACTACCTAAAAGATTTTCTACAACAGAGGTTAATAACTTAATAGCTGTGCAAAGGGTAAATAAGCACAGTTCTCTAAGAACTGTAAAATCAGTGTGAGCTCTGGAAGAGAGATGCTTTTTTTTTTTTTTTTTTTCTCTTTTGCGGTACGCGGGCCTCTCACTGTTGTGGCCTCTCCCGTTGCAGAGCACAGGCTCCGGACGCGCAGGCTCAGCAGCCATGGCTCACGGGCCCAGCCGCTCCGCGGCACGTGGGATCTTCCCGGACTGGGGCACAAACCCGTGTCCCCTGCATCGGCAGGCGGACTCTCAACCACTGCGCCACCAGGGAAGCCCGAGAGATGCTTCTTAAGTGAACGGGAACAATCAAGATAAAAAAGTTAAAGGCAGACATATATTCCAAGTCCAGCTTTAATATTGGGTACTGAGTCAACCACATAATTAGCATGGATTCAAAAACTGCAGTCTCTTTCTACATGTATCAAAATTATACCAAGAAACTCCAGAAAGCGTGGCAGACTGAGAGCTCAACAAAATATACAGCAGGTGCTGCTTGAGTCGAAGTCGCAAAGAACAGGGCTGAGGGAGAAGGAGCACAGAGAACTGGAGGAAACCATGAACTCTTGATCCAGTAATAGAATCAAAATGTAGCTGAATCTCAGGCAAACGAGAACTGGGATCTGGAAAGTCTGGAGCCAAGGCGATTGGACCCATAGCTCAGCAGCCCCATGGTCTCCTGCCTGTGCTCCTCTCTGAGGTTGCACCTGTGCCATCCTCATCCTGCCAGCAGTCCACTCAGCCAGCCGACCTCGTGCCCAGCCTAAGAAGGCTGCCGGCCTCAGCTCCTTAACATGGCCCTCAGCTCCAGTAAAGTGCACTGATTAATAATGGTCCCTTAGTTCAGATTTTTATGGGGAAAAAAAAGCATTCTGGTAGGATATCCCAGCTGGCTTAATAAAAGCCTATTGTACCACAGTGTGTTACAACCCCTAGTCAGCCTGTGGAATGGCTGTCCGAGGACTAACAGCTCAGTCCTGAGTGCATGAGGACCACACCCACTCAGTGAGCACTATGGGTGCAGAAAGACCTAAAGAGAGGTATGTCTTTTACATCTCAAAATTTTATTTCTGAGTCAGTCATTTGGAATTTGTAAAACTTTTTCTCACAGGAAAAAAAATCACAAGAAAGAGAAATAATCTTTAAAGCAAACAAAAATATCAGTTGTCTACTGTGAGTTAAACACAGTGATAGGAACTTTACATTCATTTTCTACTTTCATTTTATTTCATTCATACACCAACTCTATGCAAGTTATTGTTCATGAGGTAGTTTATACATTACGATTGGGCTCCAAAGATAACTATCAATATCTTATTAAAATCAAAATATGTATTAACCACATCCAAAATAGGATGAATGGTAACCATCATCCAAATCATTGTTTCTGTAGAAAAAATATATCTCAAGTTCCAGCCTGAGCTGTTAACAGCACATTTTCCCCCAGGGACAGCAAGAACTCCATCTCCTTCCTCTCCTACTATGTTCTGTTCAATAGTGAGGCACATCAACTCTGGACCATAAGTAATCTAGTGCCCATTGCCTGAGAGAGAGGCTCTGGGGTGAGACACGGACATGAGAAGCAGTTGGCAAAGGTGAATATGTGTTTTACAGTTTTTTATAAAAAAGCATTGTGGGGGCTTCCCTGGTGGCGCAGTGGTTGAGAGTCCGCCTGCCGACGCAGGGGACACGGGTTCGTGCCCCGGTCCGGGAAGATCCCACATGCCGCGGAGCGGCTGGGCCCGTGAGCCATGGCTGCTGAGCCTGCGCGTCCGGAGCCTTGCTCCGCAACGGGAGACCACAACAGTGAGAGGCCCGCGTACCGCAAAAAAAAAAAAAAAGCATTGTGAGGGCTGAGGAAGAGGATGAGGCAGTAAGAAATAAAGTTGGAATGAAGTTTGCATGTTTTCCCCCCTAAAGTTCCTGCTTCTTTTCCTATACATTACTACTCCCAATGTTAGTATTAAGAAATGGTAAAGTATGAAGATGGGGGACAGCAGTAAGACGCCGACCTCTTTGCTATAGCTCTAAAAGTGCTCAACCTATGAATAAAACAGAAAGGGACAGGGGTGAGAGAAAGAGAGAATTTTGCTGACCCTCTCTCAGGAACCCATTTGTAAATGCAAGGACATTCATAAGTCAGGCATATGCAAGTCAGGGACTGTGGGTAATTGGATCATATAATATGACATTCATCCCTGACTTTTTTCCCCTCACCTAGTCTCCTGGTTTTATATCCTACCTGGATGTAAGATAATACGGTTGTACACGAGTGACCTGAGTTAAAAAATAGATGCATAAAATTCTCTCAAGCTAGATACTCAGCAATCTAAATTGTGAGGCACTCTTTAGCCAGAGACAATTTCATAGAGAAGAGAAATGAGGCACTGTATTACACAAATGGAAAACAGCCTTTATTCCCTTATTAAATTTTCAAGGAGTTGCAGGGAGATTTAACCACAAAGCTCACATTATTTAGAGGATTTAATTATTGTTTGTTTCTTTCTTTCATTTTGTCTCCAAATAAAAGCATATTTCATTACATGGAGAGGTTTAATGCTTTTCAAAAGGTTCAGAAGAAAAAAAAAAAACTTTTCACAAAAGCAAAACCATACTCCTTATTATCTACACAAGTTAAGAAAAGCCATTCTTGCTCTAGGATTGGACATGAAAAGAGGGGGGAAAAAATGTTCAGGTAGCATCTCCTCAGCTTACTCTCTGGTAGCTATGCCTTTCTAAATTTTGGAATTTGGGTCTCCCACGGCATGGTCTTACAGAGGGAGGATACCATAAGCCTTAAGAAAGTGATTTCTAAATGCAAGGTGCCCAGAATCACTTAGGGAGAATGTAGAAAGTACAGATTCTCTGGGTCCCAATCCAGACACTCTGGAAGCCAACCTCCCAAACTTGAATAAGGTCAAGACCTTGAATAAGTTCTCTCTGTGAATCACTTACACCCTAGACACTTTTCCCCAAAAAATACATATTTGAAAACCATTCATTGACTTAGACATTTCTTTTTTCTTCTCAAAGTGTGATCCTTGTATTATCTTCAAGCAGAATCACTTAGCATGTTTGTTAAAAATGCAGATTTCCAGACTGAATCAGATTCTCCGTGGGGTGCAATCCAGGAATCTTTTCTTTTAATAAGAACATTTCAAAGTAGATTAGTTTTCTATTGCTGAATAAAACTTAGTGGTTTATTAGCTCACAGTTCTTTAGATCAGAAGGCTGGTGTGGCTCAGCTACTTTCTCTGCTTAGTGTCTCTCAAGGTTTCAGCCAGACTGGGAAGCTCTGGTGAAGAATCCCCCCCCAAATTCATTTAGACTGTTGGCAGAATCCAGTTCCTACAGATGTAGGAAGGAGGTTCCACTTTGCTGTCTGTCAGCTGAAGGCTGTCTCAGCTTCTAGAAGCTGCCGTCACCCCTTCTCAGGTGACTCCTTCTATAGTCAAGCCAGCAACAGCTGTCAAATCCCCCCCTTGTGCTTAGAGTGTCTCTGATTTCCTCTTCTGTCATCAGCCAGGCAGAGCACTCTGTTTCAAGGGCTTATATTAGATCAAACCCACCAAGATCATCTCTATCTTAAGGGCAACAGTGACATTTAATGTAACATAATCATGGAGTGATATCTCATTTTATTCACAGGTTCTGTGGATTAGGGTGAGACATCTTTGGGAAGCCATCCAAAAATTCTGCCTACCACACTCAGCCCCTCTTATATTCTGGTGTGTTGACTCATTCTCACCAATAGAATAGCAGCAGAAACGGTGTGTGTCTCTTCCAGGCCAGGATTTTTAAAATCAGGTGCTCCTTTTCCAGTTCCTCTTCCCCAACCTGCCAGATGACTTTGAGGCCATAATGGATGGTGGAGCCACAAATAAGAGTCCTGGGTCCCTGAATCACTGGGTGGAGGAAAGCTGTTCATGGGCTACATAGATCCACAGTGGATTCTTAATGAGCAATAAATGTTGTTTTGTTGGGTCAAACTATTAAACATTTGGCATTCATTTACGACAGCAAATAGTGTTATCTTATATCTGGTTTCTTCTGTTTCTAAACATAGAGTAAGCAAAATTAATTCAAAATATGCATTTTCTGAGTAGAATTGGACAGCTCTCAGTCTGAAGTATAATTCCTTCAAGTAATAGTTCTATGACCTTACAAAAGTTATTTCACCTCTTTGACTGTGATCAAATATTAACAAACTTCTGAGGCCATAACTAATTAGAATAGAAGGACTAAGACTTCATCTCCCTTTTTTAGCAAAGATCATTAATTTACATTAACAGTTAACACCTATTAAATTCAACTAATCAGGCTCTCCATGCACAAATACTTTGACATTAGAAATGCTGACCCAAGCAATTGAAAAAAAGGAATAAGGACCTTAGGCTCCTCATAAGCAATTCAGTCATGCTATTAGAGATTATGTTCCTATGTTTGGTGCTTTAAAGCATACATTCTATGTACCTGTAGGTATTATATATCTGCTTCAATAAATAAAAACAGATGTTTCATTAAATACCTGGAATGGATAAAAATGTCCATTAGCAAAACACAGAAAGTGCAAACTGCCTCTTTAGTACTATCCCCAAGACACATGAAAAATAGATAATATTCACTTCTTGAACTAGGAAACCAGCAAATACACTTAAGATGACAATTTTGAAATGAAATTTTCATTTCGTGTATAGGGAGCATTTTTTTTCCCTTTGGCAAATCAACATTTAGTCTGTAAAACACGATGCTCACTCATAATGTCATGCATCTCACTCACAATAATTCTTTCTTACTAACTGCTTGGGTACAATTTATTTTCCTCTCAGGCTATGAAGGTGCATGCAAGTGCAGCAGACTCTGGCTGGAGCTGATAAGCCAGCACATGGCAGCAGCACTGCTGGCCTGATGAGATCTGTAAGAAGACAATATTCCATTGCCTCGGAAAACTATGCTGTATATCAAACCTATCAAGAATAATATCTACAAACAATGCCTTGATGCGTTTGCCAACTCTCGCAGAAAGCTCTCTGGTGTTCTTCTGAAAATATAGCTTTATCTTTTTTTCTGTTGTAGTGAAAAAATACAGACCACATTTTTTTTTAAATATCCTTGCTTCTCTTTACATTTTTTTCACTAAACGTGGTACTCTAAAAGAATATTTTTAAACCTTGGCTTTCAAACAGACATCACTATAGTTCCAGAAGAGAACAGATTACCATCCTTTGGGTAAGGACCATTTATTTCATAGGAGAATAAAAAAGAAATCAAGAAATGGTCAAAAGACAAGTATGTCCCAATCTTACAAACTAAAATCTCATTATAAGTTTTCCAAAGCTTTTTAAATGAAATACTTATGAGGAAGGCAAACACTCCCCTAAAAATATGCTTTTCCTTCTGCTTAGAATAATTATTTTCTTTTAGTGCCACACAATTTTCTCAAAAGCACATACAGTATTTTATTCTAGTATATTTTTGAGATCTTTGTTTCCAACAAAAATTGATGCTCCTAAGAAAAATATTATTTTAAAGACAAACCACTGTAAGCAATCTAAATAGATGACACACTGGATATATTCACTTTATGTATGCATTGAGTAATTTAAAAGATAGTAAGCTACAGAGACAATATTATATTTAGATAATACTTTACAGTTTACAACATGCTGACATGTATTTCCCACAACACTGTGAGGTGAAAATGGCTAGTACCAGAATTAGATTCAAATGCAAATTGACTGCCAATTTTTTGTTTACTGTATACTTTATCTTTACATACAATACCAGATTTAATCCTCATAACAACCAAATGAGATTTCGTAGAAGGCAATATTCCATTGGCAGAAAAAATTCCCTGCTGTACATCAAATCTATTCAAAAATATCTAAAACATGTTCTGATGAATTTTCCAGCTTTCACACACACACACAAACTATCTGCTGCA
This sequence comes from Globicephala melas, assembly GCF_963455315.2. Lineage (NCBI taxonomy): Eukaryota > Metazoa > Chordata > Mammalia > Artiodactyla > Delphinidae > Globicephala > Globicephala melas. Next base: position 63,487,275 of record NC_083322.1, read on the forward strand.
TGTCTAAAACAGTGTGATTTTTTTTTTTTATTTTTAAAAAAGGATAAGGAACTAGAGGTATAGGTAGGATTGATGACTTACCTAAAAGCAGAAGTACAGAGAAGTTGGTGCTTTGAGCACCAACTAAGGATGTGCTGAGTGCTTTACATAGACACATACAATCACACGATCTCAGTTAATATTACCAACTGCTCCATAAGCCTGGTATTATTATACCTCTTTTTTTCCTCTGTGAAGTTTTATTTCTTTAATTTTATTTTCCAAGTGTCAAACAGTAAACATAACTTTTTATTATTAGGTATACAGTCCTATGGACACCGACTCATATTAGATTCATGTAACCACTACCACAGTCAGATACAAAACAGTTCTATCACCCCAAAAACCTCCTTACTGCTACCTATTTATAGTCACACACACACCTCTCATTCCTAACCTCTGCTAATCACTGATCTGTTCTCTAACACTGCAGTTTTGTCTTTTCAAGAATGTCATATAAATGGAATCATACAGTATGTAACCTTTTGAGACTGGCTTCTCTCAGCCTGATGTCTGTGAAATTCATCTAATAAGTTTTGCATGCATCAATAGTTTGTTCCTTTTTATTATATCTATTTTAAATATAAATAAGATATTAGTTTGTTCCTTTTTATTATATCTATTTTAAATATAAATAAGATATAAATTTGTTCTTCTTAATATGTCTCACAAATATCTGCTAGTTTCATATTCTCCCATGGTTATCCTCTTTTCATCTTTTGCGCATGCCCTTTTAACACCTAGATTTTGTGGCCACATTAACTTGTTTAAATGCTTCCCCTGTTTTTACCTTATTGGGATAAAGTATGATTGTGCTGTTGGAATATTGCTTTCTAACCTTCTTCCCCTCATCCCTCTTAAATCATCTTTCCTCAAGATTCTCAGAATTTAGATATATAGCAAAACTAGTTAACTAGGCCAACTTTTATCAAACTCCTTGGAAATGGAATATCAAAAAATTACTGGGGGACTTCCCTGGTGGCGCAGTGGTTAAGAATCTGCCCGCCAATGCAGGGGACATGGGTTCGAGCCCTGGTCCGGGAAGATCCCACATGTCGCGGAGCAACTAAGCCCGTGCACCAAAACTACTGAGCCTGCGCTCTAGAGCCTATGAGCCACAACTACTGAGCCCATGTGCCACAACTACTGAAGCCCACGTGCCTAGAGCCCGTGCTCCACAACAAGAGAAGCCACCGCAAAGAGAAGCTCCCGCACTGCAACGAAGAGTAGCCCCTGCTCACCGCAACTAGAGAAAGCCTGAGCACAGCAATGAAGAGCCAATGCAGCCAAAAATAAATAAATTAAATAAATAAATAAATTTTTTAAAAAATTACTGGGGATGGTATAAACAGAGGGGATCCAGTTTTGATAAAGGCACACTGAGCAGGAAAGTCTCGAAACTCGAAGATAATTTGTGCTTATTGTATAAGTCTTGCTTATTTAGGGAAATTTTTATTACAATCATGAATACTTTAGATGTGACCAAATTAAACCTTATTCTAATTAGAACCAACTTTAAAACCATGAAATTAGAACTAACTGAAGGGAACTGCCTATTTGTGGCACCGTGAAACTGCCTCCACTTGGCCCTAGAGCTGGGAGCATTGCTTTGCAAGAAGGCAGCTCTCAAACATGTTGATTAAATGACCTATTACCTATCTCTCACCGACACTGTCTTTCTTAATGCTCCAGTGGCTCCTTGTGTTTTCATTGTTCTAAAAAAGCAGATTTTAACATAACCAATAGATGTCTCCAAAATCCTAAGGCAACTAGGATAGTGGCACTTTGCGGTAATTTCTCATCCCTTATGGTGCACTGGAAATATCTGTGCAATCATTTGTGTTCTTACCTTTTGCCCATAAAATGAAAGCTTTTTCATAGTAGAGCCAAATTAAAGAATAAAAGAGCTCCAGGAATCAGAAGATTGTCTTACAAGTCCCATCCTTCAGAATGAAAAAGAGGTGAACTTTGAGAACTAAAAAGAAGGTAAATTATTTGTATTCTTAAACTGTGTCCTTTGTTACAAATGAACGTGTACTATTAAAAATGTCTTACTGATATTTACAGGAAAGAAAAATAATCCACAGACTATTATTACTCCATGTTCTACCCAAAATATATCTTCTGAATCTATGTAGTTTTAAGCTGTTTCTCTTGAGCTTGCTCTGATGCCACCCATGATACATTTCCAGAATCCCTTGTGCTGATCTCTATACCACAGTCACAAGCAAGGCTTCCCACATTGCTGTCGAAAGCCACATTGATATGTATGAGTAGATGGTCAGAGACAACATTATCACCAGGGCAAAGTGCTTCCCACAGGAAAACTGTCATTAGATACAGTTTGGAATCACCAGAGGCCCTCCAAGGGAAGCAGTGGGTTGAGGGGGCACAAGTCAAAGTAGCCAAAAGGATGCACATTAGTTTCAAGTTGGGTTTCTCTTCATTAAAATATCAGGCCAGAATGTGAAAGAAGCAGAGCTATCCTGAAGTGCTTATCTAATGCTCACCACACTACCTGTTCTGTGATTACCTGTTAATAAGATATTATACATGTTAGCTATCATCTCCTATTATGGTTTTCTTGCTCCCTAGATGGATTTAGCATAAATCATGATGCTTTAGATTAGATTTCAACTCCAAAGTTGCAACATACTGAAATATCTCAATTAGTTGTGAAGGATGGCACAATAATTCATTACACGTTAGAATTTCAAGGTTTGGGAAATGATCCATTTGAAAAATTAAATCACATTTAAGGTTATTCATATAATAACATCATTTTCACACCTACTAGGTTGTATGCTTCAGGTGGCTAATTCCATTGCTTTTCATTCATCAAGAAAGTACCTCAGATATAGTAGGCTCTCATCAAATAGTTGTTAAATGAATAAATCCCTTTTGTAACCCAATATACTTTCTTGAGTAGTAGAGAGAGTGACAAAATAACCAGCTTGCCAGGAATTACTTATAACCCATGGAAGTTTTATGCCCGTGAGAGTATGTCGCCTATGTGAACATTATCTATAAGAAGCACTGCAACACCACAAAAGACAGAGTTACTATTCTACAGCTAAAACATTATTTCTCTTTTTCTTTGTACGTCGAAAAGAATGCTAAGCCAGTGTTTGTTATGGATGGAAATCGTTATTAATAATTACACTAGCAACAACAATTACTATAAAATACTCTGTTATGATCATAATGTTCCATATGAAATACAGTTCATTGGCAACACCTCATTTAATCCTCACAACCTTATAACAGAGGAGTGATTTTCTTTATTTAGATAAACCAACTGGTCACACTAGTAGCAAGTGGCAGAGTGGTATTCAAAACACTATCAGCCTGATGCCGAAGTCCATGCTCTTTTCGCCTTAACATGCTGCCTTTATTGAAAAGGTAAAAGAAAATCATAAATGCTGAAAAATCATTAGCTACTTCTGAATTGTAAATTTGTTTCCAAAATCTAAAAATCCATTAGCAATACATCAAAAAAGAATTCTGGGCTTCTGGGAAGATGGCGGAAGAGTAAGACGCGGAGATCACCTTCCTCCCCACAGCTACACCAGAAATACATCTACACGTGGAACAACTCCTACAGAACACCTACTGAAGGCTGGCAGAAGACCTCAGACCTCCCAAAAGGCAAGAAACCCCCACATACCTGGGTAGGGCAAAAGAAAAAAGAAAAAACAGAGACAAAAGCATAGGGACGGGACCCGCACCAGTGGGAGGAAGCTGTGAAGGAGGAAACGTTTCCACACACTAGGAAGCCCCTTCGCGGGCGGAGACTGCGGGAGGCGGAGAGGGGAAGCTTCGGGACCCCGGAGGAGAGCGCAGCCACAGGGTTGCGGAGGGCAAAGCGGGGAGATTCCCGCACAGAGCATCGGGGCCGACTGGCACTCACCAGCTCGGGCGGGCAGGGCTAGGAGTTGAGGCTTGGGCTTTGGTCGGAGCGCAGGGAGAAGACTGGGGTTGGCGGCGTGAACACAGCCTGCAGGGGGTTAGTGCGCCACGGCTAGCCGGGACGGAGTCCGGGTAAAAGTCTGGACCTGCCGAAGAGGCAAGAGACTTTTTCTTCCCTCTTTGTTTCCTGGTGCGCGAGAAGAGGGGATTAAGAGCGCTGCTTAAAGGAGCTCCAGAGACGGGAGCGAGACGCGGCTAAAAGCGCGGACCCCAGAGACGGGCATGAGACGCTAAGGCTGCTGCTGCCGCCACCAAGAAGCCTGTGTGCGAGCACAGGTTACTATCCACACCCCGCTTCTGGGGAGCCTGTGCAGCCCGCCACTGCCAGGGTCCCGGGATCCAGGGACGACTCACCCGGTAGAACGCACGGCGCGCCTCAGGCTGCTGCAACGTCACGCCGGCCTCTGCCGCCGCAGGCCCGCCCCGCACTCCGTGCCCCTTCCTGCCCCCCGGCCTGAGTGAGCCAGAGCCCCCGAGGCAGCGGCTCCTTTAACCCCGTCCTGTCTGAGCGAAGAACACACGCCCTCCAGCGACCTACACGCAGAGGCGGGGCCAAATCCAAAGCTGAGCCCCTGGGAGCTGTGAGAACAAAGAAGAGAAAGGGAAATCTCTCGCAGCAGCCTCAGAAGCAGCGGATTAAATCTCCACAATCAACTTGATGTACCCTGTATCTGTGGAATACCTGAATAGACAACGAATCATCCCAAATTAAGGAGGTGGACTTTGAGAGCAAGATTTATGATTTGTTCCCCTTTCCTCTTTTTTTGAGTGTCCGTGTGGACGAAAGGCCCTTGGTGCTGCAGCCAGGAGTCAGTGCTGTGCCTCTGAGGTGGGAGAGCCAACTTCAGGACACTGGTCCACAAGAGACCTCCCAGCTCCACATAATATCAAATGGCGAAAATCTCCCAGAGATCTCCATCTCAACACAAGCACCCCACTTCACTCAATGAACAGCAAGCTACAGTGCTGGACATCCTATGCCAAACAACTAGCAAGACAGGAACACAACCCCACCCATTAGCAGAGAGGCTGCCTAAAATCATAATAAGGCCACAGACACCCCCAAACACACCACCAGACGTGGACCTGCCCACTAGAGAGACAAGATCCAGCCTCATCCACCAGAACACAGGCACTAGTCCCCTCCACCAGGAAGCCAGACTCAGCTAGAAAAAAAGGGAGAAGAGTCAAACCAATAGAATTAGAAATGAAAAAGGAGAAGTAACAAGTGACTCTGCAGAAATACAAAAGATCATGAGAGATTACTACAGGCAACTCTATGCCAATAAAATGGACAACCTGGAAGAAATGGACAAATTCTTAGAAATGCACAACCTGCCAAGACTGAATCAGGAAGAAAAAGAAAATATGAACAGACCAGTCACAAGCACTGAAATTGAAAGTGTCATTAAAAATCTTCCAACAAACAAAAGCCCAGGACCAGATGGCTTCACAGGCGAATTCTATCAAGAATTTAGAGAAGAGCTAACAGCTACCCTTCTCAAACTCTTCCAAAATAGAGCAGAGGGAGGAACACTCCCAAACTCATTCTACGAGGCCACCATCACCGTGATACCAAAACCAGACAAGGATGTCACAAAGAAAACTACAGGCCAATATCACTGATGAACACAGATGCAAAAAATCCTCAACAAAATACTAGCAAACAGAATCCAACAGCACATTAAACGGATCATACACCATGATCAAGTGGGGTTTATTCCAGGAATGCAAGGATTCTTCAATATACGCAAATCAATCAACGTGATACACCATATTAACAAATTGAAGGAGAAAAACCATATGATCATCTCAATAGATGCAGAGAAAGCTTTTGACAAAATTCAACATCCATTTATGATAAAAACCCTCCAGAAGGTAGGCATAGAGGGAACTTTCCTCAACATAATAAAGGCCATATATGACAAACCCACAGCCAACACCATCCTCAATGGTGAAAAACTGAAAGCATTTCCACTAAGATCAGGAACAAGACAAGGTTGCCCACTCTCACCACTCTTATTCAACATAGTTTTGGAAGTATTAGCCACAGCATTCAGAGAAGAAAAGGAAATAAAAGGAATCCAAATTGGAAAAGTAAAGCTGTCAGTGTTTGCAGATCACATGATACTATACCTAGAGAATTCTAAAGATGCTACCAGAAAACTACTAGAGCTAATCAATGAATTTGGTAAAGTAGCAGGATACAAAATTAATGCACAGAAATCTCTGGCATTCCTATACACTGATGATGAAAAATCTGAAAGTGAAATCAAGAAAACACTCCCATTTACCAATGCAAGAAAAAGAATAAAATATCTAGGAATAAACCTACCTAAGGAGACAAAAGACCTGTATGCAGAAAATTAGAAGACACTGATGAAAGAAATTAAAGATGATACAAATAGATGGAGAGATATACCATGTTCTAGGGTTGGAAGAATCAACATTGTGAAAATGACTCTACTACCCAAAGCAATCTCCAGATTCAATGCAATCCCTATCAAACTACCACTGGCATTTTTCACAGAACTAGAACAAAAAATTTCACAATTTGTATGGAAACACAAAAGACCCCGGATAGCCAAAGCAATCTTGAGAACAAAAAACGGAGCTGGAGGAATCAGGCTCCCTGACTTCAGACTATACTACAAAGCTACAGTAATCAAGACAGTATGGTACTGGCACAGAAACAGAAAGATAGATCAATGGAACAGGATAGAAAGCCCAGAGATAAACCCACACACATACGGTCACTTTATCTTTGATAAAGGAGGCAGGAAGGTACACTGGAGAAAGGACAGCCTCTTCAATAAGTGGTGCTGGGAAAACTGGACAGCTACATGTAAAAGTATGAGTTTAGATCACTCCCTAACACCATACACAAAAATAAGCTCAAAATGGATTAAAGACCTAAATGTAAGGCCAGAAATATAGGCAGGACACTCTATGACATAAATCACAGCAAGATCCTTTTTGACCCACCTCTTAGAGAAATGGAAATAAAAACAAAAATAAACAAATGGGACCTAATGAAACTTCAAAGCTTTTGCACAGCAAAGGAAATCATAAACAAGACCAAAAGACAGCCCTCAGAATGGGAGAAAATATTTGAAAATGAAGCAACCGACAAAGGATTAATCTCCAAAATTTATAAGCAGTTCATGCAGCTCAATAACAAAAAAACAACCCAATCCAAAAATGGGCAGAAGACCTAAATAGACATTTCTCCAAAGAAGATACACAGACTGCCAACAAACACATGAAAGAATGCTCAACATCATTAATCATTAGAGAAATGCAAATCAAAATTACAATGAGATATCATCTCACACCAGTCAGAATGGCCATCATCAAAAAATCTAGAAACAATAAATGCTGGAGAGGGTGTGGAGAAAAGAGAACACTCTTGCAGTGTTGGTGCGAATGTAAATATATACAGCCACTGTGGAGAACAGTATGGAGGTTCCTTAAAAAACTAAAAATAGAACTCCCATATGACCCAGCAATCCCACTACTGGGCATATACCCTGAGAAAACCATAATTCAAAAAGAGTCATGTACCACAATGTTCATTGCAGCTCTATTTACAATAGCCCAGAGATGGAAACAACCTAAGTGTCCATCATCGGATGAATGGATACAGAAGATGTGGCACATATATACAATGGAATATTACTCAGCCATAAAAAGAAAGGAAATTGAGCTATTTGTAATGAGGTGGATAGACCTAGAGTCTGTCATACAGAGTGAAGTAAGTCAGAAAGAGAAAGACAAATACCGTATGCTAACACACATATATGGAATTTAAGAAAAAAAAAAATGTCATGAAGAACCTAGGGGTAAGACGGGAATAAAGACACAGACCTACTAGAGAATGGACTTGAGGATATGGGGAGGGGGAAGGGTAAGCTGTGACAAAGCGAGCGCGAGGCATGGACATATATACACTACCAAACGTAAGGTAGATAGCTAGTGGGAAGCAGCCGCATAGCACAGGGAGATCAGCTCGGTACTTTGTGACCACCTGGAGGGGTGGGATAGGGAGGGTGGGAGGGAGGGAGACACAAGAGGGAAGAGATATGGGAACATATGCATATGTATAACTGATTCACTTTGTTATAAAGCAGAAACTAACACACCATTGTAAAGCAATTATGCTCCAATAAAGATGTAAAAAAAAAAAAAAAAAAGAATTCTGGTGTGTACAAGGCTCATATGTCACTATATTGTATGCCAGACCATACTGTCAATAAAACAATATATAAGAGGATCTTTTATATTCAAAGCAAGAAAACTTCCTGAAAAAAATTACTTTAAGCTGTGCTTTTTATTCCCAAAATAGAGGCTTTTTGCTTTAATTTTCAAAGTAGGCCTAAATGTAAGCATCATTTTGCCAGCATATCCACATGAAAAGATTGCTCCTTGGGTGCAAAAAGAAGTTATGCTATATTCTTCTTTGGTTCCTATGCTAATTTTGGCCTTTCACATAAAAGGCTTTCTTGAACTGTTGTACCAAATGTGTGATAATTTAGTGATATAACCTCTAGTCCGTAGAATACTCACCCAAAGTTACCAAAATAATTTCATTGAAGAGAATTTGGATTCAGGCCCTTCATAAATAAAGAAAGAACATGTTCTTTTCTTTTTATTTCTTTTTTTTTTTTTTTTTTTTTTTTTTTGCGGTACTCAGGCCTCTCACTGTTGTGGCCTCTCTCGTGGCGGAGCACAGACTCCGGACGCGCAGGATATGGCTCACGGGCCGAGCCGCTCCGCGGCATGTGGGATCTTCCCGGACCGGGGCACGAACCCATATCCCCTGCATCGGCAGGCGGACTCTCAATCACTGCGCCACCAGGGAAGCCCAACATGTTCTTTTAAATGGGAAAACAGAGCCAAACAAAAAGCAGCCATTGTCTAATCTTACAATTTAGGAAAGGTTAGTGCATCTTTTCACTGCATACTTCAATACCACATAAAGCTTTCTAACTACGGATATCCCCAGTAGAGAATTAATCCAGAGAATAGTATCCTCACCCCTCCTTTCTCTTTTGCTTTAGCCTGTATGCTTTTATGACCACCTATCAACTCAATGTGAATAATCCACAGATCTACATCTGAATGTTTTAGAAATCTTGAACAGCTCCATGTGATCCCGGCAGAACTTCAAACAGAGAACAATAGTGTCTAAAGTGAGCTCATCCTTTTCCCTTCTAAACCTATTTCTCCTCTTGCGGTCCCATTTTTTGTTGTTGTTTTGTTTTTTGTTTGTTTTTTGTTTGTTTGTTTACTGCACCACCAGTTACCCAGGTTCACACCTTTGGATTTTGGATCACTTTGACATTTTTTTATCCTTTACTCGTCACAAGCAAATATTCCACCGCATTAAACACTCAGAATCTGAATATTTTTACCACTTCCACTGCTGTTACCTAGTCCAAGCCACAGTTCTTTCTCACTTGGGTTATTGAAATGACCTCACAATAGGTTTTCTTGTGTCTTCACTTCCTCCTGTATCAGTTAGGATTAGGTATTTGTGTATATGACAGTTCACCGGAAATAATAGGACCTTAAACAAGACAGGAGTTTATTTTTCTCACATGTGAAATAGTCCAGGTAGAGAGTGTTCAGGATTGGTATGATGTTCTATGATATCAGTAACCCATACTCCTATCATGTTCCTCCACAATGAAGAAGATTTCCCTCACAGTTAAGATGTTCATGCAAGCTTCAGCCATAAGTCCATATCTGATTTAGCATGTAGCCAGGAAGGTTGAAGAGGAAAGTCTCCCTCTTCTAAAAGTCAGTTTCTGAAAGTTACATTTAACATTTCCAATTTCCATCCCTAGGGCTGAATTTGGTTTCATTGCCACACATAACTGCAAGGGGGTTGGGGTCGGGGGCAGCCTGGAAAGTGCAGCCTTAATTTTGGGTAACCAAGTGACCAGCTAAATATTAATGGAAGACAGAGAGACTAAACATGGGGCGGGCAAGTAAACTACCTCTGAATAACCCACTAGAGTCATTTAGCCATCCAGCAACTAGAGGAATCCTTTTAAAACATAAATTCTCGATCATATCTTCCAAAGCTCTTCAATAGTCCACAAGGCCGTATGTGAAATAAGAAGGCATAAGAGGATCACCCTTAAACATTGCTGGTCTTGAATTTTAAGTGAGATGATTCAGAATGGTGTTGTGTCCAACATCTTCAGCTACAGAGATGCAGGCACAGAGTAGGCAAACCACTGGCTATGAGAAGGATTCGGGGTTTGCCAGGCAAGTGTGACAAAGTGAAAAAGGAGTGGGAGAGTTGAAGGATTACAAAAGTGAGTGAACTATGGAGTCTAATATGGGTAAGGATGGAAGTAAGGATATGAGCAGAGTGAGTATTTAGTCCCACTCCTCCAAGAATCAGATGCAAAATAGAATTAAAAGTGTAAAAATCTTATGAGGGAGAATGCCTCTGTAAAAGGAAATAGGAATGGAGGCAGAGAGGGCTAGGAGAACCGCCAGACCATGACGCAATCTATCTGACAAGTGGGATGCAAGGTTGGGTGTAAGTATCCTAGACTATCATGCAGTCTAAGGAAAGTTCAGCAAGCCGTGAGAGTCCTTGAGACAAAGTTGGCAAAGGAGTCCCGTGTCTCCCAAGAATGGGTCTGCCTTAAAATGCCCACCAACTCAGACACTGGTCTCGGTGCAAATGCAATGGATTTCAGGTGGTGAATGCAGCTGCTGGGGTCCTGTGTCAATTCAGTCGCTGTAGTAGGAGGTCTGCAAGATGCGGTCTCATGGCCACTATATTGAGAGACATTTTAAAAGTTATATAACCAAAAGACTGTATGTCTCAATGGGTACAAAGTATTTTTGGAGATCATATATTAGAGGGAATAAGCTGGATACACAGGAGGGAGAAGCCTTGAAATTAATATTTAAGATGGAAAGTAGTCAGTGGTAGTAACAAAGTTGAGAGTGTGACCATGAGGATAAGTAGCTGACGTAGGAAGGAGGGAAGACCACAGGAGAAGGAAGAATCAAGAAAACAAGGGTATTAAAACGATCTTCCGCTTTGGTTATTGAACCCATCAAAATTGTGAATGGGGTAATCTAGAAAGAATGACAGTAATCCAGACACTGAAATCTTCAAAGAGTTAAGAGAAACAACTTGGGGTCTCCAAATGACTGTGCAAGGGTGCAGCGGGTGTTATAATCTGATGATACGAGTTTTAAAGCTGTGGCTCTTTAGGGGCAGAAAGGGTGAAAAATTTGAAAACAACAATGAAGAGCAAGTAGTATATCTATACCATTTCCCAGCCCACTGGTTCAAGGAGTATGGGAAAGGAAGCAGTCACCCATCTAGAATTACAGAGGCAAAATATTATCTTTAGTATTTGACTTAAGTTATGGCCAAAAAAAAAAAAAAAATGGAAGAGACGATGCTGAGCTCTAAAGATGAGGTATTTTTGCTTATGACAAATGTATTCTAGAGGGCAGAAGAGTTTTAAGAAATGGAGGAAAGGGAGAAATGGGATCCTACTTAGCAGTTGCACAGAGCCATATGAGAATGAGAATCCAAGTAATAAATAATCCAAGTGGGCTTTGGGTTTCTTGTGGTAACTGATATAAACAGGGATACAGGGCTTGATGCAGTTGATATTGTATCTGGCAGATTTCAGTAGTGAAGCCCTCATCTAAACAGTCTAATTCTAATTTTTGGTGAGGTTAGACGACCAAAGTGTACATACTCTGTATTCTTGGACTGTATTCTTTAAACCTAACTAAATCACCTTTTTAGATCTTGTATTTGACTTTTTTCTAAAGTTTGTAACAGGAAACAGTAAGAGTCTGGTTTATCTAAACTACAGAGCTGCCGTATTTCTTTCACTTCTCCCCTTCTTTTCATGTGCTTGTCCACTAAGTCCTGATCAAATACTATTTACTTCATCGTATCTTATTGCTCATTTTACTTTAATTAGTACTAACTCTTGAGGCAGACTGGGAATCAAGTCTCGGGCATCAACCGTCCTCTGAGGATCCCATCGATTAGTCCATAACCTTTCCACGCATTATCAGACCTGTTTCCTACCTGGTTATTTTTTGGGACAACTAACAGAAGTAGTTAAAATTCTTTCTACAGCTCCTAATATTCTGGAACTATCAGAAATATTCTAATTGGAACATCAGAATTATTCCAATGCATTGTATCAATCCTTCTCTACTTTCACAGAAAAAGAAATACATGTCTATACTGCATAGACATAGACTTAAGAGAAACAGAATACCCACATATGTTTATACAAATGATATTGTCTCATGATCCCAGAGGGAGTTATACACTATAAGCGTGTGAGAATCCTTTTCTTGGGGACTGAGAAATTCTTTTATAAATGTGTGCCTTCGATTTGATTCTTTTCAGCTACAAATCACTAGTAGGCTGTTGTAAACGGATTCACCTCAAAAGAAAAATATGGCAAGTTGCCTTCTGCTGTATCCAACAAAAGAGCTGCTAAAAGATAACAATACGCTCTGGGAAGAAGTTGAAAATGCATCTCTAAATTCATATTATAAGCCATACCAAATTGTAACAAACTGTTTGGGGAAGAAGAAAAACATCAAAGAGAAATTATCAGAATAGAACGCTGTCAGATGCTATATCCAGACTAGAAGATATCCACAGAAGATGAATAAAGTTTCATTTCTATTTGCTACAATTTCAATGCAGTGAATTTTACTCTATTATAGACATCAAATGAGAAGCTCTTCTTAGGCACATTACTGGTTTTAAATCAAGGTTGTTTTGAGACCTCTGTGTATATGTACGTATATACACATACATGTGCACACACACACACACACATGCATATACTTCTCCTTTAAAAGCATAAAATTCAAGATCAGAATATGTACCTAATTACATTACTTCATTCTCCATCGTACATTTCTTCTTCCTCCATTGCATAGCTTTCCGGAAGTGACAATGAAAATAAAACTTAAAATTTTCAAGTGCTATTGTCTGCTGAAGTTTTCTTGGATTTCACTTACATTTATATCAGTCCCAGTACTTCTAGCTCTATTTCAGGAAATCAAATGTTTCAAATATATCCATCTTGTTTTGGACATAAAAAGACAATTAGAATTAAAGTGGCAATGTCTACAAGAATAAGAAAAAGGACTTTGCCCTTTAAGATTACCTGCTTCATTGCCAAATTGATTATTTAAAACAAAGATAAGTCTGTGTTAAAGGTGAATGATGTAGGTCTGGCTCTTCAAAATCCATTCATTTTGGTCACTTTCCTCATTAACTTAACTAGTCCTGCAAGCAATCCACATTGATCAGAGTTAAATTAATAAATCAACTAGGTTCCAATCTATTTTTTTCATCAATATAGCCAAAAGGAGGATAAATTAAAAAATTGAAAAAGAGAAAAATAATACGCTTTGTTTTATTCCTGTTTGTTTTCACTTGTGATGAAGATCCTTAGAAGAAACTTAGCTTGCTTTATCAGAAAAAAAGAAAAAAACAGTGGTTTAAAGTCATGCTTCATTTCATGTTCTTCAAAGGAAAGCAATCTACAACTAATCAAGATACATTCTATATGAATTATTATCCTATTTCCTAACCAAAGATACACTGCCATAACCCACCATCACATCCACAGTAAAATGTCTCCCCGACATTAAAGAGAAGACTGGTCTTAAGAGATCAAATAGAAATTCTTTTTATTTATTTATTTATTTATTTATTTTTGGCTGCGTTGGGTCTTTGTTGCTGCACACGGGCTTTCTCTAGTTGTGGCGAGCAGGGGCTACTCTTCATTGCGGTGCATGGGCTTCTCTTTGCAGTGCCTTCTCTTGCTGCAGAGCACGGACTGTAGGCACCGGGCTTCAGTAGCTGTGGCACATGGGCTCAGTAGTTGTGGCTTGCGGGCTCTAGAGCGCAGGCTCAGTAGTTGTGGCGCACAGGCTTAGTTGCTCCGAGGCATGTGGGATCTTCCTGGACCAGGGCTCGAACCCGTGTCCCCTGCATTGGCAGGTGGATCCTTAGCCACTGTGCCACCAGGGAAGTCCCCAAATAGAAATTCTTAATATTAGAGGTTCAAGTACTATAAATGTACTGGTTTGCTGGTTTTATTCTTAAACCGCAGAAAGAAATGAAATTTCTTGCAGAGTTCTTGCGTATTTTTAATCCTTAAAACACACACACATATGCACGAGCGCATACACACACCTTTCAAGTACTTCACTCACTCAGAGTGAACATGGGCACATTTCTATTCCCAAACATTGGGGTAATTTTCATGAAGTAAACTCTCTGCATGTCCATTTTCCAGCCACCTCTTTTTCATTCATTCTAAAATATAAAAATTTGTTCAACAAACATTTCTTCAGTATCTATCATATGACAGGAATTAGAAAAGGCATTAGAGACCATTGATGAATGTTTTCTGGGCTCCTTCTCTTTGCTGTACTCAGTGGGCGGGAGGGCACTTCACAATCCCCTTCTCCTTCACCATGTAAACTGTTTTAAGTATGGATAGCTTCACAATTTCGGCTCTTACCCTGATGCTCCTTGAATACATCTTAGGGCAAAACAAACCCAAATAAAACACGAATTCAACGTCAAAAGGATATTTTAATCAAATTTTCATCAGAAGAGAAAAGAGAAGTTATATTACAGTCACAGAGGAAAAAAAAATTCTCACAGCCCTATCAATCCCTGCTAACTCTATTTCAACTCCCCACCCCAGCTGATATATTCAAAATCCCCTAGCTGATGTACCCTACTCAGCAAAACAAAATCCCAATAGCATTCCAAACAGCCTCCACTAAATAAAGCCTCAGGGGCTAGCCAAACCCCAAATAAGTGCTATTTTCATTCCGCTCAAAACTTCAGTTATCTGTCTACATCTAGATATCTATATCATATCTATCTATATGTATATCACATTTCTTCTCATTTAAACACTTGCCACTGCACTAATGGCTCATGCAGTCTTTTCATCATATCATTTACCTGAGTAAATGTACCCATGGCTGTGAATCCTTAATTTAGAAAAAGAATGTCACACCTGGACTCTTGAAAGCACAGAGTATGCCCAAGCTACATATAGTCCTGGTTCTGCTTTGCTGCTCAGTCTTAAACCAGCTCCAAAGCAGAAGTCCAGGTTGGGACACAAGTCAAAATCGTTTGGTTCCATTACAGTACACACTGGGACGGCTTATAGGCAACGCCACAGAGGCCTGCAGAGCCTCCTATTCACAACTTCTCTCCGGTCTAAATACACTCATTCTTCTTCCAACCACTCCCTTTCTCAATCCAAACCCAATCAGGCTTCCCTAGCTCCATGTTCAGAACACTCTCTGTGTTCTTAGGTACAAAATAAGGAAAATTAAAAGCTGGACAAGTGAATGAAATAGGGCAGGGGCATGCTACTTACTTGCCTACATAAGCAATTTCTCCTCTCCTTTTCAAGGGTCATAAAAGATAAATATATAAAATTGATAAAAAGCATGGGCTTCCCTGGTGGCGCAGTGGTTGAGAGTCCACCCACCGATCCAGGGGACACGGGTTCGTGCCCCGGTCTGGGAAGATCCAACATGCCATGGAGCAGCTGGGCACGTGAGCCATGGCTGCTGAGCCTGCGTGTCCGGAGCCCGTGCTCCACAACGGGAGAAGCCACAACAGTGAGAGGCCCGCGTACCGCAAAAAAAAAAAATTGATAAAAAGCAGGTAAGTAATGGTTACGGGGGGAGGGGCAATATAGCATGGGGATGTGGGAGGTACAAATTTTGGGGTGTAAGATAGGCTCAAGGACGTATTGTACAACACGAGGAATATAGCCAATATTTTTTTAATACTGTAAATGGAAAATAGCCTTTTAAATTGTATTAATTTTTTTTTAATTTTGTAAAGCAGATAAGTCCTCAATAAGCATTACTGGTGTTATTGTTGTTGCAAATATTATTTCTATTTGTTCCTCTGTCAACTATGGGAATAGAGAGCCAAATCAAGATACTCTTTAAAAACACACACTTGGGGACTTCCCTGGTGGCGCAGTGGTTAAGAATCCGCCTGCCAATGCAGGGGACACGGGTTCGAGCCCTGGTCCGGGAAGATCCCACATGCCGCAGAGTAACCAAGCCTGTGCGCCACAACTACTGAGTCTGAGCTCCAGAGCCCGTAAGCCACAACTACTGAGCACGTATGCCACAGCTACTGAAGCCTGCATGCCTAGAGCCCGTGCTCCGCAACAAGAGAAGCCACCACAATGAGAAGCCTGTGGACCGCAACATAGCGTATCCCCAGCTCGCGGCAACTAAAGAAAGCCCACATGCAGCAACGAAGACCCAACGCAGTCATAAATAAACAGATAAATAAATTTATTAAAAAAAAAAGACAGTTGCACTACAAGCAAAGTGGAGGGAAGAGGAACTATCCTTGCCAAGGAGAAGTTTTAATTGATGACAGCTGCAGCACTAATGAGACTGCCTCCCATTGATATGGCTCCTGCTCTTAAGTACCCCTCAGAGGGGCAGCCATAGAGACAGACAGAAACGACCCATTCTGTTGCCAGAACCTCCCATGTGGCAACATCAATAATCAGAGCAGCACTGATCCTCTGCCTTTAAATCCATGTTGTCAGCTCATACCACGTTTAGGGAATCAGACTCTCCAGGGGAATATCAGTTAATAAAAGAACTAGAGAAAAACCAAGTGTTGCTGTAAGGCGGCTCTTATGGTAGATGGCCAGTGTGTATTACTAGGAAAGACTAGTGTCATGTAAAACATTTTTTTCAAGGCTTAAGAAAAATAAAAATTTCAATGGTAAATTTAACTGTTTAAAAATATTTCTATATAGTTTCAATTTTCCATGTGAGCAAGATATTTCAAAGGCAGATACTCATTTCTGCAAAAGATATGATAGCCTAAAAGTCTTGAACTTGTGTAGAAGAGGACAAAATTCAGGTAATTCACCCCAGTACACCTCAAATATCTGGATATCTGAGATCACCTTTTCTTGCTTCTCAGCTATCTAGACTGGCTCTGTGAACTGCCCACTTTATAAAAAAGTAATAGCTGCAATGGGGTGTTTACCTTGGGCCACAGTGTACCAAGTACTTTAGGTGAATTGCTTCATTTATTAGCCACAACCTTCCATATAGGTACAATTATAAATGAGGAAATTGAGGGATAGAAAATAAAAGTAATTTTCCTTCACGTAAATAGCTCCTGATTGAAATGGGGTTCAACCCTTAGCGTCTGAGTCCAAAACCTGTTCTTGTAACCACTAACTTCACTGCCTTCTTTTAATTTTTCTGATCAAAAAGAGCTCATCAACTAAGTTCTTGTCTACTTAAAAGTAAAACGTCAAATATTGAGAGGTAAACTCTTTGCAATCTTCTTTCATATTTTCAAATTAAATCTAGACAAGTCAGCCCATTTTTTTATATAACAGTTCCCCTCACTCTCCAATATCTTCTATCAAGACCTATCAATTTTACCTCCAAAAAAATCCTGAATCAGTCCACTATTCTCCAACTCCACTGCCATCTTGTTCCTGGATTACTTCAATAGCCTCCTAATTTATGTTCTTCTTTCCACTTACATTACCCCCAAATCCCTAAAGTAGTATATAACAGTATGATTTCTATAAAATTTAAATCAGATTGTGCTCCTCTCATGCTTATTTTAAATTATAAATAAAAGTTGAAACATTTTTTTAAAGTAGCCTATTCTATCTTTGCCCCTCTGCATAGGGGCAAAAAAACTAACAAACTTAGAGGACTACAAATTCCACTTTGTTTTAATACCACTTGAAAAGCAACTTTTCTTCACTTCAGTGGAAAGAGCATAAAAATTCTCAACAAATTACAATCGACAGGAAGATGTTTTCAGGATAGGTTAGACATGTGTATATATCTTTGGTTACCTATGTCAGCAAATTTTTTCTTTGCCTAGTGGACAAATTTCTGGGCAAATTTATTGTGTGTCTCAAAGATTGGAAGGTAACTATATTCTGTATGTCAAGAATAAAGATAAGGGATATGCTAAAGCATGAGATATTATTAGAAGCGAGCTTAATGAAAAATGTAACACAAACCAGTCAAAGTAATACCCAAATTTCAAGGTCTAATGAGTCTCCTGTGGAAAACCCACCAGTTGGCAATTTCTGCCTAAATGATTATTGCCTGCAGTCTAAGACTCTTCCAGGTTTTTGCTTAATACAATATTTATTGATTTCCTACTATGTGCAAAGCGAAAATTGAATAATGTTGAAATATGGCCCCTGCTGTTTAACCGATTACAGTCTACCAAATTATACACACTTATAATCAACTCTTGGTTCAAATACCTCTTCCTTGTAGGTAGAAGGTCCCAATTGACTTCAATGGTCTCATACATCAAGAATTTCTTCACAGTGATGCTATATTTCTGTAACTCCAGTACCTTTTTACTAAAGAAAAATAAAATTTGAACACTGTAATTAACTTATTCTATCTTTCCAATACATTGCAAATCATTTTAGATAAAATGCAGCACAATATCTGACATAAACAATGATAGGTTATATTCTGAAGAATGAAAACCAAAAGCAAGAACTCCAGACCTGATTCCAAGGTCCTGACTCAGCCAAAACTCAGGGACTTGTGAACAAGTGCAAATGATAGACTCATGCCCTCAGGAAATAAGAGTGGTTCAAAGTGCTAAATCCACCTAGCAATTGCAATATCGTCTATTGCTTCTCTGTTGCATTACCTGACCTCATGAGATTAGCCTGAACAGAATTTCAGTTTTAACAATGATTTAATGGAAAACTGAATGATATCTTAAAAACACTAATGTCAAAAATACTGGAAGATGGGGCTTCCCTGGTGGCACAGTGGTTGAGAGTCCGCCTGCCGACGCAGGGGACACGGGTTCGTGCCCCGGTCTGGGAAGATCCCACATGCCGCGGAGCGGCTGGGCCCATGAGCCATGGCCGCTGAGCCTTGCGCGTCCGGAGCCTGTGCTCCGCAACGGGAGAGGCCACAACAGTGAGAGGCCCGCGTATCACAAAAAAAAAAAAAAAAAAAAAATACTGTAAGATGGATAGTGACTTTTATTCATTAAGGGATGTATTGAATATCTACTGTATACCCTGCTTATAGTAGGCACCCTGACTGTTTTTTCTTTAACTAAGCATTTGAACCTCATTTACTTAAGATGCACCCAGGCAGGCAAATAATACCAAAGAGAAATGTGCAATATAATAAATGACATCTGTTTAATAAAACTTTTTACCACTCTACAAAGAATGGTGCAACTGCATTTTATTTTATTTAAAAAAAATTGCTATATTCAGTGGAGTACAGTGAAGTGGACACACCAAGCTCTTCTTTAAATGTAAGAAAATACAGTGTCTATTACCTTTACCTTTTATGAGTTGCCTGTTCTCCCGTATTTGGCAAGACAAATAGAATTACATACTGTGAGTGACTCAGAACAGAACTTCACTATCAATCATTCCCTTGGCTCTGCACAAATTCTGTAGGGCATTCAGGACATTCTGCTGCTTATGAATATTTTAGACAAGAAGACTCCCCGAAAGCTTCCTGATGGATTAATACAAGAACGGAGGACGTTTACATGTTTTATAGCTATTTGCCAAAGTACTACAGTCATTACTACACTCCAATGAAAAGATGTCTCTTTAAACAGAAAGAAGCAACCCCGTGGAAGAGTTCTGGCTCCCTTTATCATAAACTTATTTCTAAGTAATGATATATAATATATAAATATTGCATGCAATCCTCTGCAGAAAATGAAAGGCTGTACTGGTGCCAATGCCAAACCCAGCAATAACTGTGGGGGGAAAAAAACGTAGAAAGAAAATGTATGCCAGCTATTTAAGAAAAGAAGTCTGCTCACATACCTCTTTAGCTATGCCAATGAATTAAAATGCAATTTATTGGCTTCCCTATCATTTTATTGTGATTCACACCTATGAATAAACAGCAGAGTACCATTCTCAACAGCAATTCACAACTTATCAAATAAAGTTTATACTTTATCTTAAAGGTAACAGAAAATTTAGAAACCACAGGAAAACAGACAAAGAAAAAATTTACTTGTCGGGCCACTACTATTGATATTTTAAAGTATTTCCTTCCAGTTTTTTTTTATATGTAGTATTCCATACTTTATGTTTCCACTAATATTTAAACATTTTCCCAAGTTATTATAAAGTCTTCATAAACATTTTAATGCTACATAACATTCCATTAAGAATATGTAACAAAGTTGATTTAACATTTGTACATGTCAGATATGTAAAAGGAGCCCAATTTTTACTCTTATAAATATCATTATTTCATATCACCGTTCATATATATTTCACTTATTGTTTTACTTTTTTTATTTCTAAATTAAGCAATATATCTCCCATCTAGAAATGGTGGGATAACACACCCAAGTTCCCAACGACAAAACAGGCTTTGTTGTTGTTGTTATTGTTGTTTTAGTGTATCTTCTCTTACTAAGGACAGAATAGAGAAAGTTCACATATATCTACAGAATAACTTAGTGACTACCAATTATAACATGCTTTACAATTTATTAACATTCTCACAACTACACTGGGATGCATAATAATCTCACATTTTCAAATTAATAAATTGTAGAAAACTAATGCAGACATTAATTATGTGCACAGAATTCACCAGAAGGAGAACACTAAATAACTCTAGAAAAAATAATTTAGACTCCTTGCCAATAATGGAAATAAAATTATTTAAGACAAGAGACAAGTCTTAAACTTGCAAAAAAAAAAAAAGTAATTCATGACAAATACAAACAGCAAAGAAAAAGGTATCAGAACAAGTTTTAAGTTTTAGCACGAAGAACTCAATCAGTCAGGGTTCAACCAGAAAACAGAAACACCGTGAGTTTCAGGCTAAGAGATTTATTATAGGAGTTAGATCTCACAAAATTAGAGGAAAAGCTGGGCAAAGGAGGCTCAAGAAGCTCAGGAGGTCCAAGAAGTTGGAGGATCAGAGTGAGTGTGACCAGCCAGGCAATCTGAAAAGCCAAACACATCCAGCCACTGAAATGGGACTTGAAAGGACTTCAAAGGAAGCTCTATGGGAAGTGTGCTTCTGCGCAGCTACCACTCCTCTGAGTCCACTACAGAGAGTTGGGAGTGGGCCTGGAACCACTGTGGGTCAAGAATCAGAAGGAGGGCTTCCCTGGTGGCGCAGTGGTTGAGAGTCCTCCTGCCAATGCAGGGGACATGGGTTCGTGCCCCGGTCCGGGAGGATCCCACATGCCACGGAGCGGCTGGGCCCGTGAGCCATGGCCGCTGATCCTGCGCGTCCGGAGCCTGTGCTCCGCAACGGGAGAGGCCACAACAGTGAGAGGCCCGCGTACCACAAAAAAAAAAAAAAAAAAAAAAATTAAAGAATCAGAAAGAAAAGCTGGACGCAGACCAAGAGCCAGCTGGAACCTGCCAGCACCCACAGGCACCTCTGCATCTGTCAGTCACTGCATCTAACCATGTCGGCCTTCTAGGAAAATGGTTACTGCTTCACTTCTGCCTTCCAAATCTTGCATAAAGTCCTCTTATGGCCAATGCTAACTTAAACCAACACAGGGAGGAGCATTAGAAACATATGGTTCCAGTATAAGTGACGCACTACAAACTACCACAAGGTTTGGAGTAAATGGACAGGTAATTAGCATTATAACACAGCATGCCTCTTCTAACAACAGTTCTTGCTATCATAGAAAGATAAAACTCAAGACGTTAGTGTCAAGGAAAACTGCAACACTGAGGGGAAAAAAAAACAAAAGCCTTCTTTTTACACCAAAACATGAAACGTATAATAGGAATACGCAAGTAAAACTGTCTGATTTGCATATCTGAGGGAGAAATGATCTAATAAGATTACTTTCTCAAGTTAATAAGGTATTGTTTCCTCATTAATCATCACCACCATTAAACAAGGTTCAACTAGAATCTTTGTTGCTTATCTATTATAGCTTATGAAGACAATGCAAGGTTTTTCAATTTTTTTTTCAAATTTTTGAAGGGAAAAATAAAACTTAGAAACCCCAAAACATAAAAAGGAAGGAGGCAAGAGAAGTGCTAAATGATCGCACTCCATCAATCTGAATGGGACTGATAGAATGTGAAATAAGTTCTAGGGCAAAAATACGCGATGGAACAATAGGAAATGTCAGATATTATTTATTTGTTTAGCATTATAAGGCACAGGTAGGAAAGGAGAAATGGAAAAAAATGTTTTCCTTAAATAAAATGTCTAAAACATTTGGGGCACTGAAATGTGCCCTACGTCCCTCAAATAAGAAATGTAAGCCCACTGCTGTTTTGAAAAAAATACATATTTTTCTAAAAAACAAAGTATAATAGTAAGTATGGAATATCACAGTGAGGCTAGCTTACAAAAAACAAATTAAAATGATGTATAATAATCTAGTAATAGAAAGACTGCCTAAATGATCCAAATGAAGAAGAAAATTTTTACCTGAATTACTCTAATTCATTGTTTAAAATTTTTCAATTCAAAGTAAATTATTGTTTCAGATCTGCTACATAAGGTGCTAAGCATACAAAGATGAATAAGATATATGTAAGGGGAAATCTGCCATTTGTGTTAGCCATGCAAAATCTAAACCTCTTTCTACTTTGTGTGCATTGCCTCCGCTTTATTATCTCGGTGGAAGAGCAAAAGCTTCTTCCGTTACAGGGGCTGAGTGTGTTAGACACTCACATTCCTAGTCATTCTTGCAAACAGAGAATAATCTCGTGACCTAGGCTCTGGCAATCAAGTACAACCATATCTGACTCTGACACATCCACACTCTGCAGATGGAGGCTGCAAGGTCAGGGCACAGAAATGGCATGTGGTAGAAGCTGTGGTAAAGTTGAGGTGTTGGCACCAAAGGGGCAGCAGTACAGGTGTAGACTGGTGTTCTGCCATGGCTTCCTCATTGCACCAGTTCTGATATGGGATTTGGAGCTTTGTTCCTGCAACATTTTTCCATATATAGTGTTTTAGCCTTACATTAAACCTGGCACGCACCCAATATCTTTTCAATAAGCTCCTGCTTAATTGGAGTATCTGCTACCTGAAAATAAGAACTTTGAGTGATATATATGTTTGCTAGCCTCAAAGAGTTCACAGTCTGAAAAGAGAAACCAAATGATAATACATATAAAAGACATAAGCATGCTATATCTAATTAACGAGCAGCATCTCCATTGTGAGGTCTCAAAGGCACTTCAAACTTAGAATGTGCAAAACTTGAACTCAGACTGTACCCTCTGTCACCTTTCTCTCAGTCAATAATCGGTACCATTCTTCTGGTTGTTCTTAAAAAAAACAGTAAAACTTCTTGAAACTGCCCTCTCCCTCATTCACAATATCTAATACATCATTAAGTCCTATCAATCTTGCTTCCTAAATATCTCTCTAATCATTCACTTCTCTGCAGTATTATCACCACCCCCAAAGGCTAAGCTTCCATGATCTCTCACAGGACTGCCTGCATCAGTTAGCCTTCTAAGTGACTGATGACCCACACTTTGGCTTCCTTCCAAAGTATTTTTCACAAAGTGATTTTTTTAAAATACATATCAAATCATATGATTCAATAACTCAAACTTCTCAATCGTTTCTCAAGGCTCTGTATACTCCAGACCCTGCATGTCTTCCTACTCTGATTTCTGTGCACTTTCTGCCCCTAGTATTTCCATTCCCAAACACACTAGCCCTCTTTCCTGTTCTCACTGCTCCCAACACTTCTCCTTGTTTTGTACCATAACATCCTAGTCGCCCTTCAAATTTTAGTTCAAATACCATAACCACAAGGAAGACTTTGATGAATGTTGGACTATATCCAGTCTTCTTGTTACAAGCAATCAAAGCTCCCTGTATTTTTACTTATAGAATTTATCACAGTTTGCAATTTACAACATAGTGCCTATACTTAACAATGCTGTATTGTACATTAAAAAATTTGTTAAGAGATCTCAAGTTAACTGGTCTTACCACAGAAAAAGATGGGGGGCAGGAAGAAATTTTTGGACGTGATGGATGTTTATTACCTTAATTGTGGTAATGGCTCATGGGTGTATGCAGAGGTTCAAACCCATCAAATCCTATACATTAAAAACGTGCAGTTTTTTGTATATCAATTATACTTCAATAACACTGTTAAACTTTCGTTTTAAATCCAGAACAGCCATTGATGTGCTGATAAATGTTTAAAAGAATAGCTATGGTGGGAGGAAATGTATGTGTCTTACAATTTTAAATAATTTTAATTTAATTATTTTTAATTATTTTTATTTAAATGATTTTAATAATTTTTCAAATTTAAAAATAATAAAATATACAATACTCTTTATCATAAATTCTATACAGTCCATTGATTTTCACAGAATGCTTCTGTTGATTTTTGCTGAACTCTTGTATCCATAGCCAACCTGTAATTGCGACTGACAAGTTAGCATAGTTCCAACATGAATGCTTGTTGACATTTCCCTTTACATTAACAAGTAAGATAAAATAATGAACTATGTCAGAACTTCACTCATTCATCAGTGATGTAAAGGACTTCTTTAATAGTAGTTTTAAATACTGGAAGAGTATTTCTTCTTTTTTGTGTTATTCACCATTTAATGGCTACAAATATACAGCACACTTTTAAGTTTAATTATATCAACAAAACAATAAATCAAGCCCTGCTTTGTAGAATTTGCCTATTTCTACGGGAAAATACTCCCACGATGGCCAATTGCAAACTACCAACAAGACATCACTAACACAGAGTGGGAACTGATACATACACAGCATCACACTGCTATATCATATATCAACCATAAAAGTACAATGGACATAGATAACCCTAACAGCATAGATAACAGAAAAATGTAGTAAAATAACTAGGAAGTGATACATTTTGAATATCTATTAACTTTGTTCTTCATATAATGTATTTAATTGTAAGTTTGTATAACTTAATTTTTTTAACTTTATATACCTTAATGTGAAAAGAGGTAACTATTTTTTTTTCTCTGTATTTCACTGTTGTCATTTTGGAAATATTTATGGTAATTTTTAAAAATATTACACATAATTTGTAATAATGACTGTGTGTAACGGCTGTCTTATATTTCTTGACATTTTAACAACTGGTTCTTGCAAACCAGTGAAAGCTGATTCCAGCATGTTGTGGCACCACCTGCATGGAGCTGCTTGTGACACTCTTGGTTGGAATGACAATGCCATAGTTTTCTATTTCTCTTATATAACACTAAACTAGTAACAATATTGATATTTTACTGAGTGTGTTCATAATTCGTTAAACTTTTAAAATGAGTAAAACAATTTTAACTCATTTCAAATATTTAATATATGTTTTTTACAAAATATCATTAAAAATATTTGTTAAATATTAATATAAACTTCAATATACATTCTCACTCTAATAAAAATTATGAGTAAATAAACTAATAGAAGTAAAATATTAGTCAAAAATAACAAAACATACTACATTAAAGTGAATAAATTTTAATTATATACAACTGGGGAAAATAATGTTATTTAGTTTAAAAAACAAAGTTATTTAGTTTAAAAAACAAACTGTGTCAACAGAGGCATTGTTAGCCATAGATATATTTTTGTAGAATTTTCCAGCTGCTGTAAAAGTTCTCTCTGACTCAGCCCTGGCCAGAAAAATGTTAACAAGATGGTTATAAGCTACTTTCAAATATTTTCCTCTGATTCCTTTGTCTTCAAAGAATTTCATCTTTTTACAACTTGATAACAATATTGATAACTTTGGAGAATTCTATTTGAACAGCTCTTAGCTTTTTGGCAGGGACTGCACTGTTTCATAGTGCAGTTTTTGATTCAAAGAAAGCATTTCACATTCTGTGTCATCATCTTTAGTTTCAAAATATAAATATATAGATAGATATCCCAGGACTGAGACACTGACAGAAATTTCAGTGCCCTCATGTTCATATCCTACTTGTTTGGAAAACTTAAAACTGAGTAAGAATTAGTCTTGCAAAGAAATTTTTGCTTTGTGAAACTATTTTCACCTCCTTCTGAGGACTGTGAATGTCTAAAAAGAAAAAGTTTTCCAAAAGAATGTACTTTTGTTCAATTTACATTTTTGCTACTGTGTATATCACTCTTGTTTTTTTTTTAAAAAAGGAAGGGGTTGTTCAACAAATTTTTCTTCTCCACCATGAATTGAGTATCTTGTGTCATTGATTGTGATGTCAAAATATAAGTGTTATATGTTAGTTATGCCTCAATAAAGATGGAAATAAAATGGGAAGCACATTAGAAAAATACAAATGAGTCAGATTTTATATTATTTTTAAATACCAAAATAATAGGTTCATGAGACACCTCATCCCTCTGGCAGCTACTAGTTGTGTTGCCTTTTTTGATATAGTCTACTTCAGCCTAAGCACTACCCAGAGCTGCCATCCCCCATGTAGTAGGTGTAGTCAGAACTTCAACACAAACTTCCCAGTTGTAGCTACCCTGAGAGAAGCTCTGGTAATGCCACCACTGGACAACTTCTACCACCTGAACAGCACTCTAAGTTCGGCTCTATCTCCAGCCAAACAAGAAAGGATAGCCTTAGCTTGTCTGATGACTTAAATTGTGTCCTGTCTAGCCAATGTTCAACATTTGGTGTTTGTTTGATTGTTTTATTGATGGCCAATGTGACAGGGAAGGAGAAATGCAGGAGCTGAGTTGTAAAGAGAGGCTAAGGGAGGTTTTGGCAATGGTGTTAGGATAAGAAAGAGGAGGCAAGAAAGGGAAGGTAAAGGAATGGGAAAAACTACCAATAAGTATGAACAAAGCTGCTGATCAATACTTGAGAAAACAGTATCCCACCAATAAGATAGGCCAGTCTCTCAGTACTTAATATTAGCTTAACATACAGAGCATTAAATTTTTTTAACAATACGGTGTAACAAACACCGTGACTGGCTCAATGACTGTGATAATACTGATACTAGCAAAGGACAATGTCACCAAACTGAAAAAAATAAAATCTTGTTCTGGTGTTAGGGAATTGTACGTAAAAAGAGCTAGAAAATGTGAGTAGGCACAGAGAGGAAAAAAGTATAATTACCTTTCAGAATGAGCTCAAAAGCACAAAAGAAAAATAACATTAAAAAAAGTCAACTAACAATTTCAACAATAGAAAGATAAATTTGCTCTTTGATATAAGTATATTTTAAGTGACTTTGATATAAGTATATTGCAGATATTCAAGGAGGGTCATCAGGACAGTGACATAGGTCATTCCAGACTTTATTCATCCTCATAAGAAGATCAACTAAGAACTATATATCTGGAAACTGGGGGTGAGGCTGAAGCACCCCGCTGGACAACAGAGGTGGAGAAGGACTGCATTAGAAGGGTGGACATCTCATCTCATGTTTTCCTGCCCTCAGAGTAGCGTTTACATCATCAGCTCCCCTGGTTCCCAGGTCTTCAGACTCAGACTGAATTATACCAACAGCTTTCCTGGGTCACCAACTTGCAGACTGCAGATCATGGGACTTTTCAACCTACATTATCATGTGAGCCAATTCCTCATAATAAATTATATATATGATATACCGGTTCTGTTTCTCTGGAGAAACTTGACTAATAGAGTTATGTATAGGGGAAGGGAGGGAACAAGTAAAAGGGAACAAGGATAAAGCTAGAATTTTCAGAATATATTTTGCTTTGTGTATTTGATGTTGGGAACGTATAAATATTTCACATAATTGTAAAATTTTAAAGCAATCTCTAAAAAAGCAAAAAATTGATAAATTAAATGGTGTAACAAGTTAGTAGCACAACTGCACACATCATTATTTCAAGTGTTTTTAAAATACAGTAATTTGATCCTACATGCCTAGTGGAATACACACTAAGCTGCAAATATACAAAAAGAGCTGCAAAAAAAAATTCTTAAACTGTTTTCAGTAATCATACCATTGGAGGTAGTGTAGTATTGCTATACTAAGTGTACTGTTAAAAAAATAAAAAGCAAATGAATAATTATACTGGCATTGGTGGGAACCAGAATTTTTGGCAGAATGCAAAGAGAAGCAAATGTAAGAATAAAAAGGTTAAGTAAAATCTCTATGTTCTTGAATTTGAATTGAAATTATCAATATGAAATCATGATATACTTTATTTTTAACACACACACATTTCTTAGCTCTGTTCACTAAAAAGGCAATAGCATGTTTAATACACATCTTGTGCTTTCTAAATATTATTTTTCCACTAAAAGAACTAGTACTCCTTGGACAAATAGAGGATTCTAAGATGGGGCAGGAAATGTAAAAGATGATTCTATAGAACATTTTGTCAAGCCAGGAACCAAAAAATCTATCAAAGACTACTAAGGACAGATAGAAAGGATTCAAGAGATAAAATTTTTTATAGTCAAAATATGGACAATTTGAAAATCAACAAGAATAATAACTGCAATTGATTGAAAAATCAAAAATGCCAAAATTCATGATACACAATGACACTTTTAAAAAATTATTGCACACCTTAGCAAAATACTAGGGAACCAAGTCATTATTTTGAAAACTTACATATCCTGACTTTCTTGCATGAATTCAGGATATTTGAGGGTAATTAAAGAGTTGATTAGGGAAAGTTTCTTTATAGAAATATTTCAGGTAATAAATTTTAAAAGGAGAGTAAAACATCATCATTTTGCAACTCCTAATAAAATCACATATCCAGGCAGTGATCATCAATTGATTGCTAACATCAACAGAAGAGAAACAACCAGACATCCTGTGCTCTCTATGAATATCCTTATGAAACTTTCTTGCAAGAAAAAAAAAAAAAAGAAAATCAGACTGAATCTGGTCAAGCCTTTAAGTCTAACTACTTATTTATAAAAAGTGAGGGAGAAAGAGAAACCTGTTAAAGAAAACCATGAGATGCAATTGGCAAAATCCATACTGTAAGAAAATTTGCAGAATAATTGCAATGGGAAAATAAAAAAGAGAAAGGAGGGGGAAACACAAATTAAAATAGATTACGGATGAGTCTTTTCAACTGCTTGCCGTTGTGAACCTTATTTAGATCCCTATTTGAACAACAACGACAAAAAAATTATGAGACCATTGGGAATATTTGAACACTGACTGGATATTACATGACATTAAGTAAATTTTTAGGAGTGATCATGACATTGTGATTACATTTTTAAGAATATCATTTAGAAACAAATACTGAAATGGTTACTTAAGAAATGATACAAAGTAGGGAATGTTAATAGGTGAAAAAAGGTTGACCATTTTTTTATAATTGTAATCATTGTTAAAGCCATACCAGCCACAAGATAATTCACTATACTGGTGTCAAAAACATATGCATGTTTGAAATTTTTCATAACAAAAAGCTTTTTAAGTATTGTATAAATAATGATATTTTTAAAAATTTTAAATCTAGAGTTCCTCAATAAAATATTATTTAATATAATTTAATATAACTGTATAACTAAAAATGATAGAACTCTAGGCATTCTAAGCAACAGATATGGAAAGACTGAAAATGCTATCTATAGCTTCCAAAAACAGCCCAGGGATTAAAAACAAAGAGCTGAAAGGAATAAATTAAACTTTATCATTCTTACAAAAAGTAGGAAAATTAGAAAAAAAAATTAAGCAAGGTAAACAGAAAATACAAAGTAAAATGGTAGAAACGAGTTCATGTATTCAATAAAAAGTATAAATGGACAATATAACAAGAGAAATTGAGGGATCAAGTATAATAGTGGGAGAGGTCCAAAGGCCAAAAGCCTACAGTGCAGCCCTCAGCCCCCCAAAATACTACACACACACACACACACACACACACACACACTTATAGAGCAAGCTGTTCACTTATTCATTCAAACATCTAATGAGAAGCCACTAACTCTTTAGTACTAAGGACTAGTGGCATAACAGTAAACAAGATAGACCTGATGCCTTCCCTCATGGAGCTTACACTCAAGTGGGAAAATGCTGTTCCATTCAGAATAAGTTTGTACATATAGTCTGTTTTTCTTTTAAGAATGAGAGGTATTAAAAAATGCAAACCCTAGGGAATGCCAATACCTGTCAGGAAATAATATCCACCATCACATCATACTCATGCACAAAGCTACAGAGCACCCCTGACCCTTGTTACTGAAGTCCAAGACAGATCCACAGACACACAGATAGAATGAGAGTGCCCACTCAAGGCTAAAGAGGGCCCAGTTTAGAATAGTTTGGGGTGATGCCAGAAAGATACTGACAGTACAGAATCAGTAAAGTCTCATTAGGAAAACAGAAATGGTGCTAAATAGTTCAGAGAGGATGTACTGCAAGGAACCCTTATAAAAAATTATCGAAGGCCTGAAGGATCAAAATGTTTAAGTGGGGCTTCCCTGGTGGCGCAGTGGTTGAGAGTCCGCCTGCCGATGCAAGGGACACGGGTTCGTGCCCCGGTCTGGGAAGATCCCACATGCCGCGGAGCGGCTAGGCCCGTGAGCCATGGCCGCTGAGCCTGCGCGTCCGTAGGCTGTGCTCCGCAACGGGAGAGGCCACAACAGTGAGAGGTCCGCATACCGCAAAAAACAAACAAACAAACAAACAAAAAAATGTTTAAGTGAGGAAAATCAGAGAATAAGAACTACTGAAGCTGCTACCACCCCTTGGGCTGGAATAACAAAAGGGAGGAGAGGAGATTACCAGAACCCAGAGCACAAAGACTGCTAAAACTGCTAGGGACTGCTGTTGCCAGTGAAATCTCTGACACCCTAGCCTGAACCATCAAAAGCCACTGGGAATGGTAGTCACCCCTGACCTTAGTTCTGATACCACTAAAATCACAGAGGTCACTTTGACAACCGGAGAAACGACCTAAGGACACTGGACTGTATACAGAATAGCTGTATTCTCGTGTTGGAAATGCCATCAGAAGCAGAGGCTACTCCTATCTTCCCCTCTGCAGTCTCTCACAGGTATTTCCTATTAGTCAAATCTAACTGGAAGCTACTGGGCAAAGAGTCTGGAAATTGAAGTTTGCAAGGGTTGAGCTTCTTGGTATATAGAGTAAGGCATGCAAGGGCAGGGTGGACCTAAGAGCAACCAAAAGGCAGCCTTTTGGTATTCATCATCCATTCCCTCCCTTCTATTCATAGTTAACTTCTTTATAACAACTTGTTATTTGGAGGAACGTAAATCAGGAATTCAAAAACCCAGCAGAAGCCACCAGCCTCAATCAATGCTGAGCTGACATCAACAACTTGAGTCTTTCTAGCAAAGCATAGCATGAACCTGAAATAGCAGCTCTAGGTCAATTCCAATAAACTCTATCCCAGAATTCGTAGAAGTAAACATGTCACCAACTTAGTTGATAATTATGATTCTATACTGTACAGTTTAGCCTTTACCATAATGATATGATGGTTTTCTTCTCACTGGACAAAAAAATGGCATACTTCCAAATTATTTATTTCACTGAGCACTAATTTACCAATAACTGTACCTGAAATAATTTAAACACTAATAGAAATTACACCGATACATAGCTATTTGTTTCCAGCAATTAAACAGCAATTATTAATACACTCACTAATGGTTCAAAAGTTTTACAATAAGAAATGAATCATTATATTCCTAAAGGTTTATTTTTAATTGGCCCAGCTATTTATTGTTAAGCATATTATAATTTAATTAATCTACATTTTATGGTAGTCTCTAACTTTTATATATCCTATATTTAAAACAAAGCCTGGTCTATTAAGATTAACATTGATATCATAATAACTCATAAAATTACCATTATATTCTAGAAAAATACAATCAAACAATAATAATAGAAATCTTTTATTCTTTAATGTATGCTAGTAACAAAAATTTCAGTTGATTGAAAAAAATCATTATGTTTGATATATCAGGACACCTTCTAATACATAAAATGTCATCTAGCAGGTGTAAATGTAAAATGATGCCCTATTTTCTAAAATTCCCATTCATCCATTGTATAATATATCATGCTTCATGCTGTTTTACATTATGTAAAATAAACAATGAATACAGACTCTGAATTTTAATGCCTGAGGTGTGAAATTAGTCCTCTGCCAAGGATGTTTTTGATTGTTAGAGATTTAAAACATTCAGAAGTGTGTCAGTCTGAGACAACATTTCTTCAGTTCACTTACAAGAAATGAAATCTAGATATTTAAAAGAAGAGAATGAGACTGTGTTATAGAATGCACTATGTTGTGATTTTGCACACAGTCTTTGGTATTTATTGTATTTTATGCATACTACTTACACGGACAATAAATAGTTCACATACTTAGTTTTCCTAATTTTTCCTCTGAGGCTCCTTTACATTGCAGTTATCACAAATCCTCCATTATAACAAGATCATCTTGTTTACAAAAGTATAATCTCGAAAAACATTTGCATCTCTAATGTAATTAAGTACTTGTTCACATGATAATGTGTCCCACTTAATCTTCTATTTGCAAATTTCCATATCTGCACAATGAATAGAAATATTTTTGTGGTTAATAAAAATCTTTGGGGACTTCTGCACTAGGATGGTGTAATAAGACTGGTGCACAGAATTTCCTTTCCCAACATTCAATTCAGTGAAATAAAAATAGCAAAACCCAGGAAAAATGCAGCAGCAGCAACTAGGCAATACAATGCCATGAAGCTCAAAAAGTGGCAGCCAAAAGGGGGACAAAAGATAAGAATCTGGAGCAGAGTGGCAGGTATGTTATAGTGAGGCATCTACTCTCATCCCTCAGAAGCCAAATAGTGAGTTATTTCTGAATACCTCCAAGTCTGGAAAAAATGAACTGAGTGATGTTCTGATGGGGAGAAGTGGACAGAGCTACAGGGAAGAAACAGGTAAAGCTTGGGAAATGAACAATGAAGTTAAGAAGCTGAGTACCTCTACTAGAAGCAAAGGCCCCAGGCTACACGTGTAACATGGAAGAGGGCAGATCCAGTTCCCTGTTCCCTCAGTAAGAATGGGACATGTGTTCCAATTAGTTTCAGGGAACCCTAGTGTGGGAGGTTTAACAAAACCTCAGAAGTGAGAATAGAGTCCGAATACTCTAACAAAGCCTGCACAGAATTCGGCTCAACTCTCTTTCCAACTCCCCTCCCCACAGTTCTTCACTATGGAAGACATAAGAAATACACAGCCATCAATTTCCAAGATATACAAACAGCTCATACAACTCAACAACAACAAAAAACAAACAACCCAACTGAAAAAATGGGGAGAAGACCTAAATAGACATTTCTCTGAAGAAGATATACAGATGGCCAATAGGCATAAAAAAAGACGCTCAACATCGCTATTAGAGAAATGCAAATCAAAACTACAATGAGGTACCACCTCACAATGGTCAGAATGGGCATCATTAAAAAGTCTACAGAGGAGCTTCAAGATGTCAGAAGAGTAAGATGTGCAGATCACCTTCCTCCCCACAAATACATCTACATGTGGAACAACCCCTACAAAACACCTACTGAATGCTGGCAGAAGACCTCAGACCTCCCAAAAGGCAAGAAACTCCCCACGTAGCTGGGTAGGACAAAAGAAAAAAGAAAAAACAGAGACAAAAGAATAGGGACGGGACCTGCACCAGTGGGAGGGAGCTGTGAAGGAGGAAAGGTTTCCACACACTAGAAGCCCCTTCGCGGGCGGAGACTGCGGGTGGCGGAGGGGGGAGCTTTGGAGCCACGGAGGAGAGCGCAGCAACAGGGGTGCGGAGGGCAAAGCGGGGAGATTCCCACACAGAGGATCGGTGCCGACCAGCACTTACCAGCCCAAGAGGCTTGTCTGCTCACCTGCCGGGACGGGCGGAGGCTGGGAGCTGAGGCTCGGGCTTCAGAGGTCAGATCCCAGGGAGAGGACTGGGGTTGGCTGCGTGAACGCAGCCTGAAGGGGTTAGTGCGCCACAGCTAGCCGGGAGGGAGTCCGGGGAAAAGTCTGGACCTAACGAAGAGGCAAGAGACTTTTTCTTGCCTCTTTGTTTCCTGGTGTGCCAGGAGAGGGGATTAAGAGCGCTGCCTAAATGAGCTCCAGGGACGGGCACGAGCTGCTGCTGTAAGCGCGGACCCCAGAGACGGGCATGAGACGCTAAGGCAGCTGCTGCAGCCACCAAGAAGCCTGTGTGCAAGCACAGGTCACTATCCACTCCCGGGAGCCTGTGCAGCCCGCCACTGACAGGGTCCCGTGATCCAGGGACAACTTCTACGGGAGAACGCACGGTGTGCCACAGGCGGGTGCAACGTCATGCCAGCTTCTGCCGCCGCAGGCTCGCCCATGCCTGAGTGAGCCAGAGCCCCTGAATCCGCTGCTACTTTAACCCCGTCCTGTCTGAGCGGGAACAGACCCCCTCAGGCGACCTACATGCACAGGCGGGGCCAAATCCAAACTGAACCCCAGGAGCTGTGCAAACAAAGAAGAGAAAGGGAAATCTCTCCCAGCAGCCTCAGGAGCAGTGGATTAAATCTCCACAATCAACTTGATGTACCCTGCATCTGTGGAATACCTGAAGAGCAACAAATCATCCCAAATTGAGGTGGTGGACTTTGGGAAGGATATATATATATCTTTTTTCCCTTTTCCTCTTTTTGTGAGTGTGTATGCTTCTGTGTGTGATTTTGTCTGTATAGCTTTGCTTTTACCATTTGTCCTAGGGTTCTGTCTGTCCGTTTTTTTTGTTTGTTTGGTTTTTTTAATATAGTTTTTAGTGCTTGTTATCACTGGTGGATTGGGTTTTGGTTTGGATGCTCTGTTCTTTCTTTCTTTCTTTTTATTACTTTAAAAAAAATTTTTATTTTTAATAATTTTTTTTATTTTAATAACTTTATTTTAGTTTAGTTTACTTTTTTCCTTCTTTCTTTCTTTTTTTCTCCCTTTTATTCTGAGCCATGTGGATGACAGGGTCTAGCTGCTCCAGCCAGGCATCAGGCCTGTGCCTCTGAGGTGGGAGAGCCAAGTTCAGGACATTGGTCCACCAGAGACCTCCCAGCTCCATGTAATATCAAACGATGAAAATCTCCCAGAGATCTCCATCTCAACGCCAAGACCCAGCTCCACTCAATGGCCAGCAAGCTACACTACTGGACACCCTAGCCCAAACAACTAGCAAGACAGGAATACAACCCCACCCATTAGCAGAGAGGCTTCCTGAAATCATAAGGTAAGAGACACCCGAAAACACACCACCAGACACGGACATGTCCACCAGAAACACAAGATCCAGCCTCATCTACCAGAACACAGGCAGTACTCCCCTCCTCCAGGAAGCCTACACAACCCACTGAACCAACATTAGCCACGGGGGACAGACACCAAAAACAGTGGGAACTACAAACCTGCAGCCTGCGAACAGGAGACCCCAAACACAGTAAGTTAAGCAAAATGAGAAGACAGGGAAACACACAGCAGATGAAGGAGCAACGTAAAAACCCACCAGACATAACAAATGAAGAGGAAATAGTCAGTCTACCTGAAAAAGAATTCAGAAAAATGATAGTAAAGATGATACAAAATCTTGTTAATAGAATGGAGAAAATACAAGAAATGTTTAACAAGGACCTAGAAGAACTAAAGAGCAAACAAACGATGATGAACAACACAGTAAATGAAATTAAGATTTCTCTAGAAGGAATCAATAGCAGAATGACTGAGGAAGAAGAACAGATAAGTGACCTGGAAGATATAATAGTGGAAATAACTACCACAGAGCAGAATACAGAAAAAGAATGAAAAGAATTGAGGACAGTCTCAGAGACCTCTGGGGCAACATTAAATGCACCAACATTCAAATTATAGGGGTCCCAGGGGAAAAAGAGAAAAAGAAAGGGACTAAGAAAATATTTGAAGAGACTATAGTTGAAAACTTCCCTAATATGGGAAAGGAAATAGTCAATCAAGTCCAGGAAGCACAGAGTCCCATACAGGATAAATCCAAGGAGAAACATGCCAAGACACATATCAATCAAACTATCAAAAATTAAATACAAAGAAAAAATATTAAAAGCAGCAAGGGAAAAGCAACAAGTAACATACAAGAGAATCCCCATAAGGTTAACAGCTGATCTTTCAGCAGAAACTCTGAAAGCCAGAAGGGAGTGACAGAACATATTTAAAGTGAAGAAAGGGAAAAGTCTACACCAAGATTACTCTACCCAGCAAGGATCTCATTCAGATTCAACAGAGAGATTAAAACCTTTACAGACAGGCAAAAGCTAAAAGAATTCAGCACCACCAAACCAGCTTTACAACAAATGCTAAAGGAACTTTTCTAGGCAGGAAACACAAGAGAAGGTAAAGACCTACAATAAGAAACCCAAAACAATTAAGAAAATGGTACTAGGAACATACATATCAATAATTACCTTAAATGTAAATGGATTAAATGCTCCGACCAAAAGACATAGACTGGCTGAATAGATACAAAAACAAGACCCATATATATGCTGTCTACAAGAGACCCACTTCAGACCTAGGGACACATACAGACTGTAAGTGAGGGGATGGAAAAAAATATTCCATGCAAATGGGAATCAAAAGAAAGCTGGAGTAGCAATTCTCACATCAGACAAAATAGACTTTAAAACAAAGACTATTACAAGAGACAAGGAAAGACACTAAATAATTATCAAGGGATCAATCCAAGAAGAAGATATAACAATTATAAACATTTATACACCCAACATAGGAGGCCCTCAATACACAAGGCAAATACCAACAGCCATAAAAGGGGAAATTGACAGTAACACAATCATAGTAGGGGACTTTAACACCCCACTTTCACCACTGGACAGATCATCCAAAATGAAAATAAGTAAGAAAACACAAACTTTAAATGACAGATTAAACAAGATGAACTTCATTGACATTTATAGGACATTTCATCCAAAAACAACAGAATGCACTTTCTTCTCAAGTGCTCAAATGCTTTGGCCACAAAAAAAGGGATAAAAGTCAAATCAATAAAATTAGAACTAAAAGGGAGAAGTAACAACCGACACTGCAGAACTACAAAGGATCATGAGAGATTACTACAAGCAACTATATGAAAATAACATGGACAACCTGAGAGAAATGGACAAATTCTTAGAAATGCACGACCTTCTGAGACTGAACCAGGAAGAAATAGAAAATATAAACAGACCAATCACAAGCACTGAAATTAAAACAATGATTAAAAATCTTCCAACAAACAAAAGCCCAGGACCAGATGGCTGCACAGGCGAATTCTATCAAACATTTAGAGAAGGGCTAACACCTATCCTTCTCAAAATCTTCCAAAATAGAGCAGAGGGAGGAACACTCCTAAACTCATTCTGTGAGGCCACCATCACCCTGATACCAAAACCAGACAAAGATGTCACAAAGAAAGAAAACTACAGGACAATATCACTGATGAACATAGATGCAAAAATCCTCAACAAAATACCAGCAGACAGAATCCAACAGCACATTAAAAGGATCATACACCATGATCAAGTGGGGTTTATCCCAGAAATGCAAGGATTCTTCAATATACGCAAATCAATCAATGTGATACACCATACTAACAAATTGAAGAATAAAAACCATATGATAATCTCAGTAGATTCAGAAAAAGCTTTTGACAAATTCAACACCCATTTATGACAAAAACTCTACAGAAAGTAGGCATAGAGGGAACTTACCTGAACATAATAAAGGCCATATATGATAAATGCATACCAACATCATCCTCAATGGTGAAAAACTGAAACCATTTCCACTAAGATCAGGAGCAAGACAAGGTTGCCCACTCTCAACACTATTATTCACCATTGTTTTGGAAGTTTTAGCAACAGCAATCAGAGAAGAAAAATAAAAGGAATCCAAATCAGTAAAGAAGAAGTAAAGCTGTCACTGTTTCCACATGACATGATACTATACTAGAGACTCCTAAAGATGCTACCAAAAATCTACTAGAGCTAATCAATGAATTTGGTAAAGTAGCAAGATACAAAATTAATGCACAGAAATCTCTTGCATTCCTATACACTAATGATGAAAAATCTGAAAGTGAAATTAAGAAAACACTCCCATTTACCATTGCAACAAAAAGAATAAAATACCTAGGAATAAACTTACCTAAGGAGACAAAAGACCTGTATGCAGAAAATTATAAGACACTAATGAAAGAAATTAAAGATGATACAAATAGATGGAGTGATATACCATGTTCTTGGATTGGAAGAATCAACATTGTGAAAATGACTATACTACCCAAAGCAATCTACAGATTCAAGGCAATCCCTATCAAACTACCACTGGCATTTTTCACAGAACTAGAATAAAAAATTTCACAATTTGTATGGAAACACAAAAGACCCCAAATAGCCAAAGCAATCTTCAGAAAGTAAAACGGAGCTGGAGGAATCAGGTGCTCTGACTTCAGACTATACTACAAAGCTACAGTAATCAAGACAGTATGGCACTGGCACGAAAACAGAAATATATATTAACGGAACAGGACAGAAAGCCCAGAGATAAACCCACGCACATATGGTCACCTTATTTTTGATAAAGGAGGCAAGAATATACAATGGAGAAAAGACCGCCTCTTCAATAAGTGGAGCTGGGAAAACTGGACAGCTACATGTAAAAGAATGAAATTAGAACACTCCCTAACACCAGACACAAAAATAAACTCAAAATGGAGTAAAGACCTAAATATAAGGCCAGACACTATAAAACTCTTAGAGGAAAACATAGGCAGAACACTCTATGACATAAATCACAGCAAGATCCTTTTTGACCCACCTCCTAGAGAAATGGAAATAAAAACAAAAATAAAGAAATGGGACCTAATGAAACTTAAAAGCTTTTGCACAGCAAAGGAAACCATCAACAAGACGAAAAGACAACCCTCAGAATGGGAGAAAATATTTGCAAATGAAGCAACCAACAAAGGATTAATCTCCAAAATTTACAAGCAGCTCACTTAGCTCCATACCAAAAAAACAAACAACCCAATCCAAAAATGGGCAGAAGACCTAAATAGACATTTCTCCAAAGTAGATATACAGATTTCCAACAAACACATGAAAGAATGCTCAACGTCACTCATCATTAGAGAAATGCAAATCAAAACTACAATGAGATATCACCTCACACCAGTTAGAATGGCCATCATCAAAAAATCTACAAACAATAGATGCTGGAGAGGGTGTGGAGAAAAGGGAACCCTCTTGCACTGTTGGTGGGAATGTAAATTGATACAGCCACTATGGAGAACAGGATGGAGGTTCCTTAAAAAACTAAAAATAGAACTACCATATGACCTAGCAATCCCACTACTGGGCATATACCCTGAGAAAACCATAATTCAAAAGGAGTCATGTACCAAAATGTTCATTGCAGCTCTACTTACAGTAGCCAGGACGTGGAAGCAACCTAATTACCCATCAACAGATGAATGGATAAAGAAGATGCGGCACATGTATACAATGGAATATTACTCAGCCATAAAAAGAAACGAAATTGAGTTATTTGTAGTGAGGTGGATGGACCTATAGTGTTTCTTACAGAGTGAAGTAAATCAGAAAGAGAAAAACAAATACCATATGCTAACACATATATATGGAATCTAAAAGAAAAGAAAAAATGGTCATGAAGAACCTAGGGGCAGGACAGGCATAAAGACGCAGACCTACTAGAGAATGGACTTGAGGACACGGGGAGGGTGAAGGGTAAGCTGGGACAAAGAGAGAGTGGCATGGACATATATACACACCATTGTAAAGCAATTATACTCCAATAAAATGTTAAAAAAAAAAAGCTTACAGGGATTTCCCTCGTGGTTCAGTGGTTAAGAATCCAGCTGCCAATGCAAGGGACATGGGTTTGATCCCCGGTGTGGGAAGATCCCACATGCCGCACAGAAACTAAGCCCATGCACCACAACTACTCAGTCTGCACCCTAGAGCCTGCATGCCGCAACTACTGAGCCTGCATGCCGCAACTACTGAGCCCACGTGCTGCAACTACTGAAGCCCACTTGCATAGAGCCCGTGCTCTGCAAGAAGAGGAGCCACCGCAGTGAGAAGCCCATGCACCACAACGAAGAGTAGTCCCTACTTGCCGCACCTAAAGAAGCCTGAGCGCAGCATTGAAGACCTAATGCAGCCAAAAAAAAAAAAAAAGTCTACAAATAACAAATGCTGGAAAGGGTGTGGAGAAAAGGGAACCCTCCTACACTGTTGGTGGGAATGTACAGCTACTGTGGAAAACAGTACGGAGGTTCCTCAGAAAACTAAAAATAGAATTACCATGTGATTCAGCAATCCCACTCCTGGGTATATATCCCGGACAAAACTCTAATTCAAAAAGATGCATGCACCCTTATGTTCATAGCAGCACTATTAACAATAGCCAAATCATGGAAACAACCTAAATGTGCATTGACAAATGAATGGATAAAGAAGATGTGGAACATATATACAATGGGATACTACTCAGCCATAAAAAGAACGAAATAATGACATTTGCAGCAACATGGATGCAACTAGAGATGATCATACTAAGTGAAGTAAGTCAGAAAAAGAAAGACAAATACCATATATCACTTATATTTGGAATCTAAAATATGGCACAAATGAAATTATCTACAAAACAGAAACAGACTCACAGACATCGGGGGAGGAAGGGTGGGGGAGGGATGGTCTGGGAGTTTGGGGTTAGTAGATTCAAACTATTACATATAGAACGGATAAACAACAAGGTCCTACTGTATAGCACAGAGAACTATATGCAATATCCTGGGATAAACCATAATGGAAAAGAATATAAAAAAGCATATATATATCTGTATAACTGAGTCACTTTGCTGCACAGCAGAAATTAACACAACATTGTGAATCAACTATACTTCAATAAAAAAATAAATTAAAAAAAGAAATACACAGCCATCAGTTGTAATTTGTTGAATAAAATCACCGCCTCTCATAAAATCAAAATTGAGTCACCTCTGGTTTTATTTATCTGAGTCTTCTTTCTTTGTTTCTTAGTAAACCTGGCTAAAGGGTTTTCAGATTTTGTTTATCTTTTCAAAAAAACAACTCTTGGTTTTGTTGATTTTTTTTAATGCTTTTCTACTCTCTATTGTTTATTTCTGCTCTTCTGATAACTTTGGGCTTAGTTTGTTCTTTTTCTACTTCCTTTAGGTGTAAAGTTAAATTGTTTATTTGAGATCTTTCGTTTTGTTTTTGTTTTTTTTTCTTTCATTTTTAATGTAGGCATTTATTGCTATGTACTTCCCTCAGTAATGTTTTTCCTGCATCCCATAGGTTTTGGTACGTAATGTTTCGATTTTCATTTGTCTCAAGATATTTTTTATTTCCCTTCTGACTTCTTTGACCCATTTGTTGTTCAAAAGTGTGCTGTTTAATTTCCACATGTTTGTGAATTTTCCAGTTTTCCTTCTGCTATTGACTTCTAAAATGGCCAACAGGTATGTGAAAGCTGCTCAATGTTACTATCATCAGGGGAACGCAAATCAAAACCACAATATGTTTTACATATGTCAGGGTGGCTATTATAAAAAAAAAGAGAGAGAGAGAGACAAGTGTCAGCAGGATGCAGAAAAAGTTTTGGAACCGTTGGTGGGAATACAAAATAGTTCAGCAGCCACTGTAGAAAGCAGTACGGAGATTCTATTCAAAAAACCTAAAATAGGGCTTCCCTGGTGGCATGGTGGTTGGGAGTCCGCCTGCCGATGCGGGGAACATGGGTTCGTGCCCCGGTCCGGGAGGGTCCTGCGTGCCGCGGAGCGGCTGGGCCCGTGAGCCACGGCCGCTGGGCCTGCGCGTCCGGAGCCTGTGCTCCGTGGCGGGAGAGGCCACAGCAGTGAGAGGCCCGCGTACCGCAAAAAAAAAGAAGAAAAAAAAAATTAAGATAGAACTACCATATGATCCAGTGTTACCACTTCTGGGTATTTATCCAACAGAATTGAAGTCAGGATCTCAAAGAGATATATGTACTCTCATGTTCACTGCACTATTCATAATAGCCAAGATGCTGAAACAAACTCAGTGTTCATCAACGGATAAATGGATAAAGAAAAAGTGCTATCTATATACAATGGAATATTACCCAGCCTTTTTTAAAAAAGGGAATTTTGCAATACGTGACAACACAGATGAACTTTGAGGACATTATGCTAAGTGAAATAAGCCAGTCAGAGAAGGACAAATACTGCATAATTCCACTTATATGAGGAAATCTAAAATAGTCAAATTCTCAGAATCAAAGAGTAGAATGGTGGTTGCCAGGGACTGGGAGAAGGAAGAAATGAGGAGTTACTAACCAATGAGCATAAAGTTTCAGTTAAACAAGGTGAATAAGCTCTAGAGATCTGCAGTACAACATTGTACCTATACAGTTAAAAATACTGTATTGTAAATTTTAAATTTTGTTAAGAAGGTAGATCTCATGTAAAGTGTTCTTACCATAATAAAATAATGTTAAAAAAAAAGAGAAAGTCACCACACAAGTAGCAACCTGAAGAAAAGAAAACACACCATGCAAAAGTATGCACACACATATGTGCATACATGCACATACTATACAGGAAGGGAAGAAAGAATGTGGAGCGGGAGGGATAGAAGAAGAAAGGGGTGAAAGGCAAGAAAATACCACATGAAAAAATTATCAAATAACACAGCCTAGTAAGAACAGATAACCTACAGAAGAAAATTCCCAACAATTTATAGATCAACTTAATAAACATCAGTTCGAGAAAACAAAAGTTCCAAGATTGAATAAGACAAGACCAGAAGGTAAGAGAAAAAGTGGTTGTGGAGGTGGACAAGTCTGAAGTATGCAGGGCAAACTGGCAGACTTGAAATTCCAGCAGGAGTTGAGGACTCAGTCTTGAGTCTCAGTCTGCAGGCAGCCTGGATGTAAAACACTCTTCTTCTGGTGACCTTGCTCTTTTAAAGACTTCACCTGATTGGATGAGTCCCACCCACATTATTGAGGGTAATCTACTTTACTCAAAGTCTACTGATTTAAATGTTAATTACATCTTAAAAACACCTTCACAGCAACACCTAGATTTGTGTTTGACCAAACAACTGGGTACCATAGCCTAGCTAAGTTGATACATAAAATCAGTTGAGAAAGAATAATATTAAGAGGGAGGGAGAATGGGAGAGAAAGAGACAGAGGTTACAAGGAAATAAATTGAGGATCAAAGCAACATAATAAAGATTATAGCTAAATTTAAAAGGCAAAAGATTCATACGATCTGAAGAGAAACTAGAGTATATAAAATTAGAAACCATAAGTAACAGAATATATATAGCTAACAAATTACCAACCTAGAGGAAAAAAACAGAGAACATCATGATGACGACAGATTTTAAAATGCAAATATATCGAAAAATAAAAGCAAAGCAAATATATGAAGGAGAAAGAAGGATGATCCAAAATAAAGTTAATTGATGTCCTCTAAGTAGAAAACTTAATAAATAAATTTCCATGGGAAAAAAAGGAGTTAATCTTCAGATCCAAAAAGCATATCAGATTTCAGAAAAATCCTAGTTAACTTACTGAACTTCAATCAGGCTGGCCTCAGATTTCTACATATAACATTTTATGCCATAAGCATAAGAACAATGTCTACAA
The DNA here is from genome assembly GCF_963455315.2 of Globicephala melas. Taxonomy (NCBI): domain Eukaryota; kingdom Metazoa; phylum Chordata; class Mammalia; order Artiodactyla; family Delphinidae; genus Globicephala; species Globicephala melas. The sequence goes on from NC_083322.1 coordinate 63,531,030, forward strand.
AATTCTATGACAGCCTGAAGCCATGATATTAGTCAAGTATAAAACCAACAGGCAGTCAGTCATTCTAAAACATTAAAGAATTTGGGGACCACAAAACTCATGAGCTTTTCTTCAAAAACTGCTTTTTAAAATATATCAAAATTTAAAATTACTTTCATAGAATGAATGAAAATAACAAACTAGGGAATGGTGAAACAATGTAAAAATGACAAGTGATGAGTTGTGTCTCCATTTAAGTAGAGTACAAAGAAAAGATAATGTTTACAGAATAGATTATGTTTACAGAATAGAATGTAAATGCCCAAAACCTTGGCAGTATGAAAATAATAATGTTACTAACAAATACCAGGAGATTAAAGAAAAGAAGTAAAAGGAAACATGAGAGCACTAATTCCCCATCATCAAAAAGTCAATCAACACCCTCTTAAATTGAAGATGTAGTTTTAAAAAGGCTCCAAACTCTTAATGATTTCCATAATCCTTCTATTTAATCTTTTAATAGGGATCTTTTAAGAAATAATGATTCAAAACATTTGATGTTTAGCAACTTCTTTCACTTCACCTTATTTTCATTTGCTAGCTCTAAATTCAAATAAAACTTAATTTAATACATTTTATTCTTAAAATATCACATACAACATGATCCTATTTCATGAAAAACATTTTTCAAAGCTTTCTTTCTAGCCTCTGTTTGCATACATATATAGAAAGATAATGGGATAATGCTCACTTAATACGACGATTGCTTGGGGCAGTGAGATTGGAGATCACTTCTATCACTTTTCTGTAATTTTTTGAATTGCTTAAACCCTTCATTACAAAAATAATAAAGTAATTTTCCTATGAAAAGAAGTTTTGATGTCAAATGACAAGAATGAGTTCTACAGACATAGTAATGTCTTCTACATACATTTGAAAGTTACAATACATTGCCATAAGTATTAACTTTTCAAAGGCATGTGTACCTCATTTCCAGAATTAGATCATAATTTTCTTGGGGAGGAAAACGAAGGTTTATAGCTGTTAATATGCCTAGCAAATAACTAAGCACTTTAAAGTTACACGTTTATAATTATATATTTATACACAAACACACAAAATTAAGCTTTGGGTTTTTGCATTTTGAACCATAGAGAATCATTCTGTTAGCAATCAAAAATTAATCTAGTTCCTGTGGGGAATACTGGGGAAGGCTAGGGAGTTCGGGGGGGGCCAATCACTAGAGCCATAACTTGTTCAGGTTCCTGCAATTGAACTGCCTGTTCTGCAATTTGATCAGCTTTGCTGTTCCATCCATCCCTCTGATGGCCCCTACAGGGGATTACGGCTACCTGGGTCAGAAGCTGCACTGCTTCTAAAAGAGCCAGAATCAAATCTTTATGTTTTATGGGGGAATTTTTAGCAGTTAACATTCTTCTTTCTTTCCAAATGGCAGCATGAGCATGTAGCACGTGGAACCCGTATTTAGAGTCAGTAAAAATATTTAATTGCCTATCCTTCCCTAATTGCAAAGCTCTCATTAATGCAATTAGTTCAGCCTTCTGGGCTGACGTCTGGGGTGGCAGGGCCTTGGCTTTTATGACTTCATTTAGACTAACTATGGCATACCCCACCTTTCGGGTTCCCATTTGCACAAAACTGCTCCCATCAGTAAACCAGTTGACCCCAGATCTGTCAGGAGGTTCTTCTAGAAGATCAGACCTGCTGGAGTAAGTTTGTTCTATGGTCTCTATACACTGATGCAACGTCTCCACTTGCGACTGCCGGAAGCAGAGTTGCTGGGTTCAGGGTTTGGCACACCTTTAAGGTAATGTCGGGGGTGTCCATTAGGAGGGCCTGATATCTTGTTAACTTTCTTCCTGACAACCAATGATGTCCTTTGACTTCCAGCACAGATCGTACCTGATGAGGGGTTAACACATCTAAGTGTTGTCCCCAGGTGAGCTTGGAAGCCTCATTAACCAACAGGGCTGTGGCTGCTACTCCCCACAGGCAGCTTGGCCATCCCAGGGCCACTGAGTCCAGTTGTTTTGAAAAGTAAGCCACTGGTCTCTGATCTGGTCCCAGCTTTTGGGTCAGGACTCCTAGTGCCATCCCTGACCTCTCATGAATGAATAGGATAAAGGACTTGTCCAAATTTGAGCTGGTGCTCTACGGGAAGACTGGCAGTTAGATTTCACCCAAATGCCACCAATTAGGGTTAGGATATAAATATCTTCTGGTGTTTGTTCATACTTTCACAGGATAGGTTGAAGCCTTCCCCACCCAAACTGAAAAGGCTATGGAAGACTGTAAGTCCCTTTTAAAAGAAATAATTCCTTGGTTTGGACTTCCAAAGTCCCCCCAGAGCAATAACAGACCCTCTTTTATAGCCAAAATCACACAGGGGCTCACAATGGCTCTAAGGATAGACTACAAGCTACACATCTCTTGGCACCCCCAGTCCTCAGGGAAGGTAGAGAAAATGAACCATACTTTAAAGAAAACCTTAGCAAAGCTCTACCAAGAAACTCATGAACCCTGTACCAACCTGCTTCCTATTGCACTCCTCAGGGTCCGTGTAGCCCCCAGGAGTGGTCTGAGACTTAGTCCATTTGAAATGACCTATGTGAGGCCTTTTCTTACTACTGACATTGTACTGGATGAGGAAGTGAACCAGGCCCTGAGATATATTCTTAATCTAGGACAAGTTCAGAAGGCAATCCAGGACTGTGCCCACAAGGCACTGCCAGCTCCCACTAAAACTACGGAGGAAGGAGCAGTTCCTTCACAAATAAACCCCGGGGACCAAGTCCATCTTAAAACTTGGAAAGAGGGGTCCCCCCAAGACCAACTATTGCCAAAATGGAAGGACCCCTATAAAGTAATTTTAACCACCCCCACTGCTGTCAAACTGCAAGGGATATCTCTTTGGGTGCATTTGTCCAGACTAAAGCTTTTACCTCCAGAAACCCCACAGGTCACCTGTGAGCCAGTGGAATATCTGAGCTACCTATTCAAAAGACAGGCACCATTGACAGATAAGTAAAATGATGTAGTGGGTTGGCTCCTATTTGAAGCCTTAAAGGGACCTGGGACCCTCTCTTGTTTCCCTGGTTGATGTGGTTCTTGACAGTCGTCTGGGGCCCTTCACTACCTTCTGGCAGAACAAGGTAGAGTTTGCGTGACAACTAATACTTCCTGCTGCACTCGGATCAATGCGATAAGACAGGTAAAAGTTAATATTAAGGAAATATGTTTCAGACATGGAAAACACAATATATTGGCTTCAAAATTTTTTTAAAGGCAAAATTAAAATGAATAAACATTAAAAAAAGAAAAAAGGAAATATACACCCGGGCAGAGTGGCTTCACAATCTTGGCAGGGGTGATATCGCCTCCCTTGTCTGGTCAACAGTTAAGGAAGCCCAAAGTTAACCTGGTTCCTTCCCTTTCTAGGCCCTGTAATGGCTACTGTTCTTCTCCTTTTTAGCCCTTGTTTATTCAACCTTTTGGTTAAGTTTGTGTCTTTTAGGCTCCAACATTTTGAAGTAAGGCTCATGATGGCTCAAGGAATTCAGCCCATTCCAGCAGAAAGTGGCCCAGGTCCTTACAGCTCCTTGGAACAGTCAGTGAGGGACTTCTACACCTCTAGGGTAGGCTAGGTTCTGCGGCCCCTGTCCAGCAGGAAGAAGTTCAGAAGAAGAGACCTTTGGCCTCTTACCCCTTAAGAATAAGGGTGTAGAGTCTCTCAGTGGGGAATGAGACAGGCTGGGACCTAGGACCCTTTGCTGCAGTGCTGCAATGCTTGCAACTGGACACACGTCTCTTCCAACAACAAAATACAAAGAAACTATACAGGACTAAAAATAACTTCGTGCATGCACAGTTGGGGCAAATTCTGGACCAAAAGATATAAAAGACCAAAAATAACTCAACTGCCCCTTCCGAAGAGTCAGGAGCAAATGCAGGGTGTCGGGAGAAAAAGCAGGGTACTGAGCATGCCCCCTGCCCACAACACCACTGGAGGGGTGGGCAAACGACCTAAACCACCCCTCAGGCCCAACCCCTGGACACACCCCTACCCTCGTCCCATATAAAGAACAAGCTTGGCCCCCCTCAGTGAGCGGGCAAGAAAGGGAAACTGTTGTTTTTTCTCGCTCCCCCCTGTTGTAGCAGGGGCCCCAATAAAGCCTTGCCTGAAAAAAAATTAATCTAGTATTCAAATATACGCATGCTGTTTTTTAAAATACATGTAAAACTTTTAAGACATAACACACAGAGTAATGTTATAACATGATTTCTTTGAAGGAAGATAATAAAAAGATATTTATATTTGCTTGTAATTTATAAAGAACCTCTGGAAGAATAGAGAATAACAGTGCTAGTGATACATTACCTTAAATCTTGCTAATCAAGCATACTTCCATCATCACTCCCTACTCTTTTTGTCAGGATTTTTAAAAAATATCTAAAGTGGCCAAAGCAATGTTTTTCAGTAATGCTTATTACTCAAACTTCTATGAATCTAAGTGGCAGCTTCAGTAAAGCAAAACTCCCCAACCATTCCTCCTAACCTTATTGGTTCCCTTGCTAGTAAAAAGGGTGTGAAAAGTGATTAAATTCTCATTTACCCAAGAACTCTCTCAAGTGATGTTCAACTCAAGATGTCTGGACTATAGCTGCTAACAACTGCCGTAAGGGGGAAAGATGCACATGAGAAGAAGAATAGAAAATTATGTACAAGCCAAGTATACATTTAAATACTTCCTTTTTGAGTTGAGAGAGGACATAGAAATGCACACTAAGAAATAGTTAAATAAAATGGTTGATTAATTATGCCCTATTAACTCCATCTTTGCCTTCAATGAGGAGGGTAGCATAAACATATATCATAGTATTCTGGTATTTTTAATTAGTTTGAAACTGCAGAGAAGGGAGGGGAAAGCAAATATTCTTTAAGTTTCCTCCGCTTTGGACTTAGAGCCTCATTTTAAAACCAGGGCTCTAAAGTTCAGACCCGGAAGACTTAGGATGAAAAGAGAGCAGTTATCTAGGCCAGATCTTCTCCATGCACTCACTCAGTGTGTTACATTTAACAGAACTGATGTACCTTTGCACAGGAATGAGAGCCAAGCCACAATAAGAGCAGCTTTGTCTTCAGTCTGAATACTCTTTAAAAGAGAGCAGGATTTTTTTTAACTAATTCAATAAACAGTAGCATAGTGAGTCATTTGAGCAAAGCTGGGTCTATTCTCAGAAAATGGGGGTACCTCAGCAAGGCCATTAATGAAATGACTACAAAGAAGTATAGCTGGAATAATTGATTTGGATCACTAAGAAGGTCAAGTTGGACACATCAGTATTTTGTGATCCTATTAGTCAGTCAAAGATAAACACAGCACTTTAATCAAATGTAATTAAATTATTGCTGTAAGTCTAAGTCTTAATAACCACAGCCCAAATGCCAGATGAACCACAAAAAATTCTCCTAAGTGTTTAAAAAAACCTCAAAACACCATTCTGTAAATTAAATGAAACTCTTTTCATGTTTGTTCCCAAATGTCTGTGTCAATGTATTTATGGGTATGGTATATATATGGAGTTAGAGTCTGAAAAATGATGTATGGGTATGGTGTATGAAGATAACATATATGTATGATTTATAAAAAGTATATATAGTCTGAAAAATTATTTATAAAAATGTATCTATAATCTGAACTGAAAATGATTTTCCCACTCTTCAGTATAACTGAATTCCTTTCTTTATGTTTTATAATTATGCTTATTTCTTATCTTTACAAATAGAAAATTTTACTGTAAAACAGCTTAGTTTTCCATTATTGTTTAATTAAAGGTAAGCAATAAAAAATTCTTAGGGAAAAATAAATTCTAATCAGTTCTTTTATGTACATGACTGATTCACATTTGTATCCTTCCTAGGTAAGTTTTAGAAGCCGCTAATCTATAGTGCATTTAACACAAAGCAGATAAAACATGGGCTACAGATGTTATTATAATGTGGCATTCTGTTTCATGTTGCATATTGTTTGCCTCTTTTCTCATAATACCTTTCTAGCAGTTGTTAGATGCTAATTATAAATTTCAAAAACTCCCAATCATCCAAACAGACATGTAGACACTGATTTGTATTAAAATAGAAATTGTGCACTTTAGGCTTTAATCATATAAATGTATGAAGATGAATGCTAGTCTATCAATGCTTAAGTTGTGTAGATTAATATGTTCCTACTGTTACAACTCATGGGTTTTTTGAAAGCTAACCAAGTTGAAAACACCACTCCCACCAATGCAAGGATGCTTTTGTTATTGCTGCTAAATCAGAGTTTTGTCTGTAAATATATATAACACAATAATTTGAAAGACTTAAAATTCTATGAAAATGCAGTAATTAGTAAAACATAAATGACCTTCTAAATCTCTTTTTAGGCCATAGTCAATTGTTTATGAGAAACTGGTAATCAAGATATAGAAAAACAAACCTGCAAAATGGAACACCCCTACTCTAATATGTGGATTACAGCTCCTCCCCTCCCTGATCTGTACCAACAGATTAGTTTATTTTTAAAGAGCTCATAATTTATATGAAAAGACATGGGTTGAAATGACAATGTGTAGAAGAAAACAATCCTCATAAAATGAAAGAAGGGCTGGCTTGCTAAAGGATGACATAACATCTATCAGTAAAATGAAACAGCTGTCTCAGAAAACAAAGATAAAAGCTGAATGCCTTCATAAAGGAAAAGTAGATGGAAAACCACGCTGTATTATTCAAACTCAAGAGTCCTGGAGACAAAGAAAGGTCAGTCATTAACAAGCACATCAGCTGTTGTAGAGCTACCCATACTGAACCCTGAGGTCCAGGGGGTCAACTTTGTTCTGAATGGTTTCAGTCTAAATGCCAACGGCACAGAGATCTTTCTGGGCCACCCTCCCTTATATAGTTGCAACTCATTCACCCAACCCAGCAGCACTATTATTTACCCCTACACCCCGTTCATTTCCTTCAAGGAACTTAGTACTTTACTGTTTTCCCCTCTGTTCCAGGAGGGCAGAGTTCACTTTGAATTTGTTCACCACTATATTCCCAGCATCTCTCACACAGGGCCTAGCACACATAGTAGGCATGCAAAAAATAGTTATTGAATAAATTAACAAATGTTCCACTGCCACAGAGAGAACACCTAGGCCCAAATAGTCCTAAAAAGATGAGCTGCAACTCCCTCAAGAGGGGTTCTGGATCTTTTACCTCATCATCACAGTTTTCTCCCCAACTGACTTTATAGTATCACTGAACTCATCATTGTTAAAAATGTTAACAGATTTTCAACAGACTCCCAATATTCAACACAAAAATTCTTCTCCTAAAGGAAAATGCTGGCCTATGCCTCCAAGGAGAATCTATGAGCCCGTGAGAGAGGTTGGACCTATGGGTAGTAGGTTTTTTGTATCATCTGTATGCTAAAGATATTATAATTATGTTACAGAAAGAAATATTCATTTACTGACAAAATTGAGGAACTTTATACTTACTGCAGAACCAAAAAGAAAATGGGCTGCAATCTGTAATTCAAAGACAGATGTAATATTTTTTAAACTTCAATGTAATGATTATTTTGGTTCTAATTAAATATAATTAATTTCTAAAAAAAATAAATCTCAACAGAAAACATGAGTTAATGTACTTTCCCATTTAAAAAATTGTGCTTTTACTAGGCAAAATGCAATAATCCTACTTAGAATACTTTGTCCTAATAGTCTATGCCATAAGTAGTAATAATTATCAAAAAATGAAAACATACTATCCACTAGGCATTTTATATAACTATTAATTCATAAGATTGTCACAATTCTATGAGATGACTATTTATAGCCCTGTTTTACATTCAAGAAACTGGAGGCTCAGATGAGTTCAAAAAAACCTTTGTCTAAGGCCAAGGTGCCAGTAAATGGTATATAGAGGCCTTGAAGTTAATAACAGCATGCAATGAAATGTTGTGATGGGACAAGCAATAATCTCATATCAGGAGAAAAATATTTATCTAGAAAAAATACGGAAGAAAAATCATCAGTTATTTTTAGATACTGAACATATACATAGGTTCTGCAAAGCAAAAACCATAATTCTTCCCCACTTTGTGCCTTGGATAACTTTGTTAAACTCAGCCTGAAACCTATCCCATGCCTCTCTTCTTTGAAAAAACTCTTTTCTAAGTTACAAACTTCATATCTTAAAATATTGAAGAAAGATGTGAAAGAAGAGTGTAAGTAATTTTATTATTATCAATAAAATTCCAAAGGTGCACTGTGGACTCCCCTGCTGTTGGAAGGTTCACAGCACGGCCTGTTAAGGATATTACACCCCACAGAGAGCCACAGTGTTTAGAAGGTAGATCCTGGGAAGTAGGAACAATTCAAAGAAAATCGATTTTCTTTGTCCTTCCTGCCTACTTGGATTGAATGTAGATTTTTTTTTTTTTTTTTTACCTATTTAATTGTTCCCTTAAACACATCTGCAAATAGATGCATCATATCCTGAAACCATTATACGTTCATCCACGCAGGTTTTCTTGAATCCAACAAAATACTTTTTTTATTTATGATCTCATGTGTCTTGAGTGAGCATTGACTTCCTAACAGATGACCATGAAGTCTGACACAGGTTGCTTAGCAACTGCCTTATGCCCAGAAGTAGAAATAACTCTTTGATATACTCACTATGTGTATTTCTCCTGATTTACTTCATTTGTGTTTAGCATGGTAGATCAAACAGAATCATTAGAATCCTACTAACACCCCCAAGGGTAGAAGAGTTCCTGGTCCACTTTAAGCTAAAGTACCCAGAGATCAAAACAGCTTACGTGTCATCACAGAACAGTACTGCAGAGTAAAAGAACAGTAAATACACTGTGCCTGTCCATTACCAAGGATAAGGTGGATACAGTCTCATCAGTGCTGACACTACAATGTTGTTTGAAACTTGAAAAGAATTCTCAAAATTGTTATTTGTAAGCCTCACTTTATTTGAAATGATAAAGGATTGTATTCTTCCCATTATGTTGGTTGCTACAAAGTCTTTGATATCCTGAAGGACAATCCATTGTTTTAATGCATGATATAATGTAATTCATCATGCAGCAAGAACAATATTAATTACCCTGCTTGTTTGCATCAACCATCACTCTTCGACCCTCATTGTATCTGATCCAACCTAAGCTCATTTGTATTATTTGTGACTTGTTTATATAGAAAGAAGTCAACCAAATATGCAGTGGTACTGTACCTCAGAACAATAATCCATGCAGAAGTGTCGTGGGTCTTAAATTCAAAAATGAAAAACTTAAAAGCTTTTAAAATAGAATTTGGGGGTGGAAATATGCAGTTAATATTATGATGTAATGAATATTAAAACTTACAATATCAGCAAGGATAAAAATTAGAAAGAATTTTAATATAGGAAACCAGTTAGGTTTTTATAAAGCATACTGTTTTTAGCACAAGTTTTAAAATTTCAGTGTTCCGGAAACCTGCAAACTTTTTTATACCAAACCAAATAACAAGTGAAAAATCTTTTCAAATTGTACAATGCTAATTTAGAAACCATAAACTTATTAAAATAATAACATCAAGGCAAAAGTCACACTGTCACAAGACTAGCATTTAAGGAGCTATTTTGTTTTAGACAGTAATTAAAAATCCCCCAAATTTCTATGAAATGGAGACTAGTTAAATAAATTATAATAATCCATGCAGTGGGGACTTCCCTGGTGGCACAGTGGTTAAGAATCCGCCTGCCAATGCAGGGGACACGGGTTCAAGCCCTGGTCCAGGAAGATCCCACATGCCATGGAGCAGCTAAGCCTGTGTGCCACAACTACTGAGCCTGCGCTCTAGAGCCCACGAGCCTCAACTACTGAAGCCAGTGCACGTATAGCCCGTGCTCCACAACAAGAGAAGCCACCGCAATGAGAAGCCTGCACACTGCAACGAAGAGTAGCCCCCGCTCATCGCAACTAGAGAAAGCCCGTGCGCAGCAAAGACACAACACAGCCAAAAATAAATAAATTTATATATAAAAAAAAAATCCATACAGTAGAATATAGTTACATAAGTTTAATATATTTAACAATATATACAGTGGAATACTTTGCAATAGTTTTAGCTCTTTTTTTCTTTCTGTTAATGATGTAGATCTCTACAAACTGACATAGAAACATTCCCAAAATAAATTGCAAAGTGAATAGAGGGGGGTAGAACAGTGTGCTATTACCTTTGTTACACTTGTGTTCAAAAAGGGAAGCTTTATATTTGTATGTGAGTGTAAATATTACAAATGTATGTGATACATATATCTCTATAAGAATCTATAAGGAACTGGTAATAATTTTTGCCTTTGGGAACTGGGAATATCCGTGACATTTTTCACTGTACAGTTAGACAAAACTTTATTTCTCTTTATGTTCTGTTCATGTGAGACAGAAAGGTGGGCAGTCTCTTTTTCTTTTTTTTTTTTTTTTGCGGTACACGGGCCTCTCACTGTTGTGGCCTCTCCCGTTGCGCAGCACAGGCTCCGGACGCGCAGGCTCAGCAGCCATGGCTCACGGGCCCAGCTGCTCCGTGGCATGTGGGATCTTCCTGGACCGGGGCACGAACCTGTGTCCCCTGCATCGGCAGGCAGACTCTCAACCACTGCGCCACCAAGGAAGCCCTCTTTTTCTTATTGATAGAGAAAGAGCACATAACACATAGTGCCCACTAGATCCCAAGAGTAGCACAGGTTTATCAAGAAAGATTTAACCACAATAATAAAGTAAGCAGCCATTGGAGAAAAATCAGAATATCTAATTGCACTAACCCAAATGCCAGCAAACAGAATTAACAAGATTTCAGAATATGAAAAAATAGTACTTTTCTTTGAAATATTATTTCTCTTAGATCTGAAACCTGGCTTTTCAGAATCCTAACAACAAAGGAGAATTTAATAAGGAATTATTCTAAATCAGTGCAAAAGATCAAAACTTCTTTTAAGTGAGTTTAATAATTATGGCAACACAAATGTGCTGTGCAAAAAAAAAAAAAGGAGAGCGAGATAGCTATAGTAATACGTTCCAAAGTGGGTTCCACAGAACACAACTCTCATGAGAAACTGCTACAAGAGAAGGTTCCATGGTCAAATAAGTTTAAAATATTGTACACTATATATTTGCAGAAAAAAATGTATTGGAGGCTCCTGGGTAACTGATGTAGTTAGGAACTTGTTTTAAACTTCTTTGACCACAAAAATATTTTCACACATACACAACTATTAAAATTCCCAGGAACGAGTACTTCATTGATCCCATTTTGGGAAACACTGCTCTAAGAATATAAAAGCCAAATTGATGACCTTTCCAATGGGGAAAAAGGGAAAAACACACCTTATCAATGAATCAGTAAGGCTATTATTAAAAGGCTATGATTAAACTGATTATTCTACTTTAGTTGGAGTCACATGAAGTTATTTAATAAGGTATTGCAATTAATTTTCAAGAATAATTAAGCTACTCTTAATCTACACTCTCAGACCACTCTCAGACCACTCTGTTTTGTTTTCCACTACCTGGTTTTTTTGTTTATTTATATGCTTGTTATTGTCTATTTATTCCCACTACAATGTAAGCTCTGTAAGAACTGCGATACTGTCTGTCTTACTCAATGCTGTATCTCCAGTACTTTGAACAGCATTTGTCTGTACTAGTTTCTCAACAAATGTTGATAGAATACTTGAATAAATCTAGTACTTTTCTCTTTGTTACCTCAAGTCAAAAGAATACTTGTCACTTTTTCTCCTAAGACATGAGCAGTTAAAGGAATTTCTGTACTGATTTACTAGCTGTGTCACATTGAGGAGGTTACTGCACTGCTCTATGCCTCCGTATCCCTGGCAATAACCAAATTGTTGAGGCAAAGTACTTAGAACAGTATCTAGTGTATGGTAAGCACTTCATAAGTGTTAGCTGTGATGATGATGATGATGATGATGATGGTGGTGGTGGTGGTGGTGGAAAAAAGTCTTAAATTTAAATGAATTTGAGAAATGCCTGACTTATAAAATTAAACAGATATTTTACTGCATTTTTAAGAGCTTTTAATATGCCTCTGTGAATCTTCAAGTAGACACAGTTAGAACAATTCCAAAAACTGACCCTTAGACTGTCTTTCACAGAATACACATTAATGTCTCCTAGAATACCAACATTTCCAGAAACACAGTTTGGAAAGAACTCAATTAGAAGGTCTTGCATAAAGCAAATAGGTACAGAAGACCTCACTCCACCCACTCCAGAACACACAGAAATTCCCATGATTAATAAATTAGAAAGTGAGTGGATTCAAAAGGCACTTAGGTCTATGGTCCAGTTTATTATTAATTTCTCTTTTACCTTAAGCTCTGGAGGTCAAGCATGCTTTGGCTGTGAATGTTGTCTTTCCTTGAGGTTCCCTAATATTATTCCCTTATCACTTTAGCAGTTGGCTGGATGGTTTCACTGAATCCTAATACTTGGGCTCCCATCTTCTGACTTCTGTACACTGGCACTAGCTTGGGACTGTTGCCATTCTTGTCTTCCAGCTACCTCATTTTGCAAAAGATCTAAGTTAACATTCTTTACCACAGTCTTTTCAGTCAATGAGACTTCAAAGGATAAAAAAGAATTTTACCATGATCAAAAGACTAAAGCTGTAGTAAAAGAAAGAAAATCTGAAGGTCTTTCACCTAACAAGCCACTACATAAACGAAAAGGATTAACGGTTGAATTTTTAATGCCTCTTAAAAGAAAAGAATTTTTATTTAAACATAGATCAAGACAAAATTCGAATCCCAGGGGCCAATAATGGCACCTCTTGACAGGAAGGATGGGAGAGCAATGGTGATGAATCAAAGCATAGTAGTGTGGTGTAGTGAAAACATGGGCTCTGGAGCATAATAAACCTGAACTGGAATAACACCACCACCTTCTCCCAGCTGTGAGCCCTCTCTGAGTTTCCATATCACTGTCTACAGAATTATAAAACACTATATAGATAACATTCATTGAACCATTACTTGGTACCAGGCACTATTTTAAGTCTTTTACATGGATTAACTCATTCATTCCTCATGTCAATGCCCTCTATCCCAGGACCACCAGGAACACACCTTTGGTCAAACAAGGTTGGGTTTATTGACTTGTTACAATAAGGGAGGCCATATATTGGGGAGAATTGTAGGGCACGTTAGCAAGTGGGTGTTAGAAAGGACTAGGATTCAGGCTTGTGTCAGTAATTTAGGGAGAGTTCAAAGAACTAGAACATTGCTTTGTATTTGATATGGTCAGAAAGTGAAAGTAATTTTATAATTGGTGTCTTAATAATTCTTATCTAGAAGGCAGGAAGAATAAAGCTAGATTTGTTATTGGTAAAGAAGTTAGTAATTCATTTTAGCCAGGAAAGGGGGATACTTGGTTATTTTTGTGGTTTGGGCAATGTGCTTGTTTTTGTCTGTATTCAGACATGATTATAGAGTAGTCTTGTTTTTCTCTTGGTTCATCACAATCACAGAGTGGCCTTGTCTGCCGTTGATGGTCTATGAACTTGTTTATGTTCAGCAAACGCCACAGCCTAGCTGCAGTCTCAAGCCAGCTACTAGAACACCAAGCCCTAGCTGATAGAAATGGGCCAGCTCCTGGCTCTCAGGTGTTGCTCTCCTCTTTCTCACTTACAGCAACACTATGGGATAGGTACTACTTATCTAGATCGTAAAGATGAAGAAATGGAGGTCGCTCAGCCATTAAGCAAAAGTGTGCAACTCGAATCCAGACAGGTACCAGACACTATTCTATGTGACGGAGAACCAGTGTTCTTAACCTCTGTGCTATTCTATCTCTCAATGTTAGCTATCACCACCTTATAGGGTGGCTGTAAAGATTGCAGTCGATCCATGTAAACACCTGGCTCATGACAGGACTTTGATGAAAAGTGGTACCTGTTATTACTAAACAGAGAAACTAAAACATTTTAAATTTAGGTTTATTTTCAGTTCCTCAGGAGGCCCTGCTTTGTGAATTGAGTATCTCAAGAGGAGGAGTAGGGACTTCCCTGGTGGCGCAGTGGTTAAGAATCCACCTGTCAATGCAGGGGACACAGGTTTGATTCTGCAACCTACAACGAACAGTAGCCCCGCTCGCCACAACTAGAGAAAACCCGCACACAGCAATGAAGACCCAATGCAGCCTAAATAAATACATAAATAAATTTATTTTAAAAAAAAGAGAGAAGCAGGAAACTTGACTCTAGGCCAGAGTTTTGTTACTAATGAACCATGCAAGTATGAGTCGCAAGATTCTATAAAACCCTGCAATGGTCTGTTCCCAAGGAGTTCTAAGTGTTTTGTTTTTTTTAATCATTGCCATAGAAGAGTTCTAAATGTTTTTAGTCAAATTATTTAATTCTGTTTCTAAAGATGGCCTTCTCTAAATATTCTCTGAATGCAAATATAAAATACAAATATTATGAGTTTTTTCATGTATAAGACTGGAGTCGTTTTTTAATTGTTTATCTTTAAATATATGTATAATTTTCATTTTACTCTAGTGATGACTGCATATTAAAAGCAAGGTCTAGCAGTTAGGGTCCCTATGCTAGATTAGTATCAAAAACAGGTACAAAAATATGGCATTTTAAAATATGTTCTTAAAAGCTTGATTTTCCTCCAAACATGAATTCTCTGTATATTACTAACTTAAAATTATGAATAAGACAAAATTCATTTATTCTTTGATTTCAACTCTGGCTCTCATTGCCTGTCACTTGAGCGTTCTAAGTTCCACTGTCCTTCATCTTACCACTCTTCCAAATTTCCAAATTTTCTCATCCCTATTCTCCGTTGGTTAACAAAATAGTTCATGTTGACTTGGTTATGTTGACAATAAATTATTGTCTTAACCCTCCAAGATGACATTTTTGCATATTTTGATTTAAAAAAAAAAAGGTTGATATGGGACTTCTAGGCATCATGGTAGCGAATGGCAAGAGATAGCTTTGGCTATATATATGGAGGGGAAGAAAGAGCTAGAGATAGTTCCACTCAGTTCCATGAGTGGGAGGTATAGGTAACCTATACTTTGGTGTTTCAGGAGTACTCAAAATACTCTTCATTCCCACTTCTTGAAAACCGTATGTGTGATACATGTTTATGGGCAGGAGTGGGAAGGCTGCTCTGCAATCAGCAAATACAAACACACACACACGCAAGCGCAGTGTTACTATTTGCCTTCTATGGAGTCAGAATTTAAAGATTTTCTATTTTGCAAAGTTAGTATCTAATAAGTTTTAAGTAATGAAATGACAGTCACATCAACAGGCTGCTAAAACAAAATAATCTCTCAACTCTTATTCTTGAAGGATTCCAAAAAGAAAACAACAGTAAAGGACAATATCTTGGAACTTATATTCCAGGAAATATCCAGAATTTAGTTCCTTAAATCTGCTACCTGAGATGCCCCCTAAACTTAGATTTGTTCAGTTTAAGTGTCATCTAAGAAACAACAAAAAACAGAGAAAAAAATCAGCGAACCCAAGTTTCTAGATTCACTTTTTTGTGAGAAGTATAAACTTTACTGCATTCATTACCATAAACTCCTAAAGAAGAGGGAACACCCAATATTGTAGATAGAGCACCGCACTTGTATCAGCATAACTCTAAACAAATGATTAAGTTACTTATCTGTAAACTGAGAGAGGTAGGGAAAAGAAATAGTTCCCCAGGGTCCACTAGAGTCCTGGAGCTATTTTCAAAATCTCAAAACTATAATAGAATTAGTGTATTTTCTCACAGTAAGTCTGCACTAAATACTAGAATTTTTTTACATGGTAGAAATTCATCATCTCAGGATGGTGTCATTGCTGAACTCATGCTAAAGAGATCAGCAGTTGTATGTGTTCAGATTAATTTAAAATGAAAAACCTAATTATCATTTAAGGAGTGCTTTTGGTGAGGAAAAATAGACAAAATATTTCAAAATGTTTAATCACTGGAGAAAAATTAATTAAAGGAGCCTTTGGCAGTAAAAAGGTCGAGAACCACTTGTACCAGACAAGCCTATGATATCTTCCTGCTTTAAAAATCAATATAACTATGCATCATTTTTAATAAGATTTTTGAATTCTTTGTATAAATTAGATGAAAAAGCAGATCAGATTTTATTTAAAGCAGATTTAAAGTTGTTTGAAATTTTTAAATGTCTATATTCTACATTCTTCCATGTCTACTCACAAGAGGTGGTTTTCAAAAAATGTTTGTAGTGTAATAACAATAAAACAGCTTCCTCAGACTTATCTACCTATTAAACTCTTTCATAAACTTATAAAGTTCAAGCAGCAATAACTTCCACTTTAAAATAAGGTTACAAATAAATTTAAAAGAAATTTGAAAATAAAAAATTGTTTGTAATCCTACAGTGATAGTTAAGGAAATGAACATTTTGACAATGTGTTTATCACTATCTACTACTTTAGAATTCAAAAATATAAGCTCTGATTAGAAAAGTCTAAAATATCCTGAAGATCCTTTAAAGTCATCCTAACTCTAACTCAAAGTGTCAACAACTAAAGAGTTTGAACTCCAAGAGTGAGTTTTTGTGCATTCTTTTAGTTTTTTTGTTTTTCTGGGTTTTTTTTTTTTTTTAAAGATTTCCCAAAGGCACACACCAGTGTATTTAAAACAGGATCATCAAATTCTGGGAAACCTTGTTCCTTCTTCCTCTTACATGAGTACACAGTATGAAACATCAAGTAGTCTGGCTTCTGTTTTTTGCAGAAGTACAAATAAGAAATGGTGGGATTGTAACACTCTCTGGCTAGCTACATGAAGACAGTTTGTAGAGACTAAGGAAAGATGGATGCTGGACTGCTATCTCACTCTACCTACACAGTGTAACTGGGTGATAGTTTTGATGACTAATCACCAATCAATTCGCTCCTAGAATTTCAGATATCTTAGGTATCTTAGAATTCATCCAGTCCAACCCCCCAATTTGTCCATGATAAACCAGAAGCCCAAGAAATGTAAATCACTTGTTCACAGTCATATAACTAGTGAGTGGATAGACTTTAAACCCAGCTCTCAGGACTCCTGCCCAATGTTCTTTCTACTACCATAAGTTAGAAACCGTTTTACTAAAATGTTACCTCTTTCTATAGCTTCCAAACCTCCCAAGGTTCTTATGCCTTAACATTTGCTCAGTTGCTGCCCTCTCAAGTGGGCTCTTCTATGGAGGGTCTGCTCAGATGATGTCATGTTGTCATAGCCCTCTGACATCACCAGTTCTGTACAGACATCTTGCTTTCCTGATACACTCACTTCAAATCTTACCACAGCTTTAACTCTACCCTCTCCATCGAATGAATAACCTGGTAACCCATGGCTTTTGGCTTAAACTTGGTGATTCTTGTTAGTCTCCATTTGTTTGTTTCAATCCTCCAAAAGGTTTAAGGTAAGTGTCTAATAAGTACCTAACCCTTTTAACACTCTTGTTATTCCTTTATGTTGTTGCCTTCTCAAGTAACTGAAAAGACCTTATTGCAGACTCCTTGAACCCAATCTTCTGTCTCAACCCTGAACAGATGGTTCCCCAGAGGGAACCAGAGGCCTGGGCCTCTTCAGCCTATTCATGCTATTGCTTTTCCTGCCAGTTCCTGGCTTCTGCTGCCCTCTAGTAGTCATTAGTAGCATGGCAGGATTTGAAACAAGAATGTCATACTTTTGTTGAATTTAATTACTCAATAGGTTGTTTCAGCATCATGTAAATACAACCTGAAAAAAAAATTGTGACATGTAATTGGTGCCACTATTCTGTGACTCCTCCACCTCCAGGCCTGAGTCAGAACATGATTTTAAAGTTAGGGCTATAATGGGGCTAATGATCATGTCTATACATGAAACAGATTCTTTTACACCTCAGTTCATTTGCCCAACTCTGACGCCCATCAATAGTTCCTTTCAAGAGTCCAATTCTTTAATCCCTTCACCTGCTCAACTGAAATCCCAGCATAGGAACAGATCAAAAGGAAAAAGTGACAAAAGTGACCTAAATGTCCAACAATCAGGGTTTATTTGAATAAATTTTGGTAACATGTAATTTCAATGGTATATTTTGTGACTATTAAAAATTATGTTTTAAAAAACCCCAAAAGTTTAGAAAAATACTATAATATTAAGGTGCGACAGCTGAATATTAAAAAAAGAATTACAGTAGGATCCCAATAATATAGAAAGAAAAGAAATGGTCTGAAATGTTAGTTGGTTGTTAGTTTTTGTATTATCTATAAGCATGTGTAACATTTTATAATATATAAATTATAATAATTTATATTTTAATAATTTAATTATATAAAAGCTGCATCTGTGGGTACTAAATAGTGAGTCACTCATGCCTGACTGTAAGACTAAGTAACAGAGTAAGATCTCCGGAACTACTGTGGCCTGTGCCAGTTATCATAGTGATAATGCCATTATCATAGCCAAGGACATGGATAGTATTAGTGAGGGTGGAATAAAATGTTACAGTGGCAAGCTAAACCAGAGGGTTAGTCACATTCTTTTGTTGTCTTTCTGCCTAGAGAATCCCTGGGAAAGACAATCCCTTTTGGCCAATTAAACCTACTAAATTTTTCAACAATTTATATGCGAGCAACTTCAAAAGTGAGTGACCAGATGTTCTACTGCATTGAGCATGCAGAGGTGTGAGAAATTTACGTGAATCACACAATGTGACATTTTGTGTAACCAGGCTGGTGAAGCAGGCCAATCCATATACATAAACAACCCTAAGGGGGACACGGAGTGGGAATCGTGGTGTCAACTATCACAGATATGTTTAAGATTTCCAATATATATACTGTCAATATCCTTCTAGAAACTTTGTACCAATTGACACTATGGGTGTGGGATAAATGAGATAGACTGCAGGCCATGTACATTTTCTAGCATACTTGCTGCAAATCTGCTTCTCTCTCTAGTTCAAAAGAAGGGAGACCCTGTTATAATAAAAATAATCACATTTGCTCGTATTTAATTCTTTTAAGCAAAATCCTACTCAAATTTTGGTTCTTCCTCCTTGTAGGTGGTAAATTTCTTACCACTCACACATATGCACAAGAATTCACATAAGCAGAGCAAGTGAGTACCGATACCCTCAAGTGAAGAACCACTGAACATAGTCATAACCTTTCAGTATTCCTTGGTTTGGTAACAGTAAATATTTAAAAGCATATTTTTATTGGCCTTCTTGAGTCCTTTTCACTGTACTCACCTCACATTTTATCAGCTGACTAAATATAGGTTTCCTAATATTTTTCAGTGGTAATTTCTACACCCGCCATTAAAGGAAAAGATGTAAATTCCCCAAAAAGTACAAAAACTCAGATTCCTCTCTACTTTTTACTTTTTTCATTCAACTATTCAACAACTACTTGTTAAATATTTGATACATGCCAGGTATTGTTCTAGGAATTGGGGATACAACAGTGAGCAAAACTGACCAAAAGAAAAAAAAAAATCCCTGACTTCCTTAAGCTTATGTTTCAGTACTTAAGTATTTGTTATCTATATATCTTTCATACTAAGCTCTATATCTAACCCATCGCAAATCCCATCAGCTCTGCCTTCAAAATATATCCAGAATCTGGCCACTTATCACCACCTCCACAGCTAATTTCTCTTCTTATCATTCTAGGAGTATTTTAGCTGTTCTCCTTGCTTTCAACTTTCCTCTCCCTCCACCCCTCATCACCACACACATACACAGAGTCTATTCTCAACATAGGAACCAATGTCATCTTTTAACGCCGAAGTCAAATTACATCACTCCATTGCTCAAAATCCTCCTATGGCACTCCAGCTCACTTAGAGGAAAGCCAAGGCTGTACAATGATCTACAAGGCCCTACAGAGTCTGGCCCCCTGATACTTCTCTGACCTGATCTACTACTGTCTCCTTTGCTCACTGTGCTCCAGTGATGGTGGCCTCCTTGCCTTGAACTCACAGGGTACCTTTGTGCCTCGGGGCCTTTGCACGTGTTACTACTTCTGCCTGGAAAACTCTTGTCCAAAAACCCACAGGACCCACTCCCTCACCAACTTCAGACCTTCCCTCAAATCTGATCTTCTTAGCAAGGTGTTTCCTGACCACTCTATTGAAAATGGCAACCTTGTATTCTTCCTGCCTTCCTAATAATTTACTCCAAAGCCCAGAAAGGTAAACATTCATGCAGAGTGGGGTTGAGGGGTAGCAAACCTGTGCATTGTGTAGGAATCCATGAGGTGAGGAGGTCACCAGTGCAGGGGCCACTGGCAGAGGAAGCTTGAAGTCAGATGTCAAAGTCTTAAAAGGAAAAGATGGGTGGAGAGTGAAGAGTTCAGCCATGAGGAAGGAGGTTGGTAGCAGCATCCAGAGATTGGTTCTACTCAGAGAGGATTGATCTAACACATAAATATGTTAAAGGTAAGGCAGCCAAGTTTCTCCCAGGGGGAGAAGGGGATTACCAATATGGAAAGGGATAAAACTAAAATGAACTGTGGTGTTGGATTGGAGCTGGAGGCAAATGTTAACTCATGCTTTCAGTATATACAGATATAGAAATAAATGTGTATGTAAATATGTGTGTATAAGTATTATGTATACATGTGTATAATCATACATACAACTCCAGCTCTGTCCACTAAAAAGATCTGGGAGCAGCAATACCTTACTAGCCATAAGCATACCTTGCACTCAGATCTTAGTTTCCAAATATCCAGTGTCATTATCCACTTATGGGGTCCAGGGATCTTTGAAAGTTGCTGATTACAGAGCTGGGCAGAGAAATTACAAGATAAGCCTGAAGCATCTTATATGCTAGAGAGAAAGGAAGTTCTCAAAGAAGGGGTTTTGTCAATATGACACAGGTGCCAGCTTGAAAGGGCCCCCCACTGGCCAAATCTAGGAAAATTTGAGTAAGAAATTTAATAATAATGCTAAAAAGTATAACTTGCTGAATAAAACAAAATTCATGAATTCATCCTGATATAAAGTTTTAAAATAATAAATAAATGCAGAGAAGAACAAGATTTTCTCTATAGTATCAATAGAATAACCAATAAATATAATGAAAGTCATGGACCATCATAGTAATAATCAACCAAGAAATATCAACAGATGCTAAAGCTATTGGATGAAAATTGGTGCAAAATGGGATATTTACATACTCTCAAAATACCTCCCCATAAAATGCTTTTTTAATTACAAAAGGAAAAAGAGTAACTTTACAGTGGAGATTGCCTCACAGGTGTCTTCTTAATGAAGTGATCAAAGTTAACATTACCAATTATGAGACAAACTGAAATCACTTATCACTTGACAGGATGAAATAAGAACACAACTTTACTTATGTGGCATTCTGACATGTATAATTGGCATCTAACCATGAGGAACCATTAGATATACCCATATACAGGGACATTCTACAAAATGTTTGACCAGTGATCTTCACAAGTGACAAGATTGAAAGTCAAAGAAACACTGAACAACTAGGTTTTTTCCCCAGCTTTACTGAAGTATAATTGACAAATAAAATTGTAAGATATTTAACGTGTGCAATGTGATGATTTGATATACATATATATTGTGAAAGAATTCCCCCACTGATGAAAAACTGTTTTTGATTGAAGGACATTAAAAAGACATGACAACTAAATGTAATATGTGATCCTGGATAGGGTCCTATTGTATAAAGAACATTACTGGGACAACTGATGAAACAGGATGAGATGGCAGTAAAGGATCAGTGCTAATATCCTGATTGTGATGGCTGTATTATGGTTGTATAGCAGAACGTCTTTGTTTGTAGTAAACTAGTCAGGAGTGATAGCCACTTACTCTGAAATGGTTTGCAACAACAGCAGTTTCTTGTAGTATTTTTGTTTTTTCTGTAAGTTTAAAGTAATTTCTAAATAAATATATAAACAACATTGTGAATCCGTTCAACACATTCCCCACTCCCTGCTCCACTTTATTTTTCTCCAGAGCACTTATCAACATCTGATATACAATACATTTTTACTTATTGTTGTTATCTGCCTTCTTCAACTAGAATACAGACTATATGGATTTTTGTATTACTTTTCCTTCTGTATTCTAGCACCTTCCACAGTGTCTGATCCATAGATGATGTTCTATAGGTATTTGTCCAATGAATTGACTTTTCCTGTCCGCAGGTGCAGATTGCCTGTGAGCTGGGGCTAAAGCAAGTACACAGTCTCAGCAAGCCAGTTAGCAGGCACAGCTCTGCTTAATGACATACATAGAAAAAGAATCTCTTCTCGAAAGGAAACACTTTCTGCAGAAATGCAGATATGCCTACTCCTAGACAAACATTGATTCACTATAAGGACAGCTTAGCCCCTTAGAGCCAGAGATTCCCAAACTCCTCAAATTTCCTTGGTAGTTTTGTGTAACAAAATGGCCCACAGCAGTTTTTTTCCAGAACAAAGAAACAGTATGCTTCTGACTCACAGATATAGAGATCAAACTAGTGGACATCAGTGGGAGAGGAAACGGGGCATGGACAAGATAAGGGTAGGGGATAAAGAGGTACAAACTAGTATGACTAAAAATAAGCTACAAGGATATATTGTACAGCACAAGGAATATAGCCAATATTTTATAATAAATTTAAATGAAGTATAACCTACAAAAATATTGAATCACTATGTTGTACACCTGAAACTAATATTATATTGTAAATCAACTATACTTCCATAAAATAACTAATAAATTAATTTTTAAAAAGAAACAGTCTGAAGTTTGCTTCTAAATCAATTCAAGTTACCTCATTTTCAAGCCAGATTTAAAAAAACAAAAAAAAGCTTCTGGGCTTGAATGGACAGTTAATTGTTTTTTCTTCTTCTACTAATCTTAGCAAACTTTTCAACATTCTTAGAGAAAATTTAAGTAAAGACATCTTGTTCAATCATCTATTGAGATTTTTAAATGTACACTGGAAAAAGCCCTATAAAATTTCCATTTGAAAAAGCAGTATTAATCTGAAACGTTTTTACTTTATTTGTATTTTCTTTACTAGTCATACAGCTCTCCAGAATTTAGTTAAATTAGTATGAAAATATTATGGGAGGCAGCAGGAGTATTACAGCATAAGTCTTATAACATAAGAATATGAGTCTTATAGTCAGAAAGACAAGGATTCATTCCAGCTTCACCATTTATTAGCAGTATAATCACGGGCAGGTTATTTAACCTTTCTAAGTGTCTGTTTCTTTATTATAAAACTGGTATGATAATGATAGTGTCTACCTTATGGGCTAATTGTAAAGATAAAAAATACATAAAACACTTAGCACAAGGTCAGCACATGGTGAGGAACATACAAATATTAGCTTTTATTTTTTTGTAAGTGTAATTTAAATGTAAAATCCATATGTCAAATATAAATATGCAATAAACCTAATTGAAGGAAAATATATAACATATTTTTTTCCTTCTAAGTTTCATTCTGGTAAATTTTATACATGGAGTCTCATTTTCTGTAACTCACATTAGCATATCCTTGAAAAATATCGAAGTGTGATATAAAGGTAAAGATGTAGCTTTGACTTTGCATTGTTAATATTTATGGGAAGCTCAAATTGTATGTAGAAATTATATTATTTCAGCCCGAAATTGATTTGTAAGATATGACATTTCATTTTCATTTGCACACATTTTGTCTCTAACTGATTAAATAACTTCCCAAATCAGCTTGAATTTGTCATATATGTTTATAGCTAAAGATAACAAACAAATTGTTTGGGGGCTAATTTACATAGTAAGTATAGTGGAATTTTTGTTCTATATGAAGTATCAGATATAAACATTATTTTAATAAAATGCTAAAGAAGTTAACAATGTAACTTAATTATATGATATGTGTATATTTGTATTCAAATCTCGTTAAAATGTTAAAAACAAAAAGTGTTACATGGGTTGCTCTTTTCTCTTTTTCAGTTGACATGGTTAACAAGTCTCATATTAAATCTGGTTTTGTAAAACTAGAACCAGTTGCTCCTAATTCATTTAACTCTAAAGTTGGACAAAGCAAAACATCTCCAATTCTCAGACCTAGTCTTGAGTTTCAAGTCTTCTGGCTTATGCCAAACTCAGCTAATGGCAGGAAAGCTTACACTGATTGATGATGTGATGATGGTAGGTAGATACCTCAGCAGCTACAGCCCACAGGTTCAATGCAATGTTATTTCAACTGTGCCTTAATTATCTACGAAAGGTTAGCCCTTTCTTGGAGGAGCAGTTAAGCTTGTGGTAAAGATTCGATCAACCTACTTTATATATTCAGATTTTCAAAAAAAGTTTCCATGAACTGCCAAACCAATGGCTTTTGCACAGTCAGGATAGGATAAGTTGTCCAGCAATAACAAAAATACTCTCATACAGTCTATTGCAGATCAGCTGGTGGGCCAGGGGTGGGGGTAAGGGTGTCAGCTGGGGTTGTCATCACACAGGGGCACAGGCTTTACAGCTTCTACCTAGAAGTGACTTTGATCACTTCTGTTCACATTTCATTATTCAGTGCAAGTCACCTCCAGGTACAGGAAAGTGCAATCCTAACTGTATCTGGAAACACTTAATGACTAGAACTAATCACTCACTTACCTATTACAATTAATTCAATTTACATGGAAAATTAATTCAATTTACATGGCTATATTGTTTGGACATCTCCCACTTCATCAGTACCTCATCACCCAGGGCTAATTCTGTCTAACAGAAGGATTTTTCTCTATCATCCTATGTACTTCCTTTTTACAGCTGTCACTCTCTTGAAGAGGAAGATTTATAGGATAGAAGCAAACCCTTCCTTAGTCTATAATAGCTATGCTCTTCTACATGGATCTCAGCCTACTTTTTTTTTTTTTTCCATTTTTTTTTTTTTCAGCCTACTTTTACGATTCCAACATAATCTCCAAAACATATTAGCTACTTAGCCAAAACAATTCTGGAAAAGAAGAAAAAGTAGAAAGACTCACACTCTCCAATTTCCAAATGTAATACAAAGCAATGGAAATCAAGACAGTGTGGTACCAGGAAAAAATAGACTTATAGATCAATGGAATAAAATTGAAAATTGAGAATTAAACATATACATCTATGGGTCAACTGATTTTTGACAAGGGTGCCAACACGATTCAATGGGAAAGGAATAATCTTTTCAACAAACGGTGCTGGTTGGTAACAACTGGATGGTTACATACAAAAAACTGAAGTTGTTTTCTTTGTATTTTAAGTCTAACATTTCCTGTGCTGCATTGACTTCTTTGAGCCTCACAGGGCCCCGAAGTCCTAAGCATGAGATTCCTTGCTCTTGTGAGATATGCCCCCCACCCAGCAGGAAAGGCTTCCCATCTGACTAGTTCCTCTATCAGCTGCACCAGCTGCAACCCACTCAGGCCTCAGTCTAATGGGTTTTATCTCTCTGCCAGACCTTGAAATCCAAACAAGCCAATCACAAACAAGCCAATGACCTCCCATGGGAACCAGGGATCACCTCATCCTCTGGATGCTATGAAGTCTGACTTCCACAGCCTCTACTTATTCCTACTATTCTAAAGCACAACCCCTATGTGACCCTGTATGATATGCTGTGTCCCTCCCTGGGGCTGCAGGTATGATTGATTAATAAACATCTATTTGATTTCATCTGCCTAGTGCTGAATATCATGTGTTCAACCATCTCATACTATCTATGATAGGTGATACCTCCCTCACCAACTGGGTAAATAGGAGGTGATCAAAACATCCTTACCTAATGACAGATACCAAACTTAATTCAAAATGGATCAAAAACCTAAATGTAAAAGCTAAAACTATAAAACTCATAGAAAACATAGGATTTGGCAAAGAATTCTTAGATATGACACTAAATCATGAGCAACAAAAGAAAAAACAGATAAATTTGACTTCATTAAAATTAAAAACATCTGTGCTTCAAAAGACACCATCAAAAAAGTAAGAAGAACACACACAATGAGAGAAAATACTTGCAAATCATATATCTGATAAGGAACTTACATCTAGGTTATATAAAGAATTCTTACAACTCATTTTAAAAAAGACAAATAACCCAATTTTTAAAATGGGCAAAGAATTTTTTTAACATCTTTATTGGAGTATAATTGCTTTACAATGTTGTGTTAGTTTCTGCTGCATAACAAAGTGAATCAGCTATACGTAAACATATATACCCATATCCCCTCCCTCTTGCGCCTCCCTCCCAACCTCCCTATCCACCCCCATCCCACCCCTCTAGGTGGTCACAAACTACTGAGCTGATCTCCCACTAGCAGCTTCCCACTAGCAGCTTCCCACTAGCAATCTATTTGACATTTACTAGTGTATATATGTCAATGCTACTCTACAAATAACTCGATTTCGTTTCTTTTTATGGCCAAGTAATATTCCATTGTATATATGTGCCACTTCTTCTTTATCCATTTATCTGTCCATGGACACTTAGGTTGCTTCCATGTCCTGGCTATTTTAAACAGTGCTGCAATGAACATTGTGGTACATGTCTCTCTCTCCCTTTTTTTTTAACATCTTTATTGGAGTATAATTGCTTTACAATGTTGTGTTAGTTTCTGCTTTATAACAAAGTGAATCAGCTATACGTAAACAAATATCCGCATATCCCTTCCCTCTTGCGTCTCCCTCCCACCCTCCCTATCCCACCCCTCTAGGTAGTAACAAAGCACCGAGCTGATCTCCCTGTGCTATGCGGCTGCTTCTCACTAGCTATCTATTTCACATTTGGTAGTGTATATATGCCCATGCCACTCTCTCACTTCGTTCCAGCTTACCCTTCCCCCTCCTCATGTCCTCAAGTCCATTCTCTACATCTGCGTCTTTATTCTCGTCCCGCCCCTAGGTTCTTCAGAACCATTTTTTTTTTTAGATTCCATATATATGTGTTAGCATACGGTATTTTTCTCTTTCTGACTTATTTCTCTCTCTATGACAGATTCTAGGTCCATCCACTTCACTACAAATAATTCAGTTTCATTTCTTTTTATGGCTGAGTAATATTCCATTGTATATATGTGCCACATCTTCTTTATCTATTCATCTGTCGATGGATAATTAGGTTGCTTCCATGTCCTGGCTATTGTAAATAGTGCTGCAATGAACATTGTGTAGATAACTATTTGAATTATGGTTTTCTCAGGGTATATGCCCAGTAGTGGGATTGCTGGGTCATATGGGAGTTCTATTTTTAGTTTTTTAAGGAACCCCCATACTGTTCTCCATAGTGGCTATATCAATTTACATTCCCACCAACAGTGCAAGAGGGTTCCCTTTTCTCCACACTCTCTCCAGCATTTATTGTTTGTAGATTTTTTGATGATGGCCATTCTGACTGGTGTGAGGTGATACCTCATTGTAGTTTTGATTTGCATTTCTCTAATGATTAGTGACGTTGAGCACCCTTTCATGTGTTTGTTGGAAATCTGTATATCTTCTTTGGAGAAATGTCTGTTTAGGTATTCTGCCCATTTTTGGATTGGGTTGTTTGTTTTTTTGATATTGAGCTGCATGAGCTGCTTGTATATTTTGGAGATTAAACCTTTGTCAGTTGCTTTGTTTGTAAATGTTTTCTCCCATTACAAGGGTTGTCTTTTAGTCTTTTTTACAGTTTCCTTTGCTGTGCAAAAGCTTTTAAGTTTCATTAGGTCCCATTTGTCTGTTTTTATTTCCATTTCTCTAGGAGGTGGGTCAAAAAGGATCTTGCTGTGATTGATGTCATAGAGTGTTCTGCCTATGTTTTCCTCTAAGAGTTTGATAGTGTCTGGCCTTACATTTAGGTCTTTAATCCATTTTGAGTTTAGTTTTGTGTATGGTGTTAGGAAGTGTTCTAATTTCATTCTTTTACATGTAGCTGTCCTGTTCTCCCAGCTCCACTTATTGAAGAGGCTGTCTTTTCTCCACTGTATATTCTTGCCTCCTTTGTCAAAGATAAGGTGACCATACGTGCATGGGTTTATCTCTGGGCTTTCTATCCTGTTCCATTGATCTATATTTCTGTTTCTGTGCTAGTACCATACTGTTTTGATTACTGTAGCTTTGTAGTATAGTAGTATAGTCTGAAGTCAGGGAGCCCGATTCCTCCAGCTCCATTTTTCTTTCTCAAGATTGCTTTGGCTATTCGGGGTCTTTGTTTTTCCATACAAATTGTAATTTTTTTTGTTCTAATTCTGTTAAAAATGTCATTGGTAGCTTCATAGGGATTGTACTGAATCTGTAGATTGCTTTGGGTAGTAGAGTCATTTTCACAATGTTGATTCTTCCAATCCAAGAACATGGTATATCTCTCCATCTGTTTGTATAATGTTTAATTTCTTTCATCAGTGTCATAGTTTTCTGCATACAGGTCTTTTGTCCCCTTAGGAAGGTTTATTCCTAGGTATTTTATTCCTTTTATTGAAATGATAAATGGGATTGTTTCCTTAATTTCTCTTTCAGATTTTTTGTCGTTAGTGTATAGGAATGCAAGAGATTTCTGTGCATTAATTTTGTATCCTGCTATTTTACCAAATGCATTGAATAGCTCTAGTAGTTTTCTGGTAGCATCTTCAGGATTCTCTATGTATAGTATCATGTCATCTGCAAACAGTGACAGTTTTACTTCTTCTTTTCTGATTTGGATTCCTTTTATTTCTTTTTCTTCTCTGATTGCTGTCACTAAAACTTCCAAAACTATGTTGAATAATAGCAGTGAGAGTGGGCAACCTTGTCTTGCTGCTGATCTTAGAGGAAATGGTTTCATTTTTTCACCATTGAGAATGATGTTGGCTGTGGGTTTGTCATACTGGCCTTTATTATGTTGAGGTAGGTTCACTCTATGCCCACTTTCTGGAGAGTGGGCAAAGAATTTTTTAAATGGGCTTTTCTCTAAGGAAGATATACAAGTAGCCAGTAAGCACATGAAAAGACTCTAAATATCATTAGTCAACAGGGAGGAGCAAATCAAAACCACAATGAGATCCCACTTCACACCCACTATGATGGCTAGAATTAATGGGTCAGATAATAACAGGAGCTGATGATGATGTAGAGAAATCAGAGCACTCATACACTTTTGATGAGAGTATAAAATGATGTAGCCACTTTGGAAAACATTCTGGTAGGCCCTCAAACAATTAAACATAGAGTTACCACATGACCCAGCAATTCGACTTCTAGATATACACTCAAGAGACATGAAAATATATGCCCATGCAAAAACTTGTATAAGAATATTTATAGCAGCATTATTCATAATAGCCAAAATATGGGGAGGGAACCCAAATATCAATCAGTGGACAAATGGAGAAACAAAGTATGGTATATTCATACAATGAAATATTACTTGGCCATAAAAAGAAATGAAGTACTGATATACACTACAGTTTAAATGAATCTTAAAAAACATTATGTTAAGTGAAAGGAGTCAGTCACAAGAGTCTCCATATCAAATGATTCCATTCATACAAAAGACCAGAATAGGCAATCTATAGACGCAGAAGGTAGATCAGTGGTTGCTTAGAGCTAGGAAAGTTATGTGGGAGTAGGATGGTAATAGCTAAAGGTTACAGAGTTTCTTTATGAGGTGAAGAAAATGTTCTAAAATTGAATGTGGTGATAGTTGCACATATCTGTTAGCATATGAAAAATCATGAAATTATACACTTTTACAGGGGTGAATTATATGGTATGTGAATCATATCTCAATAAAGCTGTTTAAAAATACTAGAAGAGTATTGTAGTATATTCAAAAAGATTGACACAAATTCACAGATGACTTATCTATAATAGGTTGTTAAGAAAAGTAAGCAAATTTGGTTTTATTCCTTGTTCGAATAGAATTATGTTTTCCTATAAAATATTTCTTGGTGCTAGTATTCGAAAAGGATAGAGTTGGATAATCCACTGCTCTAAATAAATATAGCATGTTGTGTTTTTATATGATAGACAAAACGGGGAAAAAAAAGAAAATGGATAGGGTTTTCAGAATTTAAGCTCTGCGTAAAAGATCCTGCTCTTTTTCCTTATTACAACTTCTCCTAGTTCCTTGAAACCATCATCCCTCTTCTGATTTGAGTCGCCTCTTTACAAAACTTAAACAGAGTTCCCTGAAATGATGCTCTCTTTAACCTTGGGGAGGCACGGTGGGGCCTGGATCAACTACAGCACCACTTGGTAACCTCTGGCAGATAGCAACCTCCTCTGGGGCTCCTCAGGGAGCAACCCAAGTGCTGCCCACAAAAAATGATGAGTAACCCTTTGTGCCTCCCGTTTTGTCATACAGTGATGAGCGTGGACAAGGATGTGTTTTTTCTATCGCTTGGACATCCTCAAAATCTGCTTCAGCACTCAGTCACTGCCCATTGCCCACAAGTGAACCAAGAAGCTGTTGAAGGAGTTTGTGTTCCAGGCAACCAAGTAATACAGTCCATGCTCCAGAATGTTGGGGTGAGGAGGTCAGGCAGAACACAGGGCAGGCACAGCTGCAGACTACATCTCCAAATAAACAAGTCATGGTTAATTTGCCCTTTCAGCAGCCACCAAGCTAGCTACATGATGATTCTTCTAACAATGCATATGCATTTAAATGCTTGGTCTGGAAAAGCTTAATTGGATTTGAAATCTCTTTCCACTATCTTAGAAAAAGTCCAACATTACATTTGTCAATGAAAAAAAAAAAGAAAAACGCTTTTTTTAAGTCATTTTTGGAACTGATTTCAATTCCTATAAAATTTTGTCCTAAAATTTTGTTTTAATTTTTTATTATATACTTATTTATTCCATCAATAATGACTATCAGGAATTTAAATGGATGATCACTTAAAAGTCTTGATCAGTAATTGCTCATGGCTATTCTGGGGGGAAAATCCTGCTATTAAAAATGATATGCTCTGTAGACTTTTGAGTCTGGCTTCTTTCACTTTGCGAAATAGTGAGATTTATCTATGTTGTTCCATGTATCAACAGTTTGTTCCTTTTTATTGCTGAGTGATGTTTCATTGTATAGATGTTCCACAATTGGTTTATTCACCAATTGATGGACATTTGGATTGCTTCCATCTTTGGTGATTATAAAGTTGTCATAAACATTGCACATAGGGTTTGTTTGTTTGTTTTTTTTTTTTTTTTTTTGGCGGTACGCGGGCCTCTCACTGCTGTGGCTTCTCCCGTTGCGGAGCACAGGCTCCGGACGTGCAGGCTCAGCGGCCATGGCTCACGGGCCCAGCCGCTCCGCGGCATGTGGGATCTTCCCGGACCGGGACACGAACCCATGTCCCCTGCATCTGCAGGCGGACTCTCAACCACTGCGCCACCAGGGAAGCCCCACATAGGTTTTTATGTGGGCATAACTTTTCATGTCTCTTGCATGACACCTAGGAACAAAATTACTGGTCATATGCTAAGTGTGTGTTTAACTTTATGATAAACTGCCGTAACTGGTTAAAAATAAAAAAAGGTGATATGCTCAGAAAACAATATGAAATATGCTCAGAAAACGAAGTTTTCCATTAAAACATTTTAAAGGATTTTATTTAAAATTGCAGACAAATGCAACAATAATATCTTCTGTAGTATTTGCTATTCATTATTCTCATTAAGTGTATGTTACTAAAAGGTAAAACTGATAGTACAAATTTTTTTCCACCAAGACCTATAAAGATGCCTCCAAATGCCACAAAAATTGTCATTTCTATGTCATTTTCCTGCCATGACATGAAAAGAGTTAGGAAAGCATTAGTTTAAATCCAATGGCCCGCCATTTTGAGGATGCCATCATTAACAATATTTTCTCCTCCCCGCATCTACCCCCACTCTCTCAGACATTCTTGTTTATGTCTACTAATTCAATTCCCAATCCTGTTTAACCTCTGGCATTTATACTAATTTCCAATCCCACGCTGCTATGTCTTGCTTTAGAATGGAATCAAACTGTAGTGTGGGTACACAATCTTTCCATTTTTATTACATAAAGTCAATAGGAAATGCATCCTCTTTTTCTGAGAAAAGCAAAACCATCTGTTATGAACTGAATAGTCTTCCCCTCAAATTCATATGTTGAAGCTCAAACTCCCAAAGTGACTGTATTTGAAGACAGGGCCTTTAGGTAATGAAGGTTAAATGAGGTCATAAGGGTGGGACCCTAATCGGATAGGACTGGTGTTCTTATAAGAAGGGGAAAAGACATCAGAAATCTCTCTCTGTGTGCACGTGCACACATACACGCACACAAGAAAGGTCATGTGAGGACACAGGGAAAAGGCAGTCTGCAAGCCAGGAAAAGAGGTGTCACCAGAAACTGAATTTGTCAGCACCTTGATCTTGGATTTCCAACCTCCAGAAGTGTGATAAAATATATTTGTTGTCTAAGCCATCCAGTCTGTCGTACCCTGTTATGGCAGCCCAAGCTCCACACTTGGTCCATTACTACATATTTTGCTGTGTCTGATTGCATCCTATCGTCTTTACTTGTTTCTTAGGAAAAGACAAAAATCGAAAACTGTCATCTCCAAAATGAATCCTTCCATCCTTTCAGCCTTCCATCAAAACTCCTCTCTTTTTTTTTTCTCTTCTCTCTGGTATCAGTTACTTTGGAACACAGAACTATTAGTGAGAAGGTTGTTTGGGAGGCAAAAAATCAAAGTGAAGAGAGATAAACAGTCTTGCGGAAATTTTTGATCAGACAATAGTGAAATATGAAGAATTGTCCTTGCTCTTCATCAAAGCCATCTCTATAGGGATGAAAGCAATTCTCTCCAGGTTCATCATCACTCTCCCTCTGAGCCTATTGGACTAACTGGTAGATTCCTGGACTTTGGTCTCCCTTTTCTAGGTTCTACACTCACTATCACCTTCTGTTAATTAATTTCCACCTAGAGATAAGTAATATAATTATGAACTGGTAAATGTTTTATTTACTGGAGTATATTAAGTTGCAATTTAATTATATTACAGCTGTTTATATTTGATATGATTAGTTTAGGCCTGGAGATTTTATCTACACTCACTGTCTCCATTTCCTCATTTTACACTCATTCCTCAACCTATTCCATAGAGATTGCTCTTGCAGTCTGCATGTTGCCAAATTTGATGGTTATTTTGTTTTTTTCTTATTGAACATTTCAGCAGCAATAGCACAATTCACCACCACCACTACTCCTTCTTAAAACAGCCTCCTCCATCGGTGTCCATTATACAACACTATGTCTCACCGAGCTGCATCTTCTCAATCTCCTTTCCTGTTCCTCTGTCTCCACAGAATCTCTAAATGCTGGAGTACTTCCAGATTGGCACAGGACTTCTTCTCTTCTGTACCTGCACATTCTCCCTATTTTTTCTTAACCACTACCTGACCTTATAATACCATCAATATGTTGATGTCTCATAATGTGTATCTCTCCAGGTCTCCAGAAACACATATCCAAGTGCTTACTTGACACACCCACTTGGATGTCCAAAAAGTAAATCAAATTATCTGTCCAAGCAGAATTCTTGATTTTTCCACAGATACTGTTTCTTTCCAAGTTTTTCATAGGTCACTAAAGGGTATATCCACATATTAGGTTGCTCAAGCCAAAAACTAGAGTCATCCTTGATCCTTCTCTTTCTTTCCCCCCTTACATCCATCATCAAGTCCCACTGCTGCTAGTTCCACATTATATCTAAAATCCATCCTCTTCTCTCCACCCCCATTGCCACCACCCTAATCAAAAGTCCACTATGTCTCACCAAGATTGTTAAAAGTGTCTTCTAACTAGTCTCCTTGCCTTTGCTCTTGCCCTCTTCCATCCATCCTCCAAATGGTAATCAGATTATTCTTTGTAAAACAAAAAGCAGATCATATCACTTACTGAATAAAAGTCTTTCTATTATCAGAATAAAGTCCAAACGCCTTACCCTGGCCTGGCTCTTGCCTCCTCTTCCACCTCTTTTTGTACCAATTTTCCCATGGCTACATTCTGGCCACGTGGGCTTTATTTGGTTCCTCTTTGAAGCGTCAGTGTCTTTGCACTTGCTAACACTTGCGGCTGTAAAGCTATTCCAGCTCTTCCCTTAGCAGCTCATTCCTACCCTTTAGGTTTCAGCTATATGACTTCCTCACAGAGAAACTCCATTATGATCTAATTCAAAATTCTTCCTACCTCTTCTTTGCCCTCTTTTTGTTCTCTATCTTGTCATCCTGTTTATTCCCCTCATTGTACTTATCACAATCTATAACTGACATATTTACCTGTTCATCTATCTCTTCCAATAAGAAGAGGGACATTTATGTCTACATCCTTAGTCTCTATCAAAGCTTTTGTCCCCCAGTAAATATTGAATAAATTGATAGATGAATAAATGATTGAATACTATTCTGAACTTATACTCTAGTAACTGATAGCTTTGGAAATCCTTAGTTCATTCTCACATTTGCAGAACTCAGAAAGACCAATTTTCACAGGTGGCTGATTTGCATTCATTGCCTGTATATTCTCCAAAATTTCACTCTCAGAGAGTAACTGACCTTAAAATTATACGTGTATTATTTCCACCATCACATGCATATGTACATATACTAACTTGAACCAAGAAGGTACTTGTTGCTAAATTTATAGTTCAGCAGCAGATCTGTTATCTTTTGGATCTGATTTATTTTCTGGGTTTCCTTCTAAACATCTGCTTTTATCATTTCTAAATTGATTTTATTTGTACAACTTTTCATATGTTTTAATATCTTAAACCACCACAATCTCTTTTATATGCTATGATCTGACCAGATGCTTATCAATACACTTTGTCTTCTTCCTGGGCACAGAACTAGCGTGGTAGTTCTTTGTGTTGTTCACTAAATATTTCTGACTCTGCCTTAAAGACACATGGTCAGTTGCTCTTCTTTGCCCACCTTGATTTTAGGCAATGTCATCCGACTGACTTAACACTAACCAATGAGAGGAAGCAGAAGTTGCAGGTGTCATTATTAGGTGGATGCCTTAAGCATAACATTTCCTTCCCACTACTGTAATGATTTTGTTGAGCGACCAACCACCCCAATTTTCCCAGAACTGAGGGATTTCCTGGGACACAGGACTTCGAGATTCAAGATCACAACAATACCAGACAAACTGCTCTGGTTGGACTGGGTTCATGGGAAGCAGGGTTTTCGGTGCTAAGTCTGGGAAAGATCCAGACAAATGAGAATAGCTTGGTCACCCTATGATTTTGCAAGAAAGTGTTTACATGAAACCTCCACTAGCCTTGATTTCTTAGTGATTACGAACAAAACCTGTTACCCAACCCACACTAAGCATGTAGCATGAAAGAAAAATAAATTCAGTTTAGTAAGCCACTGAGATTTGGGAGTTTTTGTTTATATATCATAATCTGGCCTACCCTGAAAAATGCAGAAATTAGTACCTACCAGTGAGATGCTGCCATAACAATAAAACCTAACAAATGTGGCACTGGGTTCAGGCAACAGGTAATGAGGAAACTCTTTTCAAAGGCTGAAAATATGGTTGTCCAGTACTATGCCATGGCAAAACATCTGACAGACCTGCCACCTGAAATAACTTAGATGGAAGATTATATAGCTGATGAACTTGTGATCCTAAAGGGAAAGGTTAGAAAGAAGTTTAGCAACATGTTCTAGTTGGTGTTGCCTACATTCAATGAGGTATCACAAGAAAATGAGAAGCTCATGAAAAGAACTGGTTGGTAATAAGCAGAAATATACGATTTAGAAAGAATGTACAAATTCGATGATTTATAGGGTTGACAGAGGTAACTCTCCTCAAACCTAAATCGTAAAAGATAAAGCAGAGAATTAAAACTGATTAAAACTGAGTCTCTGGCAAAGATGAAAGCTAA
Organism: Globicephala melas; assembly: GCF_963455315.2. NCBI lineage: Eukaryota > Metazoa > Chordata > Mammalia > Artiodactyla > Delphinidae > Globicephala > Globicephala melas. Next base: position 63,567,001 of record NC_083322.1, read on the forward strand.
GGTTTGTGAATAAATTGACTTGACACCCAGTTATATGCTTTCAGTTGGTCAAAATGACCCAAGGGAAAAAATTAAGGGTACGCTTCTGCCACCAAAGTCTGATAAGTCCAAGGTACTCCAATTAAGGTGAAACACCAAGAGATCGTAATAAGATGAGAGTGAGAGTAACAGAGAAGAATCAGATGATAAGAAGGAAAAGATATACAGAAAATATAAGAATGTCTAGAAAAGAATTAGTGTGTGATAGGCAAATAAAAGTACCTGGAATCAGATTAAATGCCTATTAAGTTTACAAGAACATTATTCTGTCAAATAAATCATGAGCCTAGACTAGAAATATCTGAGACTTTCTGAGTTTTAGAACAACCCCTGGCCTCCAACCTTCCTCAGACAGAAAGCGGGGTAGAAAAAAAGCTACTCAGCCTGTAGGGAGGGCATATTCTCCAACGTTCCTTTTAGGTGAGACCAAGAGGAATATTGGAAAGGAATACTCCTCAAAAGGGAAGACCTGAGAGACACAGAGAACAATGGACTGAGCAGCACCTTCCAGAAAACAGAATTACCCAATTAAGGGACATTCCCTATCCCTAGGGTAGGGGACCCTTAAAACATGGAAAGATTTCAGAATTTTAATGGACCAGAGACTGCTATGTGTTCCCATTCATCTTCTTTCTGAATGGGCATGTTTATTGGGGTTATCCTATATCTTATATGATTATATATTATATATTGAGTATGCAGACAGTTCATCTTGTAATTCTTAAGACTCTAGATCAAGAGGAGCTATATTCAGAGCTAGCTTAGAAATAACTACACATCACTCCCTGATGTAGAAACTACTATGTATCATGCGGGGATCAATCACAACTTTGAACATGACCCATATTGAAAACTTCCTGCCAAGGAACACAGGTTGGACTTCACTAAATTCTATTGTGTTAAGCCATGAACATTTGGGGTATTATGGACTGAATGTTTATGTTCCCCCAAAATGTATATGTTGAAGCTCTGAACTCCAGTGGCAATTTGTGTTCTGTGTAACCATAACTTACTTAACTTCACTACTCCAGTTTCTTCATCTGTTAACATCGGAATAAAAATACCCAAAGGAAATGAAAAGAGCAAGCTACAGTTAAGGCAAATTTAAGCCATTCCCACCAGGTTGTGGACTTGTAATGCCAGATCATTTTGTCAGTGGCGTCAAGACTCAAAATTATTGGCACCCTCTGATAAGCATAGCTGAAAATAAAGAGAATTCTTGCCACAGACGAGACACGATGCAAAGAGAATGGACTTTAGAGCTATGTAGATCTAGATTCGAATGCCTGCTCTTATAAGGTAGTAGTGTGACTTTGAATCACTTATTCAACCAGCCTCCCTGAAGTTTATTTTTTTCTATATGGAAATGAGTATAATAATGCCAGCCCAATTGGACTGATGTGAGGATAAAAAGTGAGATAACCCATGTAAACAGCCTTGCACATTTAAGCAAGAGCTCCCTTCTCTCCCCTCCCTATCCATTACAGAAAGCAAGAGAAAAATTAATCCTCCTAATTCCTTAAGCTTTACTTTTTATCCCTAGCAATCTGATTATTCAATGTTTCTCCATGTTCTTTGCTTTCTAAGCATTTCTTTCCTAACACAGCATTATATTAGGTTTGTGCTTTTAAGAAGCAGTATATATTAGCTAAAATGTCTTTCTGTTTTCTTTCCAGCGAACTAATTCTCACTGCAATCTAAAATATAAATAGCACTGTATTTCTTGCAATTGTTTGTGATCTGTGATCATGTTTACAAATTGATATGCCAGCAAATACCAAACTCATTTTCTTCTCCTGGCAACATTTAGCTGAACTCAAAAATTATACTTATTTGAAAATCAAGTTCAAAACTAGAATTAAAATTATATTTTGTACCACTATTGACCAGTAATATGATCTATTTTGTTTCCTTGTTTATGCACCTAAAAATTAATTATAGGCATCTAGTGCTTATTTCTCCATGGAGTAATTTATTCTCACTATCCATTAGGTCCTTTGTTTCATTTGCCTGCTGTAAGGAAACTAAAAGAAATGGGCATTTCATGCTCATAGTCATTTTGCTTCAATATGGAAAACAAGTCTATAAATTTATTCATGATTGTTAGGCACTGTGGGATTCTAGTAAAATAGAGGGGGAGTATCACCATATTATAATGATAAACTAAAAATGCCTCTACGCATTATTTTTCTAGAGTAATTCAAATTAGTAGCTTCCATCTAGAAACATCATATAAGGTGTCTACATGGTAAACTGTCAGTAATTAGGGCTTTTCAATAGCTATTTTATTGCTGTTTCATATATGAAAGCTTGGGTGTTTATAAAAAACATTTTACTGCATTTTATTTTCATTTTAATAACCTATAAACACTTGAGTTTTCCCTTCTAAACATTCATTCAAAATTCAGCTATCATCTACAAATTAAGTTACACTATCACTCAGAAAATGTCTATAAATCAAAAGCCTCTGCAATCACATTATGTTCTATATATTCAATCAACGAATACTTGCAGGTCTATTAAGTGCAGACACTGTCAGGCCCTGGAGATACAATGATAAGCAAAACACAAACTCTGTTCTCATGGATACAAAGAAAACCTCAGTGCAGCACTCAAGATGTGTGGAATGCGGAAGTAGATTAACTCATCAAGTTTTTGTAGCCGTCATAAATATAAAGTCCATGGCCATGTGTTATGAGAGGTGCAAAGGGGAAAAGAATTGCATATTGGCTGAAAGTCACTGTCTGGAATTTTTTAACCTTCCTTTCTTTTCTTCTCTTCATTTTAATTAAGATTTTATTTTTTTAAGAGCAGATTTAGGTTCAAAGAAAAACTGAGGGGAAGATGCAGAGATTTCCCATATAGCCCCTGCCCCCAAACATGCATAAACCCACACGCCCGTTATCAACATCCCCCACCAAAATGGTACATCTGTTACAGTTGATGAACCTAAACCGATACATCACAATCATCCAAAGTCCATAGTTTACATTATGGCTCATGCTTGGTATTCATTCTGTGGGTGTGGACAAATGTGTAATGACATGTATCCGTCATTATGGTACCAAGCAGAGTATTTTCAGTACCTTAAAAATCCTCTGTATTCCACTTCCTTATCCCTTCCCCACCCCCTACCCTAATCCCTGGGAACTACTGAACTTTTTACTGTCTCCATAGTTTTGCCTTTTCCAGAGTGTCATATAGTTGGACTCATACAGTATGGAGTATTTTAGATTGGCTTCTTTCACTTAGTAATATGTATTTAAGATTCCTCCATGTCTTTTCATGGCTTGATAGCTCATATCTTTTTAGTGCTGAATAATATTCAGTTGTTGGATGTACCACACGTTATCCATTCACCTACTGAAGGGCATCTTGGTTTCTTCCAAGTTTTGACAATTAATGATACAGCTGCTATAAATATCCATGTACAGTTTTTCTGTGGGCACAAATTTACAATTCTTCTGGGTAAATATTAAGGAGAGAAGTTACTGGCTCCTATAGTAACAGTATGTTTAGGTATATAAGAACCCCATGAAGCCGTTTCCCAAAGTGGCTGTACCATTTTTTATGGATTCTCTATTCTATTTCATTAATCTATTTGTCTATTCTTTTCTAGTAACACATTTGATTACTGTGGTTTTCTATCAATAGTAAGCCTTGAAGCTGGGTACTGTCAGTTTTCCAACCTTGTTCTTCTCCTTCAATATTGCGTTGACTATTCTGACTCTTTTGCGTCTCCATGAAAACTTTAGAATCAGTTTGTTCATATCCACAAAATAACCAAGATTTTGATTGCGACTGCATTGAATCCATAGCATATAATGAAATACATTACATTGTTACTATTATTATTTTGAACAAACTGTTATCTAGTAGATAAATTATGAAGAAAAATTAAAATTTTTATTTTACCTTCACTTATTCCTTCTTCCACATTCTCCCTTTCCTTTAAGTAAATCTGAGTTTCTGACCTACATTATTTCCCTTATCTTAAAGAACTTCTTTTTAACATTTCTTGCAAGGCAGATCTACTGGCAACAAATTCCATCAATTTTTGTTTGAGAAAGTCATTATAACTCCTTTGTTTTTGAATGATAATTTTGCAGGGCACAGAATTCTAGGGTGGTACATTTTTTTTTCTCAAAACATTAAAAATATTTCACTCCACTCTCTTCTTGCTTGCGTGGTTTCCAAGGGGAAGACAAATGTAATTCTTACCTCTGTTCCTCTATAAGTAATTGTTTTTTCTCTGGCTTCTTTAAGGATTTTTTTTATCTTTTAACTTTCTGTAGTTTGAAAATGATATGCCTAGAGGTAGTTTTTTGTTTGTTTGTTTTTGCGGTATGCAGGCCTCTCACCTCTGTGGCCTCTCCCGCTCCGCAGCACGTGGGATCTTCTCGGACCAGGGCACGAACCCGTGTCCCCTGCATCGGCAGGCGGACTCTCAACCACTGTGCCACCAGGGAAGCCCACCTAGGGGTAGTTTTTTGGCATTTATCTGCTCAGTGTCCTCAAGCTTTGTGAATCTGTGAACTAGTTTATGACATTAATTTTGGAAAATTCTCAGTCATTACTATTCAAGTATTTCTTCTGCTCCTTTCTATCTTCTTCTATTTCCATCACATGTATGTGTGTAGCTGTCCCACAGTCCTTGGATATTCTGTCGTTTTTTTCAGTCTTCGTTCTTTTTGCTTTCCAGTTTCCAATGATTCTACTGACATATCATCCTCTAGCTCAGAGATTTTTTTCCTCAGCTCTGTCCAGTCTACATAGAGCCCATCAAAGGCATTCTTCATTTCTGTTATGGTGTTTTTGATCTCTTGAATTTCTTTTTGGTTCTTTGGCTGGACAGTGACTAAGACCAAGTTCTACATGATTCAAACCCCGTTCTCTTTTTTCTACATGATCCTGATTTTTGACTTAGTTTCTAGTGAACAGTTTAAAAGAAACACTGTATAAAAGAGCAGCAGTTTTCATATTTGTGTAAAAACCTAAAACTATGTTGAGGACTTAATGTTGTTCAACTAAATGGGACATCATTTGTACTGTAGTCCCCCTCAGGAGTTGTTCAACATGATGACCTCATCTCATTTTCTTTCCCCTCCCTAGTTGCTTCCCACTTCCTACCTTCCAGCTGCCTTAGGTCCTAAGAGGAAAAAACAACAACAACAAAACACAAGAAAAGTAAATACTAGGGAATAGCTTAATGATAGTATAAGGTTTTCAATTAGTCATTTTTTGTTGCATTTATTATTCTACTATGAAATATAAGGAGAAAATGAACAAAACTTTTCTTATTTGAGTCTACTCAGTGATGTGCCGAAGTCAGTTCACATCAGCTCTCAAGAGCTAATTCTTTTCATCTTTTTCCAACCTTTGATCAATAAAAACAAGATGGTACCTTAAACTCTGCCGCAGTGGATGTATTAGTTTTCCCTTTGCTGCTATAACAAATCACCGTGAATTTAGTGGTTTAAAACAACACAAATTTCTATCTTACAGTTATATAGAAGTCTGTCACAGGTCTCATTGGGCTGAATTCCTTTCTGGAACCTCTAATAGAATCCACATCTATAGATTTTCCAGCTTCTAGAGGTGTCCCACATTCCTTGGCTCATGGCCTCCTTTCTCCATCTTTAAAGCCAGTAACAGTGCATTTCTTTGGCCATTCTTTTATAGTCACACCTCCCTTTGACTTTCCTCTTCAGGCTCCCTCTTCCACTTTTAAGAATTCTTCTGATTACACTGGACCCTGAATAATCCAGGATAATGCCCCTATTTTAAGGTCAGTTGATTAGCAACATTAATTTCATGTGCAACCTTCTTTCTCCTTTGAATATATAACTGAATATATTCTCAGGTTCCAGGGGTTAGGAGGTAGACTACTCTAGGGGAAGGCATTAAACTGCCAATCACAGAAACTGGCAAATGCTTAAAATCAGGACTTTTCCCCCTGGAGAGCCGGTTGTTGAACATTTACCTGCACACGACAGCTAGAAGTAATCATGAGGGAATATGAGGCAAGCCCCTTGTAAAAATTATAAGATTTAATTTAACAATTTAGCAATTTAACAGGATTCTTCTAACAAAATTGCTTTGTAATTTAAGATGTTGAAATATACTATATAACAAGGAAGGATAAATTACTCTTTGACCAGTCTAAACAAATTAAATTTGCAAAGTATCTTCATTTAGGATGGATTAATATGGAGTCTGAAAATCTTGTGAAGTATTAACTCTTTTCTTAGAAAAGATTTGGTTAGAAACAAACAGAAAAGCTTATTATAGAGCATACAAGCTGTTGCCTTTTAAGATTAAAAAACAATAGCTGGGAAAGAGACCTGAGATAAATTTTTCCAGATGTTATTTATCATTCAAATAGCATCAAAAAATTCTTTCAATATCAGGCATGGATTAACTCAGCATCATTTTCAACCAAGGAGAGATGAGCTACATATAAAGATTTTAATTCACTGAGTCATAATGCAAGTCAGAGAGGGTGGAACATTATTATGGCATGCTATGTGGGCAGGCGTTGCTTGAGCAAACCTAGGGAGAAACATAAATCACATTTCTTAGACTTACAGCTCTGGTATAAAAGGGGGTCACCTTGTCTACATGTTGAAATCAATGATATTTGCAATAAAGAGTTATTTGATCAGATTATTGGTAGTTGGATAAGCTTTTACTAAACAGTCCTTTTCTTTCCTTTAAGTTTTATATAATATGGCTTTTAGAAGTCTCCCATTAAAGTTTCTGATGGAAGGAGAGAAAGAAATGAATTCCAGGCTTTATAAATATAATAGCTAATATTTAAGTAATACTTATTCTGGCAGGAGATACATTAAGCCTCTTACATATATTATCTTATTTAATTTTAAAGACAACCTTATGAGACAGGTCTAGAGGGTTCAGGGAATGAACTTTTAGTCAAATTGTCTGGATTCAAAGCCTGGCTCCACTACTTCCTAGTTAAGTTTGACCTTGGGCATATTTTTATGCCTTGGTTTCCTCATTTGTCTAAAAAAGTGGCGGGGGGGGGGTGGTGGTCCAGTAATAAGTGTGCCTTACAATGTTGTAATTAGTAGTAAATGAAGTAATACATATCGTGCCTGGCTCAATAATGTTATCCATTATAGTTAGTTTCATCCTGATACGAGATGCCTTCTTACAACCCTTTCTCTTGTCTTTTTTCTTTACCTTCTACCTAACCAAGAAAGGTGGAGATTTCCTCCAAAGATGAATTCTACCAACCACCTTAGAGGAAAGGAACAAACTGCTACAGTGGGAAATACCAAAGAGTAATAAATGTATATATAATTTCTATGTACACTTTTACTGGACTTGAAATTTAAATTTCAAATTTAGAGGTTCTGTTTTTCAATACAGCAACTGCTATTTGTTAAGATAACAAGGTTCCTGCATGCCATATTTAAGCATTTTTGAATAAGGGGTTACAGAGTAGCATTCTAACATATCCTCTTATACCACTAAAAGTAAGCCTTGGATATATAAAAATGTTTCCTGTGAATTATTTTAATTACACGGAGCATGCACTGCTTTTACAATTGGAAACAAAAGAAAAAATGCGAAAAAAGAAAATGGATATTTTTTGGCAATGGTGACTACGGTATGTGGATTCTAAGAAACATTTTGCTGTTGTTAATAAAAGGAGGACATATCTGGTTTTATTTGTGCTTGTACCTGATTTTTCCTTCATTCAGATTCATCCTGACTGAAATGTGAAATAAGAGAACAGGCTGCAAATACCCGGATAGATGTTGTTTTAGTACCAACATAATGCTCTAGTTGGAAATTTAAAAGACCTATTAAAAAATTATCCACTGGGGGGGTGGTGAAGTAAAGCTCAGAGCCCTTTTGCTAAAGGTGTTCCATAATCTCCAATTCTGATTCTCTGCCTCCATCAAGTCACTTGTAGCCACTTATGATTAGCCACTCTAGACACTCAATGAACTGGTCTTTTATAAGTATCTCTTGAACACCAACTATGTGCCTGGTCCCATTCTAGGTGTTGAGGATACATCAAACAAAACAAAGAAAACGGCAAAAATTCTTGTCATCATAGAGCTTACATTTTAGTGGAGGGAGATATATAAAACAAAATAAGCTAATTATGTAACATATTAGACAGTAATAAGTACTGAGATGAAAACAAAGAAGGGAAAGGAGATAAAAAGTGATGAGAATGCAGTAGGTGTGATATTTTGGACAGGGAAAGCCTCATTAAAAAGGCACTGGAGCAAAGACAAGAAAAAAGTGAGAGCAAGCCATGCCAATATTTGGGGAAGAGAATCCCAAGCCAGGAAAGGGCAAATGCAAAGCCCTGAGTCATGTAGAGGATCTAGGATATCCACTTGCTGGTGTGGGAGCAAAACGGAAAACAGTCAAAAGTCAGAACGTTTTCTTTTTTTAAAGTATCTAGCTTTTTTTTTGAGTAAAATAGGGAAATGTTGGGGGTTTTGAACAAAGGAATAAAGATCACTTTGAGTTTTGTATTAAAGATCAGTCTGACTGCTGTGCTGAGAACAGACTGTAGACAGGGAGACCAGCTGAGAGGTTATTTTAATATTCCAAGTTAGATGACAATGGCTTAGGACCAAGGTGACAGGAGAGGAATTGTGTGTTGAAAATAGTGAGATTCTGGGCATTATTCTTAAGGTAGAGCAAACGTAATCAATATATGGATATGGGGTGTTAAAGAGTTAATGAAGACTCCGAGGATTTCGGCCTGAACTACTGGAAGGATGGTGTGCCTATAAACTGACATAATTGAAAACAGCAGGAATGAAGATTGTGGATATGGGAACTGAGAAGTTCACAAGTTCAAGTTGGACATGTTAATCTGAAAAATTACTTTGGACAGCCAAAGCATAGTATTTGAAGACATGAGACTGGATAAAGAGTTCAAATAGTGAAAAGGTCCAAAGTGTTTTTCCTTTGGGGCACTCCAACACTAAGTGAAGGTGTATCACCAAGAGACTGAGTAGAAAAGCCAAGGACGTAAAAAAGAAAACACAGACGGCATGCTGTTCTAGAGAGTGAAGGAAGAAAATATTTCAAGGAGCTGGGTCAACTGTTACTATTAGGTCAAAGTGAGCAATGATAATTACCTTTTGAATTTAGAAACATAGAGGTCATTGATGTCCTAAACAGAAGCATTTTTAGTTGGGTAGAAAGGGTAAAACCTGATCAGGGTGGGCTAATAAACTTGAAAGCAGCAAAAGTCAGTATAATTTTTGCTTGGCTCTTGTTTCACGTACCTACTGGGAAGCATTTGTCAATTCCCAAAAATGCAATTTTTCAAATATACATAAATGTTACCCAAAGCAAGATCTGTATTTAAATGTAGCTCTGCCTAGTGACCTCATTAAGCTGAGGAACTGACAAAGCAGTCTGCTGTATATTTAAATAAGCAGCACAGTAAAAGCATAATTTTAAACAAATTCATTTAAGGAAAAAAAAAAAGAGCACGTTATCTTTCCTGGCAGCATTGATATTTGTTGCAGTCCTAAGTGACAGTCAACTTCCACTGCCATTGCAGCTTCCTGAATAGCAGTAATTGGATGTAATAGTTTCTTCAAGACATATCTCATGCCAAATTTTACATTGTTTTATGTGGGAAAGTCCAGGAATACTGAACACAAAGAGTTTACTTAAAGTTTAAGAATCTTAAAAGATCCATACAATTGTCTTCAATATTAGAAAATGCTATTACTAATTTCTTAATGCATTTATTCAAAACTGCTTAATAAAATGTTTGTCTTTCAATTACTTAGCTATTTGTAACTAATGTGTAGTTTTTTACACTTTTAAACTTTGAGGTGATCTGTGCCAAAGCATCCAGTGGTTCCCAACATGGGTGGAAATGAGACAATTTTGCCCACTAGGAAACATCTGGCAATGTCTACATGCATTTTTGGTTTTCACAACCTGGAGAGGGGAAGAGTGCCACTGGCATATAATGGCAGAGGACAAGGATGCTGCTAACTATGCTAAAATAAAAATGCACAGGACAGGCCACTACAGCAAATGGTCTGACTCAGAAAGTCAGCAGTGGCGAGGCTGAGAAACTCTGCTCTGGAGATTGAAATTACCCAAGACACAGGAGCTTAAAAGTATGGACAGTCAAGTAACTGAAATGCACTCTACATTCATTTCAAGACTACCTGGGTTCAAATACAGTTGGCCCTCCACATCCATGGGTTCTGCATTCATGGATACAGACGGCTGACTGCACTATGCCACTTTATATAAGGAACTTGAGCCATCTGTGGATTTTGGTGTCTGTGGGGGTAGGAGGGGGGTGGGTGGCCTGGAACAAATCCCCCATATACCAAGGGACGACTATATCCACATCTGACTAAGAGAATGAACTGGAATAATTTAATCCAAGTCTTGGTTTCCTTACTGTTTTTGAAAAAAATTTAAGTATCTGATATAATCCATGTAACATTTAATTCAGTTCCTGACATGTAAAATGTGCTATTACTTTGTAAACACAAAGATTTATTATACCTACATATTAAAATCCAAAATTGTCTCACTAAATTCCTCAAGTTTCTATAATGTCATGATTTACATATACCTATGTGGAAACTTGATATATGACATGGTTAATTCTTGATTAGCCACCACTGAACCATTGAAATGTTCTGCTCATCTGATCATTTGAGATCCAGCTAAAAGGTCAGAGCTATGTAACAGGTAACATCAATATACACCCAAACATTTTCTCTTACCAAATTCCAATTCCACAGCCCATTCTTAAAAAGTTAACTCTCACTCAAAATTGCTACTAACATACTTTCTAGCCTTTAAAAACCTGCCAAGGCTCAGCAGAAGTTCTCAAGAGCTCTTCTTGGCCACTAGTTCCATGGTTAGCAGTGATGGACTCAGATCCAACTACAATCCCCAGCCAGACCACAGCGACTAACAACCTTAAAAATCTTCAGCAAAGAGAATGCCATGGTAAAAACCAGCATTAACAACTGCACATACTTCGACATCAGCCAGTAACAGAAATCTAGAGGTTTTCATTTTGCCCATGCCAAAGAGGCTTGAATAATCTTGCCAGTCTACATTTGATTTCCAGTTCTAGTTCTTAAATATGCCCTAGTGTTACCAATGGCCTACACACAAAATAAAAGTGTTTTCTTAGAGCAGCTTAAAGTCTTATTTTCAAATTACACGAATACACAGAAATTCAAGAAACTCCTTAAATTCTAATAGTTTATTTCCTATACCCTAAGTTATAAAATTCAGAGTAGAGTTTCAGCATTAAATAGTGACACACATCAAGTTTCAAACTATTTATTAATCAGTGTAAACTCCATCACAATACACCAACAGGATTTTGTGCGTTTAGAGGGGAAATATTTCCTGGTTAAGTGGAAAATTGTGCGGATGGCTTCTGGAAGACCTTCATTCTAAGCAGCTTTATAGTGAAACATTTCATTTAGAAGTCTGGACCTTCTTTCTTCAGTTTGCTGTAATCTACATTCACTGAGTAGAACTTGGAAAAGAAAAAAGATATTTTAGATAATCAATCAAATACACAAAGATGGTATAGAAGTTTAAGATTATTTTTATTCAGCTTTCTATAGTAACAATTACAGACATTAATTTTGTATTAGGAATATTTAACAATATAAAAGTCATTCAAACAAAGATATTAAAATTCCAGTTCTTTAATAATGGTTTTGGTAAGGTAAAAATATTCAATCTTCCTCAGAAGAGCAGTAGTAGTATAATCTGGTAGAACCTATAAAAAAATTCTTCTATTTCAAGGTGAATAACTATGAATTTCTTCTGATATATACTTCCAATTCTTATGTTTTTACTTCCATCTCCACTACGTACACAGGTCACTCTCCAACAGAATAGAGAAATACCAGTTATCATCCCTATTTGGTTAGGAAAGGGCTATAAATTTAGATGGGAAAGATTTATAGCAATAAAGATTGGCTAGTAATATAAAGTAATACTTTGTTGTGTGTGTGTATCCATAATTTTTAGATACAAATTGGCCTGCTTTGATGGCTTTTCTGTCCATTTTCTCTCTCTCACTTAGACATTTCCTTAATTTCCTAACCCAGAATGCATCAAAATCAAATTCACACCTGACCACCTTTGGTACAAAAGCTTTTAAACAGTACAGTATTTCTGCTTTTAAATAATACTGTATTTTGCAAACTTTGTAATTTCCATAAATTTCCTTATATTCAACTTAAATTAATTTTAGAAATACATCTTACTATCATTACTTAAAATAACTGCCTCTAACTCTCAACAACTTTAAAAAAAATGATTTATACTTGATACTGCTCTAGAATTCCTACTGAGGAAACATTAGGATTTATACATAAGCTAAGATTTATACATAAGCTATAATCTTGAGTTTACTCATTCTTGTGCCAAAGAAGACTGAATTGTGCTGTAGTTACTTGGAGACTACATTATTTAACTCCAAAAGAACCAAAACTGCAGAATTATCATCATTTTCTTCAGTTTTTAAGGAAGAAGCTCATAAATCTGTGTCCATTATTTCTTCAAACCCTTTTCTTTATTTCTCCAAACATACCCTAACTTCTTTATCTCTAATTGAAAAATTCTTATTTTATTTGACTTTAAAAAAAAGAAAAATTCCCAGGTTGTGAAGCTTATCCTTGAGATACGTACACAGACTTTTATCAAGTTTATAAACATAAAAGTATGAATCAGTCATAAAGCAGTATTTTTTGTTCTGACAGTGTTCTCCTATGAAGCAACTGAACTAGACAATGAGACTTAAAAAGAAACTAACTGTATCATCTCTTACATATTAACAAAATATTAAAGGGAATATTTATAAAAGGAACTGCAGGTTATATTTTAAGAAATAAATATTTGTTGGGCTCTTCTAATAGATCCCAGGCACTATAGGCAGAATGCTTTATGTTTATCTTAATTATCACAACCTTACTCATTCTTACTTTATAAAAGAAGACACTGAAGATCAAGTTATATGACTTGCCAGAAGCAGGATCAAGCCCCTACACCCAAGCAGAGTGGAAAGGTCACAGGACCTTTGCTAATTTTCTCAACACTAAGCAGGTTTCTGATGTATTTGCTTTTATTCGGTTCCATGTGCCAGTATCAAAATACTCCGTTGAAGTAATTTTCAAATCTGATTTATTTTTCAGCTTCCATGTCCACATTCCTTTTCTCAATTTAATGGTGGCTACCTTTAAGTTTTTTGTAACAACAGCTGGGAAGGCACAACATATTCTGATCTTGGCTTTGGGGCATTTTATTCAGATGATGTGTTGCTAGGCCTTTAATGCTTAAATCCTATTTTAGTCACCTCTCTTGTTTGTATTAGTTAGCTTCTGCTAGATTGTGAAGTAGCAAAAAATAACCACCAAATCTTAGTGGCTTATAAGAAAGGTCTATTTTTCATTCACATTATATGCCATTTATAAGCTGACTGCCCTGTGTTCTCTTCATTCTAATCCTGGGCTGAATGAGTAGCCCTTAACTGTCAATTTGGTCTCATGACAGATGGAAAAGAACAATGGGGGAACTACACACTGGCTCAGAAGTGGCAGATAGCACTTCCCCTCACTTGATTTGCCAGAGCAAGTCACATGGCCAAATCTGATGTTAATGGGCCAGAAAAAAAATTATCTTAGGTGAGGGGAAGTGAATGATAGAGAAAGAATACTAGTCTACTAGTCTTCTAGTCTAGAAGCAGTAGTAGGCATCATCCACTCCAGGCTCACAAGCTTCTGGACCTGGTTCCCTTTTATTTCTGCTTGCAAATGTCCCAATTCTTCTAAACTCATCTCTTGGCAAGTAGAGCCAGCAACAGTCCACAAACATCCTGTTTTCCAAAAATCTTTTCTATAACAAACTCTTTAGGCAAATGGTCTTCTTTCCAAGTAACAGCAGGTGACACCTTATCAAATATTTTGCCATTACACGATTCATTTTTCCAGGCTCTAATACCAGTATCTTAGCTATTCACAGCCCAGTCTATGCTGCACACATTAGTTTTTTGTTGCTGCAACGTTCCATTTCCAGCTCACGTGGCCTCATACTGGCAGGTATTTTCATGTTCCAGAACATGATAATAATTAGCTTCATTATCATAATCACCTGAGGAGCTTTCTAAACTACATACGCAGAGACTCCAATATGCTCTTTGGTGGAAGGACTAAAGGCCTGTTTTGTTTTCTTTTCTTTTTTAAAGTTTATTGGATGTGGAATCATTTTCTCCAGAATGGACTAAAATTTATAGGAGAGAAAAAACAGGATGCCTGTGTATCATTTTTTGAGTCAAAATGTGACACAGATTAGATGGTTCACTTCAGCTTCACCAGTGCATTTTTGTTTGTTTCTTGTAGCAAGATCAGTTTAGAGACTTGGAAGCCAAATTATAATCAGAAGGTTGAGTGGAAAGCTTGGAATCTGTAAAAGGTGACAGTTGTCTTAAAAGTTGTTGTCGTCAGTAATGACAGCACCCATCTCCATCAAGGAGGTATATCTGCTAAGGGGTCCTGAACACTCCTCGGTCAAGACACCTCTTCTTGAGAGTGCTCAAAGAAACTGCTATTTTTTGATGAAGCAGCCTGGTATAATGGAAAATTCATGGCAAGTTATATACTGTAAATGGGTAAATTGTATGGTATGAGAATCACACCCTAATAAAGCTGTCCCCCACCCTTTTTGACATTGCAAGGATTTTTTCTTTGTATGCAAAAATTTTACAGGTAAGTAAAGCTGTGTTTGGGGAATCCATGGTCTCAGATTTTCAACTACATGGATGGACCTTAAGGGCATTACGCTAAGTGAGGTAAGTGAGACAGAGAAAGACAAATACTGTATGATATCACTTAAATGGAATCTAAAAAACCTGAACTTGTAAAAACAGAAAGTAGAATGGCAGCTACCAGGGGATGGGGGGGCGGTGGGGAAATTAGGGAGATGTAAAGGTACAAACTTAGCACTACTAGATCAACAAGTTCTGGAGATTTAATACACAATATAGTGATTATAGTCAACAATACTTTATTATAAACTTCAAAGTTGCTAAGGAACTATCTCTTAATTGTTCTCAACACAAAAAAGTGATAATTATGTAACATGATAAAGGTGTTAGCTAACACTACTGTAGTAATCATAGCGTAATACATAAATGCATCAAACAACAAGTTGTACACCTCAAGCTTATACAACGTTGCAGGTCAATCATGTATCAATAAAACAAATTAAAAAAAGTAAATGGCCTCAGTCCATGAAGTCATTCTTTGGAAGAGTAGTTTCACAAACCAGTTTTCCAGAAAGATGTTAAAAAGTTTATCTAGAAGGTTTATGGTAAAATATAAGTTTCAACTGATTTTCATTTCTTCCTACTAATTCTCAGCTGAAATATGTCAACCATACCAAGAAGAAAGAACAGCCAACCAAACTAGCCACTAGATTAGTGCTACTCAAAGTGTGGTCCATGGACCAACAGCATCAACATCATCTGAAACCTTATTAGAAATGCAAATTCTCAGCCTCCGCAACAGATCAACTGAATCAGAATCTCTGGGGATGGAGCTGAAGAAGAAGATGCCTATGTATACTGAGGTTTGAGAACCACTGCACTACACTACCCAAGAACAAAGAAAATATTAAACAAGAACTATACTCTTTTTTTTCTTAGTCGAATCAGTACAATTAAGACATTATCTTCATTTCACATACAGAGTCTAAAGCCTGTGAATAAAATCCTTAGAAAAAATATTTATTAGAAAAATATGCCATTCTAATTTCACAGAACAATCTAGCAATTCTTCTAAGTTCATTGTAACAGAATCTTACTTGCAGATCCAATTTCAAAAAGAACCTACCCCATGACAAAGTTTATTAAAATACAATTTCCAGCAATTTTGAAGCAATTTTGTAGCTTACCTTGTACTGATCATTGGGACCCAGTTTGTTCCAGGGTTCTGGGTTATTCTTTTTGTCCCAACTAAAAGAAATAAAACATTATAACTGTTAGAGTAATAAAACACTATTTAAAACAGTCTTGTACTCAAGAAGCTAACATTTCAAATATATCAATCCCACCTCCTATCAGGTGAAGGACGGTGTTATTTTCATTATGGAGTTGAGAGGATTCATAATAAGCAATCTCACATAATCAATCAGAAAAAGGTACAACACAGAGCCTCTTGGGGCAGTTGTCCTTGTCCCTATCCCTGTCACAAAAAAAACTTTACACTTGGCTTTTACTAGTGTTTTCTATTTCATCAATGAAGTGATATATAGAAAACTGCATAGAAAAACAATGAAACAAACTTTTCCATGCCTGTTCTTTTACAACTTCAGAAAGAAGCATTCCCTATTGTGGAACACAGGCAAAAAACACTTAAACATACAAGCAACCCTGACTGTTTTATAAAAAGTTATTATTATCTCGATCCTCACGTTACAAAATAGGTATAAGCAGTTCTACTCAACCAATGAGAAAATGAGACTCAGAGAAATTTAGATAATTTCATGAACCAGGAAAAGTAAATGACAACAGTAGAACCGGGATCTGAACTTACCGTATGACAACAAAT
This sequence comes from Globicephala melas, assembly GCF_963455315.2. Lineage (NCBI taxonomy): Eukaryota > Metazoa > Chordata > Mammalia > Artiodactyla > Delphinidae > Globicephala > Globicephala melas. Next base: position 63,583,656 of record NC_083322.1, read on the forward strand.
TTCAAGTTCTTTCTACTACTTGATGCTGCCTCCCTAAAAAGGCTGTGGCTCCTGAATCAGCTTGATAAACCATCAAAGTTCTAAACATTTTCAAGCACTTACCTGACATCTGGATTGAACAACGCCAGGCGCAAAACATACAGTGCTGCTCCAGTACCTCCCGCTCCAATAAATAGGAAGAGGGGGATCAACTGGAACCAAAAACAAAATAGACAAGAATCAAGAATCATCTTCAAATACCTACATACTGATAAAAATAAACAGAAAGACTACAGTAGTTTCTACACATTGATTTCCAAGTCTCAAGCCACTTTTTTATTTTTTTAAAAACTTTAACAGCTTTATGGAGATTTAATTTACATGCCATAAAATTCATTAATTTCAAGTATGAAACCACCAATGATTTGTAGTAAATTTATAAAGTTGTACAACCATCGCACGATACAATTTTAGAACATTCTCATCACCCCAAGAATCTCTCATGGCCACTGCAGTCACTCCCCATCCCCCCACCCAGCCTCAGGCAACCACTAATCTGCATTCTATCTCTATAGTTTTACCTTCTCTTCAAACGTCTTTTTAATCTTGTCTTAAAATTTGAAAAACTATAGATCTCACATTGAGATAAGATTTCTTATAACTACATTCAAAAGAAAGAAATGTAATTTCCAAAGGATGTAAAGATAATTCTGGTTTAAATGTAGAAAAAGTTACATTCAAATTTTATATTTTCCCAGAAAATATATCGCCTTCTTCACTTAATATTTATACATCACTCCCATTAAATTTCCCAACTCAAGGCTTGCAAAACAAGCTCTTGGCAAATGACTTAAGCTTGCTTCGATACAGACGTTACGAAAAATAAAAATTCTGTTAAATAAAGGGTCTGAATGAGCAAACAGAAACACACCTATTATAAATACCGGTTTTACGCATAATCTCTGAAAACGTACTGCTACCAACGCTTAATGCGTCGTTAGGCAACTGGGTTTAAAATAAAAATTAAATACTGCGTAATTGATTTTTAGGGCCACAGCACGTTTATATGCAGGGAAAAATGTGAGATTCAAAAGAACTCAACTGCGATTAAACTCCACACTACAAAAATCCTCCCAAATATCAAGACGTCCAGACAAACTGAGCATTCCAAGATCAGGGACCTTCATATTTGCCTCAAAGCCTCATGGTGCAATGCAGTGAATACGAGACTCTAAACAGCACAACAAATAGGGTGCCTGACCTTTCCTGGTCTTTAACCCACACAGCGCACAACTATCCCTCTTGGTCCGACCAACCTGCAAGAGGACGCGCGCCCACCACACTGTTCCAACATTTTATTTTCCTCGAGAGCGTCCCTCACCTTCCGTGTGCCAGGCCAAACCCCGCAATGCAAGGCCTGGAAGGTCAGAGCTCAAGGTCTTGGGGCAACCAGCAGAATATGACAAAGTGAGACAGGGTCCAGCCCCGAGGAACGGTAAAAGGCTGCGAAGGAGAAAGCTCAGGGGAGGCAGCCGCAACCCGACACAGGATGCACAAGTGAAAACACTGGGAAAGGGTTTAAGAACTTACGCTAGGATGCTTCTTGGTCTGACCGATGATCTGGCGGATCATGGCTGCGGCAGAAGCCTCGAGTCCGGACGGAGAGAACGACAAACTTGCAAAGCCCGGGACTGAACAGCCTTCGCGCCGAGGAAGGGCGGACGTCCAAAGTCAACCAGCACCTCCTACCTGAAGGACCCCTGCCTCGGAGGACGGCTTGCGACAGGAGGGCCCGGATAAAGCTGTCCTAAACAGTGCCTGCTTTGATCCAGCAGCTCTCGCGCCCGCCTAACCTGTCCAAACCAACAGCGTTCAACTGCAAAGTGAAACATTCTCATTCCTATGCTACTCATACTTCTGATGGGTAATTTTTTGCGTCAAAAGTAGAATCCTCCGATTGACTACACAGGCACTTGCTCGGTAGGCCCCGTGTTTAAAGAGGGGGCGGACAGGCGGACGCACGGGCCTCGTGCTCTGCGAGCCGGGTCCTTTTACTAGCCTCCAGGGAGCCGGGTAGGCGCGCCGAGACGCTGGGGACGCGCGTGCGGGTTGGGCGCCGGCCGCTGTAACCGCCGCTGAGGGAGCTGCGAGGCGCCTTTGGCTGCTGAGCGCCGGGCGTCTGGAGGGCAGGTCGAGTCTCTAGCCGCCGAGGTCAGCCACTGCGGTTTAAAAATACTGCAGCTGCTTCCTGTCCTTGACTGTCGTTTACGGGCAGAAATTAGAAACTAGTAAATGACTTAAAGATGGCAGTTGTCCTGTCACTGTGATCTGTAAACAGTTCCTGAGCCTCGCTTAAGTGTTCAACGCTGCAAAGACCTTTGCGACATTGCCACTATTCTCTCCCCGGGCCTGAAATTGAATTCTAAAAATATGTTTTTATTGGTCGTGTCGCTACACATAATCTTTTCCTGTACCCCAATACAATTGTCATTTATCTGTTTGTTTTTGTTTTTTAACCCGAAAGTCTTCCCTGAGACGGGCTTTAGTGGACACTCTGAACCCCCTCCAACCCCATAGGTAACTTAAAGCATCAATCAAATGATCACACAAATAATTGGGCCTGGAAAGAATAGGAAAAGTCACCTCTGAAAAAGTAATGTTAGACCTGAAGGAGTAGACATTAACCGAGTGAAAGGAAGGATGTAGATATACAGAAGAGAGGTAATAGGAGTGACGGTCTGAAACTAAAGAGACTTTTTTGAGAAGCTGAAGGAGGTCTATACGTATGGTTGGAACTTGGAAAGCAAGGTGGGAATCAGATCTGCTGGACCAATGGTCATTTACACAGCATGGGTTTTATGCTGAGAGCATTAGGGAGTTAAGCAAAAGCAAGATGTTGTGGTTTTAAATGATTGCCTGGTCTATGAAGAATGAATTCGAGGAGATAAACATGAAAGGGGAGGGACTGGTTAAGGGGCCATTACAATAGTCCGTGTGAGATAATGGTAGCTTGGACTAGTATAGGGGATGTGAGGATGACGAAAAGATTCCAGAGATATTTAGGAGGTAGCACCAAGACTTGGTGATTGGTCAGACATAGGGGAGTGGGAAGATGGGGGAGTCCAGGATAGTTTCAGAGGTTCAGTTCTGGCTGTGTGGATTTTGATGCCTATTATTGAGATAAGAAACAATAGAGAATGATGGATATGTATTTATGTAAAACCCAAGTGGACTTCTGTAGGGCAGAAGAGACATATAAACTAGAAGAATACATTTAGGACTCTATTTATTTATTTAAGCCCACCACGCGTCTTGTGAGATCTTAGTTCGCCAACCAGGGATTGAACCCGGGCCCTCAGCAGTGAGAGTGTGGAGTCCTAACCACTGGACCACCAGGGAATTCCCTAGGACTCATTTTATTAATAGGAAATGAAGTCATGTGACTGAATGAGATTGTTTAGGGAGAGAAGGTTGAGTGACAAGAGAGACAAAGGACGTGGAGCTGGGGAATGCCAATATGCAATGCTTAGGAGAGGGAGATATGGCTAGCGAGGTAGGAAAAAAATAATAAGTGGTGATTATTAAGATGACATGTCATGAAGCTTTTGAAGACTGGTGTCTTTTTCATTCATTCAGTAAATCTTTATTAAGTACCTACTCTGCATCTGGCACTGTTCTAACTAGGGAGATAGCAGTGAACGAAAAAATTGTTCCTCCCGAATGGAGTTTACATGCTGGTTAGGAAGACAAACCATAAACAAACAATTCAGATAATTTTAGAGAGTAACAAACCAATAAAATACAATAATGAGAGAGAAGGACATGGGGGAGTGGAGGAAAGAAGTTTACTTTAGTGAGAGTAGACATGGAAGTTTCCTCTGACAAGGTAATATTTGAGCTGAAACCTAAATGAAAAGAAGGAGGTAAACTGCTGAAGATCTGAGGGAGGAATATTCCAACTGTCAAGAAAAATGGTTTTGAGATTTTAAAAAATAATAAATAAAATGCTCAAGGGAGGCCAGTGTGGCTGACCCATAACAAAATGAGATCAGAGAGGTTATAAAGGTCTCTCTGACATTGACCTTATAAACTATGGTAAGGAGTATGGTTATGTTAAAAGAAAATATCAGCACAAAAATCATAAAAGATACTTAGAAGTGAACACAGAAGCCTGATAGCAATAAGTATAGGTAGGCTTTCATTAAAGAAATTAGAAGCAGAAGACCTTTCCTTGCAATATTTTATTTTTAATGATAACACTTGGTAATAAAATAAGTAGGCATACAAGAATGCCACTGTTTAAGGGGCCATTGTTAATAAGAAAGTAAAATCCAGTGGCTTTCTGTTAATAAGAAAGTAAAATCCTGTGGCTTACTCTTTTGTCATTGACCTAGTTTCTAGAAGTAACAATAATATAGGTAGTCAAGTGATGCCTTTGGAATTGTTAACAAAGCAGGGTTAGAGAATATAAATTTCGTTAAAAAAATTTTTTTTTTGGCCATGTGGCTTGGGGGATCTTAGTTCCCTGACCAGTGATTGAACCCGGCCCTCTGGCAGTGGAAGCATGGTGTCCTAACCACTGGACCGCCAGGGAATTCCCTAAGTTGCATTAAAGATTAACCAAAATGTCCAATTGTAAAAGTTTAAATTTTGCACATTAAAGTTAGGGGAGTCTGTGAGCAATATTTTAAGCAGAGATTGGAAGATTAGAAGTGACAGTCTGGAAAAAGAAGCCATAGTAGAATATACATATTGTAAAAACAAACTTTAGCTTTAGAAGTAGGATTGGTATGTGTGGTAGATTATATTGTGTACAAATACCTGCTGCCTCTCCCTGGAAGGGGATATCACTTACTTGCCTCATTAATGTCAGGCTTGATAAGATGACTTGCTTTATTCGCAAATGAGATGTGAAAAGTAGCCTGTGTCATGCACAGGCAGAAGCTTTAAGAGTCAACAAATGCCATGTTCTGTCTTTTCTCTCTGCTACAAGATCAGCAGTGTTGTAGATAGAGCCTTCTGTGTCAGGCTGAAAACTACTTGAAGCAGATATGTTGCTGACCTACGGTGGACATGTACTGAGAATGAAAAACAAACCTTTATTGTTGCAAGTCACCAGATTTGAGAGTAGTTTGTTACTGCAGCATAGCCTAGCCTACTGTGACTAATACAGAATTTGGCACTGAAAGTGTGGTGGTGTATTATCATGATAAAAATCCTAAAATATATGACATTGGATTCAGGACCCAACAACGTGTGATGAGGTAACTATTACCACAGGCTAGAAGGATGGCAATCTTTATTATGCAGTGCTGGAACATTTTGTGAAATAATTCTCAATTAATTAGAAGGCAGTTAACATCCCTGATGAACTCAGAGCTCTCAGTGAAATGGCAGGCAAAGGGTATGTTAGGAACATGTATCAGTTACTATTCTCAACAGTTGACAAAGTAGTGCAATAGAAAGAAGGACTCAGAAAATAAGTGATCCGTTTGCAAGTTATAATGATAGAGAATGGAGCATCTAGAAAGTTAGAGAGAAAAAAAAAAGGGAGATTTGCTTCCATGTAGATGATATAGCCTGAACAAGGCAGAAGAAATAAAAGTTCATAGTGTAAGTGCATCATGTGTAGAAGGAATTGAGATGAGTTCAATGTGAGGGAGCTTACGTTGCATAAGGAGGAGTTATAGAAAATGAAATGGAAAAGGTTAACCCAGATTTTTGAGAAGTTTATTTGGAACTTTATCTTTTAGGCGGTGAAGATTCATAAGTTTTATATCTAAATACAGGTAAAACGACTACAGGGCATACTGTCTTAATCAATGAATTGGAGCTGTTTTTTTACCATTCCACTCTGAAGACATGTGCCCTCTAGATTTCTTATTCCTTTGTTTGATTTAATTTTGTGAACAATTTAAAAATCCAAAATATCAGTTGTTCAAATTAAACGCAAGTTGTTCAGTGAATAAATCTAAAAAATCTAGGCAGTATATCAATAGCACCCCCCAAAAATTATTTCTCTTGCATGGTTTCTCTGAAGATTCAAGCCCAGAAAATTCTGGAAGGTATAGTAATTATATGTTATTAATGTGTGACAGGAAAGAAATAGCTTTATTCTTAGAGAAGAAAAATTTGATAAGTGAGCCATGGAGTGTGACTATATTAATGCAAATTGAAAGCAGAATCTTATATTTTTTACTCTGTTTGCATTTAGGCATTTAATTATTTTTCTAGCAGATAAATTGACAACCAGAGTTGTTTTTCTGATAACACAAATACAAATTATACCTTCACTTATTAATAAAGATTCTGTAGCTATACTTAATCTAAAAATAAAAATGTTCTTCCACTCGTATTGTGGTTGCTTAGTATAAACTGTAATTATAAAATTTCTATAGGAAAAATGAAAACATAGTTTGTTCTGTGAAAGTTTACTTCCGCTGTTATAAATCTCAAAGCCTCACATACTGTCATCAGTTTAAATTAAATACCTGAAGCATTTTATGTACAAAATTCAATGAATAGTAAAAAGTAAAGAAACTCTAGCAATTTAAAATTGTTGTACTTCTTTTCACTGAAAACTTCTTAAATAATATTTTGGGGAAACTGTGTATTTACAATTTTTGGAAAATTATGCCATACACGTAGATCTTTAAATTACAGCTTTTTGAAAATAACTATGTTCTATTCTTCTGTGTTGCCATTTATTATCTCTCTGCAATTTCTATCTTTTCTATGAATCCATTCATTCAGTCATTTGTTCATTCATATATTCATTCATTAAACATATATTAAGTGCCTACTATGTATTGTTCATCATGCTAAGTGCTTAGGATAAAAATAACACAGTCCTGTCTTTCTTCAATATCTTGTAGTCTAGCGGGGCTGGGAGTACAATTATTACAAAGCTTTATGATAAGTGCTACAATAGGCACTGATACACAGCTTACGTTACTTGGTGTATAGTGTCCTAACCAAGGTTAGGAACATGAATTCATTTTTGGAAATGTTGGGTCTAGGATATCTACAAAATATCCAATCAGAGATGCTCTGAAGGCTGGCAGAAATACCACTCTTGAGCTCAAGAGAAAAGTTTGGTCTAGAGGTACAATATAAAAGGAAAGGTCACGTATGTGAGAGTTACAGGAATTGATGAGCTTGGCTACAAAGAATGTGTAAGAAGGAAAGTGTAAGGAAAGAAGAGGGTCAGTGATAAAAGTCTAGAGAATACTAACAAAATGAGGACCAGGCCAAGAAGGAGAAGTCAGAACAGAAAAGCTAGAACGAGTTAGAAATATAGGCAGATATATCCATCAGGGTTCAACCAGAGAAACAGAGCTTCTAGGACATATGCATGTATAATGAGGGATTTATTATAAGGAATTGACATTATGCAATTGTGGGAGCATTTATTATAAGGAATTGACATTATGCAATTGTGGGAGCATTTCTTATTGCATCTTGAAGTTAGTGGGAAAGGTAGTCAAGAAAGGAGGAGGACATGAGTCACAGAAGCAAAGACACATTAGAACCTATGGGGATGGGTGGGACCCATGAGGACAGAGAGACCACGTTGGTCTCTCATTGCCCCCAGGCTCTCAACGTCAATGATGTGGGTATCCTGCCAAAGACACTAGAGCCCTTTGTCACAAAACTAGATATAAACCTAGTTTAGGAGTATAGAAACTGAAGGAGGAATTTGGCAAGAACTGGAATACTAAGAGCTACCCCAGATCTCCTGCATTTCTGACATACCTACTCCTCCCTACCCTCATTGAGTTGTAGTGTCCCAATTTCCCCTTGCTAATCAAAGTCAATTACCCAAGCTAATAGAGTAACCTCCCATATGGCTGTTGATTGACTGGAATGAAGAGCGCCAAGTGACCAGGAGGCAGTTTCAACTTCCAGTTTAATAGAATCATTGCCCTACTCCCTGACAGAAGCATTCTTTTCTTGAAACTAAGGCTTCTAGACCAGCTAAGCTACAGTTGCAGGGGTGGTCAGAATTTCACTAGTGGATTATTAGGGAAAATAATAAGAGCCACTCCCATATTATCTGTCACTACTGTTCTTCAGGGTTAATCCAGAGTGGAACTAAAGTGCTACAGCTGTCTATTTGATATTGACAGCATTTCATACAGAAACATCTGTAAAACAGGCTCAAATATTTCTCAGTTAACTGGTCAAAGAGAGTGCTCTATGTAACCACAGGTGCAGGTTGAGAGGGGAGGGGGCATTATTGCAGGAGATAAACGCAGGCATCTGTAACAGTTACTCATGCAATTTACTTATACCTTCAAGACCAGCTCAAACTCATCTAGTTTCCATTTGGTGATGCAATGCTGCTCTGCATATTCAGTCTTACAGCTTTGTTGGTCAGACAAAACCCAGTTCATGATGGATAACTCAGGTAGCTTCAAGTACCAACAGATCTGCTAGGTTATTTTTATTATTGAAGTATAGTTGTTTTACAATGTTGTGTAGGTTTCTGGTGTACAGTTTACAGTGATTCTGTTATATATGTGTATGACCAAATATATATATGTATTCTTTTTCAGATTCTTTTCCATTATAGGTTATTAAAAGATATTGAATATAGTTCCCTGTGATATACAGTAGGACCTTGTTATTTATCTATTTTATATTATAGTAGCATGTGTCTGCTAATCCTAAACTCCTAATTTATTCCTCCCTTGCTTTCCACTTTGGTAACCATAAGTGTGTTTTCCATGTCTGTGAGTCTGTTTATGTTTTGTAAGTAAGTTAATTTGTACCATTTTTTTTAGATTCCACATATAAGTGATATCATATGATACTTATCTTTGTGTGACTTACTTCACTTAGTATGATAATCTCTAGGTCCATCCATGTTCCTGCAAATGGCATTATTTCATTCTTTTTTATGGCTGAGTAATATTCTATTGTATATATATACCACTTCTTCTTTATCCATTCTTCTGTTGATGGACACCTAGGTTGCTTCCATGTCTTGGCTATTGCAAATAGTGCTGCTGTGAACATTGGGGTGCACATATTGTTTCAAATTAGAGTTTTCTCTGAATAAATGCCCAGGAGTGGGATTGCTGGATAATATGATAACTCTATTTTTAATTTTTTTAAGGAACTTCCGTACTGTTTTCCATAGTGGCTGCACCAGTTCACATTCTCACCAACAGTGCAGGAGGGTTCCCTTTTCTCCAAACCTTGTACAGCATTTGTTATTTGTAGACTTTTTCATTATGGCCATTCTGACCAGTGTGAGGTGATACCTCCTGGTAGTTTTGATTTGCATTTCTCTAATAATTAGCAATGTTGAGCATCTTTTCATGTGCTTGTTGGCCAATTGTATGTCTTCTTTGGAGAAATGTCTATTTAGGTCTTCTGCCCATTTTTTAAAAAATTTATTTATTTTTGGCTGCGTTGGATCTTCGTTGCTGCATTCCGGCTTTCTCTAGTTGTGGCGAGTGGGGGCTGCTCTTCGTTGCGGTGTGCGGGCTTCTCATTGCAGTGGCTTCTCTTGTTGCAGAGCACGGGCTCTAAGCACATGGGCTTCAGTAGTTGTGGCATGTGGGCTCAGTAGTTGTGGCTCACGGGCTTTAGAGTGCAGGCTCAGTAGTTGTGACACATGGGCTTAGTTGCTCTGCGGCACATGGGATCTTCCCAGACCAGGGCTCGAACCCATGTCCCCTGCATTGGCAGGTGGATTCTTAACCACTGAGCCACCAGGGAAGCCCATTCTTCTGCCCATTTTTTGATAGAGTTGTTTGCTTTTTTGATATTGAGTTGTATGAGCTGTTTGTGTATTTTGAACTTAAGCCCTTGTTGGTTGCATCATTTGCAAATATTTTCTCCCAGTCTGTAGGTTGTCTTTTCATTTTGTTTATGGTTTCCTTTGCTGTGCAAAAGCTTACAAGTTTGATTAGGGCCCATTTGTTTATTTTGCTTTTATTTCTTTTGCCTTGGGAGACTGACCTAAGAAAATATTGCTACGATTTATGTCAGAGAATGTTTTGCCTATGTTCTCTTCTAGGAGTTTTATGGTGTCATTTCTTATATTTAAGTTTTTAAGCCACTTTGAGTTTATTTTTGTGTATGGCATGAGGGAGCGTTCTAACTTCATTGATTTACATGCAGCTATCCAGCTTTCCCAGCACTACTTGCTAAAGAGACTGTCTTTTCTCCATTGTATATTCTTGCCTCATTTTTCAAAGATTAATTGACCATAGATGTGTGGGTTTATTTCTGGGCTCTCTATTCTGTTCCACTCATCTATATGTCTGTTTTTGTGCCAATACCATGCTGTTTTGGTTGCTATAGCTTTGCAGTATTTTCTAAAGTCTTGGAGGGTTATGCCTCCAGCTTTGTTCTTTTTCCTCAGGATTGCTTTGGTAATTCTGGGTCTTTTGTGATTCCATATAAATTTTAGGATTATTTGTTCTAGTTATGTGAGAAATGTCATGGGTAATTTGATAGGCATTACATCAAATCTGTAGATTGCTTTGGGTAGTATGGCCATTTTAACTGTATTAACTGTTCCCATCCAAAAGCATGGAATATCTTTCCATTTCTTTGAATCATCTTCAGTTTCCTTTATTAATCTTTTATAGTCTGCATGTAAGTTTTTCACCTTCTTGGTCAGGTTTACTCCTAAGTATTTTTTTTAACATCTTTATTGGAGTATAATTGCTTTACAATAGTGTGTTAGTTTCTGCTTTAAAACAAAGTGAATCAGTTATACATATACATATATCCCCATATCCCCTCCCTCTTGAGCCTCCCTCCCACTCTCCCTATCCCACCCCTCTAGGTGGTCACAAAGCACTGAGCTGATCTCCCTGTGCTATGTGGCTGCTTACCACTAGCTATCTATTTTACATTTGGTAGTATACAGAAGTCCATGCCACCCTCTCACTTCATCCCAGCTTACCCTTCCCCTTTCCCATGTCCTCAAGTCCATTCTCTACATCTGTGTCTTTATTCCTGTCCTGCCCCTAGGTTCTTCATAACCTTTTTTTTTTTTTTTAGATTCCATGTATATGTGTTAGCATATGATATCTGTTTTTCTCTTTCTGAGTTACTTCATTCTGTATGACAGACTCTTGGTCCATCCACCTCACTACAAATAACTCAAGTTCGTTTCTTTTTATGGCTGAGTAATATTCCATTGTATATATGTGCCACATCTTCTTTATCCATTCATCTGCCGATGGATAATTAGGTTGCTTCCATGTCCTGGCTATTGTAAATAGTGCTGTAATGAACACTGTGTAAATGAATTTTTGAATTATGGTTTTCTCAGGGTATATGCCCAGTAATGGGATTGCTGGGTTGTATGGTATTTCTATTTTTAGTTTTTTAAGGAACCTCCTACTGTTCTCCATAGTGGCTGTATCAATTTACATTCCCACCAACAGTGCAAGAGGCTTCCCTTTTCTTTTTTTTTTTTTTTTTGTGGTATGCAGGCCTCTCACTGTTGTGGCCTCTCCCATTGCGGAGCACAGGCTACGGACGCGCAGGCTCAGAGACCATGGCTCACGGACCCAGCCGCTCCGCGGCATGTGGGATCTTCCCGGACCAGGGCACGAACCCGTGTCCCCTGCATCGGCAGGCGGACTCTCAACCACTGCGCCACCAGGGAGAGGCTTCCCTTTTCTCCATGCCCTCTCCAGCATTTATTGTTTGTAGATTTTTGATGATGTCCATTCTGACTGGTGTGAGGTGATACCTCATTGTAGTTTTGATTTACATTTCTCTAATGATTAGTGATGTTGAGCATTCTTCCATGTGTTTGTTGACAATCTGTATATCTTCTTTGGAGAAATGTCTATTTAGGTCTTCTTTCCATTTTTGGATTGGGTTGTTTGTTTTTTTGATATTGAGCTGCATGAGCTGCTTATAAATTTTAGAGTTTAATCCTTTGTCAGTTGCTTCATTTGAAAATATTTTCTCCCATTCTGAGGGTTGTCTTTTCTTCTTGTTTATGATTTCCTTTGCTGTGCAAAAGCTTTTTAAGTTTCATTAGGTCCCATTTGTTTATTTTTGTTTTTATTTCCATTTCTCTAGGAGGTGGGTCAAAAAGGATCTTGCTGTGATTTACGTCAGAGTGTTCTGCCTATGTTTTTCTCTAAGAGTTTGATAGTGTCTGGCGTTACATTTAGGTCTTTAATCCATTTTGAGTTTATTTTTGTGTATGGTGTTAGGGAGTGTTCTAATTTCATTCTTTTACATGTAGCTGTCCAGTTTTCCCAGCACCACTTATTGATACCATTTTAAAAGGGCTTTTTTTTTTTTTTACTTTCTCTTTTTGGTATTTCATTGTAAGTATAAACAAATGCAACAGATTTCTGTATATTAATCTTCTATCCTGTTACCTTGCTGAATTCATTTAGCAGTTCTAATAGTTTTTGTGTGGAGTCTTTATGGTTTTCTATTCAGAGTATCATGACATCTGCATATAATGACTGTTTTACCTCTTCCTTCCCAATTTGGATACCTTTTATTTCTTTTTCTTGTCTGATTGCTGTGGCTAGGACTTCCAATACTACGTTTCATAGAAGTGATGAGAGTGGGCATCCTTGTCTTGGTCCAGATTTTAGCAGGAAGGCTTTCAGTTTTTCACCATTGAGTATTACATTGGCTGTGGGTTTGTCATAAATAGCTTTTATTACTTTGAGATATGATCCCTCTATACCCACTTTGGTGAGAGTTTTTTATCATGAATCAATGTTGAATTTTATCAAATGCTTTTTCTGCATCTATTGAGATGATCATGTGGTTTTTGTCTTTTCTTTTGTTGATGTGGTGTATCACATTGATTGACGTGCGTATGTTGAACGGTCCTTCTGACGCTGGGGTGAATCCAACTTGATCATGGTGTATTCCCCTTTTTATGTGTTGTTGGATTCGGTTTGCCAATATTTTGTGGAGGATTTTTGCATCTATATTCATCAAAAACATTGTCCTGTAATTTTCTTTTTTGGTAGTGTCTTTGTCTGGTTTTTGTATCTGGGTAATGGTGGCTTCATAGAATGACTTTGGGAATGTTCCCTCCTTTTTTGGAAGAGTTTGAGAAGGATCAGTATAAGTTCTTCTTTGTACATTTGGTAGAATTGCCCAGAGAAGCCATCGAGTCCTAGACTTTTGTTTGCAAGGAGTTTTTTTTTTTTCTTACAGATTCTATTTCACTTCTAGTGCAGATTGACTAGGTTATATCAGTAGATCTCAGTTGAAGAGCAATTCGCACGGCAACTGAGACCTGTTGCAGAGCCCTGCCAAAAACTAGCAGCTCTTCAGGCTACTCAGTAAATGGGTCAGAATAACACCCGGATGAGGTAAATGTTGCCTCCAAAATCTAAAGAGACCCACATAGTATTATGCATTTTTGTGATAAGAGGAAGCAAATGCAGTAACAGATTCCTTACTTTGAAAGGCTATCTTGACATGTCCCAGGCCATTGGAACCCTCAAAATTTCACTGAGGTGGCAGAAATATGATTTTTTGATCATGTTTACTTCCCACAATCTAGCCTACAATTATCAATATGTTAGACTAGGTGTTATTTCATTTTTAGTAGATCAATTCAATATGATACCATCAGTGTAACTGGCCAGCATGATTTCTTGTGGGAAAAAAAAAAAAACACAAGGACACTGCAGGAGGGCTGCCAAGTTGATATATCCCTGAGGTAAGACAGTCAGAGTGTATTACTAATCAACAGGAAGCAAACTGCTTTTGATGGTCTCTAATAACAGCAGTAGATACAGAAGCATTCTCCAGTCCAAGATCAAGGTGCCAGCAGATTGTGTTTTTGGTGAGAACCATCTTTTAGGCTTGCAGATGGGGGACTTTTCACTGTGTCCTCACATAGTGAAAAGAGAGAGCTCTGGTTTCTCTTCTTATGCTTATAACAACAGTAATTCCGTTATGGGGACTCCACCCTCATTACCTTTCTAAACCTAATTATGTCCCAAGGGCCCCATTTACAAATACTGGCATATTGGGAGTCAGAGCTTCAACATATGAATTTTCAGGAGACACAAACATTCATATGCATAGCTGTTCAGAACAGCTATCAAACCTTCAAGGGATAGATAATTCCTATTAAATGTAACCATAACATTGAAAAAAATAATCTTCCATATTTATAAAGCATTAACCTCATAATAAAACTTGACAAGAATCATCCACCCATGCTTTCTTTAATCCCCACCAGACTAATTACAGCAATTTTATTAAAGAAATATCAAATTCCTCAAAACATGGGTCCCTAGTAAAACATTATGGGTTAAAATTACTTGATCTTAAAACTGTTTACAGGGACTTCCCTGGTGGTCCAATGGTTAAAAAATCCGCCTTCCAATGCAGGGGACAAAGATTCCATCCCTGGTCGGGGAACTAAGATCCCATATGCTGCGAGGCAACTAAGCCCATGCACCACAATGAGAGAGTCCACATGCCATAACTAGAGAGAAGCCCGTGTGCCACAACTACAGAGCCCACGCACTCTGGAGCCCACGTGCTCTGGAGCCCATGCACCACAACTAGACAGAAGCCTGTGCACCACAACTAAGACCTGACACAGCCAAAAATAAATAAAATAAATAAATAAATATATTTAAAACTGTTCACAACTTGAACTTCCAAGATTAGCAGATTAGGTTATTCAGACAATGCAGACTATATTTTTCTGTTCAAAAATTTTGAAGAGTATAGTGGGTTGAATAGTGTCCACTAAAAATTCGTGAACACCTGGAACCTCAGAATGTGAACTTACTTGGAAATAGGCTCTTTGCAGATGTAATTAGTTAAAGTAAGGTCATATTGGATTAGGGTGGGCACTAAGTTCAATGTTTGGTATCCTTATAAGTAGAGGAAGGGACACAGAGGCACAGAAAGAAGGCCATGTGAAGATGGAGACAGGTTGGATTTATGCTACCAATAAGCACAGGAACACCAGGAGTCACTAGGAAATGGAAGAGGCAGGGAAATTTTCTCTCCTAGAGCCTCTGGAGGAAATATGGCCCTGTTAACACCTTGATTTCAGACCTCTGACCTCCAGAACTGTAAGAAATTAAATTATTTTTATTGTAAGCCACCCAATTTACACTTGCAGTCCTTGAAAACTAATACAGATTTTGGTACCAGAAGTGAGGTCCTGTTGTAACAAATACCTAAAAATGAGGAAATGTCTTTGGAATTGGGTAATGGGTAGAGGCTGGAAGAATTTTGAAGTACATGATAGAAAAAGCCTACAATGCATTGAAGAGAAAGTTGGTAGAAATATGTATATCAAATGCAGTTCTGGTAAGGGTTCAGATGGAAGTGAGGAGCACAGTAGAGAAAGTTTCTATCATCTTGGAGAACACATGTATTGTCATGAACAGAACATTGGTAGAAATATGAACATTAAAGGTGCTTCTGGTGAGGTTGTAGAAAGAGAACATGTTATTGTACATTGGAGGAAAGGTGATCTTTGTTATTAGTGGCAGACAACTTGACTGAATTTTGTTCTATTGTTGGGTGTGAAGTAGACCTTGTAAATAGTGAACTAGGATATTTAGCTGAGGAGATTTCCAAGCAAAGTGATGAAGGTACAGCCTTGTTTTTCCTTGCTACTTATAGTAAAATGCAAGAGGAAAGAGATAAGGCTGAGAAAAATGAAGACAGTGCAAGATAGTGCCCAATATGTATGAAATTGAAGTCTTGGAAAAGACTAGGAGAATAGAGAAGAAAAAATATTTGGAGCTATGATAACAAAGGTTATTCCAAATCTGATGTAATATGTCAAAAAAGATTCAAGACTCTCTTCAAGTACCATGTAGAAGAAAAAGAAAACCACACCTAAATACATTGCTGATGTATACTTCATATACTTTTGAAGTATACTTCTTGTATACTTCAAAAATCTGCTTGACTTTTTCACTAAAGTTTAATATTTGAATACTATATGACCCACTAATTTCACTTTGAGATATAAACCCAACGGAAATGTGTGCTTATGTGCACTGAGACATGAACAAGAATACGTATAGAATCATTATCTATAATAGCATAAACTGGAAAGAGCCAAAATGTTTATCAGGGTAAATGAAAAATAGATTGTGGTACATTCAAGCATGTGCTTCCACAATGCAAATGAACTACAAATACACACAACAACATAGATGATCCTCACAAAAAAATATTAGTCAAAGAAACCAGAAACGAAACAATATATACTGTATGAGTCCACGTACATAAAAGTTGAAAAAATAGTGTTAGACTCAAGAAAATGACTATATTTATAGACTGCAGAGGGTATTCATTGAGGGGGCTCAAGAGAGGCTTTTTTGGTCTTGGCATGGATGGTGTTTATAAGGGCGTTTTGTTTCTTGATCCTTTCATCTGTATGTTTAATTTTCGCTTTCCTCCGATATTTTCCAGTAAAAGTTTTTTTTAACTGAGTTGTGTAGATTTAGAACAGTGTTAGGGAGTTTGCTTATGTTCTGTCACTTAAAGACCTGATGGATTAAAAAGAACAGAAGGTATCATTTACATATTCTTGTTTCTTTGAAAGCTTCACCACCTTTTGAGTTGATGACATGAAACCTCCTGTCTCTAACTAACCTTATTTGTCTAACATACAATATTGTACACTTTATGATGTTGTGTCGCTGATGCTGTCTTCCATCTGCTTTGCTTTCTTGGGACTTGCCCCTTGTGAAACTCAGCCCCTAAGACTGCCATTCATATGCACCAAAGCATAATTAACTATCTCGGCTTGTCTAAGAGATCTAATACACAACTATTATAGCAAATATTGAAATACCTCTCAATTTCATCTTTTCCTCATGCAGAACAAATACTGATAACATTTCACAGTATCATTGTTAGTTTAAAAACAAGCTGTGTTACAGTGTGAACGAAACACTGAAAACACTATGAACAACATGAAAACACTATGCTAGGTAAAAGAAGCCAGACACATAAGATCATTTGTATGAAAAGTCTAGAATAGGCAAATCCCAAAGACAGAAAGTAGGTTAGTGATTGCCAGGGTCTAGAAATAAGGAAACAAGGAGTAACTGCTAATGGGTTTGGGCTATCTTTCTGTGGTGATGTTATAAATGTTCTAGAATTAGATAGTGGTAATGATTGTACAACTTTTGAATATGCTAAAAACCGCAAATTTTACACCATGAAAGGGTGAATTTTATGGTATGTGAATTGTATCTCAATAAAGCTATTATAAAAACTCAGTCCGGAGCTAAGCACCTTTTTTTTTTTAATAGATCTTTATTGGAGTATAATTGCTTTGCAATACTGTGTTAGTTTCTGTGGTACACCAAAGTGAATCAGCCATAATGCATACATATGTCCCCATATCCCCTCCCTCTTGAGCCCTATCCCACCCCTCTAGGTAAGCACCTTTTTAAAAAAAGTTAATCTTGTTATGTCTAGAGAGATGACTAACTGGCTAGGGCACAAAGATTATTTTCATAATTTTTTGTGCATTAAAATTTTTTTACTGTGTGTACATATTATCTATGAAAAATTAATTAATTAAAAATTTTCATTATTATTCCTTTTTTATATATGTGGAAAGTTTTTACTCTGTAATGCTAGAGCAGATCCTTGCTGCCTTGGGGGAAATTCTGTAGTCAGTATATTTTATATTATTTGAAAAGAGTGATTATCAATGAACCCTTTATTAGGAAACATTGAAATAATTTTAGAAGTTCCCAGTTATCCAAAGTAGCAGTTGAGAATTCTGATTCAAACCTGACTTCTATTCCTTTGTAGATATTCTGTCCTTTCGCTGTGGAAGCACTTAGGATTCTCTTGAAGATCAGATATTTCAGCACTATCTTTTTGTACTTCATCAATATTGTTTTCTCCTGAATATCTCTGAAAACATTAATTATCGCAAGATAAAATGATCCATGGACTCTGTACAGGGAATACCCTTAAGGCAGGGGTCCCCAACCCCCGGGCCTCAGACCAGTATCGGGTTGGGCCTGTTAGGAACCAGGCCGCACAGCAGGAGGTGAGTGGTGAGAAAGCGAGCAAAGCTTCATCTGCCGCTCCCCATCGCTCCCCATAGTTCGCCTTACTGCCTGAACCATTCCCCCCATTGCTCACATTGCTGCCTGAACCATACCCTCCCCCAAGCTGGGGAAAAACTGTCTTCCACGAAACAGGTCCCTAGTGCCAAAAAGGTTGGGGACCCCTGCCTTAAGGGATCACAAACGACAGCCATTTGTTTGGCTAGCTGCCTGCTCCAGCCCAAGTCAGTATTTCTTATTTTAATCCTAATAAAATAATAATTTCCTTCTGTCATAGCAAGCACTTGTTACCAAAGGCTTGCCTTCAACAGCCACCTCATTCCAGGTGATCACATTTCATACTGTGAGTAACTGTTCTACCACTGCATCTGTATCTTATTTTCCACTGGTCATGAAGTTGTCACTGATTTTTGACACACACCAAGTCAATTAATAAACTTTTAATTCCCATTGTTGAGAAGTTGGTTTATTTTCTGAACACCTTTCTGTAGCAAGCACTGTGTCAAACAAGATTTTAGTAGAAGAAATGGAAACCACTCTAAGTACTTTATTCTGAAAAGAAATTTGGTACATACAAACTCATTAGAAAGGCTGAAAGAGTGAAAGTCAGTGATCCAAAGAGGCTTTTAGTTTCAAGATCATACAACTGTAGCTGAGATCTAGAAGTCAGAAAACAAAGTGCAGCTGTTGCTGCTAACCTTTTCCAGATCTGGTTCTCCACCATGACCTTATTTATACCTTTGAAACTGGTGAGTAGATGCCAGAACGTAGATTCTATTTTCATAGATAACGGATCTTGATTTGCTGCTGCTACAGCTAAAAGAAGGTGGTCTCTGTCTCCTTTTCACCTTCTATATCTCATGATGTACACAAGAGACCTGATATAGATGAATTATATAATTGTCTTAAAGGTTTTTTAAAATTTAAAACCTCTCATGTTGGTAGTTTTACTTAAATGTTTATTGATTCTTGGTTGCCTATATGTTTGTATACATAATGTGGTTTTGGTAGACAGAATTTATATATGTTGCCTAAATAAGAAGTCCCGTTCATCTGGCAGGTAATGAATGCAAGTTCTGTTTGTAGATGTCCTTGCTCTGATGGTGGTTGTGTGTGGGAAAAAGATCAGTGATGTAGGGAGGGAGCATGTGAGTAGGCTCTCCTTTGTGGTTTATGAGTAGTTTTATATGCCGGATCTTCCTATTCCTTATGGCAGTTCATGACACTGGGTTCATTATCCTTCTTTCTCCTATAAACCTGGTGCCCACTCTGGTAATTTCTGTAATCAGACTTCTCACTTAATAAAACTGAACTTCAAATTATATACTGGGGAGAAACACTATTTTCAGCTCCTCTGAAACTGGACTGTATGTGGCTTTTTTTCCTTCTTATGAATCACCCAGCCCATTATCCAAGTCTTAGCTCTTCTCACAGCCCTCATTATCTCTCATCTGAGTGTTAGGCAGAGACTTTACTGGAAAAAAACTCATTTCAGTAACTCATCTATTTCACCTGGATGCGATGATTCACTTTTTAATCAGGTGGGTTTCGTTGGCAATCTGAGCCTACCTCCATAACTGTCAACATTATTTTCTAGCCCTCAAAAGTTTGCTTGTGACACTCTTCTAAGATGTATAGCAGTATTATGCTTTTATGGCTTTATTTCTATTTTTGTGTCTCTTCTGTGATTTCAGTGAAATTTCGGGAGGGTAGAAAGGTAACTGACATGTTCAGTTACCCTTTGTGAGCCAGACCTATTATCCTTAGGTTTATAACAAACTGATTTCTACTTTTCTGGCTGCTTAAAAAACTAATCAGGATCTACAGCTTCTCACTCAAACCAGATAATACAATTCAACGTTTTTTTCATTTCTCTTGCTTTACTTCCACCAAGCACCCCATCTCTTTATCTCCAAATATCCTGTATTTGATTATAATCATTTTGAATTACGACTCTTCTATTTTACTTACCCTTGCTTATTAATTGTATTAAAACCCACACTTTTATTATCAATAATTATTCACATTTAATTGTAACTTTTATTTTCCTTTCCTTTTTACATCATGTTTTGCATTGCATGCCCTCCTATTTCTTGGATTTTTTTTCCTCCATTTTCCTGGAGTAATTATGGAGATAAGTTACTTTGTCATTTACTTCTCAAAAATTTTATTTAATGAGAGAGGCTATTATTTTCGTCTCCAGATTCTAAATGAAGAATCAGAGGCTCAAAGAATTCAAGATGACTTTCTAAAGAAATTTCTAAACAGAAATTTGTTTCTTTCTAAACAGAAATTCAGTGGCAAAGCTCTGACTCAAATTCAGTTCTCCAGACTGTTTGTTTGTTGTTTCTTATGTATGTTTTTCCTATAGCAAGTGTCTACAACAACAGTTTGCTGTTTATGTCACTACCTTTTGTAGGAGTAGCTTGAAGGGCCATTTCTAAATATAAATCTCCTTTTTATAATTATTGTTGATGATGCTTGTACAATCACATTAGGCTTGCTTCGTTGAACAGAATTGCGAATATTAAGAGTATTCTTTGGCAAAACTCTATTAAGACTGTGGTTGCAGCTATTAGGAAGTAATTATTCTTATAATATGTGTAGTAATGCATGAATACCTCAAATTTTAATGCAGAACAAAAAAAGAAACATGATGGATTATATAATAAAAATATTTTAAGAAGATAGCCGATTATTACAAGATTCAAAATTTTCTAAGAATGCACAAATTTATCATGTGTGCTTTCAAGATGTACAAAAAATTTATAGGAGATGATATAATTGCAGTTAATAAACAATAAAAATTCTTTATCTGACATAAAAATAATATTAAGTAATGCAATATCTCTTATGAATATAGATGCAAAAATAGTCAACAAAATACTAGCAAAACTGAAACCAGTAACATTCACCATGAGAAAGAGGAATTTAAACAAGTAATGCAAGGTTGGTTCAACATACGAAAATCAGTCACTGTATTATTGTACCGTATTGAAAAACAAACTGCAAAAACGCATGATCATCTCAATAGACACAGAAAGAGAGTTTAATAAAACTCAAAACTCTTTCATATAAAAACAACCAACAACCTAGAAACAGAAAAGAAGTTTCTCCACCTGATAAAGGGCACGTGTGAAAACCCACAGCTAAATATGATTAAATAGTGAAAGACTGAAAGCTTTCCAGAGAGAGAATTCAAGATGGCAGCATAGGAAGATACTGAACTCACCTCCTCCCACGGACACAACAAATCTAGAACTACATATGGACTAATTCCCTCTTAAAGGGACCTAAAAATTGGATGAACAGAACCTGCACAAGAAAGGGTAAAAGGACAGCATTAAGATGCGTAGGAGAGGCAAAAATACGATCTCACCAAGGGAAAAAAAGTTACACCTGAGCCGTGGTGATCCACAATCAGGAGGGATTATAAAGTTACAAATCTTTTCCCTGACGAGCAAGGGATTTGAGCTCCACATCAGGCATCCCAACCCTTAGATCCTGCACAGGCGAGATGAGCCCTCAAACACCTAGCTTTGAAAACCAACAGGGAGTGGGGAGAACACATCCAGGAAAACTATGAAACTTTATAGTTTTATGGCTTTATGGAGGGAATGGAAAACCTGCTCTTAGAGGGCCCACGTGTAGACTCAATTGACCCCAAAACTAGCCCCAAAACACCAGATTAAAAAGTGCATGGAAAAAAAAAAAGAAAAAAAAAAAGTGCATGGACCATAGATAAAGGGGATACATTTAGTAATATTGGAGTATCTACCAGAGAAGGAGGAACCAGTTGGGACATTCCCCAGGGACTGAGACACTGGCAGGAGCCGTTTTTGCTATCTCGCCAGCACTGGCAGGCACCGTTTTGAAACTACTCTCCCTTTAACTGTCAGCACCAGGGATCAAACCCCACTGAGAGCCCTGCCCAGCCCCGTTCCTTGGCTCGGCGGTAGCTTTGCCCACCAGCACTCTGCGGCAGTCATGGCATCACCACAACAGGACGGCACAAGCAGCCCACATAGGAGACACCCCTAGAGCACCTGGCTCTGTTGGCCGGGAGGGATTGTGCTTCCGAGCTCAACAGGGTGTCTCTTACATAAGGCCACTCTCTTAAGGCTGAAAAAGGTAGCTGATTTACCTAACACTAAGAAATGAACGCAGAGAATTAGACAAAATGAGACAGAGGAATATGTTCCAATTGAAAGAACAAGACAAACCCTCAGAAAATGAACTCAACAAAATTGAGATAAGCAATCCACCTGATAAAAGAGTTCAAAGCAATGGGTATTATTACCAAGCTCATAAGAAGAATGGGTGAACACAGCAAGAACTTCAACAAGGAGATGATAGAAAATATAAGAAAGTACCAAACGGAAGTTATAATTGAACTGAAAAATACACTAGAGGGGTTCAATGGCAGACTGAATGAGGTAGAGGAGTGAATCAGTGAACTGGAGACAAAGTAATGGACTCACCCAGACAAAGCAGCAAAATGAGAAAAGAATTTTAAAAAGTGAAGATATCTTAAGAAGCCTTTGGGACAACATCAAGCAAAATACATTCCCACTATAGGGGTCCCAGAAGTAAGAGAGAGAGAGAAAGGGTCAATATGGCAATTCCTCAAAAAATTAAAAATAGAACTATCATATGACCCAGCTATTCCATTTCTGTGTATTTATTCAAAGAACATGAAAATACTGATTGACAAAAGATATGTGTACCCCTATATTCATTGCAGCATTATTTACAATAGCCAAGATTGGAAGTAACCTAAGTGTCCATTGATTGATAAATGGATAAAGAAATTGTGGTATACAATTGTCCCTTGAACAACACGGGTTTGAACCGTACAGGTTTCTTGTACTCAGATTTTTTTCAATAAATATAGTACCTATATTTTCTTTTTAGAGATCTTTAAGTGTGGGGAAAAGTTTGTATTCAATTAGAGACCACAGTATGTGGAATCAAAGGATCTAAAGTTTAAGTCCTGATTCTATCAGAACTGTTTCTGCTTCCTGCCCTTGGGTGAGTCATTTATCCACTTCTTTGTTTTTGAGGTAGAGATAGCAGTACTCATATTTTGATTGCAAGGGGGGGGGGCGGTCAGTGCCCCTAACCTCTGAGTTGCTCAGGGGTCAACTACACACACACACACACACACACACACACACATGTATACACACATACACACACACACAAAGGAATGCTACTCAGCCATTAAAAAAATGAAATCCTGCCATTTGTGACAACACAGATGGACCTTGTGGATATTATACTAAGTGAGATGAGCCAGAGAAAAACAAATACCATATAATTTCCCTAATATGTGGAATCTAAAAAACAAAACAAATGAACAAACAAAATAAAACAAAAACAAACTCATGTATACAGAGAACAGATTAGTTGTTACCAGAGGGGAAGAGGTTGGGGAGTGGGTGAAATGGGTGAAGGGGGTCAACTGTATGTGATGGATGGTAACTAAGCTTTTGGTGGCGATTACTTTGAAGTGTATACTGATGTCAAATTATAATGCAGTACACCTATAACATATTCTTATATATGTAAGTTTTCTCAAAAACCTGTAAACTTTCCTCCTAAGATCAGAACAAAACAAGGAAGTCAACTCTCCCTACTTTTGTTCAATAGCATACTGGATGTTCTAGCAAGGGGAGTTAGGCAAGAAAAAAAAAAAAGGGAACTAGAAAAGGGGGGAAAATTTAATGCCATCTCCTGGAAGTTGCACGTACCTCTTCTGCTAACATTGCATTAGCCAGAACATAATTACATAACTGCACATAACTTCAAGTTATGAAATGAAGTATTCTTGGAAAGCTTGTGCCTATTTAAAATTTAGGGCTTTCATTTTTGAAGAAGAAAGGGATAAAAGGTACTGGGAGACAACTGTCAGTCTCTTCCATATTTATTAAATGCACATCAAAAAAGCAATTAGCTATTTTAAAATCCTTTCTTTTTTCTTTCTTTCCTTCCTTCCTTCTTTCCTTCCCTTTCCTTTCCCCTTCCCCTTCCCTCTCCCCCTCCCTTCGTTCATTCCTTTTTTTTTTTTTCTTTTTAACACATGGATTGCAAAGTTTAAAAAGGTTGTCAATCTAAATGCAATATAGCCCCCTGAATTGGATCTTGGAACAGAAAAAGGACGTTAGTGGAAAAACTAGTGAAATTCAAATTTTACTTAATAATATTGTACTAATATTAATAAATAAAAACTAATAATTTTGTAAATGTTCCAGGGTTATGCAAGATGTTGACATTAGTGGAAGCTGGGCAAAGAATATACAGGAACTCAGTATTATCTTTGTGTACTTCAATAAATCTAAAATTACTTCAAAAGTTAAAAGAATGATTGCTAATATTCAATGATGAGGAGTTTGGAAAATTGGAGAGAATTCTCATGAACTCTTGGTGGTAATATATGTTAATATAGCCTGTTTTTAGAGAACAATTAAGCAGTATTTATAAAATTAAATGGTTTATGTATTTTCATTGAGAAAATCTACTTCTAAGATTTTCTCTTATAGAAACTTGAATGCCAGCTTTAGAAATCTCGTTTCCCTTTTAAAATAATTCAGAATAATTCCTCCCAATGAATGTAGGAGGTTGCCAGAGAGAGGAATGTTTGGTTTTATAATTTCAGGGATTAAACAATCCATAGTATGGTTAATGTTTGAAGCATGTAGAATGGAAATGAAGTTCCTGGAGTGGAGTTGTTTAAATATTTAAGTCGCTAGGCTTTTGACTGGAGAAATAACAGATCTGAAAGGCAGTGGGGAACATTAAGGACCAGATGCCACATTTGGATGTTGAGAAGATGAGTGGCTTCCATCTGAGGGGGCTGCAGGGTAACTTTCCACTTTATACAAGGAGGTACAAGAACGATCATTGAAAGGGAAAAGGATTTACTAAGGTTTTAAAATTTTGGAATGGAAGTTTCCTCAGCACGATAGAAAGATTTGAGCGGGTACATAGCAGTGGTAGTTTGGGTCAGGGAACTAAAGTTTCAGAGAGATTGGAGGGTCAGAGAGACTGCATTTTTAGCAGTGATTAGGAACACAAATATGAGGTTGCAGTAACTACTATTGTGGTGGAATATCCTGAGGCATTAGAGGTAGTCCTGCTTTCAGGGAATCTGACTAGTCATACTCTCTTCATCCTGGTCATTTGCACATGTCCTTTCTTTGGTCTGGAACCTCTGTCTCTTTTTCTCCCTTCTCCAGCTGGTTCAGACACTATGTCTGGATCTAAATATAACTTTCTCCAGGAAGACTTAGCATGTGTACTTTTTCTCTGGCAGTCCTTTTCACAATTGCTCACTGACTTCTTTGTATCCTCAACTGTACCTTAAGCTCTGGCAGGGAAAAGATAACAGCTTTCTTGCTGAAGGTTCAGCCTGTATGTAATCATCCCATGACTTGTACTATATAGGTATTTACTAATTTTTCAGATTTGTTATAAAATTTAATTACAGTTTACAAAAGAATTCAACACATTTTCTTTAAAGAATAAGCGCCACTACTGTAATGTATGATTTGATTCCTGTATATTTCATTTACGGCCCTTTGTGACATGGTATTTCCCCATGTTACAAACATTACCACTCAGTGTATATCTGGGGAATAAATGAATCAATTGAATCGGCTTCATTCAAATCTTCCTCTATCCTTAATATATAAACATTTAGAAAGTATTAATACTGCTCAGATTCTAACATTTTAACATTGTTTTTAAACATTGTTTTTAAAAATAATTAACCTGTATGTGAATAAACGTGGCGTTTGAAACTGTTGAAGGCCTGACATCCGATTGTACATACTCTCCTCATATTTTTACGGATTTAAAAATTCTCCTTATAAAATAAATTATCTAAATGTATGCAAGGCAGTATTCCACATTCATGGGGCCACACATCCTGCTCCATCTTGTCAGACACAAAAATTGGCCTTCCACGGATTTGGACTGAGGGCCGGGCCTCAGGGACTTATTGGCCGAGAGTCTAGAACTCTCTACTCCCCCCTCCCACTGCTCCGCTCCTCTTGGCTCCCTCTCGCCTTCCGTTCGGTTCCTTCCGGCTCCGTTCGGCTCCTCCTCCCTGAGGGAGAGCGGAGGCGAGGCCGGCGCACGCGCCCTCGGCCCCTGCTGCTCTTAGGGCCGCTGTCTGCCTGGTGTTTTCACTTCCTTCTCTTCAGAGCTGTATCCGGGTCGTTGTTTTCCCTATTGTTTTAGGCAACCGGCCTCGGATTGTGTAAATTCTGAGTCTTTTGTTGCTTTTGTTGCAGGCTAATAAAGTTTTTCTTTCGTTTATTTTTTTTCTAAGAGTTTAAACAGGGGAAGTTAACTCCCCAGGGCTGCCGGGTTAGCCGCGCTGCCTGGGCCGGAGGGCGCCTTTGGCCGGGGAAGCGCCAAAGGAAGCCGCGCTAGCGGCCGGGGTCCGTTCTGCGAGGACCAGGGGCCGGGGGGCGGGAGGGGAACCGCGGGGCTGCACCTGGGGCGCCCCGGTCTGGTCCGCGGCGCCGCCTATTTTTAATAGCATCTTTTGGACTCGTTTACCTTGGTCTCAGTCCTCGACCTCGGCGCTGCCTGGGCTCTCGCAGCCTCTCCCTAGGTCTACTCCAAACGACCACCTCGGATTCCTTAGTAAGTGTGTCGGAGGCGTCCGCGGGGCGAGAGGTCCATTTCAGTCCTTCTAGAAGTCAGGGCCGGCTGGAGCAGGGCGGGGGTGGGAGTGTCCTGCGGGAAGCTGGACCCTTCGTGGACCTCCCCCTCCACGGTCCGTGGGAATGAACATAGCTTCTCATACTCCCTGGGCTTTGCAATTTCTATTGACTGTTACGATGTCTCAGTGAGGGATTACAAGCGAGTTTCAGAAGCAAGATGTTTAAGAGGGCCAGTTTCGATTTTGGTCGGCTTGGGTTCGTCTTTGCTGCACCTCGGGGCTGGAGCTGCCCGTGGAGCTGCCCGGCCCTCCCCAGCCAGTGTTCCCACCCCAACCTTCCCCCACACCTTTTGCTGAGAACTGAATTAAGACAGAGATTTGCACCACCTGCACGAGGTCATCTGTACCTTCCCTCAGTACCACAGCTCTCCCCCGTGCTTGCCGTGATTATGAATGACGGTGTAATGTTTTTCTCTTAACAGTGGATCGCAGCTCCAAGAGGAGGCAGGTGAAGCCTTTGGCAGCTTCTCTGCTAGAAGCTCTCGATTATGATAGTTCAGATGACAGTGATTTTAAAGTTGGAGATGCTTCAGGTAAATGTTTCCTTCTCGCTTCCCTTTTCCCAGCTTTCTGCAGTTGAGCTGATTTTCAGACTTTTCTTAAAAAGAATCCGTTTAATTAAAATGCCAATATAAAGTTAAAGCACATAAACTTTATTTTGTCTGTTTATTTCCCACCTTTCCCTAAGATCGTATCACTAGATACTGTCACTGCTTCTGGTTTTTTGATATTTACTTAGATAATTATCAGAGAAGGCCTTATTCCAAAGATGCAGTAAATACTGTAAATCACCTATACCTTATTAAAAAACAAACAGAAAGATACAAAGATGCAAAAGTGTTTTCTCTGTTCTTTACTTTAAAATATATTCATGCTTATTTTATGGACAGAGGGGAAAAAAAATCTAGAGATATCCTGAAGTAGAGTGACAAACTGAGAATAACATGAGCCATGAACAGCCCAGGAACAGAGTTCTTCTCTTTTCAGATCACTTGGCATCCTCTTGAGGGGAGTTTTGCTTTTTGTCTGTTAGCTCCTTTACCAGAATAGAATTGACCAAAAAAAGTTGTACTTTGGTAGGTGCTGGATCTTGTGGATTGGGCCTTTTAAAAATATGAGGTACAAAGTATGCGTGCTTGCTTGTTATATTTTGTGATTTTAAGAACAATAGACTTCTTTAAAGAGTCGTATATTCACATGGTACAAAATTGAAAAACAGAAAAGTGTGGTTTTCCTTTTATCTTCTGTTCATTGTAACACACACACGGACACATACATACATATAAAGTTTTCATTGCAGGAATCTGAGAAATACAAATTATGTTTAAATATTTTATGTGAAAAATACAAATACATGAACAATAAAAATTACTTAATTCTGTCCCTTTTGACAGAAATTTAAATAAAGTGAGAAATTAGAGCCCTTTCAGTCTTATCTTTTTAACAGTTTTAAAATATTCTTCCAGAGAATTTTTGTTGCTTAGTCATATCTCTCTCCTTTCCTCTGGTTTTTCTTTTTCTTTTCTTTCTTTCTTTCTTTTTTTTTTTTTTTTCTGTTCGGTATGGTAGGAAGGGATGAAATTTGGTTGTGTTTTGTTACTATTTTACTTTTAATGGCATCAGCAAGCAGAATTTGCATTGTGATTTACCAAGAACTTTTTGTTTCCACAGTCTCATTTAATTTTTACAGTAACTCTGTGGAGGAGATATTATTTGACAGATAACAGGGGCACTGAGTTTAAGGAATTTGCATGAGGCCACTTAGGCCTAAATGGATCTAATCCAATTATTTCGACTCCCAACATTTAGAATCTTTTTATTGCTTAGATCCTAAAAGTAGATAGGTGTAATCTTAAATTGAAACTACTTATTTACTGCATCAAGGTGACCAATTGAGGTTACTTCCAACAATCAAAAGTTAAGTTTATCTTGATCAATTTTTTTAAAACTTTACTTCTCAGCTCTTTCATCTCCCATTTCGTTTACTGTTGTTTGGTACTTCCAAAGAAGAGAAAGAAAGGGAAGGTAAAGGAAGTAAAATTCAAACCTATTTTAGTGCTCTTGGTGAAAACCTTGGCAGAAAAGAATATTCTTGGCTAGAATGTAGCTTTGGTTTGTCATGGTTGAGATTGTAAACTGACAAAAATAGTTAGGTCTCAGAAGTTATGACTTAATTTGAATACCATTAGGGAAAAACTCCAAAGCTTAATTTCTTTAAGTATTCCATAATTGTTTTTATGAAAATAAATCCTGACTTTGTATATAATTTTTCTCTTTGTTTATTGACATGTATCACTTCCCTTTACAAGGGTTAAAACAATCTAATGATACAAATTACTTTCTCAAAATAATGTTTGGTATCAAGCAAATTAGAAACTCCTGACCTTGTTAAAGCTTAATCATGGTTGATGGGAATTATCTGTTACTTGTGACAGTGGTAGAATGAGTTTCGTTAGTTTTTTTGAATCTCCTAAAAGCACTCAAAAATGTATACTTTCTGTTACCTAGTCTGCTATACTTGTAATTTACTTCCTGGGCCCCAAAGGTCACAAATTTATTTGTGTAGTTCTTGATATGTTATCATAACTGAGAGTTTAGAAGAGAATGATTTTGTTTGAAATAGGTATTAGTAGAAATTGAGTTGTATTTTACACTCTTGGTTAAGGTGCATTGTTGTCTCCCATAGCTGAGATGTTGGCTTACTCTAGATTACCAGTGTTTCCTGTTTGAATCCTTTCTCGTGTCTGTGTAAGACAGTTGGACTCTTACAGGAAATAAGACATTAGACTTATCACTGTTTTCCAAACATGCTGAAGTTGTGGGATCCCAACCCTATTTAGTAATAGGTGATTAAACTGGAGGTGGAGAAATAATAGCTAAATAATCATCTTTAATGATAGCTAATAATAATCTTTCTGATCATAGCTTCTTTCAGAACAATCTGTAGACATGACTAACTCAGTGAACTACTGACTTCCTTCAAACTTAATGTTAAAATGGTTAGATTAGTGGCCCTCAAGTTTTAACTGATTCTGTGCATCAGTTTATTCTGATTTTCATTTTGAATTCTGAAATTCTGACGACAAAACTTTATATTTCTGTTTGGCTTTAAGAATAAATATAGAGGGACTTCCCTGGTGGTCCAGTGGTTAAGACTCTGAGCTTCCGGTGCAGGTGGTGTGGGTTCCATCCCTGGTTGGGGAACTAAGATCCTACATGCCGCAGAGTGCAGTCAAAAAGTAAATAAATAAATAAACAAGAATAAATATAGACATTTCTGAAAAGTTATTACCCTTGCTGATAGACATTATTTTTGTGCTTCTCAGATGATAACATAGAGAAAGATAAATATTATTCAAAAATGACCTGCCAATAAGATTAGCAGGTGATTATAAAGAGTTAATAATTATCAGGTTCTACCTTTAGAAAATTGTGAACTAAAAATAGATCATCTTTTATTTTATCTTTAATGTGAAAGTAGGGCTAAATTTCTCATTTTTGATTGAGGACAGTCAATAAATACATTTTCAAATGAGTCCTAAAACAGTGTGTAAGTGTATTAGAGTTATGGTGGTAACCACCAGAAGAACTGTATGTAGAAAAGTGAGCTGGTACCATATGAAATTATCAGCTTTATAGGTCTAACACAGTTGATTATTGGCAGTTTCATG
Organism: Globicephala melas; assembly: GCF_963455315.2. Lineage (NCBI taxonomy): Eukaryota > Metazoa > Chordata > Mammalia > Artiodactyla > Delphinidae > Globicephala > Globicephala melas. Next base: position 63,614,084 of record NC_083322.1, read on the forward strand.
GTTTGGCCTAGTTAAAGTGGTTATATTTGAGACTTGGACTTAAGATTGGGTATAGGATAGGAGATACTTAAGATAGGATTGATTACATTTAGTAATCTACATAATGAATGATTATGAAAATCAGTGCATATATTACTTTTATTAAACAAGACAAAATAGCAGTGCTGTGTCTTCCCAACCCCCTAGCCAAAGTAAGATGGCTAATTTTAGATCTTGAGCCATAGTTTAGTTGGTCCAAATTGCCAGAAAGCAATTTAACTGGAAGAGTCAGGCTGAGAGTTTGCCTTGGTAGTATTTTGTGCTTAACTTCATTTGGCTAAATGGATCAAGATATGTTCATTGACCAACTGTAGCTTTGTTTAAAAGCACTTTGCTGGACGTTATGGTGAATTCACAAAGAAATAATGATAATGTTAGAATAATTAAATAAAATAGCAGATCGATGTTATAAGGCATGATCAATCACTTGTGTAGTTCAAGTCTTTCAGAGGAGATGGGACTACTTGAGACTGGATTTACAATGATTCTTTGAGGAGATGAGACTTGAACTAGGAAATGAAAGAGAAGCAACCTAGGTAGGGGAAACATTAGGTGTTAAAAATGTGGAGGATGGAAAATATCGTTTATCCATGGAGATCAGGTTTCGAGTAAAAGCGCAGTAGAAGAGATGAGCCTGGGGAAGTAGAATGAGGTCAAATTGAGGTCTTACATGCTAGACCAGTGTTTCTCAATCTCAGCAATATTGGCATTTTGAGTTGGTTAAATCTTTGTTGTGAAGGCTTGTCTTTTGTATTGGAGGATGTTTCGCAGCATACCTGTCTTCTACCTACTCAATGCTAGTAGCACTTACTGTACCTAACCCCTACCCTAACCCTGCCCTTTTGTGGCAACCACTGTCTCTAGACATTGCCAGATGTTTTCTGTGGGAAAAATTGTACCCACTTGAGAACCACTGGTTTAGATCTCTAAGAAGATGTAAAATGACACAGCTGGAACTGGAGTCAGAAGTAGAAAATGAGTTGTGTTCACTGATTGGCTTTTTAGAAAGAGATATACTAGATGAGTTAAAAATGTTTCCAAGATGATAACTGAATAGTAGACTGGTGATCTGTCTGTTATCTGTTATATATATTTATAATCCTAAATACTGTTGCACCAGATCAATAAACAGAATAGTTAAATAATTAAGGTTGATGAACAAAGATGATTTTTTATATTGCAAAGTTAACATAAAACTCTGAATTAAATCATATTGATTTTATTATTTAATATTTATCATGGGGGAAACTTAAGCATTGAATATTGTGAAGGGATTCTTGAAGGTTGGTTTCTAATCTCTGTAATTATAAAACATTTAACCGTCTGTTAGCTGAAATAGCTATTGCTTAGAGAGGTTTTGATATATTGTGTGTTTTTTTTTTTTTTTCTTTTGCGGTACGCGGGCCTCTCACTGTTGTGGCCTCGGCAGGCGGACTCTCAACCACTGCGCCACCAGGGAAGCCCTGATATATTGTGTTTGAGAAAGGTTACCTTTTATTTAACTGAATAGGAGGTAGGGATTTCCATTTTAAAGATTTTTCTTCTAATGTAAACATTTTTATTGTAGACTTAGAATTAACTCTGTTCTTATGCCTGAAATAGCTGTATTTGAAATATCTGGTTTATTTCTCTAGTCTGTTATTACTTTTTTCTTTTATTTAAGGTTGTAAGAGTGATGGATTTGAAACGTTGTTTGAGTTGGTAGGAATGGGAAATTTTTCATTACAGCCTACAAAAATAGAATTATAGACAGCCAAGGACAGTGATTTTCTCATTGTCATTATTACTAAGTAGTGCCATAACTAAATATTGTTTATCTCCATCCCTCAAGTGTGTATGTACCAAAAAGAACTTATGACTAATCAGTTGAAGAAGTTATTTTTCAGAAATCAAAGAAAGATAAAATTTGATATATTCCTGATCCCAGCAGTTGGAGTATGGAGAATGTGATATATTTGGAGAATGAAGGGTTGGGTAAGCTACTAGGATTTAATTCGTGGAAAAATCTCACATTCTTCTAATAATGTTAACAAATATAAAGCATTTAAATCTTTTTAAAATCCTGCTTTCTATTTAGGCATGATAACAAAACAAAATCAGAGTCAAAGAGTATCAATTTCCCTGTACTTTTGAAAATAATCGATTGGCATTGGCAACAACAACCAAAGCAAAATTGCAGAAATTCTTGACATTCTGTAAAATTTACAACTAATAGGAAAGTTGGATTGGTCTCAGTTTTGATCAGGAGCCCACGTTTGTGCCCCACTTGATCGTTCTTTTATATCTACTGTTATGTTTTTATTGGTGAAAATTATTAGGAGTACTTTTTAGTTACTTAAGAAAAAATTCTACAAGGTTAATCCAGAGGAAAAGTTCCTTTTCTCCATTTCCCAGGGCTGTTAATTATAGCATTGCTTGCTTTAGTCAGTGTGCACAAGGATCTATCTTTGCCTTAGAAGCGTTTGGTCAACTCTGCTTATTATTATATCCTTATCTAAAAATATCTAGGAACTATTATTTTTTACCAGGGGTATTTTTCTTGGTAGGTTGGATTTAATTGTTGTGAGTGGTATAAAAAAATCACTTCTTTTCCTAATGATTTGTAGAGCTGTTGGACTGAAAATAAGTCCCCTATTTGTAAGTGACATTGGGTCCACGCTCTTTTGGAAATTTAAGAAGCTCACAAATCCAAAGATGTTTCCTAAGTTTGGCATGAATTTATTTGATGGTAAAACCTGACTGGAACTGATAGGAGTTTATTTGTAGCATTTACTTATCATACTTGTAAATATTCATACTTTTCACTGCAGATGTAACGTATTTGATTACAGTACAGTACCATAGACCTCACTGGAGGTGTTAGTGTAATATATTGTGCATACACAATGCTACCTTTCTGAAATCTGAAAAAATCTAAATTCTGTAACATGTGTGGCTCCAAAATTCAGATAAGGGATTGTTGGCCTACATGATATTGCTCTTGTGTCCTTTACAAGATTGTTCAGGATGACAGTGTTTTGTCACAACAGTCCTGAATAAGATGTAGGCACCTGTATGATAATCTTGAGATTGACAGTGATTTTATAGGTTCGATCAACATCCACTAAATGTTAGTCTTTATTTTTTATGTGATTTAACTTGCAGGATTTTTTTCATCAGCCATTTTTAAAGGATTTCTGAGATATTTTAGAAACCAGATACTAATTACAGACAACTTTTTTTTACTTTGAACACCCAGGCAATTATAGAGGCTAACACTGGTTGAGTTAACAGAAATTAAAATGGTATGGAAACATGAATTTTTTTCACCATTTTATTATTAGCCTTATCTTGGTTATAGGTGCAAAATATTCATCACCCTACAGATTTTACTATTGATGTTGGCTACAACTTGACTGTGACTGGTTTGTTTCCCACTTCCTCCTGCTCCCCTTCCACCAATAACCCTCTCCACAAATATTTTAGATTTTTATTTATTTGATTATGTGTAAAGAGGATTAGAATGTTACTGAGCAGTGTTGGTCTAAGAGGGCCTGAGCTGCCCTAGACAGGAATGGAAGGCACTTGCTAGGAAGCTTATGGTCCTGCATGAACTCTTTAAAGTCCTCAGCCTATCTTTTTAGTGACTACTGTGCTTGCTCATTTCCGAGATGGATTAGGTTTTAAAAAAATGCATTAATCTCTTTCATTCTAGGGTCTGTAGTAGTTACTGCCTAGAATTTTTGGAAGTTTCGGTAACTCTTTTATTGATATGAACAGTATCCTGATAATCAGAAAAATTGATAACTTATCTTGCAACTTCCATTTTCTGTGCCATTGCTATTGTCTGTTTTTCACTTGTGTATTTGGTGATCCTAAAATTGATTGGTATATTAGGGATGTGGTACAAATTGACTGTCATAAATGTCTATGTTCATTTTTGCTGGGTAAAGAGCGAGATAAATGGAACAAAGTTTTTGGGTCATATTTTTCTTGTTCTGAATGTGACTCAGTGCATGTAAGTCCATATAATTTATGAAAGAAAGATGTAAGAGAAGAACAATTTGGTATGTATTACATTATCATAAAGTTAAAATCAAGTGCTCAATTTAAAAAGAAGCACATTTACTTTTCGAAAAAAATTGCCTCTAGGGTACCAAGTATAGCATGAGATGTATGACACAAAATAGTGGTCCTCGTTTTAAAGCATATTTTAATTTAGAGTTACATATATTCATCTTCATTAGTGCTATATTGAACTAGAACCATTATTCCAGCTTCATTGATTTATTTAATCAGGTTGGGAACGTCTACCATTCTTTGACTTAAATTTGTTTATATTGTTTTGCAAGTTATTCACAAATTTTGGTGGTTTCATTTGTGTCAGCGTTGTGTGTGTGTGTGTGTATGTATATACATATGTGTGGTTTTTTTTTTTCTCATATTTTCAACAGATTCTGAAGGGAGTGGTAATGGAAGTGAAGATCCTTCAAAGGACAGTGGAGAAGGTTCCTGTAGTGATTCTGAAGAAAATATTTTAGAGGAAGAACTGAATGAAGATATTAAAGTAAAAGAAGAACAACTTAAAATTTCTGCAGAGGAAGAAATACTATCATCAGAAAAACAGTTAATTAAAGTGGAAAAGAAGGAGGAAGAAGAGAATGGAGAGAGACCTAGAAAGAAAAAGGAAAAAGAGAAGGAGAAAGAAAAAGATAAAGAGAAGGAGAGAGAGAAGGATAAAGAAAAAGCAACAACATCTGATAACGTGGCTGCTTCTGCTGCTTCCACCACACCAGCCACAAGTCCTCCTGCTGCTAACACATCTCCTTCAGTCCCCACGACAACAACTACAGAGGAGCAAGTCAGTGAGCCAAAAAAGTGGAACCTGCGTCGCAACCGACCACTTTTGGATTTTGTATCCATGGAAGAGCTGAATGACATGGATGACTATGATAGTGAAGATGACAATGATTGGCGACCCACTGTAGTAAAAAGAAAGGGAAGATCTGCATCTCAGAAGGAAGGAAGTGACGGAGACAATGAGGATGATGAAGATGAGGGAAGTGGGAGTGATGAGGATGAGAATGATGAAGGCAATGATGAAGATCATAGCAGCCCTGCCAGTGAAGGGGGTTGCAAGAAGAAGAAGAGTAAAGTTCTTAGCAGAAACAGTGCTGATGATGAGGAACTGACCAATGATAGCCTGACACTATCTCAGAGCAAGAGTAATGAGGTAGATCAACCCAATTTTTATGATATCTGTCTGTCTGGGGAAAAGGGAATTCTTCTCTAAACCATTCTACCCGTTATATTAAGTGGCTTCCTTGAAATCCTGTTATAGACAGCTGTGGTAGTGAGTGAGCACCCTAAATGTAACATTTATTCATTTGATCAGCCCGCCTTTATTGAGTATCTGCTGTTTGTCACCGTCCTCAAGGAGCTCACAATCACCGTCCTCAAGGAGCTCAGTCTCTATTCTTAGAGAAATATTTGTATATCCATACCCTTGGGAAATAGTAGAGTTTTCCTTTCCTTTTTCTGTCCTCTCACTCCATTGTTCATAGGACTGCTGAATGGTGCTGAGTGGATTATGAAAACAAAGGTCACCTTTCTTTCAACTTAGTTACATCCATATCCGCATAAAAATTTAGACTTTTAGAATACTTTTGAGCAGGGCAACAAACAACTTAATAATTGTCTCAGGCTTTTAGAGATTCATTTTAAAGGTTAATTCCTTTTTCAGTTGTAGCACCCATCTGAATAGTCACCAGATCTTTGCTTTAGATGTATGGGAGTAAATGCAAACTATATATTTACATATTTTTAGTGAATAAGTTCTCTCTACAAAGAAATGAAAACAAACAAACATTTCTTATCCTAAAACAAACATTACTATCATAAAACTACAGTAATGACTCAGTTCTTCCACTTGAAGTTCTACTACTGAAAGTTAGGTTTATCCATTGGGCCCAAGATGCAACATTCAAGACTCTTCAGTCAAACACATTTGTGTCTCTTTGTCTGTGTGTTTATGTATATGTTTTTCTTCAAAAGAAAGATTGAGTTGTCGTCTTACATGTAGATGTACCTGTTACATCACATGTAGAACTATAATAAGTCTGTCATGCCATTAATGTGTTTATAGTCTTAAAAATTCACTTCTTTAACAAGCACTTATTTTTTTGTTTTTTCATATTATTGAAATAGGTTAAATTGGTAGAAAGATTTTCCTTCTATGCTTTATTCTTTTACATTTCTTCTGTTTACAAATTTTACATAGCAGTGATTTTCTATTTTAAGTTTCATTAAAAAATTTGGTGTTTTACCAAAATAATATATAGCAGATTAAGAGGTGTTGTATGTCAGCAGAGAAGAAGCAGTTTATATTTTACATTATAAACATTGGTTAACTTCCAGGTTGCCCATTTTCTTAAGAAGAACATTGCCTGATTCCAGTGCTTACCTAATTCCTATCTTTAGGTAAAGGAAAATCGTCATTTGGAATATAGTATTCATAATGATGTAGCACAGACAGTTCCATATTTCCAATTTAAGGAAACAGAAGTATGGAAAATCTAATTGTTCATACTTGATTTAAACATGTATCCAGTTTATTTTATAGCACTTAATACTAACCTGTATCTACTGACTAAGTTTACCTTCTGCAGTATCACGTTCTTCATTTTTATTAGCCTGACATTCATAAAAGGAGGCTGGCTAGGATAGAGGCAGTATGGATTAGATTTATGCTAAGATGTGGGGGAACACCTGCATATGTCTAGAAATTTGCCATGTAAAATGTATACAAATTATCCATTTGTTAATAATCTGTAATACATAACAAATTGCTTAAGAGGTTGTAGACTCTTCTTTATGATGCATTTAAAGGCCACATGTGCTGTTTAGTTTTTTTCCTACTAAACAGAAGAGATTTTAGTAAATAATGGGACTTTATTTATTTAGGTTAATAGTCCGAAAGGAATGAGATTCCAGGGCATTTCTTGGATAAGTGCCTTGATACAGTTGTCAAGAAGATCCTTCTTATAGTAACTAAATTAATTCCTTTTGTGTTAATTTATGTTAATTTTCCTTTTGCTCTACCCTATGCAGAAATGTAGAAGAATTTATGTAAGGTTAATTTTCCCTCAATAATATTCTACCTGAAAGCTTGATAACTGGTTTTTTCCAAGACTGTTATTCAAACTCTTCAATAATTTTTGATGATTCTAGTCCTATATAAATGTCATTTAAATTAGATATTAAATTTTAAGAAAGAACTAATCGAAATTATTTTATATTTCTAAATTTCCTGTTCTTATAATCTTGATTTTGTAAAAAAGATGACTAAAGGTAATCCTTGTTGTCTTCTGGCCAATGTTTGTAGTTTAATCTTCCTGGTTATTTTAGGTAGTGATACCTTGCCAAGTGTGCATTAGTTAATATGTATATATTTGATTATATTTGAAGTTTTATTTTTCTATGCTTTTACTTTGTTTTCAAATACTACTTTGTAATAGAGATAGCTGAAAATGTGGTTTTAGAATACATAATAGAATTGTATTTAGTCTATATGCAGGAAATTTTTTCTTGGATGCTATGTCAGGTGCTTTTGTAGGGATATGGTGTTGGGTATCATGTAAATGATGCCCAGGAACTTTCATAATTTTGAAATTTCTTAGGGGAATTTGACATTTTTTTTTTTGAGTGGAGGCCTTTTATAATTATTGGCTCTTGAAATGCTCTAGAGCAGTGGTTCTCAAACTATTTGGTTCAGGACACCTTTATAGTCTTAAAAATTGAGGACCCCGATTATTATTCATATAGGTTATATCTTTTGATATTTGCCATTTCCAGTTAAAACTCAGAAATTTAAAAAAATGAGATGTATAGAAACACAAAAGTTATTAGATTGATGACACCGTCACGTGTCATGTAACTTCTGGAAATCTTCACCATACACCATGAGAGAGAGTGAAAAGGCAAATATCCTTAGTATTTACCTTTTGGATCCCCTGGAAGAGAGTTCCCCAGACCACGCTTTGGGAACTACTGTTCTAGATTTGGGCATTTGATAGCCTGCATTTTCTTCACATGGGCATATACCTTTGTCAGTGGCATTACGGCATTTTAGCGCTATCTGAAACAATCCCATTGGAATATGGTTACATGTCTTTTTCAAACTTTTATCTTGAAGTTTTTGAAATTCACCAAGGTTATCTTGCCTTTAGTTTTCTGAAATAAATTTTTTGGGGAGGGCTGTGTAGTATTTTCAGATAATGGTTCCCATTTTCAGGGCTTTGAAACTAGAGCTTTGAATGAGAATTAGTATATGATAGAAAATCATCTCAGTATACATTTTCAGGTGGAAGTTTTTTGGTTTTTTTTTTCATAATGTTAAATAGATTAGATGTCTTGCCATGTGAAGAAATACCAATTGTCATCTGAATTTTGCTAATTAAAATGTAAACATTTTGCCAAAATTTTTAAATAGCCATTTCTTTTGGGAGCTTCTGACTTATTAATCATTTGTCTTTTTACACATTTCAAAATAAAACAAATTGCTCTAAAGCCTAAAAAAAATCAGTTTGTAACATTGTACAAAAATTACTTGAGATTCTTGAAAATTTAACCTTCTTTAAAAACTTCTAGGAAGAACTATTGGTCAAACTTGGTATAATAATTTTTTCTCATTTTCAGAGCAATAGGATCCTTTTAATTCTGGTTTTATATGAAGGGTGCTGGAATTTCCTCCTATTAAACACACATATAGCTTAGTTAGAATTTACCCTGTTGTATATGTTATTTATAATAATCTTTGTGGAATACATATATAAATGAACACTAAACATATTTGAGAGCTGATAAAAAACATTGGGCAGAATCATTTTTGGTGTAAATTTTAAATCCCAAGGAGAAAAATGAAATAATTTACAATAAGGAGTCATTGATTTATTACTATAGTGCTCCATTTAATCTTAATAATTACCATTAGAGTCCATTAAATTATCCCATAGTATTAAAGTTATATCCTAGATGTGCCATTCAAAACCCATTTTCCCAAATTCTATTTTTATGTAAAAATCATATTTTCAAATGATGTATTTTGTGATAAAAACTTTAGCTTAAATATTTTCTCCAGAAACTTGAAAAATGATATGTCTTTAGAAATACGCTATTAAAAATTGATACTAAATTGACTTTTGTATTCTGATCAGAAGTGCGCTTCAAGCCATGTTTGATCTATTGAAGACAACCTAGATAACTTTTTAAGAGGATGTATTGTTTAGATTTTCCCATTGAAACATTGTCAGCCATTTGGTTAGGGTAATATTGTAGGACTCTAAGTTATCCCCATTTCTATCTGTTTGTATTTAATGTCTAGTAAGAGTCTCAAATGATGGGGATCAGAGGGTCAAAATTGCCAGTTAATTTTGTTTTCTCTGCCTCTAAATGATAATATGTGTAGAGAGAAAATGGAATAGAGATAATTTAGACATTTACTGTTTTTCTGAGCAAAATGGCCAAATAGGAAAATAATAGAACTATCTGTTGATGCCAGTTTTTCTGATCCATAGACGTTTACTTGTTTCCCACATGGGTAAACCTTTTTTTTCAAGGGCTGATTAGTTGTAGTTCCACCAGGGAAATATTGGCAGAGCCCATAAACATGAATAGCCTCTCAGTCATCAAACTCTGGTTGTTTGCTAGATCTTTTTCTGCTCTGTGATTTTTTTTAACCTAGATGTGGTAATTTAAGAAAAAAATTTTTTGGACTTATCATGGGAAAATATTTAAAGTACCAGTGTTCACTGAGGCTTATAACCTTTCTTTTGGGGTTCCAAGGAAGATTCCCCAGTGTAATAAATGGTCAGCTCATGTTTCTCTTTTTGGACCACCTACAAAGAAGTACAGAGGAAAGGAGAATGGGAATGAACATTTATTGAGTACCTAGTATGTCTCAGGAACATTCTTGCCATACATTATCTTGTTAAGTCTCACAACAACCTGATGAGGTAGGTTTTATTTTTATCATCCCATTTTACAGATGAGAAAACTATAGCTTCGAGGTTCAATAGCTATTAAGTGAGAGCTGAGAATGAAACCCAAGAACATTTGATTTTAAGGCAAATGCTGTTACATTTGAAGCATTGCTAATGGGATGAAAATCTGGGCAGATTTTTGTTTTGCTCACTGTACTAAAGTACTTTAAAACATGAGTTTTCTTTTTAGGAAGTTTTAATCTTTATTTGCTAGCCACGTCCAAAGCCCCAAACTATTGATACTTTGGTTTTATAACAAAAAGGAGCAAAATACAAAATTTTAAAGTACTAGAATTCTCAAGAGAAATGATGCCTCCTTGTTAACTTTTGCATTCTTTTTTGATTTGTTTTTTACATTAGCTGCAAGTTTAGATTTATTACACAGAAAATATATTGAAAGAATGTTATTGTGACAGTCACGTGTCTTTCAAATGTTATTTACAAATTGCTATTGAAATGACTCTAAAGGTTACGTTTGGATATTGGTCAGTTTAAAAGAATATAGAAATATAAAAATGTTAACATGAAACAATATAGTTAACGTGTGATATGGAACTAATTTATTTTGTTTCTGAATATGGTTAGGTTCTTAAATGAAAATATATAGACTCAAGTGCCATCTTTTATTATATGTAATGCTGAGCCCAGTGTGTTAAATATGACAAGAATCGTCATCATGTTAATTTGTCATTTAAAGTTTAAATTCATAATGCCGAAGGTTTAAATTAAATGGAGCACACTCTTCCCTTTATTTTTTTATATTCATTAATACATCTTCCTTTCTCCTTTTATATTACAATTAACTAGGTATCTTTATTACCAGTTTTCACTAGATATTTCTTGACATAAACCTAATAGAGTACTCTGACTCTTCTAGCAATCAGTCAATCTGGATTCTTTTTTAGATGGTTTTCTGTACCTGTATACACAGATTTCCTATGCAGGCTTTCATGGATCTATCATCCAGTGGTTTGATGACCCTGGAAATTCTGGATTCCCCAGCACTAAAGGAGTGTAGTCTGTAATATGCCATCACATACATATTTGCTTATACGTTATCTTGATTTTTTTTAACTGTTTAATATGTGTGTGTCTTGTCTCCCCAAGATAAGATTATAAGCTTCCTAAGTGTAGGAAACATGTCTTATAGTTTTAAAACCCATATATAGGGTTAGTAATTACTTATGGGTTAATTTTTCCTTTCTTGTAGTTTCAGGGGTCAGACTATATCCAGAATGGCAAAGCAGATGAAGGGTTGTTGGTTATAAGCTTGGTTTTATATTTCCTAGAGGAGAGAGAATATGGGACTTGGAGAGAAGTGAAAAATTAGAGAGAGGGTGCTTAGAGGGTCCTTTGACAAAGAGGTTCACTTCTCAAACGTACCATACTTTGAAATTACTAAAATAATGGAGTATGCAGCATAATTTTGAAAATGCGTAAAATGATTTAAGGTGCGAATTTTATTTATTAAAATCACCTTTTAAATATGTGATTTTCTGATATTTTAATATTAGGACTCGCTGATTCTTGAGAAGAGTCAAAACTGGAGTTCTCAAAAAATGGACCATATTCTGATTTGCTGTGTTTGTCTTGGAGATAATAGTGAGGATGCTGATGAAATAATTCAGTGTGACAATTGTGGCATTACAGTCCATGAAGGTAATTTTGCTTTGTTTTGTTTCCTTTTAGAAATGGCTGGTTGATACTGCATTTATATAAGTAATATCAGTTACTTTACATATGTACTATACTAAGGTTTTCCTGTAATATTTTATGATATTTGAACTAAGACATACTGAATTTTCAAAGTATAATGGGTGTTATTTTTCAGATTACGTTCACTTAAAATGTGTTTAAAAAAAATTAAAATAGATTATTACTGTATGGAAATCAGTATTTCTTTGAAGGTCATTGTTATGATATTTTCCATCATGGCATTATTTCTAGTTTTTAACTGAAATTTAGATATAGGAAAACATCTAGTATGTTAGTCTAGTAGAATGTATTATTTAAAAAGTTATTGTTGAAGTCTAGTGGTATTATAGTTTCTTCTTTAATAGTTACACTTTTAAATTTTGAACTTGAAAGGAGAATTTGTAGAGTTCATCTTTTAAAATTTGAATATGTTGAAATATGTTGAACATATTTTTATATGTAATGTGTAATTACATATTACGTATAATATGTTGAAAATATTTTTCCTGATTATGAATTTTGAACTTTTTTTTATGTATTTTTTTTGTTGTACTTTATTTAAAATTTTTTATTTTGACATAATTTCTGACTTACAGAAAAGTTATAAGAGTAATAGAATTTCCATATACTTGTCAGTCAGATTTCCAAGATGGTGACATTTTGCTGTATTTGTTTTATCTTCTCTCATATAATAATTTTTTCCTCACCTCTCTGAGGGTAAATTGTAGACAAAATGTTCAGCTCTACCCCTAATACCTCAATGTATATTTCTTAAGAACAAAGAACAAGGGCATTCTTTTACACAATCACATAATTATCAAAGTCAGGAAATCAGCATTGATAGAATACTATAATCTACCGATTATATTCACATTTTGCCAATCATCCCAATAATGATGATTCTAGCAAAATAAAATCCAGGATTATGAATTGCATTCAGTTGTCATGTCTGTGTAGTTTCCTTTAATCTAGAACATATTTTGAGTCTTTTGTGTTTCATGCCATTGGCATTTTTGAAGAATACAGGCCAGTTCTTTTATAGAATGTCCTCAATATTGGGGTTTTCTTACGTTTTCTCATGATTAGGTTCAGGTTATGTGCTTTTGGCAGGGGTGCCATAGAAGTTATGTTGTGCTGTCAATGCATGTATGTTTGTTTGTCCAGTTACTGGTGATGTTATTTTGATCACTTGGTTGAGAGGGTGTCTTCCAGGTTTCTCTGTGGTAAAGTTATTCTTTTTTCCTATCAGTTAATTTTTTCTTATCAGGGCCATGACTACTGCAAAACAGTGTTTCTATGGCCTTTTCTTACTGGCCTTTCTGGTATTATAGTCCTTCTCCCAAATAGTTCTGGGTGTCTGCTGGACTTGAGACCTGTGGGGCCTGTGCTTCTTTAACCAGTCCTCTTGCCTTCATGTGAAGCTCCCCTCCCTTGCTGCTAAGACTCACTGTGGGAATGTCTCCTATTACTGTTATTCATTCATTTATTTTTTTCAGTAATGTTTGTTTAGTACCTTCTGTGTGCTAGGCATTCTGTTGGTTTTAGGCATGTAAAATAAATATAGACATTGCTGACCTCATGGAGCTTAAAGTACAGTAAGAGAGACAGGAATGAAAACATAAAACAATAAGTATGTATCAGGTGGTCTGGACTATGGAGAAAATAAATCAGGAAAAGGAATATTGGGAGTGCTACGAATGGGGGTGGTTGAGTGGGTAGGTGGAAGTTTGTATTCATAAAAGCTTACACAGGAAATCCTCTCTGTTACGGTGATATTTGGGCAGTGACCTGAAGGATGTGAGTGAGCAAACCATGTGAATATTTGGGGAAAGAGCACTCCAGAATGAGGGAGTAGTGAGTAAAGATGTTGAAGTGGAAATGTGTTCGAGGTGTTTGTATAATGACATGAAGGTTAGTGTGGCTAGAACTGAGTGAGTGAGCTGATTAGTGGTAGAGGCAGAGCTGGGGGCAAGCCAGATGAGGCCTTGAAAGTCATAGGTTTCAGATTTTACTGTGATGGATCTGGGAAGACCGACATGAGTTTTGAGCAGAGGATTAATATGCTTTGATATATGTTTTGGAAGGATCACTCTGACTGCTGGGTTGAGAGTAGACTGAAGTGGGTCCAAAGTGGGAATTGGGGAGACCATTTAGGAGACCATAGCAATGATCCAAGAGAGGAATAGGTTTTGAGGTGGAGAGTAAAAGTTTGGTTTTAAATTTTTAGAGTTTAGGTAACATATAGGGGCTGGCGAGATAAATTTGGGACTCATCAGTCTGCAGATGTTATTTAAAACTGTGAGCCTGGATGTGCTATCTAGGGAGTAGTAAAGTGGTCCTAGCACGTCAGAGGAGATGGGGAACACATTGCCAGTGAGATAGAAGAACCTTAAGTAGTGACCTGGAGGTTAAGTAAGGAAGATGTTTCAAAAGAGAAGGTAGCTCTCAAATACTGTTTTTAGAGTAAGATGGAAACTGTCTTGTGGGAAATTACTCTAATGCAACCGTAGACACCCAGTACACTAGCAGGCAAGCCATCCCAAAGGTCATGGGAAAAAAAGGGTTACGGACAAAATGTTTATATCACATGATTTATTAAATAAATGTAAAATACATAAAAGCAAGGGGAAAGATACAAAATTAGTTAACAGACTATGTACTATCATTTCTGCCATATTCTGTTGTTCACACAGAACAACGCTAGTCAAATGTAGGAGGGGACATTCCAAGAATGTTAATACCGTGGGCCATCTTAGAGGCTGCCTACCACAGATGCAGATTATATGGCATGTTAGTGTGCTGATGGAAGTGACCAGTGGAGAGAGAAAGTTGAAAATTGATGATGTAAGGAGAGAAAGGGGAGCAGTTGGTGGAGCAAGGGCTTTGAGTACAAGGCTAGAGAGGATGGGATCCAGTACCATGGAGACATTTAATAGATAAAGGTAGTCATAGTAACTGGAGGGAAAAGAAAATATATGGATACAGATGTAGGTAGGATGTTAGATGTGGTGGTCAGAGCATGTGGAAGTTATTTTTTGAATGCTTCTTTTCAGTGAAATAGGAAGCAGTCATTAGCAGAGTGTTGGAGATTTGAGGAGTGAGAGGTAGGTGTAAAATAGTTATTTGGGGGAATAACACAATACTTAATATTGTGTGTGTGTGTATACATACATACATGTATTCACATGTATATATTATGTGTATATATCATTACTAGATAGCAATAAGGAACCACTTTAGATTAGTAATGAATATAAATTGAGACCAGTCAACATGGTTGTATGTATGCATTTTTTTTTTCCCTCCAGGAGTGGTTCAGATTTCTTGGAGGAGTTGCAGAATAGTTGAACATCAAAAGCAGCAGCTGTGCTGCCATTGTTGTATTGATCACCACTGATGGTCACAAGTATGTTACCATTGCTTGTATTCATGACTGTCATTGCTGATGTGTGATGCAGGCATGATCAGTACTATTAGTGTTGTTGACATTTCATCATGCTGAGGGCACTATCTCTACTTCATAGGTCATAGGTTTGACCATGGATGTGATTTTTAAGGCTAGCACAATGGTTTTAAGAAATTGAATTGATTGCTAACATTTAAAAACTGGGAGATTTTGTTTTGCACATTCTGGAATTCGTTCTCTTGAAGTTCTGACAGCAGTAGGTTTTCACTCTCTTACGGCAACAATCCTCTGGAGCTGAATAGGGCTGCCTCCTGCTGGTGAAGCCTACAATCTTCAGTTTACCACTGTCTTCTCTCAAATCCCTTGCTCATTTTTGATAGTTGCCTGGTCCCTAGAAATATTTGACTGTATAGTTCCTCATCTACTTTGAGGGTGATGTGTCTTGCTGCTGGTAGGCAGGCTTCTACGGCCATGCAGTCTCAATGTCCCACAGCTATGATAGTAAAGCAACTGTTTATTGTACTATAGGTCCTTCATTTTGGACTCAGGCCTGAGTCTCCTGGGGACTAGTACCATGTACAAATCAGAATGAACCCTCCCCTCTGACCTCTTGTCTTATTTATTTATTTATTGAAGTATAGTGGATTTATAATATTATATTAATTTAAGATGTATGAAGTAGTGATTCAGTATTTTTATAGATTTTACTCCGTTTAAAGTTATTACAAAATAATGGCTATATTTCCATGTGCTGTACAATGTATCCTTGTTACTTATTTATTTCATACATAGTAGTTTGTATCTCTTAATCTCCTACCCTTATCTTGCCCCTCCTCCCTTCCCTCTCCCCACTGGTAACTGCTAGTTTGTTTTCTATATATTGAGTCTGTTTCTGTTTTGTTCCATATGTTTGCTGTTTTATTTTTTTAGATTCCACATATAAGTGATAACATAGGTATTTGTCCTTTTCTGGCTGACTTATTCGCCTAAGCATAATATTTACTCTCTAGGTCCATCCACATTGTTGCAAATGGCAGAATTTCATTCTTTTTAATGGCTGAGTAATATTCAATTGTGTATACCAGATCTTCTTTATCCATTCATCTGTTGATGTACACTAAGGTTGCTTCCATATCTTGGCTGTTGTAAATAATGGTGCTGTGAACATTGGGGTTCATGTATCTTTTCGAATTAGTGTTTCTGTTTTCTTTGTATATATACCCAGCAGTGGAATTGCTGGTTCATATGGTAGTTCTATTTTTAGTTTTTTAAGGAACGTCCATACTGTTTTCCATAGTGGCTGCACCAATTTACAATCCCACCAACAGTGTACGAGGGTTCCCTTTTCTCTGTATCCTCACCAACATTGTCTTTGTCTTTGATTTAGTCTTGTACCTCTTCGATTCTTGGTATGAGTTCTTTCCCAATAGATTCTTGTTTAAATGAATGTAGATTTCTGGAAGGACACCCCATTAGTTCTCCTTATGTGTCTAGAGCTATTAAAAGTTCATAATGATACTTGTGCTTCAGATGAATAGTCTCAATAATGGCAACTCTACTTTCTTTCTAAGGAAGCTTTGATTTTTTAGAAACAGCCAAAAAATCTTTCTGAGTCAAGGCAGACAAAGAAGATTATCAAACTGAGTGCTAATTTCATTTAGGTCAAAAGCAAGTTGTGTCTATAAAGTCATGTAGCATTTTTTCTTGTGTTATTCATTTAAATGGCTCTGATGGCACTTGAGCATTTGCTAATGATTGCTCATTTTTCTCCCAAGACTAACTCATTAGAATAGGTGAACTATTTTTATTATGAGAGAAGGAAGAAGGGAAGACACGGAAAGGGAAATTAATACTCCTGAGTGTGATGCTTTGTAGGCTTTTTGGGAGCAAGCTAATATGTGGAAAAAATAAATAGGGAAAACAATAAATAGAGAAACTGAGTAGTTTCTCTATTCAGAAACTGAATACGTTGTAGTATAATTGCTTTGTTGGGAGTATTGTTAATTCTGTGAACTTCAGATACATTCAAAGTTAAAGATGCAAATTGTAAATCAAAGTAAAAAATAAATCTTGAGTTTTTTATTTTATTGTTACTACTTTCTTCCTTTAGTGTAATTTTCCCTTTCTCTCATTAATTTTGGGGTTTCTATTGTATGATTGTGATTATATAATTCTCTTTCTCACTTTCTTAGTAGCTTTTCTTTCTTTTCTTAGTAGTAGTATTAGAGCTAATATCTTGAAAGATTCCTAGTTTTGGAGATTTTAAATGATCTGTTTTGGTTTAAGGGAGAAGTGTTATTAAACATCAATGTATATTTTTATAAACCTAATGAATTAAAGTTATGATTAATATAGTGTTCTAATAAAATTGTTATTCCCTGTTTGTTACTAAACATACCAAATATGGTATTTGGGATCCTTTTTAATGTAATTTCCTGTAGGTCATTTTTATCTACTAGTGCAAAAGATTCCTTGCCAAATATCACTATTCGTTTGAGAAAGGGTTGTTTTAATATGGATATACTCCCGACTTTTCCATTTAAGTTTTTTTAGTAGCATTTGGATAGCATCACTAAGAAATTGTGTTGATTAGTAGATCTGTGAAGACTTTTTCATCTTCCACTAGCTTTGTAGCAGTCTTGTCTACTAAATAGAAAAAGAAAAAAAAAAAACACATCAAACCCTGCTTAATAATCTTTGGTTACATGGTTGAATTTCTCTTTTGAGGAAAAGTAACAATAATCCTCAGTACAGTAATGTGCAGCCTGATCAGCATATATATATCCTGGAGATGTTTTGGGTCAAGTCTTACTGACACTGTTATGCACTGTTGCCACCCCATATTAATTGGAACCTGGGTTGAAAAAATATGTAATGATGTGTGACCTGGTCCAAATAACGTAGATTTTTTTGTTTTTTATCTTTTTTCTAGGTGGACCATGGTCTTACTCCCTTTTAGCTTTTAATCTTGTGTATAGTGTTAGGGAGTGTTCAAATTTCATTCTTTTACATGTAGCTATCCAGTTTTCCCAGCAGCATTTACTGAAGAGGCTGTCTTTTCTCCATTGTATATTCTTGCCTCCTTTATCAAAAATAAGGTGACCATATGTGCGTGGGTTTGTCTCTGGGCTTTCTATCCTGTTCCATTGATCTAGATTTCTGTTTTTGTGCCAGTACCATACTGTCTTGATTACTGTAGCTTTGTAGTCTAGTCTGAAGTCAGGGAGCCTGATTCCTCCAGCACTGTTTTTCTTTCTCAAGATTGCTTTGGCTATTTGGGGTCCTTTGTGTTTCTATACAAATTGTGAAATTTTTAATTCTAGTTCTGTGAAAAATGCCATTGGTAGTTTGATAGGGACTGCATTGAATCTGTAGATTGCTTTGGGTAGTATAGTCATTTTCACAATGTTGATTCTTCCAATCCAAGAACATGGTATATCTGTCCATCTGTTTGTATCATCTTTAATTTCTTTCATCAGTGTCTTCTAGTTTTCTGCATACAGGTCTTTTGTCTCCTTAGGTAGGTTTATTCCTAGATATTTTATTCTTTTTCTTGCAGTGGTAAATGGGAGTGTTTTCTTAATTTCACTTTCAGATTTTTCATCATTAGTGTATAGGAATGCAAGAGATTTCTGTGCATTAATTTTGTATCCTGCAACTTTACCAAATTCATTGATTAGCTCTAGTAGTTTTCTGGTAGCATCTTTAGGATTCTCTATGTGTAGTATCTTGTCATCTGCAAACAGTGACAGCTTCACTTCTTCTTTTCCAATTTGATTCCTTTTATTTCTTTTTCATCTCTGATTGCTGTGGCTAAAACTTCCAAAACTATGTTGAATAATAGTGGTGAGAGTGGGCAGCCTTGTCTTGTTCCTGATGTTAGTGGAAATGGTTTCAGTTTTTCACCATTGAGGATGATATTGGCTGTGGGTTTATCATATATGGCCTTTATTATGTGGAGGTAAGTTCCCTCTGTGCCTACTTTCTGCAGGGTTTTTATCATAAATGGGTGTTGAATTTTGTCTAAAACTTTTTCTGCATCTATTGAGATGATCATATGGTTTTTCTCCTTCAGTTTGTTAATATGGTGTATCTCATTGATTGATTTGTGTATATTGAGGAATCCTTGCATTCCTGGGATAAACCCCACTTGACCATGCTGTATGATCCTTTTAATGTGCTGTTGGTTTCAGTTTGCTAGTATTTTGTTGAGGATTTTTGCATCTACGTTCATCAGTGATACTGGCCTGTAGTTTTCTTTGTGACATCTTTGTCTGGTTTTGGTATCAGGGTGATGGTGGCCTCATAGAATGAGTTTAGGAGTGTTCCTGCCTCCGCTATATTTTGGAAGAGTTTGAGAAAGAGAGGTGTTAGCTCTTCTCTAAATGTTTGATAGAATTCACCTGTGAAGCCATCTGGTTGTGCACTTTTGTTTGTTGGAAGATTTTTAATCACAGTTCAATTTCAGTGCTTGTGATTGGTCTGTTTATATTTTCTATTTCTTCCTGGTTCAGTCTCAGTAGGGTGGGGATTTTCTAATTCTATCATTCCTTCTACATTTATCAGGCAGCATTTATTTTGTAGAGAACTTCTCCCCTTTTATCCTTTTCAGTATTACTGTGGTCTCACACATTATCATCTACAACCTCATTACTCTTTGTGATGCTTAGATTGTCCTTATTTGACCAGTGAAGAGCCCCTTTCGTCAGGCTCTTACTTACATGCACGTGTGCACATATGCATATGCATATTTGCACAGTCCCTGCCCTGCAATAAGTAAATAAATAAGATAAATTCCATGGGATTTTCCTCCCGTATAACTCACTTCATTTCACTCATCTCTTTATTTCACTCACTCATCTCTTAATCTTGAGATTCTTTTCATATGAGTACATATGGATATTTTATTATTATTTTTTTAATGGTATGTATTTAGCTATAGTGTGGTTCAACCATAATGTATTTACTTTTTTTGTTTGTAGTTTTTTGCTTACATATAGTGCTAACAAATATGTCATATACATGTAATAATTTCTGTGGGGTAGATTCCTAGAATGAATCAAAAGGTAAGTGCATTTAAACTTTTAACAAACTTTGCCAGATTGCCCTTCAAAAAGACTGTATTTATTTGTGTTCTTACCAACAGTGTACAAACTACTTGATAACTCTGCAACACTGCATATTAATAAATTAAAAAAAATATTTTGGAGACTATCTCTTAATTATGTGTTCACCTTATTTGTATTGAAGTTTGGTATCTGTGGCTATTTTCTTTTTTCTGTTACTTTCTATATATTTCTCTTGTCATTTCCTGTCTTTTTCTCATTGACTTCTTGGAATTTTTTTTTTTTTTAATGTTAATCCTTTGTTAGCTATATGTGTTACAAATAGTTTTCATCCTTGCGAATACTTTTTCCACCCTGTTCTGTACCTTTTAACTTCGTAATATTTTTCACTGTTTAGAATGTTCATTTTTATACACATATGTAGATATTTCTCTGATACTTTTAAAGTTCCAAAATAAATTTTTATCTAAAATTAATGAATTCAGAAGAAGTGAAATTTTCTAAGGCATAATAGGAAACTAGTGTTGCTAGGTTTTATGTTTTTGGTTTTTAATCAGGTGCCTAAGTGACAGACTTCCGTATTGTAAATCGGCCATGCCACTTTTCCTTAAACATTTCATGGTTAAACATGAGCGTATTAAATGTTTTATTTTATAGAAAGCTAATTCTCCTTCATAATATATTGCATGAATAGTAAATAAAATGTGGGAACTATAGAACAGAGAGAAGATAAAACATTTCTAACAGTCCTAATATCCAGACAACCATAGTTAGTGCTTTTGTGTATTTGCTTTATCATTTCTTTTTCTTTTTTCCCTTTTTTTAAAAAATATACTTATGGCTTAAGTAATTATAATTTAGGTAAGTTTTTTTTAAAAATTAATTAATTAATTAATTTTATTTTTGGCTGTGTTGTGTCTTTCTTGCTGTGCGTGGGCTTTCTTTAGTTGCAGCGAGAGGGGGCTACTCTTCATTGCGGTGCACGGGCTTCTCACTGCAGTAGCTTCTCTTGTTGCGGAGCACGGGCTCTAGGCGCGCGGGCTTCAGTAGTTGCAGCACACAGTCTCCGTAGTTGTGGCTCATGGGCTCTAGAGCGCAGGCTCAGTAGTTGCGGCGCAGGGGCTTAGTTGCTCCGCGGCATGTGGAATCTTCCTGCACCAGGGTTCGAACCCATGTCCCCTGCATTGGCAGGCGGATTCTTAACCACTGCGCCACCAGGGAAGTCCTAGGTAAGTTTTTAAGTTGAGATTTTGCTAAAAGATAGTTTTCCAAATGTGATTATTAAATGCATAACTGTCTGTTTTTCAGAGTACTTATTTCATCTAAATGTAGATGAATTTCTTTTCTGTTTGGGTTGCAGCTTGTCACTTAGTATAAGCACCTTTGTGACAAGATCTTGTAACTGGCTTGTAATAGTAGGGTACCCCTGACTGTGATGTCAGTTATCCTGATGTATTGATTGTACTGTCTGAAGAAAAATGTCACTTACATGTCATAGTACATGACAGATCATTAGGTAGCACACTTGACAGCAATGCATTAAATAAGGTCTACTAAGATGTTTTCCCCCCTTTGTTTATTTTTCAGTCTGCTGTTAGCCTAGCCCCAGACTATTTTTATTTCTTAGCATATGCAAAAATATATTCTTATGAGTGTTTATTGGGTAGTAAAGTATGTTCAAGTTATAACCATTTGGACTTTATATGTGAGCAGGCACTTTTGCTCTTTTATGCTTTAGGATATATTTGTGACAGGTATCATGCATGTTATAAGTTCTTTTCTCATAAACAACAATATTACTCAATTTAAAATCTTTTATTTTAGCGGGTTTTGTAATCAGAGTTCTAGTGATAGGATGTTAAGTACAGAAAAATGTTTTAAATTTTAAAATGGCAAATATTTTGTTCCTGTTTTTAAATTTTCTATACTGAGAGACAGTTAGAATAGATGTTAAATACTTACTGCAGATGAGGTAACTCAGCCTCAGAGATGTGGTTTGTCTACAGTTACATAGCTAGAAAGTAGAAGACTGTAGGTCTTTTGGTCTCCCATGCCAGGCTGAATGGGAATATTTCCACTGATTTGGATTATACGTATTCTTGTATAACTCAAAACAATTGTAAGCACATTTTATATTATTTTGCATTAAATATGATTTGTATAAGTTGCATGTACTACCCAGAGGTTGATTGTTAGACAGCCATAGAACCATGTTTTCTCTGTTTACCCATTTAAAAACATGAAAAACCTATATGAAATAGGTTTTATATATCTATAAATTTTTTATTTTATATGTTTACCCATATAAAAAAAGACTTTTTTTCTGTAATCATATTGAAAGTGTACTTTTTGCATCTTTTACTCAAAATTAGATAGGTAGAAGAGAATAAACCTTGTTTTATGGTAGTTTAAATTCTTTTGTCTATGGAAGAAAAAAATATTTTAAAATGTATTTAATCATTAATTAAAATGGATTAGAGTGGATATAAATGCTAGAACTTTGGTCTAGAGCTCAGTAAACCCAACAGGTATGGCAGAGAAATAGGGGAAAAGTGGCAAGTAAAGAACTCTATAAAGGTAATAACACAGTGTGGATTATTTTTCAAGGGCAGTGAAGCTGAAGAAGAAATACTTTTCCACTTGCTGGTTGTTCTTTGTGCTTATATAATACCAGCCTTCTAGGTTACAAAGTAGGAATTTCCTAGGTTGAAATCACTTCTCAGGTTGTTTGTAGGTGGTTTAATCATTATGCAGGTGTTTGTCAGGTGTGTGGTATATTCTTTAAAAATTAGAATTGAAACTGCTTTATTTTAAAAGAGTGAACTGCTGTGATTTACCTTGATATTGGTGAATGAGATGAATAAAATGGATAGTCACTTGGGGGTTTTATTATCTTGGGACTTTGTGTGAATACAAATGAAAGAATTTGCCTCGAAGGAATATTATTTTGTAAAGAAAATAGACTTTTCTCTTTGTAGTATTGCATAACCTTTTGAGAAATCAAATTGACTGTTTTTATTGTTTTATGATTTTTTTGAATAAAATGTTTTGCTTACTGTTGCCTTTACTGAAGAATATTCTTCTATTGGTGATGGTTAATAATAACTACTCCCAGAAGAAAATTTTATTTCTTTTTCATTTTATAATTTATCATTTAAAAAATGTATATCTAAACAGAAGTGATGAAGTTGATAATTATTACCAAGCACAATTTAATTATATTAAAGAAATTAATAGTTTGATTCCTTTTCTTATCTTGTGCATGATAGTCTAGCTCCTTTAAAATCTTTTCTCTGGCATTCTTTCGTATGACTTTTCAGATTATGTTAAGGTTCACCATTATAAAGCCTTTGAATAACATAAGCTTGGCAATAATTAAGGGATTTGCAAGAGGCAGCTTATGTAAATCACAGTTGCAAACAACTTTTTAGTTTTCTGCCTACTAGGATATTTTAATATAATCTATATGGAGTGGTACTACTGTGTGAATAAAATACTTATGCATGACTGTTGACCTACTAACGACATCTAGTTAATGTTGGTAGTTTAAAATTATTTATTAATGTGTATGGGTCTTTTTCTTTCTGGGTGACTTGTTCAACTCAGTATTTATTTACATACTTATTTATTTGTTTTAACTTGGATGTCTTTGGTGGTTATGTGAAGATGCTTTTCAACAGGCTCCTGTTGTCTGTGTAGTGTATAACCAGTTTCAGTAATCACATGATCTTACATTGGATGCATATAAACTTACCTACATGGTGAGTCCTTTTGAGAGATGCTTGTTACTTATATATGTTTCTCACAGTGTTTTTTTTTTAATGGCTTCAGTTTATTGAAGGGTACTTTGGGTACTTAGTGCCCTTTCGAGTTTGGCACTAAGACTACCCTCTTAGAATAAACCTGGTGAAAAGTATCCTGGGAAGGTTGATTATAGACTCTATGTAGAAGTGACCTGTCTTGACAGGAAATAAATGTGTCTTAGGATATCAGAGAAATGCCCAAGCCTAAAGATGATGGGGCATACATTGGAACTAGAATAAGATTGTAATCTTTTTAATTACTACATATACATTAAATTATTTTTCTTAAGTACGTTTTGTCATTAGGGCAGTGTCTTCCTTTCTGGAAAAAGAGTTAGATAATATGAAGTTTGTGGTATATCCAGCACTATTTAGGTAAAAGAAAACAATTTAGGAGTCATGATTATTGTAGTCACCAGGGAGGTACTCTTTATTACAAGCCATCAATAATAGTTGATGTCCTACTCTAAAATGTAAAGAACTATGCTACATTATCTTCTTTGTTTGGTATGTTCATGGGGATATTTAAAAATTTTTTAATCACATTAGCTGCTTAAATAATTTAACCCTCAGAATATTGAGTTATCAGTGAATGAAAAGAGGGAAAAGAGTGTTCTCTTTTCATTCATTTCGGTTATGGATACATTTTTACAGAAGATAGAAGAATTATAAATGTTTAAAAAGATCAGATACCTTATATAGTTCTAGACTGGCTCAGCTGTGAATAGAACTCACTTGTCTAACTCTAGTCTGAGCTATTCAAATTGTTCTATAGCCTTAATTTATCTGTGTGCGTGTTTCTGTATTATTTTCCTTTTACTAATACTAACTTTGCATTTGTGGTTGTATGAATTTGTGTTTTAATCTGCCACCTCCAAAATTAGATTAGAGGCTTTTTGTTTGTATGTTTTGCATGATCATGGTCTTTTATATATGTGTTCAGTACAAAGGGAGCTCAAAAATATTTACTAATTAATAGTTCCTAGACTAAATAGTTCTGATTTCTTTTTAATGAAAACGCATATTTTTATGTATTTTTTTAATTAAAAATTTTTTTAAAGAACCGTAAAATTTCCTCCTCCTGTAATGCTTTCCAGTAGGTCTAAAATTATCTTAAAGAGTCATTTATTTCATTGCATATACTATGGTAGGTGAAAAAATATTTTTATAAAATGATATCACTTATGTGTTTTGACTTTAATATTCTTATAAACCATTAATTTTTCAGAATTTTTCTCTACTTCCTTTCCCTTTTTCTTTTGTAACTTTATAAATGTGAGTTTAAAAAATAAACTCTATTTAATCATACTCTTTTTTTCTTTTAGGTTGTTATGGAGTTGATGGAGAGAGTGACTCTATTATGAGTTCAGCTTCTGAAAACTCCACTGAACCTTGGTTTTGCGATGCCTGTAAATGTGGTGTTTCCCCTAGCTGTGAACTATGTCCCAATCAGGATGGAATTTTCAAGGAGACAGATGCTGGAAGGTTGATGTCATAATTCTGTTGGGTTAATATGCCTGCTTTATAATGAGTATGCTTCTGACTATTTTTCTATTTATGATTTTCTGAGTTACACACTTTCATTTGATTGCTTCTTTGTGTCTTTTTGGCATAGACTAAATGGACAGGAGGCTACAGATCAGGGCAGGGAGGAGAAAAGATCATTTATTGAGGATCTGCATTTGCCTTTATAACCCATAATCCCATTTAATCTTAGTAATGACCATAAGATAAGAGAGATGGTAAAGTTTCCTATTTTATAGGTAGTACCTGAGGCTCAGATCATTACATAGTTTTAATTTGAACAAGTCCATAGTTAAATCTGAACTCAAATCTGTTTGACTTCAAGCATATATCAGGAAACAGAACCCATACAGTGATTTTAAAAGGGGATGTTTAGTGTAAAGAATTACTAAGCTATGATAAACATAAGATATAAAAGAACTCTAAAGAATAATACCGTAGGGCTGAGGGAGAGTATCCAGGGAATGACAAACTTGGAATGAAGACACCCCCAAGGCTGGGGTTCAGGCCTTGTTAGAGAAAGTGTAGTTCCAGCCTACTGGATGGCAGAGAAGTTGGCTGGTTTGCCTGGGTCACTACCTAGTCTACAGTTCTTGGCAAGTGGGTGGCTGGGCAGTGGTTCAAAGCCTGGAATGTATGGTGTCTGTGTTGAGAGGCCCACAGAAAAGTGATCTCCAGCCTGGGCCTGCAGGGTCACTGAGGGACGATGCATGTGGTGGGGCAGAGCACTGGCGGATGTCCTCTTCCCATCCTGCAGAGAAGCCCCTTCCTCCTACAGTGCCTTCTACCACTCCCTACTGAGACAGCTTAGTATGATGTGATGCTTACTGTAAAGGAGAATTGCTGAAGGGATTCTGTTCATTGTTGCAAAGCAGATATTGAAGGGTGGATTTGAGCTGAGAGGCAATAAATTGATAACTGGCACAAAGACCTATGTTCTTTTCACTATATTCACACTCATCTTTATTACCACATTTGAGCAGTTGTCATCATCATAGCATTGGCATCTTTCATGTTTTTTTTCTAAGGAGACTACCAACTAGGATGGGTGACTGATGTATAAGAGTAGTTTCTAACCTTTTATATTTTATGGATCACTACTTACCTTCCTCCCCCATGTAAGAGGGGGTGCTCAATTTTTTATTTTGCCACATATGTATATTTCAGTATTTTTACAAAACATTTAATATTTTAACAAGAATAACAAAATAACTTATACAAATTATCACCATTATTTTTCATATTTTAACATCTTGAAAAGGATAGGATACATTTTATCCCAAAATAAAGGACGGTCTTTTAAATTTAATAATTTTAGTTTAGTAAAGTAAGAAATATTTTTCTTATTTTTCTCATTTTTACCTCAATTGGTGGACAGGGCCTTGAGAAGTATTGCCATACAAGATTGTTGGGATTGCATAGTGTCTACCATGGAATCTTACAGAACCCTGTGTTGATGTTTAGGAAAAATGACTAAAAATCTTACCTCTTGTGTGTCATAAGCTTATCCCCAAAATAAAATAAATATATAACAAATTATTTGATGTATTGACTTGAGTCTCTGGTCTGTATCGTGGACATGAGCATTATTTTATGTTTGGAGTGACTTTGGCCTAGAATTAGGGAATTTAGTACAACATGAAAAGCGTGTACTTCCAGGTTGGACCACCTATATTTGAATTCTAGTCTTTTCTTACTAACTGTGAATTTAGATTTAACCATTTTATGCCTCAGTTTCCTAGCACTTTTGAGAGAATTAAATGAGATGATTTCTGTAAGCAGTGTACTTTCTGGAGTGTAGTAAGTGTTTTAATAAATATCTCCTTAGTTTTGCTACTGCTACTACTAGTGATTTTTATCACCAATATTATTCTACTTACTTAAGGTAATCATAGAATACCAACTGCATAAATTCTTTCTTAGTAACTCTTTAGTCCTGAGATTTGAAATTTACGGTGATAAATTGTTGTGAATAAGTATGGCAGCTTTGGAAAACACAGAGCTTCGTTTTAGGGAAGAGCGTTTATTTTACCTTTTTTCTCGTCAGTAATTTGAAATTTCTATTGAAAAGCAACTATAAAGTAGCTCTCTTATCACACTAATATATAATATATACTAATACATAGTCCACAAAATAACTTGGAAAGTTCTTCTGAATGAAGAAAAGGGAGGCCTCTTTAACCATTTAGTTTTACTGGGAGATATTTGTATTGACTTCTGTGGATCTTACATGTATGTAGACACCTCCCTTCATGGTGCAGCCTGGCAAGTTTTTTTTATACTGTTTGAACATTTTATTTGTGTTGATGTTCACACTCACCTGTAGGCTAGTGTGGAAATTACAGGTCTTGATATAGTTTGAAGGATGTAATACTAGCTTTAATCAAGGCAAAAAAAGCCAAGAAATTTGACAAGCTATTTAGTATTGTAGCTAAAATGCAAAACAGATGAAAAGAAAGAACAATGCATGGAAAGAATGAAAAAGGTTTTGAAATTGACTTCTATTATGTAGTCTAATTAGACTTTTCCCCCCTCTGTTTCTGATGGGAGCCACAAATTCTACAATAGAAGATGATGTGATTTAATGTGAGAAGACCATCAGCACATTCTTACCATTAAATTTTTATTTTTTTCTTAGGGAGAGTGTTTTATCCTGTGTTAATGGTATTAAAAACCTGATTATAGGAAGTATTAGACATACTTTAATATAATAGGGTACCACACCCTATGCTGCAAACATTTCACATAAATCATTGTAACTTCCAGACTTCCTGCATGGTGCTCCATTCCTAGTAGACACTTAGTAATTAATTACTGAATGAATAAATGAAGGAATGAAAATAACATCCTGGAAGTGAATTTTTTAATATGTTATAAAGGCACTACAAATACAAGACATTGCAAAATCAAATTTGATTGATGAATATAGTTCCCATTCTGAAATGAGTTTTTTGAGAAGTAGCTTTCTACTTAGTTTGCTTTATTAAAATATGTAAATTTAAAAGAATCTATTAATAGCTTCTATGCTAGAATGACAATTCTGTCTCTTTGTTTTTTGGTGGATTTATGGGATGCTTGTTTTCTGATCCTTTCCCTAATCAACATCTGTCTTCATAGCTCCAAGCAGAATGGATGGTAAAGTAACAAGGAAAATTAGTCCTTTTTGATTTCTCAGTTTGTCTTAATTAAAAGGTTCTAAAGTATGTGCAGCTAAACAAATGAACAAAAAACTATATACAATGTATATTAAAAAGGACCAAAATTGTCTCAGCTGTTTGATATGTATTTTAATAAAGAGTCAAGTTGGCATCCTCACATGAGTGGTTGGGGGAAATGATACGCTTGTGTGCCAATCACACTGAAATGGCAGTTTAAATCTGTAGTACTGTGTGACTTGTACTAAAACATTTTAAGAAGGTCAGTAGGAAGCAAGCAGCCAGCTGTTGGGTTTATCAAAGATGAACTTGTACAGAGTACAGCAGCATTTAACACACCAGTGGAGCATGAGAAAACTGTGCAAATTAAATTGAGAAAGCAGCTGCTTGTTGAAGATGTGTATCTTTATATTGAACTCCACAGGATGCATTTGGGAGGTTGGATTGAAACATTTTATCAAGAAAATCACAAAACCTTGGAGTTTCTTCCCAATAAAAAAAGATAATTTTTAAAGATTTATAACTATTTTCCCCAGTACATCTATAAAGTGATTCTTAGTCTTATTTCTTTAAAACTCATAATGCATCACAAAACAGAACTATGTAGCAATGATAGCCTCTCAAGCTGTGCTAAAGCAAAATTTGTTGTTAATATTTTCACAAGGTTAAGAGATATTTGCCATCTCATTTTTACCCTGTGTCTTGCGGAAGTGAGATAGATCTATTTACATTTCAGAATCTAGTGATCCTGTGTTTTGTTTGATTGTAAGCAAACAGGATGCCTAATATATTTTAAAAATGTTCAGAGCAGTTTTTAAAAAATGGAATTAGAATCACCTCCTATTTATTTTTTCTGTTTAGTATACTGAAACTGAACATTCTTTGTTTAGTGTTGTAGCATCATTCAGACTTCAAAAAATATATGTGGGGCACATACGTTTTAGTACATAGGTTGTATGGTGAACAGATAAGTTGAATGAAATATGACTTTCTTATGTTATTACAACTGCTCTGTACTATCTTCTAGCAATCAGTTTCAACCTGAAGAAATAAAGTTAAGATACACACCAAAAATTGTTTTAAAATATGTCCTTAAGGATTATCTAGTAGCTTTTAGAAAAAAGTAACAGGAAAGAGCAATTTTATGTGATTTATGTAGAGTAACTTCACAAGTCTTAAATTAGGATCCTTAATTCTCAGAGTGCTTAAAATAATGAATGTGAATACCTTTCCATGCATATGAAAATGATGTTTCATTTGAATAGTGGTTTTGTGCAAATATTTAAGAATAACAGATAAGTGCAAAGTGTGATGAATTTTAAGTGAAAGGCAATTATAGATGTTAACTCTCACCTTTGGCTAAGCTGCTGGAAAAGTAAGGCTTATTGCAGTCCCTTTTTCTGTAAATGATATCATTGTATAGGTGTTCCATATTCTTTAGTTGTGTGTCTGAGATTTTGAAATCTGATCATAAAATTCTTGGAGTAGTTATTGGAGATGACACATAATTTTACATTTATTTTCCTGTGGGCATTTTTTCCGAAGGTCTGATAGCAAAATCATATCTTTTCTCCTTATAGATGGGTTCATATTGTCTGTGCCCTGTATGTTCCTGGTGTAGCCTTTGGAGATATTGACAAATTGCGACCAGTAACGCTAACAGAAATGAACTATTCCAAATATGGTGCCAAGGTAAGACAAAGTGTTTTTGATTGTCTAAGAGAAAGTTTTTACTTGTTAGTTTACATGACTTTTTACTAATATCATGGTTGACTACAGAAATGCTTATTACTAATTGTGCTATTGGAGAGCAGTTAGCACTAAATCATTTAGTATTGATAGTAATTTTCCCAGAGAACCAATAATGTATAAATTCTTCTATATATTTGTATAACTTGGGTAAAATGGTAGTTAATGCCACTGCTGTTTTCCTCGTATTTAGCACACTGCTTAGTGCATAATGAATTCTCAGACTACATCCATATTTTTAATCAGTTGAATCAAATACAAGCTTAATTTCTGACTTTACTTTTGAAGTGGAATTTATTAAAATTATGAAAAGAGTACAAGAAGCACCCATTATTTTACTTCCACTGCAGAAGGCCAACAGAATTTTTTTTTTTTTAACTAGCAAATGATCCTCATCCTCCATAGTTTATAAATAGGTTTTTAATTATGACTGAGTTTTAGGATTATAAGTGATAAGATTACTCACTTATGAATTTAAACTTAAGTATATAATTATTGCAGACATCTTCGGAATACTAGAACTAATTAGGCAATGATATATTCTCTTTCCATTACTATGTATTGGGCAGTTGGGAAGGAAAACTCTTAAAGAGCATTAGTAACATATTAAAGGTGGGGTGGGAAACGTACAGATTGTTGGAAAATTCTGATTTGAAATTTTTAAAATTTCACAGTTTCTGCTGTTATATCCAGAATATCCTCTTTGGGCTTTAAACACCATCCCCATCCGTCACCTTCTACCCTCGAATAATCTTGTGCTTTAGTTTGGGAGGTTGCAGCTTCCCTCTCCAGAATTAGATAAAGCTTCCAGGCCCTAGTATTGAACGTAACTTTCCTGGTGCTCAAATAATTGTACACTATCTTGTTACCTCTCTTAAATGCCTTTAAACTATAACAAAATAATTTGTCCACATTTTCTAGTTGAGTAGGAGTAATACAAATTACCTGGTCCACCGGTGTTGGAAATGGAAGTTACTACCTTTTGAGGGCAGTTTCATAATTCAAGAGCACAGAGCCTAGAAGCGAGTAGCTTCCATCTTTTTCAATAAGCACATGTTTTTACCATAAATATAAATCTAGAAGCAATTAAAGAACAGTAACCAGATATAACTTCATATAACTGAGACCAGCAGTGACCTCTGGATTGAAAAGGAGAGTCATTAAATGTATAATTATCAGCTGATTATTTTCATTATCACCTGCTTTTGTTTTGAAGTATTACTGGGACATGGAGTCAGAAAATTACGTACTCTCTAGCTCATCTGCAAAATCAAACCCAGTGGTGTGAATTATTTCTGGGATAGCTCTCTAGATCACATTGTCTATCCATTTCCTCCTCCTGATTACTTTCTCCCCTGTGTTCTCAGTTGCTTAGTTCCCTAGCATTTTATTTATTTACTTATTTTTAAATTTATTTATTTATTTTTGGCTGCGTTGGGTCTTCGTTGCTGTGCGTGGGCTTTCTCTAGTTGTGGCGAGCATGGGCTACTCTTCGTTGGGTGCACAGGCTTCTCATTGCGGTGGCTTCTCTTTGTTGTGGAGCACAAGCTGTAGGCACGTGGGCTTCAGTAGTTGTGGCTCCCGAGCTCTAGAGCGCAGGCTCAGTAGTTGTGGCACATGGGCTTAATTGATCCGTGGCATGTGGGATCTTCCCAGACCTGGGCTTGAACCTGTGTCCCCTGCATTGGCAGGCTGATTCTCAACCACTGTGCCACCAGGGAAGCCTGTTCCCTTGCATTTTAAATGATTCAAGCAATTGAGGAAGATTCTATTTTCTTTATTAGATTGTTATATTGTCTTATGAGACTTCATTGTTGGAAATTTTTTCTTTGTGTTCACTCTGAAATCCCTTGCCCAATTTCATCATACTACGTTAAATTACTCACTCAGGGGACTGTCCTAAACAATTTGATTCTGTTCATAGTATTGACATCCTTTAAATAGTTTAATTTCTCCATTTCTCCCTCTCTGACCCCCTCTCCTTCTCTCTATCTCTTTTCTTTCTCTCTCTTTCTCAATTTTTTGGTTTCATGTTTAGATTACTATTTGCTGGAATTTTTACCATACATATACTACTGTTGGTGGAAAAAGACCCATAATTAGGCAGTAGAGTGTCAGGTGTTGGGAATGTTTTCACATCTGTACCCAGAGTCGTGTTCCTGTTATTTTTATTCATTGCTGATATATCAGTTTGGTGCTGTATACCAAGTTAGGTACTCACTAACTGTTATAGTATTGATATGATGTTTTTAGTGTCTATTGAAACTTTTTAATTTTTTTTAAAATGTTTCTCTCATATTTAATTTACATAGAATACATTTATTAAGCAGTTCTTCCTTAGTTGTCTACTGGCAATCTTTCACAATTTAGCAGGTTTTTTTGTGAAGGTTCCTATTACCAGAGTAGTGTATATTTTGAGACTAGGTTTTTCTTTTTCTCTCTCTGTGGCTTAGTTAAAAGTATAAAAAAAATAAATCGGGGCGGTGGCATTTGGGGTAATTTCAACAGTTTATGCCTTTAGTTTTGCAGGTTTTCCCTTTGTATACAGAAAGAATGTAAATAATTGGCTATATTGTGTATTACTACCAATTTCACAAAATTGTTTACTTAAGATTACTTTTAATTCTCTTAAATATATTTTTTAAATGCATTATATCTTTGGTTGCAATGCCTAGATCTTTCAGTGAATTTTCTCTGGTTTCTTATTTATTTTCCTTAATTTTTCCGAGTAGTATTACATTGTTCAAATCAGTGTAGCTTAATGGTTAAGAGCATGGACTTAAAGTAAGATTATCCTGGTTTGAAAACTGTCTTTACCTCAGTTTTCTCATGTGTAAAATTTTCTCATATGTAAAATGGAAATATAGTACCTTTTCCACATATTATTGTGGAATAGAGTGTCAAATGATTATATATATTAATACTTATAAAGTGCTTAGAATAGTGCCTAGCACATGGTAAGCCCTCAAATGATATTATTATTATCCTCATTACCATATCAGTGGAATTTTGTTTTTTAGAACTATATAGAGAATTACTTTTTTCATATAAATACTTGCCTATAGTTATTGTTTGTATTGATATACTGTTGGTTCACTATTTGTATTTTGTAGATGCTTTGTATGAGAATGCAGTTTCTGTTCTGGAAATATTTTTGCTCTGAGACTTTTCCTGTTATTCCATTGTAGGAGTGTAGCTTCTGTGAAGATCCTCGTTTTGCTAGAACTGGAGTTTGCATTAGCTGTGATGCAGGGATGTGCAGAGCCTATTTCCATGTGACCTGCGCTCAGAAGGAAGGTCTGCTTTCAGAGGCAGCAGCAGAGGAGGTAGGTTGATTTAAATCCATAGTTGGTGAATATGTTCATGAGACTTCTCGTGACTTCATTATATCCTACAAACAGGTATGCATCATAAAATAAATTTACGAGTTTATTCTTAAAATCTTTGTCTAGATCACAGATCTAAAACTTTAAGAGTAAACAGTATATGTGAGTTTCTTCAGTCTTAAACCTAGCCAGACATTTAGAAAACATGTTAAAAATTTTATAGTGAAATCTGACAGATAAAATGAAACGTAATTCAAGGTGATTTAAAGCATTATAATGTCAGCATATTTTATATGAGAATCTGAAATTATATTTGAGTAATAACCTTGCTCTGTTACTCTTTAAATAAAATCATTACCCTGTCTTCAGTCTTCAGTATTTGCATTTCTATTTCTTTACAATTATTTTTAATTCTAAAATTTTCCTACCAGAAATTTACATTAAGCAGTCAGTTGTTTTCATAGTATGTATTCGGGACTCTTTAATATTCTTTCAAGGTCTTTGAGGTCAAAACTGTCTTCATAACAGTATTAAAATAGTATATACTTTTTTTTGCTCCTAATATTCTCACATGTAATAGTGGAGATTTCTAGAGATTATATAGCTATCTTCTTTAATGTCCACTATCGAGATATTAAAGAGGTTTGTAAAAATGTAAAACAGTGCCACTCTTCTCACTAAATTTTTTTTGTGTGTAAATTATAGTATTTTTCATAAAAATGTTATTTTTGTTAACATGTAATGGCTTTATTGTTATTTTAAAAATTACTCAATTTTAACTTCTAATATGCTATCTATAAATATAACTCACATAAGCTCTTTGGGGTCTTCAGAACATTTTAATACTGTAAGGAGTCCTGAGAGCAAGTTTTATTGATTCTTTAAGCACTTTATATAGGCAGGTAATTGAGTATTCTGTAGTTCTTACTATATATTTGGGATATATTGTTATGTATATATGTTATGTTCCACCTTTTATTGGGTAAATTTTCAGTGTCATGTAAAAATATGTTTTTTATGTTGGACTTTCATCTTATTCCATTTATTTCATAGACAGGAAACAAGTAAAAAAGATAATCTGATGAAGAAAATTTGTTAAGCAAATTTTGAAGGATATATTTTATCAATATAGGGATCCTATTGAAATTATATTTTGGGTACATAAATCTGTTTTTGTGTCAGTCTCTGATTCTGATGAGTTGTACTTTAATTGAAGAAGGGTACTAAATGAACACTGAGCATTTTCACAGCTGTTTGGTAGACATAGAGGTACAATTATAAAATAGGGTTGTGTGGATTAGTGATGGCTGTAACTCAAGATGGTGAGCAAAAGTGCAGAGAGACAATACAAGTAAGACTCAAGATCAGATAAATCTCAGTGAACAGCTGGAGAAGCCTGGATTTCTTACTTCTTAATGGCTGTTTTATATAGGCAGTAAAAGAAAGGTTGAAAAAGAGAATAAGTACCTCAGTTTCATCCAATGACATCATACACCTTAGCATATTTTCATGTTTTTTTATAGCCTTCTGACATAGTACTTTATCTTACTGGTGAGAATGCATTTGAAGTTTCTATTCTTTTTGATCCACTTTGTGAAAATTCTAGATTATTTAGAATATTTAACCATGTTATGTTACAACATGTTATTATTAAAACTGAACTGTAGGGCTTCCCTGGTGGCGCAGTGGTTGAGTCTGCCTGCCGATGCAGGGGACACGGGTTCGTGCCCCAGTCCAGGAGGATCCCACATGCCGTGGAGCAGCTGGGCCTGGGAGCCATGGCCGCTGAGCCTGCGCGTCCAGAGCCTGTGCTCCGCAACGGGGAGAGGCCACAACAGTGAGAGGCCCGTGTAGCGCAAAAAAAAAAAAAAAACCCAAAAAACAAAAAAAGACTGAACTATAGCACAGACTCAGTTATGACTGAAACTTATATTATTATGGTTCACATCATATAGTTGACTTAAGGTTACTTATATTTCATTTAAACCATATGGTAGTATGGTAGTATGATAAAGTATGATTTTGGTACTGTGAACATTGTTATAATTTGTTACCATGTAGAAAATTCTCTTTGAAACATGTAAGATAATTTATCGATTTTTTTCCCACAGCCTTTGATAATGCATTGAAATCATTCATGGATTAAATTTCAAAGGCTCAAATTAGATCTTTAGCTGTTGAACTGATGCCTTAATATTGCTAGAAGAACCAGGATGGGTAGGAATGGCTCGTGGTGGATCAAAAACTTTTTAAATGAATTCATCAAGAAGTTATGTTACTTAAAGTTAGACATTTTATATCAGATCTTCAGTGATACCTTTATGTGGCTGTGTTAGGCATTATTTTAAAAATTATTCTGGATGAACTCTATGAGAGTTACTCAGATCACTTTCTCTCTCACTCCACGTCTAATCCATTAGCATATCCTGTCTTCAAAGTATATCTAGTATATGTCCAAATTCTTCTTACCACATTCATTGCTGCTATCCTAGTCTGTCATCTTTTGTCACCTGGATTAATACAACAACCTCCTAACTCTTTCTACCCTTGCCTTGCTAGAGCAGAGGGTGGTAATTTTTTACTACAAAGAGCCAGATGTAAATATGTTAGGCTTTGTGGGCCTATGGCTTGTGTATAACTATTTAACTTTGCCATTGATTATGAAAACAGCCATAGACAATACATAAACAAATGAACATGGCTGTGTTCAAATAAAACTGTATTTCCAAAAACAGGCAGCACCAGATTTTGCTTTCAGGTCATAGTTTGCCAATCCTTTTCCAGAGAATAGAGGACATTTTCAGTAGCAGCTAGTATTATCCCATTAAAATCTAAGTCAGATCTGGTCACTCCTTTGCTCAAAACCCTTTAGTGGCCTTCTGTCTGATTCAGACTAGAGGCCAGTTTCTCTGCTGATTTATAAGATTCTGTGTGATCTTCACATTACCTCTCTGACTTCATCATTTCCCCTTATTCAGCCTCATTGGTCTACTTGCTGCTCCTTTAATGAATGGCCAGGTGAGCTCCTACTCTGGGCCTCTGTACTTGTTTCTCTGCATGGGCTGCTCTTCCCTCACATGTCTCATTCCCTCACTTTTTTGGGGTCCTCATTCCATGTCTACTACTCGCTGGTCTAAAGTTAAAACCCTCTGCCTCCCATTACACTTTCTATTCCCCTTTCCTGCTTTATTCTTCCCTTTTAAAAATACCTAGCGAGTATCTAATATAGCTCTAGTAGTTTTCTGGTAGTATCTTTTGGATTTTCTATGTATAACATCATGTCATCTGCAAACAGTGACAGTTTTACTTCTTCTTTTCCAATTTGGATTCCGTTTATTTCTTTTTCTTCTGTGATTGCTGTGGCTAGGACTTCCAAAACCATGTTGAATAAAAGTGCTGAGAGTGGACATCTTATCTTGTTCCTGATCTCAGAGGAAATGCTTTCAGCTTTTCACCATTGAGTATGATGTTAGCTGTGGATTTGTCATATATGGCCTTTATTATGTTGAGGTACGTTCCTTCTATGCCCACTTTCTGAGGAGTTTTTATCATAAATAGACGTTGAATTTTGTCAAAAGCCTTTTCTGCATCTATTTAGATGATCATATGGGTTTTTAAAAATAAATTTATTTTATTTGTTATTTATTTTTGGCTGTGTTGGGTCTTTGTTGCTGTGCCTGGGCTTTCTCTAGTTGACAGCGAGCGGGGTCTGCTCTTCCTTGGTTGCGGTGCACAGCCTTCTCATTGCGGTGGCTTCTCTTGTTGCGGAGCACAGGCTCTAAGTGCGTGGGCTTCAGTAGTTGTAGCACGCAGGCTCAGCAGTTGTGGCTTGCGGGCTCTAGAGCACAGGCTCAGTAGTTGTGGCGCACGGACTTAGTTGCTTCGTGTCATGTGGGATCTTCCCAGACTGGGGCTTGAACCTGTGTCCCCTGCATTGGCAGGCGGATTCTTAACCACTGCGCCACCAGGGAAGTCACGATCATATGGTTTTTATTTTTCAATTTGTTAATGTGGTGTGTCACATTGATTGATTTGCAGATATTGAAAAATCCTTGCATCTTTGGAATGAGTCCCACTTGATCATGGTGTGTGATAATATATATGATTCTTATTTATCTTGTTTATTGTCTGTCACTTTCATTAGGATATAGATTCATGAGGACAAGGATGTTTTGTTCTTTTTTATTTTTCACTGTATCCTCAGTGCTTAAAATACAAGTTGAGGGACAAGCTCTCTTTTGTCATTCAGCTTTTATTTGGTCAGCTGTTTAGCATTTAAGGACTTTTTTTATTTTTAAGATTTTATTTAAAAAAGAATTCTAGGGTAAAATTAGTTTTCAAACCATCATTTTAAGTATAGTGCCTTGCATATTTGATTTCCCATTTTTCCTTGTTTTGATTTCCTATTTATCTACGGGCATGGACTGAGAATATTTCCTTGGCACATTTTCTTGTGGTATTGGAATAACTTTATTCATAAACGTGTCTCTTTATCTCTTTGGTTTGCTTAAGTTGATGTTCACTGCTACCCCAGCTCAGTTACCTGTTAAAGCGTGTGTTAGCAAATAGATCACTTTCACTTTGGTACTTCTCTAAGAATCTTATTTAACGTTTATTTGAAGTTTGACTGTAAGAAATATGATTTATTTGGAATATATACAGAATATCCACTCCTCTAAACATTCTATGTAAGACATATTATTAGATGCTTACATACCTGGACAAAATTATTTTGATTCATACTATTATTCCTTTTGCTGATGTTTGCTTTTTACATTTTTGTTGTTGTTGAAAGCCTTACTGATTTTTTTCTTTTGTATTAACTGGGAATGTTGATGGGCCTATTTCTCAGCACAGTATTCTTTCTCTCAGTTCTCGATAGTATGTATAGCAGTGTGTTTGCTTACTAATTGGTTTGTGATATTGTGAATTATGTAACTGTATTAATAACTTCTTTAATTTTCTGGAAGTTTCAGAGTCACATTTGGAGTCTACTACCAATGTGCATGTGGCCTTTAAGATAAATGCTGTGGTGGTTCATCTTCTTGATGTTGTATCTTACCTAGGCTTTTGGCAGCAAGTAATAGAATACTTAACTGCAGTAGCATAAGTAGTTATTAACTATCTCATACGATAGGAGGCATAAACATAAGTAGTTCTGGGGCTGTTTGAGCAGCTAAATGATGAAGTCTTATTTTATCCTTCTCTCCCACCGGCATCAACATATTTTTCTTTTTAGTTCCTAACCTTGTTGTCTCATGGTCTCAATATTGCTGAAATAGCTCTTAGCACTGTGTTCTTTCATTATAGAATTCAAAGCCAAAGAGAAGGGAAAGGGTTCTGTTATTATTAGGAATGAAAAATTTTCTCATACATTCACACCACTAGATTTTCCCATCATGTCATGTATTGAAACAGTCATTATGGCCATTGTTAGTAATGAGATAAGTTGGGAAGGTGAAACCTGACATTTTTAGTTTCTGTCAAAGAAAATGGATTTTACAAAAAAGGAATATGTTGGAAGGGGATGACTGGGGTGGGGGGGTCAGCAACTAACAGTTTGCTACCACTAGCCTAAGAAGTTGGCAGTTTATTTCCATTCACTGTAGCTCATACCTAGACCAAATGAAGAAGTCTTTATATGAGCTATTAAAAGAAGGAAAAGAAGAATCAGGTGTTGTGAATTAAAACAAAAAACAAGTAAAAAGGTCACCTTTCCCGTTTTTCCCTTCTTTGTTTCAGAGTAGAATTCTAATATTCTGGGCCTTCTTTTTTCTGGGTCTGATCTGTTTCCTGGTCTTTGCCTTTTAATAGTGTCATACCCTCTCCTTCCAAGCTCCCTCATCACAGTGGAATTGGCTTCTCAGTAGTCCTTCCTTTCCAAGCCTTTTATTTTTCTCATGGGGCTTTTTACCCCAGTCAGAGGGGGGGTCAAGTTAATACTGGCTCAGTTACTTTGTGTTTTTTAAGGGAATTCAGTTTAATAAATCAGAACATTGTTTAGTCAAGATTATTGTTATTTTTGATTTATGGTACATTTTATGTCAAAAGAGATCACCTGTCTAAACTCCAAACATTAGTATGGCTTTAGCATCTGTTAGTCAAGGAAAGAAAACAACATTCTACATTGAAAAAATAATTCCATAGACTGAATAGTACTGGCTTTATCTTTTATCATCACAGCCCCAAGTTAGTTCTATAATCTTACACAGAGCTTTGAGGGATACTCTTTTTGTTTGTCAGGGAGCATAAAAATAGCTTTAAGTTACAGTATCAACCTAGGTGGGGATAGATAGTAAACACAATAAAATGTTCAACAGTCTTTCAAGATGGCAGTAAAAGATGTCACAGGTGCCTAGTGTGGACAGGAAGTGGTGTAAGTACAGAAAGAAGGTTCCCTGGAAGAATCAGAAACTTCAGCTGGACCTTCCTGACCTATCTGTCTCTTACCTTTGAACTATCTAAGGATTACAAATTAATGTTTTTACTGTCATTCATTCAGTATATTTATTCAACAGATATATTGACCTACTGTGTATTAGGCATTGCTATGGACCAGGGGTCCCCAACCCCCAGACCGTAGACCAGTACTCGTCTGTGGCCTGTTAGGACCCGGGCCGCACAGCAGGAGGTGAGCAGTGAGCAAGTGAAGCTTCATCTGCTGCTCCCCATCGCTTGTATTACCGCCTGAGCCATCACACCCCTTACCCCACTCCACCCCACCCCACCCCCGGTCTGTGGAAAAATTGTCTTCCATGAAACCGGACCCTGGTGCCAAAAGGTTGGGGACTGCTGCTATAGACCCTGTAGAGGTAACAGTGAACAAAACAAACTGTGCTCTTAAGGTAGCTTACATTTTAGTGGCAGGTGGGCTCTACTCTGACAGAGAGTGAAAAAGTTAGCAACAAAAATATTGTGATAAGTATTGTGGAGAAATATAAAGCAGGATAAAGTATTTAGGGAGTAAGGGAGGTAGGGCAATGCTGCTTTATATGGGGAGATCAGAGAAGGACTCTCTAATAAGGTGACATTTTATGGAAATATGTAAGGAAAATTGCAGGGAGCATATGTTTATTTGAGAGGAGAGCATTACAGGCAGGGGGAACAGAAATACAGAGGCTCTGAGGTAGGAACATGCTTGGTTTGAGGACCAAGAAGAAGACTGGTATGGCTGGTACAGAGTTAGGGGCTAGGGTTTGGTAAGAGGAGAGGAGGAGGTCATAGAGGTAGCAGGGAGCTACTTCATGTAGGGCCTGGAAAGATATAGGAATGACTTTGGATTTGCACTCTGAGTGGGGTGGAAGGCCATAAGAGTTGCATAGAGTACATATGAACCAACTGATGTTTAAAAGGACTGCCCTGATAACTGTATTGAGTACAGGCAGTAGGGAGGCAAGGGTGAAAGCAGGGAGACCAGTTAGAACTTTTATTGTAACAGGTTTTAGGATGGAGGTAATGAGAAATGAGAAATTTTATAGGTATTTGCTGAAGGATTGTGGAATGTAACAGAAAGAGAGGGTAAAAAGGGTGACTTCTTTCTGGCCTGAGCTTCTAGCAGAATGGAGTTGTGGTTTACTGAGGTGGAGAAGACTGAAGGAAGAGCAGATCTGTTGCAGGAGAAAAGGCAACTGAGGACGGTTTTGGACATGTTGAGTTCAAAATGCCTATTAGACATGTAAGTGGAGAGATCAGGTAGGTTGTTGGCTATCAGAGTCTGAAGTTTAGGGAAGCAGTCAAGGCTACAGATATAAATTTGGGAGCTGTCAGGGTATAGATAGTATTTATGGTGAGATGACTAGATGAAATTATCTAGGTTATAAGAGTAGAAGGAGATGGGAAGAGGTCTGATGACAGTCATAGGTCTACCTCAGCATTCAACAGCATTCAAATTTGGGAAAATAAGGAATCTACCAAGGAGACTGAGGAGGAGTGATCAGTGAGGTAAAGAAAAGAACTAAGAGAGGTATTTCAAAGAAGTGTTTCAAAGCGGGAGTGAGCAAATTGTGTCAAAGGAGTAAGATTAAGATTGAGAAATGACCATTGGAATTGGCAAAATGAGGGTCATTTTTCACTTGACAGGAGCTATTGGAGTGGTTGGGAGTAGTCAATGAAAACTTAGGAATGGAATAGAATTGAAGATAGCTAATATGGACAGGTCTTTAGATTTTTCCTTTTAAGAGGAGCTTAGAAGTGGAACAACATGTGGGAGCCCAAGGAAGGTCTTTTAAGTATTTTTAAAGGATATTACAGTATGTTTAGCATGCCAGTGGAGAGAAAAAAATGTGTAAGAGAGATAGAATTGCTGTAGGGAAGACGGGGTGGGATATTATCGCAACTGAAGGTTAACCTTAGAGAGGAACATTGGGCAGCTTATCCATAGTAACAGGAGATTAGTCAGAGGATATGTGTAGACATGCAGATAGGTTGAGGTATATGGTGATTGGAGGTTGTGGAAGTTTTTGTTTTGTTGCTTTTCTCCTCTCTTTGAAACCCTCTCCAGTGAAATAAATAAGGTCATCGTCTGCAAGTTAGGAATAGGGGGGAGATATTGAAGGTTTGACAGAGAGATAAAGCTATTCAATAATTATCTACAAAAATGGAATACAAATTAATTTGAGAATGTGTTCAGCTGCTCAGGGACAGGTACAAAATAGGGGAAGAGTTGGTGCCTTAGGTTTTGTCAAGTGAAGCTAGTTGAGGAAGAGAGGAACAAGCGAACCGATGCGCCATGCAAAGGAGTAATTAATTGATGGACCATGAAATAATCAGGTAAAGAGGGCAATCATGTGCATGGGCTCTCGGACAGTCAGAAGACAGAAGGTCCGTACATTGGAGACCTGAAAGGTGTTAAAAACTTGTTTGAGTCTTAGAGAGAGTGATCAGGAAAGATAAAAGATGATGCTCAGAGGGCTTCCCTGGTGGCGCGGTGGTTGAGAGTCCACTTGCTGATGCAGGGGACGTGGATTCGTGCCCCGGTCTGGGAGGATCCCACATGACGCGGAGCGACTGGGCCTGTGAGCCATGGCCGCTGAGCCTGCGCGTCCGGAGCCTGTGCTCTGCAACCAGAGAGGCCACAACAGTGAGAGGCCCACGTACAGCAAAAAAAAAAAAAAAAGACAACCTTGAGTTGAGGGGCATTCCACTTTGTCACATTGCTCATAGTCCCCACCATTTACCCTGCATCCCCCCTCCCCCCCACCCCCATCATTACTTTTGTCTTATAATCTTTCAGCGTCTTTTAGGCCCCTTTGCACATTTACGTTTACTGGTACTTTTTCTCAAGGCATTCATGTTTAAAACTCTTTGCCTTAGACCTACTGAATCACAGTCTCCAGAGTTGGGCTTTTGTCATTTCTGTTTGGAAACATCCATAAGTAAATCTGATGACAGATAGTGGTTGAAAAAGATCTTAACTTGCTAGCAGTGGATCTTGGGTCAGCAACTTAACCTCTCTTGTTTTCAGTTTTCTATCCGTAAAATTGATATTAAAATAATAGAACCCACCTCATGTGGTAGTGTTAAAGGATAAATGAGATAGTATGAAAAAAGGCACCTGTGCCTGGTACATGGTAGATATTCAGAAAAATGTTTTTCCCTTTCTATTTTCCATTGGGGAGTAGGATCTTGAAAGTTTCTCTAGGCAAGTTAAAGGGATATTCCAAGTCAACCAATGCCTTAATTAGGACACTATTTTGAATGGTTTAACAAAAGCAAATAGCCAGTGACTTAAACAAAGAAGAAGTTGAATTCTTTCTACATTCCAGACTGATTTGATATTGGGGGAGTTTGGTTCCAGGGACCAGGTGCCTTCTTACTTATTGCTTCATCTTCC
Organism: Globicephala melas; assembly: GCF_963455315.2. Classification (NCBI taxonomy): domain Eukaryota; kingdom Metazoa; phylum Chordata; class Mammalia; order Artiodactyla; family Delphinidae; genus Globicephala; species Globicephala melas. The sequence goes on from NC_083322.1 coordinate 63,657,698, forward strand.
CTTAGTCTGTCGCACTTTCTTACATGGTCAGAGATGGTTTATCACACCTTGACTGGGTTCCACCCCATTGGAAGGAAGGAAGAAAAGGTTAAGAGTAGGCAGTTTCCTTTCAAAGGTATGGTTAGGAAATTTCACAAACCTCATTGGCTGGAACTTATCACATGCCCATATCCAGATGCTGAGAGTCTGGAGCAGAGGTTTTCTAGCAAGGTCGTCAAGTACCCAGTAGAAACTCAGAAGATTCTAGTACTAAGGAGAAGAAGGAGAGGATAGATATCAGAAGACAGTGGTTTCTGTCACAGTTAATATTTGCTTGGTATATCTGTTCCACCGTCTAAACAAGGTTAATCCCTTGGTCATTCTAGCCTTAGACTTAGGGTTTATTGTCCCCCAATCCCAAATAATGAAAACAAACAAAAAATTACTTGGGCTACCTAGTCCCCTTCAGATACCTTTTTGACCAGAGATGACTGGTCTTTTTAGCGAGTCAGAGTCTAGGTCCTAATGCTTAACTCATCTATACAAGCATGAATCCTATCTCTGATAAGTCAATTTCAACCATACCTACTACGTTAAAACAGTAGAATAGTTCTCCAGATCATTTTGACTACGCTTCAGTGTGTTCTTTATTTCCATTAGCCTATTCTGTGACCAGGATGTAGAGTATGTTGTGAGAAAGCAACTGTGTGTGTGTGTGTGTGTGTGTGTGTGTGTGTGCGCGCGCGCGCACGCGTTTTAATGCAATCTCCTGCCCATGTTTTTGTATTGTGTACCTATATGAAGTAGTTATTATTAAATCTGTTTTACTAATGAGTTAACAGAGACCCAGAGATGTTTCGCAACTTGTTTGAAGCCACAAAAATCAGTAAATGGTGGAGCCAGGGTTTATCTCCAGGTTTTTATATTTCCAAATTCTGTGATCACAGTGTTCACAGTGCCATATTGTGACATCTTTGGAAATCACACTACAGAACTGCATCATATGCTTTTTTTTTTTAATGTCAAGGACACTTTAGTTTTATTATTACGATGATTTCTCTTTTTGTACTTTCTCATTTGTTTCTTCTTTTCTTAGTGTCATCATTTCTCTTTGGGCTGTAAAACCCTACCTTACTAAGAGACCCTTTAACATAACTTAGATAAAAACCTATATGGATAGCTTATCTTTATTATTCTCTTTGGGATAGACCTAAAGAATGAACTGCCTGTTACTTTGCTGGCAATCACATTGCACATTACTTTTTTTGGCTACATATTTACAATTTATTTCTATTTTTGATAGTAGATTTCTTCTATTTTTGATACCCTACTATTTATGAATAAAAAATGTACCTATTAAGGTAGTATCATGAAATATGACTGTGAGAGAGCTGTGTTTCCATCTGAGATTTTAGGGTTTCATGAAGAGTTAAAGGGAATATCTAAAGTGTTTTATTGACAAGGCCTGGCCTTCTTTTTTTGCGGTACGCTGGCCTCTCACTGTTGTGGCCTCTCCTGTTGCGGAGCACAGGCTCCGGACGTGCAGGCTTAGCGGCCATGGCTCACGGGCCCAGCCGCTCCGCGGCATGTGGGATCTTCCCGGACTGGGGCACAAACCCGTGTCCTCTGCATCGGCAGGTGGACTCTCAACCACTGTGCCACCAGGGAAGCCCCAGGCCTGGCCTTCTTAATCCATTTTTGTCCCAGGTGGAATCTGCCTGTGCATTTCTAGTCAATTAGGAGTACCCTACTTATCTGTGTTGGCTAGTCCTGTATTTTCTAGATATACTGTTGTTTTATAATATTTATGTATGCATAACTTTAATATTTAATGATGATTTCTACCTAAGATTATTGAAATCTTATTTGTTTTAAACCATGATTATTTTTTTAGGTAACAAATATATCTAAATGGTAATACCTAAGATTTGATTTCAGTATTTTTAAATCCACAAAGCCCTTTAAAAAAAAATTGCTAATTTGAACTTGATATATAGGATTAAGTTTCTAAAGCAGAAATTTTTATCATTATGTATAAAAATTACTTTTGTAATTTATTTTAGGAATAACCAACACTGTGGGCTATTCTTCAAAAAGGAAATATTATCTATTACCGTTTTTTTAATGACCCTTTGAAGTAAAAATGTTTACTTTTTCCCCCCTGTTTTTTGATATAGGATATAGCAGATCCATTTTTTGCTTATTGTAAGCAACATGCAGATAGGTTAGACAGAAAGTGGAAGAGAAAAAACTACTTGGCTCTACAATCCTATTGTAAAATGTCTTTACAAGAGAGAGAGAAGCAACTATCACCAGAAGCACAGGTATGGATGGGATTCATGCCAAAACTCATGTTTTTTTCTTTCAAGGTTATAGATTTCAGGGAATTCCCTGGCAGTCCAGTGGTTAGGAGTCCACACTCTCACTGCTGAGGGACTGGGTTTGATCCCTGGTCAGGGAACTAAGATCCCACAAGCCACACAGCATGGCCAAAAAAAAAAAAAAAAAAAAAAAAAAAACAAACCAAGGTTATAAATTTCAGATCTCATGTGTGTTTGCCAATGACACGTGAAGTATAATTGTGAAATTTGGTTAGTTACCTAGGAAGTGGATTGTCATTAAGATAAATGGTGAGTATAGTTTGTGGTTGAATATATTACTCGTCACCTAGTCAACAAAGCAGTCATTTATAAAGCATGCTTCCAGTACATTAAAGAATATGGCTTAGAGGAAATTATTCTATCAGTGCAATATGTTGACCACATCTTTTCTCAGTCTGTTCTAATGTTCTTTTATGCAAAGAATTTGATTAGTTTGCCCATCATATAAAATGTATTTTTATGTAAATTAAGTACATTTGTGGAGACTAGTGCAAGGCTGGTTGAGAAGAGAAACTTCAGCTTAATCATATTAGTTTTTGACAATTCTGATCATAGACTAGGACAGTTGTTACTAGTGGTAGACCTGGTTTATTATAGCCCAAGAATTATACAGTATACCTTAAGGACTGTGGATAGATATAATTTGCCTTGATATGTGAAATTCTGGTTATCTTTACTTTTTCTAAATGTGGAAGTAAAAATCATAAGGAGTATGTTCCATTTTAGTATCTTTTAAAATTTGTATACATTTCTTTTATAGGCAAGGATCAATGCCCGGCTTCAGCAATATCGTGCCAAAGCAGAACTAGCTCGATCCACCAGACCCCAGGCCTGGGTTCCAAGGGAAAAATTGCCCAGACCACTCACTAGCAGTGCTTCGGCCATTCGTAAACTTATGCGGAAAGCAGAACTGATGGGGATCAGTACAGATATCTTCCCAGTGGACAATTCAGATACTAGTTCTAGTGTGGATGGAAGGAGAAAACATAAGCAGCCTGCTCTCACTGCTGATTTTGTGAATTATTATTTTGGTCAGTATAGACACTGATTCATGCACGTTTTCATTGATGACAATTTGCCGATGGAGATTTCGATATGCTGTCAATTTTTAGAAATTTACTAGCAATGTTACATATATCAAGTGAAAGCAAGTTTATTTTCCTAATAAGTTGTGGTTGCTGTAAAATGCTAAGCTAATTTGTGAATAGAGTTAAAAGTGTTTTGAATGATGTAGATTTATCCATGTGATCATCCCTATGGCTAGCTTCTTCCTTTGTGTATTTTGTGTATCAGCTTTTATTTTCTACTAAAGTAAAATTGGATATTTAATTTAAATAGAGAGAAATATGCGCATGATTCAAATTCAAGAAAATATGGCTGAACAAAAGAATATAAAGGATAAATTAGAGAATGAACAAGAAAAGCTTCATGTGGAATATAATAAGGTAAGTTGGCTATAAAACAAACAGCATAATATATTACATCTTATTGATGATTTCTTTTGTGATTTTATAACGTTTTTATTTATGTTTTATTTTGAAATTCCTCTGGAGTTCTTACAACTTGCCTACAATTCCGACCCCTCATTATTTTCATTACCATCATTAACACTTACTGAGTACTTTCTATGTGCCAGGCACAATTTTGAGCACTTTTACTTATATTAACTCATTTAATTCTGATTTCAGCTTTATAATATGGCTTAGGATTACTGCTCCCATTTTCAGAGGAGTAAACTGAGTCCTAAACAGGGGAAGTAATTTGCACAGGCTCACATAGGTAGTCAAGTCATAGAGTTGGGGTTTGAAGCCCAGCAGTCTGACTCCATTCCTTATTCCTAACCACTGTACTATGGAACTTCTCTTTCTGAGTTGTAGAAAACTTGAAAACTTATTTTGAAATTACTGTTTTTTTCTTGAATTGTTTTGTTACTTTTGATTAAAAAAAAAAAACTCCTAATTTAAATTTCCCTTCTACCCCTTCATTCTAAAGATGAGGAAGGTCAAAAAGAAATATATAAAAGCAAGTTGTGACTAACTTTTAGGTAATAAGTAACATGAGCATATAAAACCAGGATTGACTTACTGATAAATAATATTTTAAGTGATAAAAATATGTGTAGGAAGTAAATTCCCAATAATCAGCCACACTGTATTGAAAAGAGTACTGGGATTCAATTCAAAAGACCTAAGGATTCTTGCTAGTCTTATGATTTTAGCTAAGTCACAAAAACCTTGTGATCCTTAGTTTTCTCATCGGGAAAATGGTGGGAGTGCGTCTTGATAGACTCATAGGATTAATTAGCAGAACGTTTCTGAAATTATATAGTAAACTATAATAGAATATATAAATGTAGGCATCATTATCATTAGTAAAAATGGTAACATAAAACAAAATGCTTACATTTTGTTGGTGCTGCTTAGATAATTGGAGACCCTCATTTTTCAGTGTATTGTACTTGCATGTGTTAAAAATATATGGACTATAAATATAGATATTTTGGGACATTTATTAATAAATTATTTACATTTTCACATATTTTACTGTATACTTTAATGGTTTACTAATTTGAATTATTTACATTGTAGCTGTGTGAATCTTTAGAAGAACTACAAAACCTGAATGGAAAACTTCGAAGTGAAGGACAAGGAATATGGGCCTTACTAGGCAGAATCACAGGGCAGGTTAGTTTCTTTCCAATTGCTATCTTTCTCTTCTTGCTCTCTATATGATTTCAAAGATCAGAACTCTAATACAACTGTCTCTTCACTAACTAAAGAATTCCGTTTAATCAGGATCAACTAATCCTCTGGGATAATGATTCCTGCCTGCAGTACATCTAGAGCTTTGGAAGCTGCCTACTGAGAACTTGTAGCTTAATTTGGCTGTTTTAACAGCTATCTTGTTTGCAGATTTTTTCATTTGCTCTAACTGATTGACCTGTCGTTTGTGATGAAGCTAAGATTTGAAGCATGAGTTACTTCTACCATATTCTTCTGCCTCTAATGTAGCGGTTTTAGATTCCTTGCCACATTTCTTCTGTCCTGTTCTTGTGCTATAATTAGTTCTTTTTTTAAAAATTTTTTTAGGACTGGGGGTGTGTGTAAAATTTAAACAGAAAACTGGAGAGATTTATTTTCATGTTGATTTGATTTTGAACTGCGTAAGAAATGGTTTTTGAAACTGTAATGTTAAAGTGTAGTTTTTCTCCTTCAGTAGCTATTATTGTAGTTATGAAAAAAATTAACTTTATCCTTGAACATATTTAGCCTTTTATAGTTCTTGGTATTGAAAAGAAGAATCATTGCCAAATGGATTTCTTTGAATGCTTTTTTTTGATACTGTGTATATAATTCTTAAATTAAGAATTCATTTGAATAATTTCAGTTATTTTTTTAAGGATGATGGAGACTCACTGTGGTCCTTTCACTATGAAAAGAGTTTTGTTTGTGAAGGAAGGTTTTCAAAGAACAGATATTTTTCATTGTACTTGTTTTAAAGGTTTACAAAGAGTCAAATTCATTAAACAATTTGTGTAGACATATTATTTTAGAAGGTAACACATACTGATATGTATTGTGCCATGCTGGCTTTGAAGATGCTGCTTTTGTGAACAAGGTGTATATGGCTTATATTATAATGAATAACATAATATAAAAGGTGAGAATGAAGTTGCATATGGAGAATTGACCTTTGTTTCTATTGATAGGTTGTTGATGAATTTTTGGAAGATTATGGTGTTTTATATTTTATATTTAGATAAGTTAGTATTGAATGCAAGCCTATTATTAGTTTATTTGGCAAGCTAGCATTATCTTTTGGCTTGGTTTGTAAGTTTGTCTCATAAGAATTTCCTGTTTAGTATAAAACATTATCTACTATAAAAGAGCATTTTCATTTATTAAATCACTTGTAACAGAAGCGCATACATTTCCTTGTGCAAATGTAAAATACATAGCCGAAGTAGAATTCATTTGTACCACTTGCAGGACACTTTCTTCCAGTTGGTTAAACAGATGCCAGCCCACCGGGCCACTGAGAAATGACTTTGATAGATGGTTGCTGTCTGGGAAGCCAGCATACTACTGATTAGTAGAAACCCAAAGAGAATCTACTTCACTTTGTGGAGAGTTTGGTCCAATAAGATAATTTTTCTAATTAACCTTTGGAGCACCAGTGTAGCTGGGATGTTGAGGAAAATAAACGGCCTCAATATTCTTTTTGTCAAGTGTACTTTTTTTCTTTTAAGTTCTTAAATTCTTGTCCTTGTCTTTCATTTTTAAAGCTAAAGTAGAAGTTTAATTTTCATAATGTTTTAGTGGTCCACTGAAAATCGATGAAAGTATGTTATTATAGGCTTCTAACGGCAGTGACTGAGACAGAAACTGATTTTAGTCCTTTTTGCCAATGTAAACGCTTGTAAAAGATTTCCCCCTCACAATCCTAGCATATTAGTTGACTTGAGCAGTGCATAGAGGAAAGTTGCTTTATATTTTTTCTTTAAAACAAAATAAACTGCATTTGTTCAAATCAATAGAAGTTGAACATACCGGCAATTTTGCGAGCACCCAAGGAGAGAAAACCAAGTAAAAAAGAAGGAGGCACACAAAAGACATCTACTCTTCCTGCAGTACTTTATAGGCAAGTAATGAAATTATGATAGATTAATATTGTGTATCTTTTTCATTTTTAAAAATATTATTTATTTTTGGCTGCATTGGGTCTCGGCTGCTGTGCGTGGGCCCCTCATTGCGGTGGCCTCTTTTGTTGAGGAGCACGGGCTCTAGGTGTGTGTGCTTCAGTAGTTGTGGCACACAGGCTCAGTAGTTGTGGCTTGCGGGCTCTACAGCGCAGGCTCAGTAGCTGTGGTACACAAGCCTAGCTGCTCCGCGGCATGTGGGGTCCTCCCTGACCAGGGCTTGAACCCATGTCCCCTGCATTGGCAGGCGGGTTCTTAACCACTGTGCCACCAGGGAAGCCCTTGTGTATTTTTAAACTAATACTTTTTAGTAACAAGATGCTTCAGATATTTGTGAATGAATTACATTTATATTGGAATTTAAGTTAAATGCATTTGAAGTTCATTTTATTAAAACCATCAAAGATGCTTTCCAGATTGAATGATGATAGAAGAGATTTTGCTCCTCTTTTAATGACAAGCTAAATCACTTTTTGTATCCTTTAAGTAACTGGCGCTATGTGTGCATATGCTCCATGGAAATGAACTGTCCTCTTTGGGGAATTGGAAAGTGACTTTAAATAATGTAGATGATTATTTTCTTAAATAGTTAAAATGATATGTTAGATAAATGGGCATTTATATTTTATTTTACTTGAATGACTTTTAGAGGTTTACATGTGTTTTTAGGTAGTGATGGGTACTATAATATAGCTTGAATTACTGCCTTTGCACAGTGATGGATAATGAAGATAAGTTTTAGATTTGAATCTGTCTACATTTTTTTCTCTCTTGGCTCAGTTGTAATAATTTCATTCTCCCAAATATTTTTGTTCTTGGCTCAGTATTTTACAGTATTCACCATTATAGCAATTTTACATAGTTATTAAGACTTCTTTCCATACTTCAGTAGGTTTGGATCTCACTATTTTTTCCATGTAACTGATGATATTAATTGAGAAAAGTCTAGAAGATGCTAGTATATGTTTGTGTGTGTGTATACATACACAAATCTATTCACATACACAAGTATATCCTTATGTAAATTTATAAATATTCTCCCCACAACCTCTTCCTTTCTCAGAAATAGCAGCAGTAGCAACAATATCAATCTCTATAATTACTTTCTCTTCTTGATTGGAGGCTCTCTCCATAGGTAATAGCAGATAACTTCCTTGAACTGTGGAAGCCCACTAGTGTTTTAGTGTACTTTATGAAGACTAGCACAGTCTCAGTCTAGCTTTTCCAAATAAAATTGGTTCATTTGGAACCTTCAGGCATATCACTTATGCTCCTGACTTTTTATCACTACAGTTCATTTTTATTTCAGAATATACTTTAAGTAATTTTCCATTTTTACTCTGAGCAACTTTGAGACCCAGTACTGGTCGTTGTTGTCATTGTTGTATATGTGTGTATGTGATCTTTTTTTCTAGGATTATTTAAAAATTCAAACATCATTGCTGTTTCTGTATATATATGGCTCTTTTAGGTTCTCAACAACTTTTTCCTCAACCTTCACATTCTTAATATAAATATACCCTAGATTTTTAGGTCATAGTGTTTGTGCTCTCAGGAGTAGTTAACTTGTCCTTCTGCCCAAGAAAAGTTGGATTTCTTAAGAACAAACAAAAATGTAAAATAACAGTAACAGGGACTTTCCTGGTGGTCCAGTGGTTAAGACTTTGCCTTCCAACACAGGGGGTGCGGGTTCGATCCCTTGTCGGGGAGCTAAGATCCTACATATCTCGTGGCCAAAAAACCAAAACATAAAAAAAAAAAAAAAAAAGGGCTTCCCTGGTGGCGCGGTGGTTGAGAGTCCGCCTGCCGATGCAGGGGACGTGGGTTCGTGCCCCGGTCCGGGAGGATCCCACATGCCGCGGAGCGGCTTGGCCCGTGCGCCATGGACGCTGAGCCTGCGCATCTGGAGCCTGTGCTCCGCAGCGGGAGAGGCCACAACAGTGGGAGGCCCGCACACCGTAAAAAAAAAAAAAAAACCTGGAAGCAATATTGTAACAAATTCAATAAAGACTTTAAAAATGGTCCATATAGTAAACAAATAATGTAACATAACAGTAACAACAATAGTGAAACTTCCCATTCTTTATAATAAATAATCAATTGGTATATTTTTAAGACTCAAAGTCTGATTTTGTAAAGAGACTCATATATATAGCTTATTTACATGTTGAAGGTTCTTTGAAAGATTTATAATTAATGGTAGAAAATAAACTGAATTTTGTTTGTAAAGTAACTGCTTTTGTAGTTTTAGAGACGTAGAAAATTGAAAGATTTTTTTGTTTAATAAATTGTTTCTAGAAAAAAATTGGTCTAACGTTAAATGGGTTTTAAAGTGATAATTAAAATTAAGATAAAGACAACGTTAACATAAGTATCTAACATATGCCCTTCTCTGAAAAGTATGACACCAGCAATATTTACAATATTTTCTACATTCTCAAAAGTATATAGAACTAATAATTATTGACATTATAAAAAGACATGTTATGAAAAAATATTTCATTTCAATAAAAGAAAAGTTAATATGGTGAAATTTTGAAATTTTAAAAATATGCTGTAAGTTAACTGTTCACTATGATGATAATTATTCTAATCCTTTATTTGCTGCCTTTATTCAAAGTTGTGGAATTTGTAAGAAGAACCATGATCAGCATCTTCTTTTATTGTGTGATACCTGTAAACTCCATTACCATCTTGGATGTCTGGACCCTCCTCTTACAAGGATGCCAAGAAAGACCAAAAACAGTTATTGGTAAGTAAAATGGAGAGGATTTAGATGTTAGAACTGCTTTGCTCTTAGTTTCAACAGTGTAAGTGTTATATCATATTGCTTCATATAAAGTTTTCAGTAAGTTTTTAATTGATATTTTTATAATTTTTTCCAATTTTATTGAGATATAATTGACAGTTAAAAATTGTGTAGTTTTAAAAATAAACAAATGGGACCTAATGAAACTTAAAAGCTTTTGCACAGCAAAGGAAACCATAAACAAGATGAAAAGAGACAACCCTCAGAATGGGAGAAAACATTTGCAAATGAATCAACTGACAAAGGATTAATCTCCAAAATATACAAGCAGCTCATGCAGCAAAATATCAAAAAAACAAACAACCCAATCCAAAAATGGGCAGAAGACCTAAATAGACATTTCTCCAAAGAAGATATACAGATTGCCAACAAACACATGAAAGAATGCTCAACATCATTAATCATTAGAGAAATGCAAATCAAAACTACAATGTGATATCATCTCACACCGGTCAGAATGGCCATCATCAAAAAGTCTAGAAACAGTAAATGCTGGAGAGGGTGTGGAGAAAAGGGAACACTCTTGCCCTGTTGGTGGGAATGTAAATTGATACAGCCACTATGGAGAACAGTATGGAGCTTCCTTAAAAAACTAAAAATAGAACTACCATATGACCCAGCAATCCCACTACTGGGCATATACCCTGAGAAAACCATAATTCAAAAAGAGTCATGTACCACAATGTTCATTGCAGCTCTATTTACAATGGACAGGTCATGGAAGCAACCTAAGTGTCCATCAACAGATGAATGGATAAAGAAGATGTGGCACATATATACAATGGAATATTACTCCGCCATAAAAAGAAATGAAATTGAGTTATTTGTAGTGAGGTGGATGGACCTAGGGTCTGTCATACAGAGTGAAGTAAGTCAGAAAGAGAAAAACAAATACCGTATGCTAACACATATATATTGAATCTAAGAAAAAAAAAATGGTCATGAAGAACCTAGGGGCAAGACGGGAATAAAGACACAGACCTACTAGATAATGGACTTGAGGATATGGGGAGGAGGAAGGGTAAGCTGTGACAAACTGAGAGAGTGGCATGGACAGATATACACTACCAAATGTAAAACAGATAGCTAGTGGGAAGCAGCCGCATAGCACAGGGAGATCAGCTCTGTGCTCTGTGACCACCTAGAGGGGTGGGATAGGGAGGGTGGGAGGGAGGGAGACGAAGAGGGAAGAGATATGGGAACATATGTATAACTGATTCACTTTGTTATAAAGCAGAAACTAACACACCATTGTAAAGCAATTATACTCCAATAAAGATGTTAAAAAAAATTGTAGTTTTAAGTTTTACAACCTAATGATTTGATATATATATGTATACATTATGAAATAATCACCACAATCAAGCTAATTAGCATAGTCATCACCTCACATAGTTACCATTTTTTTGTGGTGAGCACGTTTCAGACGTAAATATTTATTATAGCATTATATGAATAAAGATGTAGCAGTTTTTTGATAAATGAATTTTAAGTTAATTGAGGCTATTTTGGTATCTTAGCAATGGTTTCTTAAAGCATGAATTCTGTTTATAATTCTCTTGCTTTATTATACATTTTTTAAAATGCTTTAATTTTGTTTTGAAATTGAATGAATTTATCAAGAATTTGCCTCCATATTCATGCTTTTATTTGTAATTTAGTATTTTATTTCTAAATTAGTGTCACCGAAGGCTTTACTTCTGGTACTTGTCATTTGTGCTAGTTGTATATTTAAGTTCAGCCATTCTTTGCAAATCTAGAAACATTTGACATATGTTTCTGAATTATTTTTTCATTAACTTAGGCATGTTGAATCACTACAGATGTTTGATAAAAGCTTATGATATTTATAAGTTTTATTCTTAATCGTAGTCCAAGCAAGAGACAGATGTTCAAATTCTAATAGATTGATTCCATACAGGAAGAATATAGGCCACGGAAAGCTTAGGAATGAACATGACTATTCTTTTTATACAAAGTTTATACAAATTCTAGTTTTGGAAAAGACTGGACCCCAGCTTTTTAAATGGTAATCTATACAAAAAGGTGTGTATTCTTCAAACACATTAAAGCAAGTTTTCTGACCTCATTGTTTTATTTCATAAACCTACCTCTGTTCATTTTATTAAGAAGCTCACATTCTTTCACCATTTTCACATGGTTGCTTTTTCATAGTGTTCTTTTATCAGTTTGTCTTGAGCCAGTCATACTGATCAACTCTTTTTCAAATATAGTGTAATGTATTACTTTTGATACGTGTGTGATTTTGAAAGCAGAATTTAAGAGAAACTTGCTGTCACTTATTAGAATGCCTGCAGTGTTAATAAACATCCTATGTGGGTTTCTAAATTGAAAGCCAGTTTGGTAGTCTCCAGGGCCAGGAAGCTTTGTCATGATCTTGGAAGTGTAGATATGCATTTCTCTTCTTAAATGAGGTTATTAATTTGTCTAATCCCACTGTGCTTGCAGAGCTTTGTTTTCCAGTGTGTAAGAGTTTCTGGAAGAATATCAGATGAAAGTGCATAGCCTGGGATGTTTTAGTGAAAGCTCCCCCCAGAGAACCTAAATTACTTAGGGTTCTATGCATTAGTTGCAATGTTTTAAAGTAAAAGTAGAAGCTAATATTGCAGCAAAGTGAAGTCTTCACTACCTTGTAGCTTCTAGTCATCAAATTTCCTTTGGCCTCTAAAGTCAACTTAGCTTTGTTTAGCAATTAATTGGATGTATTACTTTTGGAGTAATTTTTGGAGAATATTTTTTTCTTCAATGCTCTCAAATGTGGGAGGCAGTTTTTAGTTTTTGCTTTTCAACATTTCCAGTTTATTTTTGAAATTATATTAAAGATGATAAATACTAAAAAAAACTTCACCTCCTACATACTTTACCATTAACTATGCTTTTTAGTTTATTTAAATCTATTGTATATACATATATATGTTAGAAAAACTGTGTAATGGTGTGCTACTACATCTTTTCCCCATTCTGTGCATGATAGCTTGAAATTGACCACAGGTAGGAGTATTCCTATCACAGAAATTGGCAAAAGCTACAAATTAGGACTTTTGCCCATATTTACCATCACACCGTTGCCTAATTTCTGCTTTAATCTCTACCTTAGTTTTCAGTCTTTTACTTAGGGAAAGAGGTCCTGTTACTGGGTCCTTATTTCATGACTAAGCCCTAGTTTGGGGCTTAAATTTCTACAGAGCCCACTGGTATACATTTCTGATGTCACCAGTTTCTGCTTTTGCTGTCTTTATGCTATGCAAGCCTGTGTTAACACCCTTACTGCTATATCCCCCTTATGTTTGCTGTCAGCTAGAATTACTATGCTTCTCAAATACCATATTCTGCTTGATAGACTATTCTAAGCAACTAGTCCAGTCAATAGTCCAGTCTACTATTCTAAGCAAATAGTCCAGTCTAAGCTGGACTATTCTATCCAGCTCTTTCTTCCAATATCAGCACTGCTTTCCTGAAGATATTGGTTCTAGATCTGGATGCTTTCTGTTTGGTCCATTCCACAATAGTTCACAGCGCTATGCTGGACTGAGTTAAGACATGTGACAGGAAAGAAGAGATGGTTAAAGCTACAGAAGTAGTTATTGGTGGAGAATAGGGAACTTGAGTGAATTCATGTTAGATAGACTTTTCAGTGAAATAGAAGTAGTCTTGAGAGGGGAAAGGACCTGGGATGATGATAATGGGGGCTTGAGAAGAGAGGAAATAGTTTGCACCAGGTACTGTGGGAAAAAAAATCAGAGATAACTGACTTGCTGAGGCTATATAGCAAGAATGTTCAGTGAATTTGTTTAGTAAGTGTGATTAATTGATTTTTCTCCAGTAATGCTGAGCTGACCAGGAGGAGGAGAGGGGAAAACCCAAGGACTTCTTAGGTTAGATTAGAGATGGGCAAATCAGATGAAGAAGAATATTGGGTGGGTGAGGCATTTGGCAGGGGGTAGAGGGACTAGTAAAGGTGTAATCTAGGCTCTGTTTTTTTTTTTTTTTTTTTAGGCTCTGTTTTGTTTATACCTACTCCCAGTGTTTGAAATGTATTTTGTTTCACTTTTAGTTTATGTTATCTTGGTTTGTTTTTTAAAATATATAATTTTGAACACTACCTTACATTCTTTCTAAGACAAGCCTGGTAAGGTATAAATAAATAGGGTTTGATTCGTTAGAGTAGTTCAAATAGTAAATACTTATTTTAATTTTGGGGTACTAATCTTATGTTTCCACCACGCATCTGATCAGAATTTGTCTTGCATTTTCTAATTATTTAAAGAATATTATGAAGAGTATTACTTGACAGAGAATTGAGTAATATTACTTAAAAAATATTACTCAGCATAATGTCCTCAAGGTCTATCCATGAAAAAAACTGTGGTGTGAAATCTCTGAAGACTGAAAGAGGTAATTTGTAAAGGAAAAAAAAGTAAATCATAAAGTATTTATAAAATTTGGGAAATAGAGCGTTACTAGATTTATTACGTTTAAAAATTCATAAAATCATTTTTTCTTTTATCCTTTTATTCTCTGGATATACGTTTATTCTTTTAAGACAAAAAGAAAATATGTAGCACAAACTCTTCTATGAAGAATTTTGCAAGTAGTTTTTTCCCATGTTTTTCTTCATAATTTGTCTTTCCTTTCTCCCATTAACTCTTTTTTTTAATTGAGATATAATTGACATTTAACATTTTATTAGTTTTAGGTGTACAACATAATGATTTGATAGAGATATATTGTGAATTAATTACCACATTAAGTTTAGTTGACATCCATCACCAAACAATTTTTTTTTCTTGTGATGAGAACTTTTAAGATCTACTTTTTTAGCAACTTTCAAACATACAGTGTAGTATTATTAACTGTAGTAACCATACTGTACATTACATCTCAGGACTTATTTATTTTGTAACTGTAAGTCTGTCCGTTTTGACCACCTTTACCCATTTTGCCCACTCCCTCCGCTTGCCTCTGGCAACCACCTGTCCATTCTCTGTGAGTTTGTTTTTGTTTTTAATATTTCACATATAAGTGAGATTATACAGTATTTGCCTTGGACTTATTTAATTTAACATAATGTCCTCAAAGTCCATCCATGTTGTTGCAAATGCCAGGATTTTCTTCTTTTTTATGGCTGAATAATACTCTATTGTATATATAGACCACATTTTCTTTATCCGTTTATCTGTTGATGGACACAGGTTGTTTCCATGCCTTGGCTATTGTAAATAATGGTGCAGTGAATATGGGAGTGCAGGTATCTTTTCAAGATAGTGATTTCATTTGCTTTGGATAAATACCCAGAAGTGGAATTGCTCATATGATAGTTCCATTTTTAAGTTTTTGAGGAATCTCCACACTGCTTTTCAGAGTGGCTGTACCAGTTTACATTCCCAACAGTACATGAGGTTTCCCTTTTTTCCATATCCTCGGCAGCACTTGTTATCCCTTGTCTTTTTTATGACAGTCATTCTAACAGGTTTGAGGTGATATCTCATTGTAGTTTTGATTTGTATTTCCCTGATGTAGTTTTCTATAGGCACCTTTGAAGATTTCCCTCTAAAAAGTGGGGAAAGCATGGGAAAAGGCTTAGAAATAAGAAAAAAAAAAACTATGGTGTGAAATCTTTGAAGACCGAAAGAGGTAATTTATAAAGGAAAAAAAAGTAAATCATAAATTATTTATAATATTTGGGAAATAGAGTGTTACTGGATTTATTATGTTTAAAAATTCATAAAATCTTTTTTCTTTGCCTTATGCAAATTATATTTTCTATAGATTAAATTAGTATTCTTCCTTGTTTTAGCATTATACAATAAAAATTATTTTACTTTAGTAATAAAGATTTTTAAAACCTCCTTAGGTAATTATTCTGAACATAAGTTATAGTGTAGGGTGCTGGGGATCAAGAAGGTACAGCAAGTTGAGGAAAATCTCTTAGTATTTCAGTATGAAGGTAGTGCTTTGGCATAAATTCCTTACCTGAATTTTCATTATTTATACTTAAAAATCCATTTTTAATTCATGGAATTTTTGATTACTTAAGGTTACCTTTAGTACTATGCATAGGAATTATAGATTTTATACATTCTCTTCCGTAATAGAATATATTAAGTAAAAATATACAGGATTAAGGTGAGTTTAGCTAAATTCATAGATAATAGCAGCTTTGTGGATTATTTTTTTTCTATTTTTTAAATTAATTTATTTTTTAGTGGATTACTAAAAGAAGGCAGGTATGTGTTTTGATATTATGAAGGATAATTATGACTTTCCCCCCAATATATGTAATTCCATGGAATTGGACAGGCCATGGCTTTATCCTCAGTTATTATTTCTTAGGCTCTTGTGTACCGGTTAATGTAGCAGAGATGCTTTTTCATATCTTAAAGGCTATTTATAAGATGAGGACTATAGGGACTTCCCTGGCGGTCCAGTGGTTAAGACATCGCCTTCCAATGCAGGGGCGGGTTCGATCCCTGGTCATGGAGCTAAGATCCCACATGCCTTGTGGCCAAAAAACCAAAACATAAAACAAACAATATTGTAACAAATTCAATAAAGACTTTAGAAATGGTCCATGTCAAACAAAAACAAAAACAAAAACAAAACAAACCAGAAACAATATTGTAAAAATTCAATAAAGACTGTAGAAATGGTCCATGTCAAAAAAAACAAAACAAAAAAAAGATGAGGACTATAGAGTTTAAAAGATTGCTGAAAGAGTTGCAGGTAGTGTTTTCATCTGTGTTGGCTTTTTGTACTGCAAGTATCATGTGGCAGTTGTCTTGAAATAGGAATAGATAAATTTCTGTTTGGCAGTTACATTTTGTTTAGATTTTTCTGAGTTGTTCAGTGTTTTGTGGTTTTCAGAGCATAATATTTCTGTTATCTGACGTGCTCTAAAGCAAGTTTCTCTGTCACCTAAATGTATTACTTTTGGTGGGGGTGAGAATGAGCATGAGAAGTTGGAGAATGTACTGACAAAGGTTATAGTTACAAAATGAGAAACAGAGGAGAAACAATGGAAATAATGGAAATGAGATGTCCATTTTCCTGGAAATGAGGTTCTCCTCCATCCGCAGGGCTTGCTGTGTTTTGTTATTTACTTGCTTGTTTGTTTTTATTGTAGCGGGCTGTCTTTGTGTTGGGTAACAGCCTGAAGTGTAAACTTGTGGTTTTCTCATGTCTTTTCTGAGCCTTTCCCTGGGCAAGTGTGGTCATTTAAAATTTTTTCCCATATATGCATTTTCTTTTGAAGGTCCTAGTCTTTAATGTCTGGTTCCCAAAAGGGGAAAAAGAAAAATGAAGGTGGAGGGTAAAGGGTACCAGTCTGCTAAGTCCTGGAAGTCACTTTGGACCAACGGGTGGGGTTTGCAATAATAGGAGGGGTCACCCACCTCTTTGTCTGCAGTCATGTGATGAGAAGCAGCAATCAGTGATCAGAGCACATATCCCCAATATTTGGAGAACAGGGTTCATTTTGTCCAACCTGGCTCCTAAAAGCTGTGACATGCTGCTGCAGGAACATGTGCACAGCTGCCTGCCATGTGGCTTAGGATGGGGGATAGGTAGCTACTACTGTACTAAGAGCTGAAATTGACCAAAATTACCTGTAATTTACCTGTGCCAGCCTTTCCCTGAAAGTTGCAAGCCTTCAGTAGACTCCAGAGTTCCAAAATAGATAAGTCAGACAGACTCTGCTAATGTAATTGTTGTCTAGGTTGAGATTCAGATTCCTATTGCTTTCTATTCTGCCATCTTCCCCCCATATTTTTAAAAACGCTACTTTTTAAAGTTAATTAATTAACTTATTTGCTTATTTTTGGCTGCGTTGGGTCTTCGTTACTGTGCACGGGCTTTCTCTAGTTGGCGGCGAGCGGGGGCTGCTCTTAGTTGTGGTGCGCGGGCTTCTCATTGCGGTGGCTTCTCTTGTTGTGGAGCACGGGCTTGAGGTGTGCGGGCTTTGGTAGTTGTGGCACACGGGCTTGGTAGCTGTGGCTTGCAGGCTCAGTAGTTGTAGCTCACAGACCTAGCTGCTTTGTGGCATGTGGGATCTTCCCGGACCAGGGCATGAACCCATGTCCCCTGCATTGGCAGGCAGGTTCTTAACCACTGTGCCACCAGGGAAGCCCTAAAAATGCTACTTTAATACATTCTTTTCATAAATAAATTTATATATTTTCTTTTATACGTAGTAAAGGCCACCAACCAAAATGATCCATTTATTTTTGTTCACTTCTGAGAGTCTGTTTTTACAGAACTTCCTTAGTTGGTATATTCACTACAGCTTGCTATTAATTAAGATTCAAGGATATTATAGCTGTGACAAGAGTAGAGTCAGGGTCAATGAATACTTTGATTTTCTGGTGTCACAGTGTATGTCACTTGAGGAAAAATCATGATTTCCTAAAGGAAACTATCTGGGCTTCTTATGTTGGTTCACTTAAACATGTAGCAGTATTACATGTGTTTTTATTATACTTATTAGGGATACATGGAATTGCTTGATACATTATACTTATTTTTGTTTCTCTTACAAGAATGTATGTGCTTTTCTGTATGTATAATCATTGTATACCCTATGGTCACATGTTCCTGTGTATATTTTCATATATTCTAAACATATACCTGAATTTTGTATTTATAGAAAACATAGCTAACGCTGGAAGGTAAAAATAAATGTATGAACTTATATTTTTTTCTTTATGTAGGCAGTGTTCAGAATGTGACCAGGCAGGGAGCAGTGACATGGAAGCAGACATGGCCATGGAAACCTTACCAGATGGGACCAAACGATCAAGGAGGCAGATTAAGGAACCAGTGAAATTTGTTCCACAGGATATGCCTCCAGAACCCAAGAAGATTCCAATAAGAAACACGGTAATTTATTCCCTAGTTATCATAACCATTACAAAATTCTGAGGTCAGAATTTAAGGGGTGAGAAAGACAAAGGGAAAACATACACTCAGTAGCCAATGAAAGAAACATGTATATTGCTATTGGTTATTCTTAAAAGTTTATTTTATATTATGAAATATACCAATCATACATGAGAATGTACAGTTTTT
The DNA here is from genome assembly GCF_963455315.2 of Globicephala melas. Lineage (NCBI taxonomy): Eukaryota > Metazoa > Chordata > Mammalia > Artiodactyla > Delphinidae > Globicephala > Globicephala melas. The sequence goes on from NC_083322.1 coordinate 63,676,650, forward strand.
ATGTTCAACATAAAGCATAATAATAATGAAGGCCCATTGTGTTCACAAACCCACTTCAAAAATAGAATATTACCAAAGCCTTTGAAGTCACCTTTGAATCCCTCAGTACTCACTTCACCATCCATCTAGCCCAGAGGTCACCACGTTTCTCAACTTTGTATTTTTCATTCACTCCTTTTTTTATACGTATTGATATGTATGTATATATGTATTCATAAATAATACGTAGTTTTTCAGGGTTTGAACTTCATATAAATGGAGTCAGACTTTTTTCCTGTTATTTGATACTTTGACCAACGTTATCTTGATTTGATTCACACATGCTGATCTGTGTAATTGTAGTTCATTTATTTTCACTAATATGTAGTTTTTTATTGAAACAATAGATCATTATTAATTTATCTTTTGTTCTATAGTTTGGCAGTTTTGTTGTCTCCATCTTTTTACTTTTATAAACAACTCATTTTTAAATATCTTTCTAAATGTCTCCTGCAGCATGGTAACAGGGAGTTAGGGTATATAGCAAGGCATGGATTTGCTTAGTTATAAGATATCTGCATCTTCAGTTTTGCTAGGTAATTCCAGTATTTTCCAAACCAGTTTACACTTACACCAGTAATGAATAAGTGGTATAAGTTTTGCTCCCAAACATGTTTTGTCCAATGTTTTAATGCTTTCCAGTGTGATACATGTAAAATAGTACATGGACATTTTATTTTGCATTTCCCTCAACACTTAGATGACTTAGAGCATGTATTTGTATATTTTTGGTCAGTTGTATTTCCTCTTCTAGGATATGTATGTGCAAGTCTTATTCAGCTTTTCTATCAGGTTGTTAGCCTATTTCTCATAGAAAATTCTTTAAGGTCAGAGTTATTACCAGGTGCCTGGGAGCTCTACCAACCTAAGACCATTTTAAATAAAAGTTTAGCATGTGTGTCTCTTCCATTACATGAGTAGTGTTAATTTCTACTCCAAACCCATGAGGGGTGGCTTGCAGTTATGCATTCTAAGGGGAGACATTTTTCACCTTCTTACCTTGAGCCAAGGCAGGCGCATTTAAAAAATCTTCCTTCTCCTGAGGGAGATGTAAATATGTATTTAGGGTTAGTTATCATCATTCATTTGTTTTAATTGTTTGGTTTTAGAGAGTCTTAATTTTTTTTTTCCTTAAACTAACAGTTTTCTCAAAAGTTTTTTTTAATCTGTAGTCTATATTACAATATAATCACTTAAAAGATTTTGTTTAAGAGAAATCACTTAGATTATTTCATTCAGTTTTGTGTTATGGACTCATTTGAAATCAAAGAGTCAAATCTGGGAATTTTTATCTTTTAGATAATTGAAGTAGTTAATTTTGAGTGCTCTAAATTGATCAACTTGAAATAGTTTTATCTATAATTTCTACTAGTTTAAAACATTTTTTAGACTTCACAAATATATTTGGTTTACAGATGAACTAGAGAGAATTTTCCTTCTTTAAATAAGCCTGTTTGTTTCTATTTCTAAAATATTTTCTATAACTGTTTGTTGCTACTATCTGAAGCTATTCTTAAAATCTTAGAGAAAAACTTCTTATCTCTATAAAATTATCCTCTTATGAAACATTTTTCTAGTTTCTTTATTGTTTAAAGAAATCCTTAGGAACAGTATTATCATTTTTTAACTTTGGAGTTATCATATAGAGGGGAATTTTGTACATATTATAGTGATATTTATGTGCCCATAGTTCAGTATTACTTAAGATAAATGAGGATTCTGTTGTTTTTTTTTTTTCTAATTTACCTGTCTGCTTTTCCAGCCTAGAATTACAAGGAAGCTTTTAAATTTTCTAATTTAGTCCAATTCCTCCATCTTATTCTTTGTCTCTAGTTTTCTTGTGTTAAAGTTTTAGTCTTCTTGTAGATGTTGGTAGGTAAAAGACGAGAAAGGATTCTATGCCCCGTAATTTTAGGAAATATAGTATGGTTATTTTTTCTTTGGGGGGAATTCAAATGCATATTGAAGCTTTGAGAAATACTAATGTTTAGAAAAATGATTACTTTTCCTTATTTATCCTTTTTCCTAACTTATTTTATCAAAGAGCACTTTTTTTCAAGACAATATTTTATTGTGGCATAGAGCACCATGAGGTACCATCTTTGGAAATGGTATTTTAGAGGCCACAGATTCCTTGCATCAGGATCACCTGGGGTGTTTGTTGAAATGTAGACTTTGGATTCATCCTAGAGCTAATGAATTAGAATTAGGGGGTTGGGCTAAGCAGATATCTTAGGTGTTAGTCTTATGCAGACTAAAGTCTGAAAGTAACTCTCTGGATAACATTTATGATTATTACTCTTACTCTTTTCATTTTTCTCTGCCTTTGCTCCATCAGTCTGTACAGCAGTTCAGAAAACTTGTGATAAGCATATTCAGTTGGTCAGGTAACAGACTGAGGAACTTAAGAATTGAGAGATGTAGAAGAGAACGATCAGTCTCTTGATCTTGGCTGTACCTTAATTTTTTTTTTAATTAAATTTATTTATTTATTTATTTTTTGTTTTGGCTGCATTGGGTCTTCGTTGCTGCCCGTGGGCTTTCTCTAGTTGCAGTGAGTGGGGTCTACTCTTCGTTGCAGTGCACAGGCTTCTCACTGCAGTGCCTTCTCTTGTTGCAGAGCACAGGCTCTAGGCACCGGGCTTCAGTAATTGTGGCTTGCAGGCTCAGTAGTTGTGGCTCGCAGGCTCCAGAGCGCAGGCTCAGTAGTTGTGGCACACGGGCTTAGCTGTTCCACGGCATGTGGGATCTTCCCAGACCAGGGCTTAAACCCATGTCCCCTGCATTGGCAGGTGGATTCTTAACCACTGCACCACTAAGGAAGTCCCTACCTTAATTTTTTATCGGTCATTTTTGTTTGAGTTGTATTAACATTTTAAAGTTTCTTTTCTTAGCACTCTGTTAATTATGGGAATTCAAGTATATTACTGCCTAATAATAATTTGTCTAGTCAAGTACCTTTCACAATAAATAACTGATTTATCTCTTCCTTTAATTTTTTAATTGTTGTTCCTAGTATCTTCCTACTTACACCTTTTATTTTAGTACATATGTTACATTTTGGGATATTCCATCCTTAAATTCTTTCTAATAGTATTTTTGCTTTTGCTAGTTTTTTGTTTTTCTGGCCATTATTCATCAAAATATAGTTCATTTCACAGTAGTCATAGTATTCTATCTGAATTTTCAAGAAAATTTTACCCTTGTGACATAGGGGATTCATGACAGAACTTAAACTTCAGTTTCTCATTTCAAAGTAATATCTCACTCAGTAAAACTGTTGAAATGATCATCTCTTCTAAAACTTTCCATTTCTGTTAAGTTTGTTATGTTCCCTTGGGTTATAGTGATAGCACAGTTTTTAGAAAAGTAGTTTGGGGTTATTTCATGCTAGTAAAGATGATTTCATCTTGTTTCAGAAATCCATCTTGTGCGATATATGAATTGATATTCTGTTAGAATAATTTTATTTTTAAAAATTCAGACTTTGCAGTATAATTAAGTATATATAGCGCTTTAATCTGTTTTTTTTGAAGTCTGTCTCTGTGGGATTGTCCAAGAATCATCAAAAACAAAAAATGATCAGAGCTACTACAGATTGAAGTTTCATTTTTATTGAATATCTTTTCTTACCATCTGTTATTACTTTCTCTCCTTTTATACTTTATATCTTTATGTTTAAAAATAACATCATGGTGGTAGTAAGGGAGTGAAAGGGAGAAGGAAGAGATTCACGTGTTGGAATATTTGAGTAAATCCTGGTATATTACTACTATTAATTTGACATCTTTTAAATCTATATTGCTAATAAATCCAACCATTATTCTCTATTTCTTCCTATTATTTGACCTTTGTGTATTTTACTTCATTACATTTTTCAAAGGTAGGTAAGTCAGAAGTGGATGTGGGGAATTAGTTTACTTTTATATAAGATGGTTTAATAATAATAATACCTAACATTTGCTGAGGACTGATCATATACCAGATACTGTAGTAATCCTCCACCCTACTCCCTCTTTAAAAAAATAAGTTACTTTTAACTTTTCATAACTCCTGTATTACTCAAAATGAGTCTGAGGCACAGAAACCTTAAGTAAGTTACCTGTGATCTTACAGATAGTAAGTGGAATAGGAATTGAACCCAGACAGCCTGAATTAAGAACTAGTGTCTTTTCTGAGGTCTGTAAAAGAGCATTTAGTTGAGGTACAAATGGAGTAGTTATAAAAACATTCGATCATTAGATAGCATAGTTGGGAATGTGATATTCTAATCTTATACCAAAATGGTCATGTGTCGTTCCATACCGTAGTGTTATCTGTGGGAAGCCAGGCATATATCCACTTACTAACTCATGTAACTGAGTTCATTCACATTAACTATTACATTTAACACTCCTTTTCTTTGTACTTTCATTTAGGTGTGAACAATTTTCCTCTTCAAGCTTGTGCAAGTGCATTGGCATTAATCTGTCAGTTACAGTGTAATAGTGTAGAAGTTAATAAAATGTTTGAAGGTTATTTTACCTCGAGGAAATTGGTATTTAAAAAGATCAAACAAAAAGAAAAGAAATTAGAAGCAGCAAATCAATAAGTACACTGACAGCATGTGTATGTATGAACTGCCAGTATATGTTTGTTTTGCTGTTCTCTTTTTTTTTTTTTTTTTTTTTTTTGCAGTACGCGGGCCTCTCACTGTTGTGGCCTCTCCCCGTTGCAGAGCACAGGCTCCAGACGCGCAGGCTCAGCGGCCATGGCTCACGGGCCCAGCTGCTCCGCGGCATGTGGGTTCTTCCCGGGCCGGGGCACGAACCTGTGTCCCCTGCATCGGCAGGCGGACTCTCAGCCACTGCGCCACCAGGGAAGCCCCTGTTCTCTATTTTGATTTGCTTTTTTTCCCACCAAATTGAGTACTATGAAACCTGCTGTGGGAAAAAAAGAGTGTATGCTCTGCATTGAGAGTGAAGTTGGAGAAGTACATAGTGGTTTTCTTTACTATTTTTTTTCTTTCCTAACTAGTCTCTCCAAATCTACCTAAAACATTTGGCTTACTGCATCTCACGTTTTTTTGATTAAGCAACAAATATCCTTTTTGATTGTTTCACTTGGTTTGATCAGTGTTAAGAGAGATGAGCCCATAGACTCAGTCTCTGTGCTCCAGTGCCGCTTTTATGCCAAACAAGGCTGCTGTTAGAAAAATGGCATCCACTTTTTCCTGCTGACAGGCAGTTGCCATTTATCATGGCCAAAGTGTACAATGGGAGTAGAACACTTCGTTACACCTTACTATATTTTTATTATTTGGATACTGAGGAAAGTCATTTTTTATTTCATTCTACTCTGATTTCCTTAATAAGGATTTATAGAAGTCTGAAGGAATACAGCATATTTTGAGACAGTTGATTTAATATGATATAGATGCTTTTCAAAGTGAATAGTCTCGGTGTTACTTTTTTCTCCTAGATTATTTGTACCCAAAGATCATAAAAAGATTAGCCAGAAAAGTTGTTTGAAAAAAATTATAGCACTAAAGATTTAGTATTTTTTTTAAAATGGGGTAAAAGAGCTATTTATCTGTATAAGAATGAAAATAGTATACTTTCAGAAAATACCCTTCTTAAACAAACATGGAGATTCTCTCTGTTTCACATTTTAATGTTATCATATTTAATTGTTAGTTATCAATGTTTTTGAAATTTATCATTCTGAATGTTAGAATTATTTTTAAATTAAGTTTTAACTATAAAAGTAATATGTGAATACTTTTTGTTCTAATAAATTAAAAATAGAATTAAAGTCTTCTTTAACTTTTCTCCCAACATTCCCCTTCTCCAACCCAATTCACATGCCTTGAATCTTTCTTTATTATGAGGGCACATATTTTGAACTTTGATTATCTGACATTTCTATAGGTATATCTGTCAAAAAAAATAAGAAAAAAATTGAAGAATGAGCCATATGGAAAAGCAGTATGGAGATAGTTCAAAAAACGTAGAAATATTCAAGTATTAATAAATAAAAGAGGAATGATCTGGTTTTAGAAAATTCTTCACATGTTGTTTCCTGCTCCAGAGATAAGACTTTGTAACATCTTCTTAGATTGGCTCACAAATATCCCATCTCCAGTATTTAAGCATCTCAGTAGCCATTATTCTCTTTTATTACTGGGTACAAATAGGAGGACTAAGTCTAAAGAAGAAAAAGGGTTGAAAAGCATATTTCTGTTTAACCTTTACCTGTTATTTACTGTGTATTTTATATTTATTCAATTGTCGTAGCTACCCTGTGAAGCAGTAACTAATATCATTGCCATTTACAAATGAGAAACTGAGGCAGAGAGTTTAAGTAACCTATCTAATAAGGACATACAGCTTCAAAGTGGTAGAAACAGGGATCAAATTTAGCTAGCTCCTGAGCCCATACTTTAATTACTTTATTAGGCTGCCTTTCTAGACAAGATTACTAGTAGTTGTTCCTGGTATTTCTTGGGCTAGAGTCACAGTATCTTCATGCTTCCAGCAGCTTAGTGACTAAGGGTTTGGTCAGGAAAATGGAAGTCACTCTATGGAGAATAATGGCCTTGTACTACTGTTGGCATAGCTGAGGGCGTGGATATCAAGAAAGCTGTCACCATAGGTCAGAGGAGCTCTACTGAACATCAGAGAAACTGTCAATGAAATATCTATCCTGAAGCACCAAGCAGGTGGTAGGAGCTGACATTAGGTCAGAGAACTTGACAGTGAAGACCTCAGGTGAACATCACTGGTGAGTGGGTAGAAAAGTGAGAGTTTGTGGGGAAGTCTGCAAAGCCTGCCAGGACTGTGAAGTGGGAGCTGATGGAAAGGTCAGCAAGGCTACAGCATCTGAAAAAGCCAAGCATCTGACTCCCATGACCTCCTGAGAAAAAATGGCCTTCACTTTACTTATCTGCTTCAAATATGAGGTTACAGACATGGAACTTTCCAGGGAAGGGGGACTGTGGGGAATGTGGTTTCCACCCTTAGACAGAGTAAGCAAGGGTGGTGGGGGTGGTGGTGTGTGCCGGACTGACCACAGACAATCTAGCATAGTAACCAACTGCAGCTTAAAAAGTGCTTAATGTAGTGCTTACTTGGCACACGGTGGGTGCCGTAAAAAGCAACATTTTCAGACTTCTTTCCCCACCCCCACTCCTGCCCCCTTTCCTTTCCTCTTAGAGGACTGTGATACCGTCTTCATCCATATTCTCCCAGCTCTGAGCCTTCTGCAAGGCAAGCTTGAAGTTCTTAATAAAACGGTTATATGCATCACTGACAGCATAAATACAGACCTGAAGAGTTATAAAATACCAAGAGGATAACCTCAGTGTAGGCCAAAGAGGGTGAACGTGGGCTTTTTACAGGCTTAGCAGTATTTAAAAGAGAGAGAGAGAAGTTTAACTCCTTCCCTAGCTTGCTGCATATCCAGTGGAGCCCTCACAGTGTTTGCCGTTGATTTACAGGTGAGTCACAGGTTTTTTCTCACCCTTGTATTTCTTTTCATTTCTTTTTTTAGTTAATTAAAAGGAGGCATGAGAGAAGTAGAGAATCTTAAAAGATAAAGGTTCTTGTGATAGATGTCAGCGTTGTTAACTCAATGACTCTCTTCCTCTGTTCCTCTTATAAAAGCTACACAAATGAATATAGGGCTTTTCTCATTAGAGATTTTGACAAAGAGAGTCCCTTTTATTTTGATTACATTAAGCAATTCTTTCTTCCAGAATTCCTACGATTTATACCATCCATTGCCAGTGTATATTTCAGAAGTCGGCTTTGATGTAATTTATTTATTTTTTAGTGGTTGAGCCTATGCTTTGGATCCATATATTCAGTATAAATGGTATAATACCACTTTATAAAATAATAACTGTCATATGTCTAATTATACATTCTGGAGAAAGCTAGCAGTTTTCTGTAATGGTTTTAACTTCTGCGTTAGCCAGTAATAATAATTGGAGATAATTTTTAAATATAGTTTTCATTTACTGTAGGAATGAAAATGTTTTGTTTGGGGAACTGGGATCTCATTTATCATAATATAATTCAGCTTCTTTTGCTCTGGGAGAATTGCTTTACTTCTCCTGCATGAAAGCCTTTTTATAGGTATTAGTTTTATATACCTAGCGCACCTTTAAATGTAAAATGACCATACTTCATACATACTGTTTTCCTTTGATGCCTATATTAGATAAAATATTTTTTCTCGAACTTCTTAAAATGTTACGTGGTTCTAATCTTTCAACTATGAATTTTTATTATAGTACTTTCTTTCTACTAGTTTAAAATAGTATCTTTTTCCTTCCACTTTTCCAGTTTGTTTCTATGACATCAAGCCAGGACAACTTGTAATACCACTGACCTTGTAGGTTGCTGTTTTAGTGATATGTGATGCAGTCACTGTCTAGTATCACACAGTCTGTTTTATGATGTTATAGTATTCTAGTTTTAAGACTTAATTGCTTTGTTTTTTACACCTTTACGGATCCCAGTAATTCTGTATTTATTTCATCTCCCCTGATTTTGCTAATTTTCAGCTTTATCTCACATCACTTAGAGGGTAGATAGTGACTTGTAATGCATACAACACAATTCTCAGCCTCAGTGGTTTGATCTTTATTTTGTCCTCTTGGGAAAACCTTCAGAGTCCAGTGAAAGGAAGACAGTACTTTAAGATGAACGTCTGTTTATAATGTATAGAAGCATGAATTGATGTTATATTTTCTTCACAATTGTCAAAATTGTAGGTAATTATCTTTTGTGTGAGTGCTTTATATTTATTCCTGAGTTTAATAGTTAAGCAGTAAATATTGCCTGCATGGGAATCCACGTCTTTCCATACTCTCTGGTCTTTGTGACTCCTTGTCCTACTCTTGAACCATGGATCAGGTTAATTTTTTCAGTATACACCTATTGAGCAACTAACGAGGTAAGGCACCGGGCAGTAGATGCTGAATAGAACACTAAAGTGAAGACATGGTCTATGTCCTCAAAGAACTATGGTGATAGAAAGTTGACCCTCAAATAATGTAATATAAACTAGAAGGTAGAGTGTCCATATGAGAGGTACATTAAATTACCCTAGAGGTAACATAACTGAAATGGAAGAGGAAAGACAGAAGATTGAGGTGAGCAACAAAACTAGAAGTTGACTATTAATACTAGTAGGAAAGTATTCTACTGGCTGAGAAAGTCTTTATTTTCCACTGTCCCAAACCTTTGTATTAAGAAGTTGAAATTTTTAAAGTAACAGCAAGCTGAACACCTGTAAAAGCATTGGAGCCTTTAGCATAAAATTTAGTGTAAAAATTTTGAACCACATTTAGATATCATCTAACACCCGTATTTGTCTTTCTTACAATATGTTTTTATGATAGGCATCTTGATGGCTGGCAACAGCTTCTTGCATTAGTAAGTTGGCAAAATTTTAAAGAACTTAATCGGATCAAATCTTAATAGCTTAGTGTTAGTACAGATTCACTTATCAATTAAGGTTATTGATGATTAATGACTTAGAGCACCTTCAGCAAAAAGTCACTTAATATTTCATTCATTCAGTTTTTTCAGGTAAATAGGTGTGAACATTTTTTAGGATAGCTCATTTCTCTTTAAATTTTTCCTGTGTTAAGGAAATTTTGATCATTAGTATATTGATTGATTGAAGTGTTTTTTTTAACTTAAATAACTTTCTCATATTTATTTAATTAGAAATATATATGGATATAACTTCTAATTATACTTGAGAAAATAATCAACCATTTAAAATGTAATGGTATTTTCCTCTCTAGGACAATTTTTTTGTAGCATTATTCCCTGTAAAAGATAAATGGTACAAAATCAAATTCTTAAGTGTTTTAGACAGCATCAAAACCTGTAAGATAGCCTAGTGTGTGGTGGAAAGTACCTGGACTAGCACATGATAAATTCGAATTCTAGTCCATACTCTGGCAATAACCCTGTATGTGGCCTTGGATAAATAATTTAACTTACCCTGTTGGCGCTCAGTATCCTCATTTATAAAATAAATTAGATGATCTGCAATCTTTTCTAGAACCAAAAGTCTCTTTCTAAATTTCACAATTGTATTCATTTTTTATCCCTAAGACTGTTTACGGGAGGGTTAAAATATACACATCGACATTCAAATAATCTGGAAACGGTAATACTTTGTAATTATACTATACTTCAGGGTTTTAATTTATTTGTGTATTTTATCATTTTAATCATTTTAAATGTACAGTTCAGAGGCATTATGTACATTCACAGGGTTGTGCAACCATCACCACCATCCATTTCCAGAAGTTTTTCATCATCCCAAACAGAAACTCCATACCCATTAAACGATAATTCCCCGTTCCTTCTTATGCCCATCCTCTTGCAACCACCATTCTATTTTCTATCTCTGTCAGTTTGCCTTTTCTGCATACCTCATGTAAGTGACTGGCTTATTTCACTTAGCATAATATCCTCAAGCTTCATCCATGTTGTAGCATGTGTCAGAATTTCATTCCTTTTTAAGGCTGAATTACATTTCTTTGTATGTCTGTACCACATTTTGTTTGTCCATTCATCTGTTGGTGAACACTTGGGTTGCTTCCACCTCCTGACTGTTGTCAGTAATGCTGCTATGAGCATGGGGTATACAAACACCTGTTTGAGTTCCTGCTTTCAGTTCTTTTGGCTATAAACATAAGAGTATAATTGCTGGATCATATGGTAATTCTGTGTTATACTCTTTGAGTGACTACCAAACTGTTTTCCACAGCACTACACAATTTTACATTTTCACCAGCACTACACAAGGATTCTAATTTCTCCATATTCTTTTTTTTTTTTTTTTTTTTTGCGGTACGCGGGCCGCTCACTGTTGTGGCCTCTCCCATTGTGGAGCACAGGCTCCGGACGTGCAGGCTCAGCATCCATGGCTCACGGGCCCAGCCGCTCCGCGGCATGTGGGATATTCCCGGACCGGGGCACGAACCCGTGTCCCCTGCATCGGCAGGCGGACTCTCAATCACTGCGCCACCAGGGAAGCCCTCTCCATATTCTTGCCAACACTTTTTTTTTTTTTAATTTTAATTTGTTGATAATAGACATCCTAATGGGTGTGACGTTGTATCTCTTAGTTTTGGTTTGCATTTCCCTAATGACTGATGTTGAGCATCTTTTCATGTGTTTATTGGCCATTTGTATATTTTCTTTGGAGAAAAGCTTATTCAAGTCCTTTCTCATTTTTTGATATAGTAGTTTGTCTTGGCATTCTTGTGGAAAATCTGTTAGAAATGTGAGGTATAGGGGCTTCCCTGGCCGTCCAGTGGTTTAAGACACCGCGCTTCCACTGTAGGGGGCGTGGGTTCGGTCCCTGGTTGGGGAACTAAGATCCCGTATGCAGCGTGAAATGGTAATACTTTGTGATTTTATTTTACTTTACTTTAGGGTTTTTAGTTTTGTTTTATTTTTAAAGATTGGTAACCTTTATTTTTTCCCTTTTTGGCACTTACCTTTATTATAATCATTGTCTTCTGAAAAAATCGTGTGAATGATTACAACAAACATTTGTGATCAAGTGGGCCACCAGATGTACATACTGCAGGGTGATTTATTTTCAAGATTTTATTTTTTTGAAATTTTCCTTTTGCTTCATTTACTAGTGACATTTGATTGGCTTAGCCCATTTTCTTCATGATAGAAACTTCCCAAAGATAAAATATTGTTTAAGAATAATAGAGTCATGCTCTCTGAACACTTTATGAACTTTTAAACAATAGCACACTTTTTACCCTATTACTGGTCTAAGGCTGGGTAGGCAGGAGTGAGGCGGATTCTGAAGGAAGGAATACAGTCAGACTGTCTCACTAATTAAGTTTTGAGGATCCTCATTCATTCAGTTTATTTTTAAAGAAAGGAATGAATAGTTTTAAAAATAAACCATTTGCCCTTCATTGTATTTTCAATTTGTTTAGTTTCTTTGAATCTAAGACTGAGTCTTCTCATAGCCTTCAACTACCTTGTAAAATATCTCTGATAGACAGTTTTCCATATGGTCAGCCATGTCAGATAATTTCTTAGATATTTTCTCTGAGCCCTCTCTGCTCCAGCTCTAATGTGAATTGGTTTTTTTATGTTATCCTTGAACTTTATTTCATCATCATCCTGGTAATTCCTTTTAACCTTTGGTGGGTGGAATTTTCTGTTGCTTGCATTTCAGTTTCTTTTTTCATTTAGTCCCTGATCTTGACGGGGCAATGCTTTCAATGACTTATTGAGTAAAGATTAATGAGAGGTAAATTTTTTGAGATGTTACATGTCTAAAAATTTTTTAATTTCTTATACTTTATTAGTTATTTGGCTGTGTATAAAATACTGCATATTTTTTAAAGCATCACTCTACTGACTCCTGGCTTCCAGTATTGCTTTCTGCATTTCTAACTTTTTTTTCCCCTTCTCTTGAAACTCTTAGGATTTTCTCTTTCTGAGTTAGGATGAGTATGTACTTTCTCTGTTTCTTTTAATAGTAGATGTTCTTATTTCATGATTGCAAAGACTTCTTTTATATCTTTATGAATATTAATTATATTTTCAAAATTTTTTTCTGTATCGTGCATTGTCTGTGTTTCCTGTGGTTTCATTATTTCTATTCATGGTCATCTCTTTCATGTTGATGCTTTCAGGTGCCTAAGGATCTTTGGATGTCCACTCCTATTTTGTTCTAAAAAAGGTAATTAAGTTTGTATAGGGCTGATAAACCCATTGTTTTCCCTGTAGTGTGATTTTATGATCAGGGGGCTTTTTCTTTGGGAACCTTCTTAATGTCAGTATCTGTAGGTTTTTTTCTACAATAATTCAGTAGAAGTATTCTCTCATCTCCTAACTGATAGGTATAATTTTGACTGTCAGACTCCTGGACAGGTGAGGAGAAAGGGGCTAAAGGTCTCATGGTTTAGAAAGCAGAATTGCATTTAAGCTTCCTGGTTTCTGTTTGCTACCTCATTGCTCCCTTCTCTGTGCCTGATAAACCCTTGTACAGAGTCTGTCTGGTTCTTTTTCTCCAGAGGATATGCCTACTGTGTCCTATGGGAGAAGGGTAATCTCTTGACTGCATAGAGAGGGAGTGAAATCCTTATACTTTTATGTTATTGAAGTTTAACCCAAAGTAGCATTTTGTTTCTTACCTATGCACGTTTGTGTGATTGTAATATACTTAGGGATTTTTGTTTTTCAAGTGTTACTACTGTTAAATGCCCCATTTCCATCTATAGGATGGTAGTTTTAATAAATTAATTTAGTGTATAAATTTGATTTCCACAGTGTTGAGTATTGTAGGCAGAATAATACCCCCCCACAAAGATATCTGTGTCCTAATCCCCAGAACCTGTTTATGTGTTATGTTACATGGCAAAAGGGGCTTTGCAGGTATGATTAAAGTTATGGACCTTGAGATGGGAAGATTAAGCAGTATTATGTGGGCTCAAACTAATTACATGTGGACCTAAAAGGCGAGGACCTTCCCTGACTGTAAGTAAGAGGGAGATGTGACTACAGACAATGGGTCTGAGATATACAGCATCCCTGCCTTTAAAGATGGAAGAAGGGGGTCTTGGACCAAGGAATGTTGGCAATCTCTAGGAGATGGAATAACCAAGCAAACTGATTCTCTTCCTAGAGCCTCCAGAAAGGAATGCAGCCTGCCAACACCTTGATTTTAGCCCAGCAACACTTGTGTTGTATCGCTGTGTTTTTTTTTTTGTTTGTTTTTTGTTTTTGCGGTACACGGGCCTCTCACTGTTGTGGCTTCTCCCATTGCGGAGCACGAGCTCCGGATGTGCAGGCTCAGCGGCCATGGCTCACGGGCCCAGCCGCTCCGCGGCATGTGGGATCTTCGCGGACTGGGGCACGAACCCGTGTCCCCTGCATCGGCAGGCGGACTCTCAACCACTGAGCCACCAGGGAAGCCCTCACTGTGTTTTGTTTTGTTTTGTTTTGTTTTGTTTTGTTTTGTTTTGCGGTATGCGGGCCTCTCAGTGTTGTGGCCTCTCCCGTTGCGGAGCACAGGCTCCGGATGCGCAGGCTCAGTGGCAATGGCTCATGGGCCCAGCCGCTCCGCAGCATGTGGGATCTTCCCGGACTGGGGCACGAACCCGTGTCCCCTGCATCGGCAGGCGGACTCTCAACCACTGCGCCACCAGGGAAGCCCCTCACTGTGGTTTTGATATGCATTTCTTTGTTGGCTAATGGTACTGTTGATATTGTAAAAGAAAAAAAAAATGGTGCAGGCCCTTTTCCCTTTCTGCTATCTATGCTATGTTACATAGTGCAAAAATGATATTCTAATTGGACTCTTTAACAGATGAAAAATGACAGAGATTGTAGATCTGTTGTAAAGTGCTAATTAATCCTCTGTCATTATTGCCATCATCCCTCAATTTTAGCTCATATGAACTAAGAAAGCAAAACCTAATGTGATACTATGATGAAGTTCTAGAAAAGCACTCTGAGGAGTAATTAATTGAAACATTGTACACATAACACTATTTTATTTTGCTGCCCTTGTCACAAGTGTAATTACGTTTTTTTGGTATGTTTATTAGTTTAATAAATGAATAAACAGACTCTTTACATAATAAAGACCTGGTCATTTATCTTTAAATATTTAAACTTCTGTTACATGAATTCTAGGATAAGTTCAGATAGTAAAACTGGGACCAACAATTAGAACTGTGTCATATGGAACATGCTTCCTTGTTATCCAGAATAATTGAGGCTATATGACTATCAGGGATATTTTTGGAAGAGTTTTCTGCATTGGGTAGAGAGTATTATATGAAATAATATTTGATTTTAATTTTAAGATGCTTGTGAAATAATCATGATTAAATTCATTTGACCTCAGTATGTTGCGGGTTTCTTCTTTACGTTTCTAGTCCAATAGCCATCTTTATTCTCACAGTTACTCAGCAGCCTGGTTATCTAGGTACCTCATGCCTTCACTTAGAGTTCCAGTATCTTTTCTCGATCCTGTGTTCAGTTATTTTAGTAATGCTTTTGCTGCTGTCCTTGATTCTTTTATCCTCTTGCCAATCTGAACTCTTTCTTTTTCCATTCCTGCCTGAGGGTTGCCAGAGTCACACATAAGTGTGTTCCTTTGAGAATTTTTTTTTCCAATTTGTTAGGCATTTTCTCCATATGCATCTTTAAGGTGAATGTAGTTTTATATCATTATTAAGGGTATTAAAATTATGTTTGATTCTTAAATTTAAGAACAGTTTTGATTATAGTGAGATTTTGAAAGATCTGAGCAGTATGTGACTGTTTTTATCCTTCACTTTAGTTGCACTTACCGTATTTATAAATCATTATCCATTTAATTATTTGTTTGGTATCTGTAGACTCATGGACCTGAACCCAGGTGGACAGGAGCTGTCCTGTTCACCACTATATGTTCATTACCTACCACAGAAGGTACTTAGTTTGTATTTCACAAATGAGTTCTTTTCTCTTCCACTGTGGCTATGCATCTGAAGACAGTGTACTTTGAAAGAGTCTTTTTTTCTGGCCCTTTATAGTTAGGAAGGGAATTAGTCCCTTTCTCCTTGTATATTAATCATATTTCATTGGTGAAACTGTAGAATTACTCTAAAGGTAGCCTGGGATACTTCTTTTTAAGTACCTTGTTAGACATTTTCTCTGCATTTTTTTTTTTTTTAATGTGGAAACTTTTCACTTGCTTTTAGAGAAGGAAATTACTTTTTTTTTTGTTTTGCGGTACGTGGGCCTCTCACTGCTGTGGCCTCTCCTGTTGCAGAGCACAGGCTCCGGACGCGCAGGCTCAGCGGCCATGGCTCACGGGCCCAGCCGCTCCGCGGCACGTGGGATCCTCCCAGACCGGGGCACAAACCTGTGTCCCCTGCATCGGCAGGCAGACTCTCAACCACTGCGCCATCAGGGAAGCCCAGGAAATTACTTTTGAAGAAAATATAAATTAGCTTAATGTTCCCTTTGAAGTTACTTTAAAATTGACCTTTGTACTTTTTGGCATATTTTCTAATAACTTTAATGTAACTTGAAAGCTTTCAGATTTTCTTTTCGTTTTCTTTTCACTCTATGTCATCTAGTGACTTTTCATCTTTTATACAAGTGCCAAAGGGACTTGTTGAGACTATCTTTCCATAGTCTTTTACACAGTGTATCATCTTCTACTCTCTTTGAAGTTGTCAGATCTTTCTTACTGTCTCATACATTTTTATATTGTTTTGTATCTCTCCTTTTTTGGGAAGATAAATGCAGTAAAAAGTCAAAGTACTTTTTAGCAGCTTTGACTGAAACCATATTGTTTTTCAGGATGCACCTTTTCTTATAGATCATTTTTTTTGGAAATAAACTTAAACACATCTTTAATCTGTTTTCCATTTTATTTAACAGTATAAATCAATAGCCTGTTAAAAGTGCAGTCTTCATTTGAGAGATAATCAAATATCCTAGAGTCTGCTTTCGTTATGTTTGTTTTTAAAATATTTTTTAGATGCTAGTTCAGTAGAAATATAGAAACATTTAGATTCAGCCCTATTGAAATGACTAAAGTGTACTAGGCATTCATGATGCCCATGTCTTAATTTACTTGTTATCTTTATACTAATTGTTTTGATTAAATTAATGCAGTTCTGGAAAGAAAGGGTTATACATGGGGGCTTTAGATATCAAGAGTTATTATTGAGTTTATTATCAGACCCAAGGTGACCTCTGAAGTACTAAACAGATTATATAACCTGTGTCTGTCACAGAACCTTAGAAGAAACCCTAGCAAAAATTTTTGTGGTGAACTAAACCATACTTAAGTCACTTTGGCTCACTTGGAAGAGATCTACTGTGGGTGTCCTTAGGGCAAGTAATCGTATTCAGAACCCAAAGGCTCCTGCTATGCTTTTTGCCTCCTGGAAATTCATCATTTTTATTTATTTCCAGGAGCATGGAATAAAGGAGACAGGGACGAGGCAGAGCTTCAGGATTTTACTTATTTTGAATATACCGTTATCTGTGAGAAGAGTTTTATAGAAACATTTATTATGTAGGATGTATCTTTTATATTTTTAGGCTTGTGGTTATTTTAATTAATAGTGTTAAGCCAATTAGATCATGATGTTCTTTTTATTTTCCACCTATTTTCCTAACCCTGTTAATATAAATTAGGTTAGATAAAAAGAAACTCTACAGCCAACTGACAAGAAGGGAAAACACTCATTTTGGGGGATCACCATTCCATCTGTTGTATGCCGATAGCCCAACGGAAACTGGTGGTGCTTTTGTTCACACTTTGTTTATATATGTAACATTTTTCTTTTGAATATTTTATTAGCTTTAATATATGATTGTTTTCAATATATTGTTTTATAATTGGAAAACAAATACTTACTTTTTAAGGAAATACATATACTGTATGTATTTCATTGAAGCATTTTGAACAGCTGCCAGACAGCCCCAACATTTATTCCTCAGCATAAATCTGAAGATATTTTAGCTTGATAGGTTTTCAAGGTTTGGCTGTTGTCCTAATTAACATTGAATTTGGAATTTTCTCATAAATAAGCATGTTCTCTTTTTATATATAAATTACGTAGGAGGGTATCTTTTTGTTTCATCTAACCATGTATGGCTTATTTATTGTCATTTGTATAAATATTGATTTGTCGTCAAAAAAATAAGTGTTGAATTTAGAGAAATCAGTGTACAAATGAATATGTGAAATCCATCTTAGTGATCTCAAAGATGCTGAGACACTGTCTTTTAGTTTTAAATTTAGTTCATTTGTGAAATGAATCATTCTAACCTTGGAAAAATCATCATGCATCTGACTTAATTATAAATTAAAACAACCCAGCTCTAAACAATTAATTAAAATTTGTTGCATGTTTTCTAGTCCAAATGAGTGAAGTTATTGAAACATTTAATTATTTGTTTTAGGTGAATAAACTATTAAAATGATGCCTATAGTTAAAAATGTTTTATTCTCTCCTAACTTAGATACATTGTCTCTAATATCATGCCACTCTTTGTGGATGATTTTATCACATCCTGTTTTCAAGTAAGTGTACCAAAGACAGATAAAGAGCCAGATGATCTAAGCAGCTCAGATTGTCAGTGTTCCCTAAGAAAATAAAGTTCTTAAAAACTAACAAGAAAAAAATAGGAATGTGTCAAGATTTGGAATGATTTTCAAACTTTCTTTTACTTTTAACAGTTTAATAATTGCAAAAGGAAGCACAATTTGGAAATATACCGTCAATCATTTGGAATGTCTAGATAATTTATCTGTGTTAAGTTCTAAAGCACATACTTGTTAAATAATGTTTTTCCTTCTTCCACACCCTGTGTTCTCCCTTCTGCTTTATTTATCTTGTTTCTAAAATAGTGTCAGCCTCAATGTATACCATGAAATGACAACCTGGTTACAAATACTTCTGTACATCTAAGATGGGGCAAGCTCTGATTATTGAAATTATTATTTGATTATTGAAATTTGTTGGATGAGCCAAGCATGGTTTTTTTCTTTTTTCCATCGTTTCTCCCTCTTTTTAACTCCACTTATATTTTCTGATTCATTCAGGGATACCATGTTTAAGATATCTTATCTGTTATGATCGTAGGCAGGTATGAGTTATAACAGTTACAGTTGCTGCTACTTCATTAAAACTAGAAAAAAACCCCACAACTCTCAGCATTTTCTTGGTTGGGGAACTTGATATTGTGAAACATTGTGTTTGGATTAAATCCTCTTATTTTCAATTTTTGGAAATACTAGTTGTGTGATAAATGCTAAGGCTTGCTGCAAGTTATTTCGGTAATGGATCATGTTAGTCATTGTATGTGTAAGGTACCAAATTGGATAGAATATAGTGTCAGTTTGAAGTATTCAGGTCTCCTCTCCATTGGGTAAATTGTCTCATTTACTTGTTTCAAAATATAAAAACTCTTCATTTATGCGTCACGGTATTACAGTTTATTTACATATTCAAGTGAGAATAAGAGATTTGCTTTCTTATGATAATTTGCTCATCTCTATTTGGGATTAAATTATTAATCTTGGATTTGTCATGCAAGAAAAATCACTGAATTGAGAGTTGAGAGACCTGGGTTGAAGTTTACCTCTGTCAGTTTTCAGCTGTCTGATCATCAAGTCATTTCCCTGGCCTGCTATCTCAGAGCTCTAAGATGCTGTAATTTCGTATGGCTTGTAACAACTCTGGTTTTCTGGCTAGAATTTGTTTATGTTGCTTATTTTAGTTATTTAAAATTACTGCAGGAGTACATCAGTGATTACCTTTTTGTAATATTGATACATGCATTTAAAATGACTGTTTTAGATAATTATATTTTTATTCATTTAAAAATATTTAATAAAATATAATAAAAAGGAATTTATAAATGCAGAGGTATGTAACTATGTCATTGTGTGATAGGATCATTCTGTGGCATTATGCTTTTTGATGCTAACTGCAGTATGGGTTTGAAGAACTTCCAATTGACGGAATCAAACCAGATGTTCAAAGATTTAAAGTATTAATCAGAAATGGTAAATAATTATATATCTTCAAAAGAATTGAAAACATGAACTTGGAGCATTCACACATATACTTCAAAAATTAATTCAGTGATTAGATGATTCAAAAACTAGATGACTCAACAAAAGATGGGTTGAATGAAGAGAAATATGGAAATGTGTGAAGGCCTTTTGAGCATTCTTTAGATGTTTATAGAATTAAGATAAGTAATTTGAATATTTTCCCTTTGATATTGGTTATTAATTTTGATCACCTTTTTGAAATGGATGGCTATATGCATAAATTATGCAAATTGAAAATAGATTACCAGAGGAGGGAACAATAATTTACCCTTTTTGTCAGTTGTTTTATCATTTGTATTATCTAGCGTGTTCATCTGTGAGTTTCAATCAAAACACTTATTATTTATTTTATTAAAACAAATTTATTGAACTTTTATGTAATATGTATTGTATTAAATTTAAGTCTAGAAAGATGAATATGACATGGTCCTTACCAGTTTTGGGATAAATTGCATTGGGGGACAGAAATTGAAGCATGAGGAAAGGAGTGTCACAGAAGGGAAAGATGACTATACAAAGGGCTAGCCATAAGGTTTTAATTCGGACTTGGAGAAGTGTTGTCAATATTAAGGGCTGTTTTCAAACTTTAACGTGTGTATGACTTACTTGGGGATCTTTTTAAATGGCAGGTTCTAATTCAGTATGTTGTTCCGGGCATGAGATTCTTCATTTCTAACTAACTCCCTGGGGATGCCAGTGCTTATGAACCATGATTGATATTTTGAGGAGCAAGGCTTAGTACTAATTCTTTGGAAGTAAGAACAGATGTAGGGCCTGCATTTAAAACTTTTTCCTAGGTATAGTCTTACTTTTTCTTCCTTATTTCTTCCATAATGTAATTAAAACATACTGATTGGCAATATAAATGTAAATGAATATGTAGTCTATAAATTTACTTATTTTGAACGGCTAATTTAGTCAACTCTTGGTTATCTAGGGGCAGATTAAACAGAGTGCAGTTAGCCTGGGTACTGAATAACAAGTGACTCGGTATTGTAGAGAATTGAAACGACAGTAATTTAGAAAAACATTAATGTTTTTTATATTGGACAGCAATTCTCTTTAGAATTATTTGGTACCTACTCTAACGTGGGAATGATCTTTGGTCTCAACAGTCAGGTAAAGTAATTTTGGGGAGTGGTGCCTCCTTTTTCTTCCAGTCTCTCTAAAGAGCAGTGATCTTCACATGGGGATTATAAACCTCCAGAGGCTGTGCTACATGGGTGGAGATTTTTAACATATTGGCTGCAAATCCTATTGTACTTACATTACTTTCAAACATATGGATGGCATCTTTCAAATGGGAAATGTGTTCCAAAATACAGGATATAAATTTTAAGGAAATAAGCTTGAGTCACTTATACCATGTTTTTTTTAGTTAGTTGTATTTTAATTAGGATTGGGAGACATCTGAGACCTTTGCCTCCCACTTATTTACAGCTGTTAAAGATTGTTTCTTTATGTTATTCAAACATGTTTGTGCACGCACGCACACACACACAGAGGCATACAATAGATGTGAGTCCAGGTTTAGCATTTTAGCTCTAGAAGTCGTGTAAGTTATGAAAATTTAAATGTTCTGCATAAATCATCATTGTGTGATGTGTATGAGGTGTTCAGAAATATTCAAGCTAATTTTGTAGAACTTATTTTTCTTATCAGATACCTGTGTTATTTAACAGTAAAACACTGTCACTGTTGAGTGTATTTAATTTGTCTTGTGTTTATTTCCTCTGGCATAAATTGTAATAAAGTGCAATAGAGCAATACAGCATTAATTAGAAATGCTAATTTTCCAAGTGCTTAACCGAAGCAGTAACATTTAACAGAGAAAATTTATTTTTATTATTAATTAAACATTAGATATTTTTGTGGATTTTTCTCTTTTTTTTCTTTTTTTTTTTTTCTTTTTTTTTTTTAGAGAACCAGAGGACGAAAACGAAGCTTCATTCCTGAGGAAGAAAAACATGAGGTTGGAATAAGTTAAGCATATTTTACACAATCTAAATTTGAGAAACTTTCTTGCTTAAAATTATTTCTGTTTTCCTCATATCCTGATTTTATGTTTTGTTTCATCCTCCCTTGTATGGCAGGAGAGAGTTCCTAGAGAGAGGAGACAAAGGCAGTCTGTGTTACAAAAGAAGCCCAAGGCTGAGGATTTACGAACTGAATGTGCAACTTGCAAGGGAACTGGAGACAATGAAAACCTTGTCAGGTAAGCTGGATGCTGAGACCTTGGCTTTGGGGGATTAAGGCTCCATCTTCATCATTTTCTCATCACAGATATAATGGGGAAAACAAATCACAGCATAGGACCTTTCTTAAAGTCTTATTTAGTGGAAACAGTACTTCAGAAACAGATTTCATCCACTTAGTAACCTGCCACACATGGTTATTCTCTGGATTTAGATGTAATTAAGAGTGATTATCTGGATTTTGAACAAAAGAGAATTAATTTCCCATTGACAAGAGAAGTTGACCGTGCTCTGCATATAGAGGCCACAAAAATATATAATTTGATCCAAACCCTTTGTGCTAAGATTATTATGTTTTATCTCATAAAACAATAAAATTACTAAGTTCTGTTAGCATGTTATAAAAGTTGAAGTTTATTAGAGATAATGATGACAGATACTTTTTCTTGACAAAAACTTCGTTAGCACTTCCTTATCATTTTTCAAAACAATGTGTTAAATGCTTCTCTCTTATGAAATAAAGAAAGGTGAAAAGATGGCCTAGATAGACATTTTTTGTTTTTTGTTTGGTTTTCTTCTTTGCTTCTTTGTTTTGTTCTGTTACTTTTTTTTTTTTTTAAATCAGACATAATTCTAATCAGGAATCTCAGCTGATACGGCACAGTGGCTATTCCTGAGGGTCCAGAGACTGCTAATTTTAGCCATTTGCCTCTCTTGCTGAGATGAAGAAATTGCTCAAAGCCCTGGGTGAGATGAAGGAGTGGGGGGGGTGATCAAAAGGAGACCTCATCTAAATAAAAGAGGTATCCTCTTTTCAAAGGACAGTGACACAAAGAATCTTTTAGTATGTTACAGGAACGCTTTCTGATTTCCTTCAAAAATTGTCTTTTGATAAAGCCCTATTGAACTAACTCATGGCACAGAAATTAAATGTTTCAAAAAGAGTAAGTTGATAAAATGCATATTAGTACTGTTACAGGATTTTAAATATTTGCTTCCAAAATGATGTCATTAAAAGTATAATTTGTTTGTTTTAATTCCTCAAGTAAAGGCACCTGGTTTTAAATTTCATGAGGTTTTTATAATGTCGCTGAGGAAGGTAATGAGAAAGTAAAAATTCCAGTAAAGAAATACAAAGTGCTTCAACAAAGTTGAGAAAGTCTATCATATTAGGCCACTGTTTTTTGAAGTAGTTTATGTAGAATATCATGAGAGCTCTCCTGGAGGTTAAACTCATTTAAGTTTAAGGTAAATTAGTTCTAATGTCAGAAGATACACATGAATAATTCTGACTGCAACATAATTTTCTGATTTGTGTAAAAAAAAGAAAGCATAAGCATAACAGAGTGGAGTACATAAAACAACAAAAATAAACAGAAGAAAAAATTATAAAAACAATCTTACATAATGAAGAAAAATTCAGTCTAGAAGAAAATTCCCATGGGGGTTGAGGGTGGCATTATAGGGCATGATCATTTTGAAACACTAGTTAAAAACTTAAGAGACCTGGTTATACTCTTTAATTACTTAAACCTATGTAAATATCTACCTCTAATTTTTTTTTTTTAAGATAGTAGCTTGATTCAGGCCTTGTTGCTATAGGCCCTATATGTTTTTGCCAGGTTTTTATTTTATTTTTTTGGTCATGTATTTGAAAGAAAGAACCTAGGAAATAAGAACAATTTTATTTTAAAAGCCACTTAATACAAGAGCATCTCCAAGACATTGTATTATATAGTTGTTTTAAAAAAAATAGGTATTGGGCTTCCCTGGTGGTGCAGTGGTTGAGAGTCCGCCTGCCGATGCAGGGGACATGGGTTCGTGCCCCGGTCCGGGAAGATCCCACATGCCGCGGAGCGGCTAGGCCCGTGAGCCATGGCCGCTGAGCCTGCATGTCCGGAGCCTGTGCTGCACAACGGGAGAGGCCACAACAGTGAGAGGCCCGCGTACCGCAAAAAAAAAAAAAAAAAAAGTATCATCTTTCTTTGATTCTTGATAAGATTTTTAATTAATATTAGCCTTTCCTCTCATTTAATTAGTTCCTGTTATAAAATTTTCATCCTTAATTACATTATTATAACATTCCAGTGTCTGGGGTTTTTGTGAAAGTCTCATGAAAGGTAAAGATATTTTTGTTACTCTAGAAATGATGGATATACAAAGTCTTTTTCCTTGGTTTTGCCTTGTTAAGAAGATAACATCACAGATTTTATGCAAAGATTTTAAAAAGGTTATGAAGAGGGAATTAAATGTTTTATAAATATTATATATTGATAATGTTTCTGAGGATAAAACAAGCTGGATATAAAGCAGTGCCATCAAGTGTTTTATGGTTATAATATGATTGTTCTTTAAATATGTACACACACACACACACACACACACACACATTCAGTTTAAGCACTTTGCTCTTGGGATAAAGAAGAATTTTATGTAGAATTTCATGTGTTTAAAAAGGTACTCATAAGCTAATATCTGCCATTTCCCTTAACATCTCTTTTATTTAGTAATTGGCACCATCATTTTTGCAAATCTGCCCCAAAAGCGCACACTTTTATGATTAAGTTGCATCTTAAATATTATGTATACACGCTATTTTTAACTTTATTTTAAGACATTTTAAATTACACTTTATTTTCCCTAAAGATATATTTCAGTGCTTGATCATTATACTTACTATGTATGTCTATTAAGTTCTCTTATAAAATTAAACTTCTTGGATCATAATTTAATTAATTTACTTAATTTTTTATTGAATTTACTGTATTTTCTCAAGTTCCTCTGAACTAATATACATGACTCTTTAGAATCAGCAGTTTAGCAGTTTTGATTTTGAAACCACACTTCTCTATGTAATTCAGGCTGTATAAAAAATTTCTTTCTTATTTTTTTTCCTTTCTATTTCAGTTATTTGTATATATGTATACATTAATTTACATGTATAATTTTTAATATCACTAGGAAATTGCATTCAATTTATCAGTTAACTGTAATAATAGGTTCCAAATGTTATTTTCTGTTTTGTCTTTAAGTTTTTCTCAGGCCTTTGGCAAGTAATTTAGTATTTCTGGGTCTTAGTTTTTCCATCTGTTGTACATGATAAGAATTGTACTATGTTCCATTACAAGGTTTGTGAGTAATTCTGTATGAAATGGTAGGGCAGTGGTATTACTTAGTAATTTAAAGAATACAGGGCTTCTCTGGTGGCGCAGTGGCTGAGAGTCCACCTGCCGATGCAGGGGACATGGGTTCGTCCCCCAGTTCAGGAAGATACCACATGCCGCAGAGCGGCTGGGCCCGTGAGCCATGGCCGCTGAGCCTGCGCATCCGGAGCCTGTGCTCCGCAACTGGAGAGGCCACAACAGTGAGAGGCCTGCGTACCGCCAAAAAAAAAAAAAAAGAAAAAGAAAAAGAATACATATATGTGGGCTCTGAAATAAGGGTTCCTGTTGGTAAATATGATACAGTAATAATATAAATGCATATTTTTTACTTTTCAGAGAATGTGCATGTTTTTTTATTTAATTATTCCTGCAATATGGAGGACAAAAAATTTGAATTTGTTGAAACACGTTCCCTAAAACGATTAGACTAATAAACTATTTCCGCTAAACATGGGAAATATGAAAATTACCACAAGGTGTTAAAGACAAAGATGGTTTACAGTATCATATGGATTTTTTTTAAAAAAATAGTGCTTCCTATTTTTGCCATCTACTTTTTAAACTTAATTAAAATTTGTCTGCAAAGTTTACAGTCGAAAATATATTCCTTTATGTTATTTAGTGCAATTAAATGCTGAAGGTCAAATTGAAACTGTCTTGGAATTGTGAGGTCTTTTGGGATATTTATCTCCTTGCTGTGGATATTCATTGTTGGAGGTAGTTTTGAGCCTTTAGTGATATCTTACTTGGTTTTGCTTCCACAGTTCCTGGGACATTTAATGCTCAGTAAATGCTTGGTAAATGAATGACTGTGCCACATAAGTAGTGACTGATTATTCTTTGCTGAATTAATTAAAAAAAAAAACCTTTTACTATTATAATTTATTCCTAGAACAAATTGGTCACTCAGTGTAAGTATTTGATGAAGACGTTTAAAAGGCTTAATAAAGGATTACTTTCCTGTCACTAAAGAATAGTGGATGAGTTTTTTCTGTGTCTTAGGTAAAGAACTAGGAATCACAGAGTTGAGATTAGTTGATACACTCATGTGACAGTAGAAATGATTCTTCTTTTTGAACATATTTAATTTTCAAAGGATAGATTTTAGAGGTAGATAGGCTTTTCTTCTCTATAATTCTTCATTAAACTATCAAATTAGGAATAAGACCAAACTTGTAGGCCTCAAATTTTATCTTAACTGTGTAAACTCATTGTGACACATTTTATTACTTAATGGGAGATAGGAAGGAGCAAAAAGGTCTCCTAAAACTAAGAACCTTAAAATCCATTGGTCCTCTTAAATAGCATCTTTAATTTTTATCTTGTATTGTGGCCATTACTTAGAAGCAGTGAAGGTAGGAAATGATCTATGAAGCTATTTTACTTTTATAGCTAAGTTTACACCATTAAATGTTTGCTGTATTCTCTTCCTTATTTGAAGATATGGCAAGTTATATAGATATTGAACCATTTTGGTTACAAGGTTAGGATGTTTGTTTGGTCTGTTAACAATGTTGTTAGCACTTTTATTTATTTCACAATTTAAACATATAGCTTCTGAGTGCCTTCCCCAAAACCAAATTTGATGGTATCATAAGTTATTAGGAGCACCAGCACAAATTCATATTTATCAGATTTTTATTTCAAATATTAGTCTCTTTGATAAATCAGATTTTTAAATTTTTAATTACGTGTCCTGTTATCACTGGTATGGAGGCTTATAGACTGCCTGGGTCATAGTAAGGGGTGTTTTCCCCCAGAGATTTGATTAGACCAACAGAACAAGGTTTAGTTGTAACTTTAGTTACTGTGTTCACAGAATATAAGGTCACTTTAAATAGATTGTTTTAGTGAATGAAATGAAACCTAGTTTCATTTCTTTTAAGAACACTTAAGATTGCATTTGATAGGTTGCTTAAAACAAATACAATGAATTATTTTATTTTGATTATAGACTTACCAGTTTACTGTTTTTTATGCAGTTTATCACATAATAATCACTCTAAATGGTAAAATTTGCTTATTCATGTAGGAATATCAGATGATTGTAAAGTGATGGTGCAAATGTATATTATTTGGATACTTATAAATTAGAACTTAGAAACAAATAGAAATTTTAAAATTATTTGTCATCTAATAAATTTCAAATTATTAAAAACATTTCCTGCACAAAGACATTTCTGGCTAATCTTCTGTTTCTTTTCCTTACTTCTACCAACAATTTCAGGGATAGGTTTTAGGTTTTTGTTTTGTTTTGTCTTGTAACCCTGAGTCAGTGATTGGTATAGTACAAATTACTGTATTCTAAAGGATTGTTTCCAAAGTTTAGATTTCTAATATTTCTTTCAATTGTGTGTGGTAAAATATATCCCCTCTTGTCACCCTGATGTCCTGTGTGATATGCCTCTTTCTTCAAGTTTCACTGCTGTTAGCTCTGGAATATGTTTCACTTGAAAGTATGACCATCTTAAAGGCAAGATCTCTGTTTTACTTATCTTTACAGCTCCCATGTTCTTACTCCAAGTCACTGAGCAAGGGGTGCCTCCCCATGGTGGTTAGTGACTTACACACTTCATAGGAGGTTGCGTTAAGGAATCATTGGCCAGATATTAAATCTTCCTAATTTTTATTTTTAATATAAAATAGATTTAAAATAAAAATCTGATCTAAAAATAGATTTAATATACAAGGCAAAGATAAAGTAGCATATCAGGATGTCTCAGAAAGCATATAGACTTATTGTAACCCATAGCCTGTGGAAATATGCTGCCTAATTCTTTTAACAGGGAAGATAGGGCTTCCCCGGTGGCGCAGTGGTTGAGAGTCCGCCTGCCGATGCAGGGGACACAGGTTCGTGCCCAGGTCCGGGAAGATCCCACATGCCGCGGAGCGGCTGGGCCCGTGAGCCATGGCCTCTGAGCCTGTGCGTCCAGAGCCTGTGCTCCGCAACGGGAGAGGTCACAACAGTGAGAGGCCCATGTACCGCTAAAAAAAAAAAAAAAGGGAAGATAAGTGTAGCATTCTAAATACAAGCTGATGAAGCATTAGGAATTATTTGAAAATTTAAACAAAGGAATATAATTATGACCTGAAACTTTGTTTTCTTAGATTTTTAACTGTTTAAAAAACTTTTACATTTACGTTATTTTTTAGATAAGCATTATAAGAAATAGTTTATAGAAACAGCTTTTCAAGGAAATTCTGATATGAATACCAAACAATAACATCATCTAATGCTTAAGTAAAATTGAAATTCAATAAAATTCAGGACACGTATTTCTGTCACATTCTGGAGGGTTTAACATAATTATGTCCCTATTTTGAGACAATATTTCTAAATTTTCATTTTGTTTAACAGTTCATTTTTAAGGTTTTTGATTTAAAAACAATAAATTATCCGTTCTACTTTAGTTTTGAAAGTTTATTATAGTTTTTGAAAACCAGGTCATTTAATTGTATTAACTTAAAAAAAAAAAACAACTAGTTAATTGAATCAGCTTAATACCAGAAGTAAAACTCTCTAAGAATGCCAATATTTAATATATGAATAATGCTAGAATGTGTGAAGAAATCAGCCTGAGCATTAATAAACAAAAGATAGTTTTCTTTCTTTTTTTTTGTCAAAGATAAGTAGGAAAAAATGCAAATATTACAACTACTTAAAGTTTCATAATGTATCACCCTTCCTGATATGTTTTTTTAAATAGGTATTTTGACAAAATATGATCTTAGTAATTTCGGTATAGACCAAAAAATTAAAAATCAAGTAACAAAAATGGCTGTATCTACTTAGAAACGTAATTACATGTGCTTTGTTTCAGTGTTTTTAAATCCAGACTGTGTAAACTACTTAGAGAAACAATAATTCAACTTCCCAAAAGTTGTAAATTCTGAATTAATGATGAAACAAGCTTAAACAGTTTCATGGAAATATTTTTTTCAATTATTAAAATGTATTTATAAATTGTCTTGTCCGATTTAGGTCTCAGGACAATATATTTTCCTATTTGCTCAAGCTTAGAATATATAGGAAGTAGTTTCAGAATTGCCAACCCAAACCACGGCAAAAAAGTAAATCTAAGTTCAGTAGTTGTTTGGGTGTGTGTGTGTGGTAAAAGTTACATACAATGAAATGCCTAAATGTTAAGTGAATAAAGTAGTGAATTTTAACAAAAGCATGCACTCATGTAACCCCCATTTCTATCAAAGTATAGAACATTTTCATCACTCCCCAAAAGCTGTGCTCTTTCCTGGTCAGTCCCTCTTCTCAAAGGCAACCACTTTTCTATTTTTTTCCCTTATAAGTTGCCTCCTATAGAGTTTCATATAACTGGCATGTTTAGTATTTATTTGATGTCTGCCATTTTAATGAGTGTGTGAGGGAATCCCACTGTGGTTTTAGTTTGCATTACCCTGATGTATAATGATGTTGAGCACATTTTCATGTGCTCACTGGCTATTTGTATGTCTTCCTTTGTGAACTAATTCTTTTGCTGATTAAAAAAAAATTGGGTTGTATGTTTAGTATTGAGTTATAGGAACTTTTAATATGTTCTGGATTTAAGTTTTTTTACAAATGCATGTTTTTCAAACATATGCTCCTTATCTATGGCCTGCCTATTCATTTTCTTAATGGTGTTAAAGAGCAGAAGTTACTAATTTTACTAAGTCCAGTTTAGCAACTTTTATGATTATTGCTCTTGTTTCCTATCTAAGAAGTCTTGGCCTAGGTCCAGGTCACAAAAATTATCTCCTTCGTTTTCTTCTAGAAGCTTTATGATTTATCTTTTATATTGAGATATGTGATTCATCTGACATTAATTTTTATGGTCTCAGGTAGAGTTAAGGAAGGTTTGTTTATTATCCCATGTGGGTTTCCAGTTTTCCAGCGCCATTTGTTGAAAACGCTTGCCTTTCCACATTAAGTTGCTTTGGTTCCACTGTTAAATATCAATCGACTTTTTAAATGAGGGTCGATTTCTAGACTTTGTGTTGTGTTCCATCAAGCTATGTACTTATTTCTGTGCCAGTACCAGTCGTCTTGATTCTTGGGGCCTTATGATAAGCTCTTTTGTTTTTCTGGATCCTTTGCATTTTCATATGTGTTAGAAAGAGCTTTTTATTTTCATTGAAAAGAATAAAGTCTGTATATAATACCAAAAAAGCACAGGCAGCAACAGCAACAACAAAAATATATAAAATGTTTGTGTATCAAAAGAATCTATCAACAGAGTGAAAAGGCAACCCACAAAATGGGAGAGATATTTGCAAATCATATATCTGATGAGGTATTGATATCAAGAATATAAAAAGCACAAGAAATCATTCACAGCAATAAGGAAAAAACCTGATTAAAAATGAGCAAAGGACTTGAATAGACATTTCTCCAAAGAAGATATACAAATGAGTAATAAGCACATGAAAAGATGCTAAACATTAATCATTAGTGTAACTCAAATCAAAACCACAATGAGATACTGCTTCAGACCCATTAAAATGGCTATTATTAAACAAACAAACAAAAATCGAAAAATAAGTTTTGGGGAGGATGTGGAGAAGAAGGAATTTCATTTCTGAGTGTATACCCAAAAGAATTGAAAGCAGGGACTTAAAGAGATACTGTACATTCATATTCATGGCAGCATTACTGGCAGTAGCCGAATGGTGGAAGCAACCCAAGTGTCCATCAATGGATGGATGGATAAACAAAATGTGGTATATGCGTACAGTGGGATATTATTCAACCATAACAAGGAAGGAAATTCTGACGCATGCTGTAACATGGATGAACATTGGAGACCTTATGCTGAGTGAAATAAGCCAGTCACAAAAGAACAAATGTTGTATGATTCTACTTAATATGGGGTACTTAGTCAAGTTCATAGGGAAAGAAAATAGAATGGTGGTTGCCAGGAGCAGAGTGACTGTGGAGTTAGTGTTTAATGGGTACAGAGTTTCAGTTGGGTAAAATGAAAAAGTTCTGGAGATGGTTGGTGGTGATGGTTGCACAACAGTGTGAAAATACTTAATGCTTCAGAAATATACACTTAAAAATGGTTAAAATGGTAAGTTTTATGTATATTTAACCAAATTTTTTCAAAAGAAGCCTACTGGGATTTTGATTAGCTTTGTGTTGAATACATGGATGAATTTGGGGGAACATTAACATCTTAACAGTATTGTTTTCTGATCCATGAACTAGGTATATCTCTACATTTATTCAGATTTTCAAATATCCATTATTTTTTCTCATTGGATGTTTTTGTAGTTTTCATTGTAGAAGTCTTGTATGTCTATTATTAAATGTATTCCTAAGTATTTAATGTTTTTTGATGCTATTGTATAAGAATAAAATATGATTTCTTTTAACTGTTTATGCAAGTTTTGAGAGCTACCAGGAGTTGAGGTAGTCAATTAGGATCACAAGCCAAGCTGAAAGTTACAATTAAAATTATTAATTTGTTGCAGTAGTATAAGCAAGAGGCCAAACGTTTAGGAAAGGTTGCTGGTTCCCAGAATGTTCCATTTCCCCCCACTGATAAGGGTCTAGTGGATCGGTGCCGAAATGGGGAGGGGTTGGGGCATTAAGGTCACTACTGAGGCAGCCTGGACAGAAGGTCCTTGCTGTTTAATGGACCCAGGGGCTGGAGGGGAGGAAAAGGAGAAGCGGTAGGCAATAGAACAGTACTGAGTCGGTGGAGCAAAGTGTCTTTAAGACCCCTCAATGAGGAGATCTTGGCAGAGGTGCACAAGCAGTCTTTCAGTCTGGCTTTTCCATTCCCCACGGAAAGAGGCCTCAAAAGTTAGATCAGCCTTACAGTCCTGGGGTAAACCCCTCTTGGTCGTGAGGTATTGCCTCTTTTATATGTGTATTTTTTATTTTTTGGATTTCATTTGCTAATATTTTGATAAGGGTTTTGTGTCTCTATTCACGAAAGTATTATTCTTTTAATTTCTTAAGTATTTATCAGGTTTTGTTATCAGGTTATATTGGCCTTCTAAAAGGTGTTACAAAGTATTCTGGTTTTTTTTTTTTGAAGCATTTTTGATTGATTTTATTTCTTAATTGAGTTTTCATTGAATTCCTCAATGAAACTATCTGGACCAGAGTTTCTTTGTTGGGACGTTTTTGGTAATTAATTCAATTTTTAAAATAGGTAATAGAGCTATTGAAATTTTTTCTTCTGTCTTATGCTAGTTTTGGTAAGCGTGTTTTTTCAAGCAATTTATTCATTTCATTTCAGTTGGAAGTTGCTTCTTTTCTTTAGTCTTGCTTTTATTTTGAATGTGCACTACAACTATTTGCTTGAGACTTTCCAGCTTCCTATAATATTTCGGATCATATTCTCTTCTTCCTTCTAATACTAGGTCAGTATTTACTTCTTTCATGTATCCTTCCAGACTTACATGATCCCATAATGATCTTTTTCTTACTTTGATTGCCCTTGGGACCCACATAAAATCCCACATCATGCTGTTATCCACTTGCTTGCAAATTGTCTGTGAATTTTTACTTTTTTCACTAGATTAGGTCAGGCCTTCTATTTAGTCATGATGATTTCCTTAGTTTATACAATATGGCACAAGAAGTTAATTCAGAATAAATGCTTATTAAATTGTTTACTGATGCATTGCTAAATCTGTATGCATTGCAGCTTTATACACTGAAATAGTATGTAATCTCTTTGAGGGCAGAGACATTTCTTTAAGTCCAAATTGATTGTTTCTTTTCATTTTTAATTATTAAAAACAAACTTTAAAATAGTATATATATGTTGCAAACAACAGCAAAAAAGAGTGGTAAAAAATGGTTTCTGATTGACTGCGATTACTTCACTCAGAGTAGGAGATCTCAATTAGTCCAAGCTTCTCACTTGCCAGTGCTGGCAAGTCACTTAATCTCTATGGATCTCAGTTTTCTTATTTTACTGGAGAAGATATCAGGCTATATCATCTCTGAGGTCTAACACACTAGCTCTGATATTTAAAGGTTATGTGATATTCCAAGTTCCCAAATAAATACTGCCTATGTGTTTACATTCCGTCACAGCTCTCCTGTAAACACCTACTTTCAGAATCTCTTGCTAGAGTATTCTGTAACTGTGTAGAATATGATTAATGATCAAGTCTCTTAGAGTGGAAGCCATTCTTGTTGCCCTTTCTCTCATTTAGCTAGAGAGGAGTGGAAGTTATTTCCTTTGATAAAGCGTACTTCCTTTGATAAAGAGCAAATATCTCTTTTCTTTTTTAAAATAACTATATTGAGATCTCATTTTCATACCATACAAATTCAGCCATTTTAAGTGTAGACTGTAGTAATTTTTAATAAATTTATAGAAGTGTTCAGCTATCACTACAATCCTATTTTAGAGCAATTCCATCACTTCAAAAAGTGCTGTGCCTCTACACTGTAAATCCTAGCTTCCACCCCAGCCCCAGACAACCATGGCAAATGTTCTCTTGTCTCTGGTTCCTCATAGCCTATTCCTTTCCTGATCCTTTTTTTTTTTTCATCTTAATATTATGCTTATACATGTTTCTAGTTTTGGGTTTTTTTTTTTTTTTTCAAAAAAAGTTTAATGCACTAAAGGCAACAAAGATTCTTTTCTAGAGGAAACTTTAGTCAGGTTACTGAACTTTCTCCTCAGCTCATCTGTATATTTCCTTATAAAGTCCAGTGTTAGCAAGAACCCTGCTAAGTTACTTTAAGCAGAACCCCCCACCCTTGATATCTGATCACCCTAGATACCTGATCAGGTTCCTCATCCTCTACTATTCTGATCACCTTGGCCTGTCTTAAGCAAAAATCCTTTTAGGTCAGTTTGGCCAGAACCCCCTTAGCCCTGATGTTTCCGCTTACTAATTTTCTATCCACTGATCCCCACCGTGTTCTTTGGCTATAAATTCCCACTTGCCCGTACTGTATTCAGAGTTGAGCCCAATCTTTCTCCCCCAATATAAAATCCCATTGCAGTGGTTCTTAAATCTATCATGATGGTCCTAAATAAAGCCTGCCATACCATCTTGAACAGCTGTCATTGAATCTGTTTTTTGTTTAACAAAGGAATTTCTAATTAAAGAGATATTTCTAATTAAAGTGAGTCTTGAAATGTGAACAAATTACTCCATTTCATTCCTTCTTCAGCTTGATATTTTACATTGGATGTTTTTAAAACAAGCCTGCTAAATTTATGTGACGAGCCTAAATGTTATTAAATTTTAAAGTCTTTCTACATTTTGGGAGAGAGTTTTATATAATGGATGATTAAGTGGGGATTTATAGACACTCTGCTGGGTATGAAACCTGTTTCTGTTATTTGTGAACTCTGCCTTTATGTTCCCTGTGGCTTAGTTTCTTTATCTGTAAAATAACCATAATCAGTAGTACCTAACCCATAGATTGTTGGAGGATTAATTGAGATAAATACAAGTAAGTGGCTTGGCACAAGTGTTAGAGAATTCTAAATGCCTTATATATGCAAATGACAACTGTAATAAACCATTTATATAATGCTTACTATGGGTCAGGTACCTCATGTATACATTTTGAATCATTTAATCCTTACAGCTTCCCTGTTAGGTGAGCAGTAGTATTATCTCCTTTGAATTGTCAGAGAAACTAAGGCATAGGGAGCTTAAATAACTTCCCAAAAGAAAGTAGAGAATCACTCAGATTCAGGTAGTCTGGCTCCAGAGCCTATGCTCTTAACCTATACAGTCTCAACATAAATTTACATTTCAGCTCCCTGGTAGAATAAAACTTGCCTTTGTTAAATGTATTTGTTTCAGGCTAAATGATGACATCTCTTTCAAGATCATATCTGATGTTCTGTTTATATTATGGTTTTCAAGACTATTTGATGTTCATTGAGATTGCGGTGCTATAATCTTTATTCTTCTAACTATGCTATTTGATTTTCTTTGATATTAAAAGGACCTATTTAAATAACTACTTTTCCTTTTTAACTTTAGATGTTATTAAATTATCCTTTATTTGTATTTATATTAAATGAGGATCATAGCACTCATAATAAATCCGACCTTTGTAGATGTTTATCTCTGGGACATTTGTGTTTTTTGTTTTTTATTTTGTTTTCGGCTGTGTTGGGTCTTAGTTGAGGCATGCGGGATCTTTCACTGCAGCGCGGGCTCTTCGTTGTGGCATGCAGGCTTCTTGCTAGTTGTGGTGCATGGATGGGCTTCTCTCTAGTTGTGGTGCATGGGCTACAGAGTGTGTGGGCTCTGTAGTTTGAGGCACACCAGCTCAGTAGTTGTGACACACGGGCTTAGTTGCCTCGTGGCATGTGGAATCTTAGTTCCCTGACCAGGGATCGAACCCAAGTACCCTGCATTGGAAGGCAGATTCTTTACCACCGGACTACCAGGGAAGTCCCTGGGACATTTGCTTTTAACAAAATATACTCTGTCCTTTTTTAGCTGCAAGTTACATCTTTTACAAATAACTTTAAGATTGAAGGATATATGAATATTATATTCATTCATGTATATGAATGAATATAATATATTTACATTGTATTTATGTTATATATACACACATTAAAATGGCATATGTGTACATACTTAATTCACACATATGATACATAATACCATATATATTAATTGAAGTTGCTATTTGTGAAGATCTGTTATGCCATCTATATTTTTACCTTTTTGGTCACAAGTAATTTTAATTGTGATCATCTATTTACTGAATGCTTTTGTAGTCCCTCTATCTTGAAGAACAACGCACATCGCTCTAATTATAGATGAAGAAATCTGAGTATACAGGCACAATGATGTGAAATTTTAGAGAGGTGAGTATTTGCATTAACCACCAGTTGTGCGGGCGTGGGGAAAGATGACAGCACAGTGTAATTACATTGGTAGATCAAATTTGGAGAATAGATATACCTCACAGATAGCCTCTTGATTACCTGTGATCTGAGGGTTTTGTTTTGTTTTGAGAAGAGAGGTCATTTAAATGAGTAGAACAATACAAGATAATAGACAAAGAATTGCAGTCCTTTGAAATTTAGTGAGCTTAGCAAACAAGAACATTGTTATTTCAGAATCTTCATAAAATAAATGTCAGTTTGTTCCTTAGTTGAGAAGTTTTGCATCAACTTGATTCCTTCTTCAGCATATGTGAAACAGAGACTTAAATCTCAAGAAATACATAACCTCAGAATTATATAACCTTAGGGTGATCTTGTTCAGGTTTTAAAACGTGCGTGCGTGCGTGCGTGCGTGCGTGTGTGTGTGTGTGTGTCTGTATTATAACATTGTTGTATTTAAACAATGCTTTCATATTTCTATCTCTATTTCACGATTCAAGATAAAAATGAGAAGATTTCAAGCCTCATTTTTTCCCTCATTTCACCTGATTCACTTATTCTTTATATGTGATATGTGTTGTTAGTATAACTCTACTTTTCTACTTAATGTTGTTGACGTATATGGAGAGGTTGTTAATTAGGAAAACCAAGAATATAATTTTCTTGCTTATTAAGGACAGTTTCTCTCTTTTTTTTTGTGGTAGTGCATTTAGTATTTATCTTAATAGGCTCAAAAAATGAACCTCACTTGACAACTTAATTAGGTAACTAACCAGGAAAAACGGTGGGGAAGGTATAGGGCTAAAATTGGGAGGTTGAAGACTGTGTCAACCATGAGGATGCAGATAACTTTTCTGGGAACCAGTTGTCTCATAAAATGAGCAGTGTGTTAGATTGATTTGAAAATCCTTTTTAATTTTCACATTCTATGATTTTATTATACCATAGGAATGAAGAAAAAGAGAAAGAAATTCTGGGATTCTGAATAATTTACAGCATAAACCTCCCACCAACAGTGCTATTTTTTATTGTATTAACTCATAATATTTTTTCTAATTTTAATTCAGTTATATACTTTATAGGTCATAGCCTACCAGAAACATATGAGTTAATTATAAGGCAGCCACTTTTCATTTTTTGCTAATTGAGATATAGGTTTGTGAGGAATGGTTTATAGTAGAAAATGTTTTCTTTCAATCTGAAAAGTTTTTTTTCTTCTTAACTCTGTAAAACAAAATATTATAGATTGAGCTTTTAAATAGACTAAAACATTTATAGATAATAATAACATGCTATTTGGATATTTATAGCATATCTCATATTTACTGTAGCTTTATAGCTCCTAATAGGTTTACATGTATGATGTATGGTTCCTTTTCATTTTAATTCTTAATTTTTCTTTTAATTCTTCATTTTAATCCTTTTTGTGAAACAGTTTCAAGAAGCAATTACACTTATCCTAAATTGGAAGGAATTAATATTATCAATTTCTGAATTAGCTCTTCCTATTACAATGCAGTTAATAGGATTTAAAGTTAAATATAGTATACATGTACACAGCAGGCTCCCATTTAAAATGAGTTTTCTCCAATTCCAGACTCACTTTCTAGACTGACCTCCTGTAAGAAAATACACAATCAAGAATTAGGTTGACATTGTGAAATGACTTGGTAGCTGACTTTTATCATTGCACATAAACAGCACAGTTATTCTAAGTCACAGTATCACTTTCAGTCAGATAACCACTAAAATCACTGC
Source organism: Globicephala melas (assembly GCF_963455315.2). Taxonomy (NCBI): domain Eukaryota; kingdom Metazoa; phylum Chordata; class Mammalia; order Artiodactyla; family Delphinidae; genus Globicephala; species Globicephala melas. The sequence continues at coordinate 63,714,267 of NC_083322.1, forward strand.
ACTGTGGTTTCCTGAAAATGCCATAATCCTTCAAATGCCACATTAAACTGAGAGAGAAAACCATCAGTAGTGCCTGCACGGTTATGTAGAAGGATGAGCTATGAACCAAGTGAAAAGATGTTCTGGCAGAACAGTAACCTTTCCCTTGATGTGTGCATTTCCCATTACATTTTTGACACAGAATGTTGCAGAATGATTTAGTGGTGGCATTTTGTTTTGCTGACTCGTTTTTTCATTAAAAAGAAACCAAAGTTTAGGATAGGAATGTAGAGGAAGAGTGACCAAGCACTGAATTCTATTACAGGAATCTGTTTTCAAAATAAATAAGTTAAATTTGTTTTAGGAACATGGCTTTTACCCCTTAACATTTTATGTTAACTGTGATAGACAAATCATTTAGTTTTATTATATCTTTAAATCAATGTTGTTTGTTCTTTAAAGTTAATTTTTTTCCTCCATTGTTCTCCCCTCTTCTTTTTTCCTTCCTAGTAACTCTTGATCAGAAATGACATGTCAATAAATAGGAAAGCTTTGTTCAGTAATTACATAGACTGCACATATCGCATGTAACCCAGAAAGTGTCCTACTTTTTATTGTCACTTTAGATATATATTACTAGAGCTGATTTTACAGAGAAACAAAATACGAATATCACTGGTCTAAAAGATCAATGCCTATTAACTTTGAGAGGGCACATTTCTATTGGGAATGAAGTCATAAAGTTGTCCCACATAAAAGTAGTACAAAGCTTTTTTGCACCTATGAAAACACGCTGAGAAAGAGAAAGAACCTTGCCAAAATATATTTTGTAAGACTTGCAGCATTGGACTTTCAGTTTTAATGTTAATATGGAGTGCCTGGATATGGGCCCTGCCACACAATTATTTAAAAAACAAAAACAAAAACTTGGGAATTTATTTTGCAAATACATATTTCTTAAAATCTCACTTTTGATAAAAAGATACATCAGATAGCGTTTGACTAAACACTACTTTGGTCCCCCCCATCCCCCAGGATTATAAGAATATTCATAAAAGGTGCAATTTCAACTAAAGAAATGGAAATTTGACTTGGAATTTCTCACTCAGTATGCCCTTTTCCCCAGCTGACTAACTTTTTAAACAGGAGACTGTCGCTCTTTATGAACTCTGTTAAGTGTCCATTATGTTTAGTTTCCTGACGTGCTTTAATTCTGCTGCTCTTTCTTCCAAATGTCACAAAATGGAAGGGTTTACATTGAGTTCAACAATTCTTTATCTTCAAACTGTTACCTAGATCAAAAGAACTAATCAGAACAATATGCAGTGTGGATATATGTTTTCAACTAAAAGTGACTTAGGGGCTTGTTAGTGATATAATTAAAGTATACCTTACTGAACAAATACCTTTATTTTTCTTTCCTTTCCTTTTTCTCTTTCTTCCTTTTTTCCTTTGTTCCCCTTCCTCTCACTCTCCTTCCCTCTTCCTTCTTACTTTCTCCTCCTTCCCTTCCTCTCCCCCTGACCTCGTCCCACCACCCACCCGTTCTCTCCATCATCAGGACCAGAAAGCCACAGAAATTTGTTACATAGAAATAATGCGTTTTCTGAAAATTCCCACGTAATGGGAACTCAGTATAGGATTACCCGGAAAGATAATTGAGAAAAAAACAAACAAAACAAAACAAAAAAAAAAACAGTGGTAAGCAATAAAACCAATGAAGTTGTAAAATAATGGGTAGGTTTAAGTAAGTAGGGAAGAATGGAGCAAGACATTCCAGAAGAGAAAAGAGACTTTGTAAGCATACTCAGGAAGATGGGAAGTCCTTTTATGGCAGTAGGTAGTTTCAAGCAGAGATCTGTGCAGAATTATTTGACCTAAAATAAAACAATTTATGGTTGTTTTTTGGGATTGTAACGTTACATAAGTAAGATATAAAAAGATACTTTATAAGATGCTATTTCCATAGCTATTACTATTTGCTAAAAATGTAGTTAAAAATAATTACAAAACTTAAACATGTTCAGGAAGAAAATATATACACACATACAGTACACATACATTCTGGAAAAAATAAAAACCATTAGTAAAACAAATGTTTTGCGTATACAGATAACCTTTTATTTCGGAGATACTGTCATACTGGATTTAGAACGCATTTATTAATTTATCAGGTTGTTTTTTAAGTACCAAAGCAATATATGTTGTTTGTAATCACTTAACTAATAAGTGTAGGGCTTCCCTGGTGGCGCAGTGGTTGAGAGTCCGCTTGCCATTGCGGGGGACATGGGTTCGTGCCCCGGTGCAGGAGGATCCCACATGCCGCGGAGCGGCTGGGCCCGTGAGCCATGGCCGCTGAGCCTGCGCGTCCGGAGCCTGTGCTCCTCAACGGGAGAGGCCACAGCAGTGAGAGGCCTGCGTACCAAAAAAAAAAATAAAAATAAAAAGTGTATAGAGGAATGTTATTTTCACCCTACTTACTCAAAACCCTGTCCATTTGGGGTAACAGACATAGTTTAGTGTATATTCATCCATACTTCTTTCTTCTATGTGCAAACAAAAAATTCAGGGCCCATTGGCTGGCCTCCTCCCTCTCTCCCTTCTATAGCTTTTGTAGGCTTTACTCTGAAATTTGTTTTTTGTTTTTTTTTAACTTGAGAACACATAATGGACTTTTTCAGTAAATATAGAACTAAGCCAGTCTTTTAAATAGCTACAAAATAATGTGGATGTGCCATAATTAATTGTAGTATTTCCCTATAAGTAGAAATTCATGGGTTTTTTCTGTTTGATTTCTATCCCAAACTGAGTTTGCTAGATCAAAGTATATGCATATTTTACATTTTAATGGATACTGTTATTTCTTTTCCCAATAGACATGATTGTGTGAGGATGTTATTGCATAACTTTTTGAGAGTCTGGTGGGTAGAAATTGACACTTTGATTTTATTTTGTGACTGCCTGTGAGGTTGAGTGTTTATTCATATATTGATTAGCTATCTGGATTTTCTCATCCATGTGTTGTCTTTCCACATCCTGTGCCTCTTTATTTATTGAGATGTTTTCTCTTTTTTAAAAATGAGTTTATCACATATCTTTGTATAAGTTGCAGATCTTTTCTTTCAGGTATTTTGTGTGTGTGTTTGTACTTTGCTTGCTGATGGTACTTTTTGCAAAATTGAAATTTTAATTTTTGTATGTTGTGATATTTATGTCTAAAAACTAATATGATGTGTTATTATGACAACCAACTAATATCTCATACGTTATTTAAGCAGGCAGTGCATATTATTTGTCTTTGCCCTTTAGATGATCTTTGTGCAGTTTTGCTTGAAATATTTTTAAAGATCTGAGTTACTATGTCATTAAAAAATAATTTATTTTACATTTTTGCCTTAGCATAATATAAAACTGTTATTTTGCTTTACTAGTATATGTCAAATTCTTCTGTTGATTTAAAAACATAATTTGTTTTACAGAGACTGTATTTTGTTAATTTTATGTGTTGAGAATGCAAATTTTCAAGCATGTTGAAGCTACTTGTCAATGTTGTAACCTTTTGTATGGTGTTTCAGACCTTGAGGAAGTTGAATACATGTTTGGTGATTGGACCTTGAGGAAGTTGAATATATGTTTGGTGGTTGATTACAGAGGCAAAAATTATTGTTTTCATTGAAGAAGTCACTGGCAAACTCTGAATTGCTAAATTCAATGGCCTTTTAATTTTCTATGTACTCTTCGTATTTGGTCTCATTTCAGCATTTAACATTGGTGACCAACGTTCCTTCTTAAAACTTTTGGTTTTCATAGTTTCAGTGTTTTACTCTAGTTCTTATCAGTGGCAAAACTGTGGTTCAAATAGTTGTATTTGGGAACCAAATTATTTGGGTTCAAATCCTCGGCCAGTAGTTATTAGTTTTGACTTTGAGTTAGTTATATTCTCTCTGTGCCTTAGTTTCCTCATTTATAAACTGGGAATAGTAATCACTCCTATCCATGGAATTGCTGTGAGGATTAAATGAATAGAAATAGAAGTTATATGCCTTCATTAACTCCCTCTTAGTCTATTACAGTAACCAGCACCTTTACTAGTTTGAATGTCACCAGTCTCCATCTAGTTGTATAAAGAATTTGTTCATGTTGTACTTAAATTTGTCCAGAAGCTTCTCATTTCTTACAAGGTAAATCCAGAGTTTAAAACATGGCTTCTAAGGCCCTCCAAACCTGACCCCCTTCTTTTTATCTTCATTTCAGTTATTCACAGCTCCAGATAACCTAGTTCTCCTTCCTAAAACTTTCCTGTTAGTTTCATGCCATCTTGCTTTAACTGTAACTTGCTCTTATCTGAAATGATCGCCTGTTTTTCTCTGGAATGAGGGCTTCTCCGTCATTTATATTTAGTCTATATTTCTTGTTCCACCCATGATTCTTAGTGTATAAGTACCATATCTTAATAATTAAGTTAATTTTAATATTCCCAGTCCCAGGCTCCATGCTTATGACATGGTATGCCCTTTACATAACTGTAGAGAATAGAGAATCTACAGATTTTAATTAAAGGCATTCGTATTTAATATTTTAGAGTAACAGTCATCAGATATTAGTGGTAACTTGGCTTAGTTACGTTATTTTTGTGTACAAAATGTCAAAGCCTTATTTATTGGGTTGGCCAAAAAGTGCCCTCGGTTTTTTAAGTAAAAATAAAAGACACATTTTTCATTTTTGCCAGGAACTTTATTGACCAGCATATTCACCCTTTTGTTCCACTACTCTCTGCCGTTTTTCAGGCAACTTCATAATTCCATCTTCCCAAAACTTTTTATCTTTTTGAGCAAAGAACTGTTCCAGGTGCCTTTTACAGTCTTCCAGGGAATCAAAATTTTTTCCATTAAGAGAATTTTGTACAGACCTGAATAAATTGAAATCTGAAGATGCAATGTCTGGTGAATACGGTGGATGAATCAGAACTTCCCACCCAAGCTGTAGCAGTTTTTGCCTGGTCATCAAAGAAGCATGTGGTCTTGCGTTATCCTGCTGGAAGATTATGCGTTTTCTGTTGACTAAATCTGGACGCTTTTCGACAAGTGCTACTTTCAGTTGGTCTAATTGGGAGTGGTACTTGCTGGAATTAATCCTTTGGTTTTCCAGAAGGAGCTCATAATAGAGGACTCCCTTCCACTCCCATCATATATACACAACATCACCTTCTTTGGATGAAGACCGGCCTTCGGTGTGGTTGGTGGTGGTTCATTTTCCTTGCGCCACGATCTCTTCCATTCCACGTTATCGTACAGTATCCACTTTTCATTGCCCATCACAATTTGTTCTAAAAACGGAACGTTTTCATTACATTTAAGTAGAGAATCGCATGTGGAAATACGGTCAAGGTTTTTTTCGCTTAACTTATGTGCAACCCAAACATCAAAGTGATGAACATAACCAAGCTGGTACAGATGATTTTCAATGCTTGATTTGGAAATTTTGAGTATGTCGGCTATCTCCTGCATGGTATAACGTTGATTGTTCTCAGTTAATGTCTCAATTTGATCACTGTCAACTTCAACTGATCTACCCGACCATGGAGCATCGTCCAGCGAGAAATCTCCAGCACGAAACTTCACAAACTACTTTTGACACATTCAGTCAGTCACAGCACATTCTCCCTACAATGCACAAATCTTGTTTTGTGTTTCAGTTGCATTTTTACCTTTCTTGAAATAATAAAGCATAATATGCTTAAAATGTTGGGGTTTTTTCCTTCCATCTTCAACGTTAAAATGGCTACACAAAAATTCACCAATTTTGATAAGTCTTTTTTTTAAATGCACGCTGATATGACAGCGGTCACATACACTCTAACAAAATTGTTTCGAATGAAATTAAAAACAACTAAGTGCTACTAGAGCCATCTTATGGAAAAAAACAAATGAAACTTTTGGCCCACCCAATAGATCGGGATAGTAGTTTTTGTCATACTTTGTTTTATTATAGTTTGTGTAGTAATTCAGTTCATTTTTTTCTTCATGGCTGTATTGTTCTATGAGTTAAGATATATTTAAAGTCTTAAATGAGTTTTATTACCCTTAACATTCCTCTTGTGTTTCTAAGGATAGTACCTACTTCATTGAAATCTGAATTATCTTTAATCTGAAAATATGTATGTTTACCATTAATTTTTGCTAATTTTAACTGCTTGGGCAATGCAGAGTCAGTTAAGTTAGATCTGACTAAGTCATAATCTAATTTTAGTCAGAGTAGAGGAAATAAGACTGTACTTTGTTTTATAATTTTAATGGTCTGGATCTCCTTTCCATTTTAATCTGAAAGAAAATTATTAACAGGTTGAGAATTTCTAATTTGGCTTCTGGGGTAATTCCACAGCAATAAAAGACACTGTGATTCTTTCTTTATCTTTTTTTTTTTTATTTGTTTGCTTTGTTTTTTGATGTGCAACTTGAACCTTCATTCCTGACAGCACCTATTTCCATTCTTCTCATGCTCCTTATTTCATCACCTTTTCTCTTCCTTCTTCATATTTAACAAATGACCTCGTCTCCTGCTTCACATAGGAAACAGAAGCCATCAGACAGAAATGCCTAAACTTTCTGACATGGAACCTGTAACTTACATATAACCTTATTGATATCCATAGGCATCTCTCTTCCACCACCCTTCCCTCTCTTTTCATAACAGTACAGTAGAAGAGGTGTTCCCTGTCACTTTTATCCAACAAGTACTCTTAACTCCAACCTACCAAACTATGTGGATTTTCTGACATACTCTTCTTAAAAATTCCTCTGTACTTTCCTTCTGCATTAAATTTTACCCCACATATTCTCTCCCTGATAAATTCCTACTTACCTTTTAACACTTGCTTTAATCCTCTGTTAATCTTTTTTGTTTTGTTTTGTTAATCCTTTCCTCAACCTGCTCTCTCCTGCTCATCAAGCAAGATAGTCTGTCTACCTGATATGCTTCATTGGCAGTTTATATAGGCCTCTATGCTAATAATACTTACCACTCTGTATTGAATCTCTCCTATTCAGAGTCTTACACTTTTGTTCACTTGACCCCTCCATCAGACTGTGAATTTAATGAAGAGTTATACTTATATCTCAAGTGCTGGGATAAAATTTGGCATACTATAATCTTTCCGTAATTCTTTGGATGGATAGTTTGTAAAAGATCACTTGGTTAGTGTGAATTAGGTTTAGGACCCAGACCTCTTGACTTCAGCATTCATTATCATACTGTTTCTACAGGTTCTGTGTTATTAAGTCCTTACAATAATCCTACTCTTTTTAAAGAGACTATTATAGTGCACAATTGTGTCCTTACATGCCCTATTAACAGTATTATTAGTTTTAATGAAATGTTTATACTTTTTAACACTTTTAGTCTAGTATCTGGACTGTTCATCATTTTAGTTGTCATTTTAGTTTTAGAGAATATAGCTCCTTCTGGATTAACTGCACAAGCCTTTTCATTGTTTAAATACTGGAAATAACTTTTGCAGTGTCATGTCACTGTATGTCATTGGGTTTCCACATTTCCCTTTTGTGACAGTAGCTACTTTTATTCTGTGACATTTAGTCTGGTCACTTGAGTGGAAGTGGTACAAAAAAACTTAATTCTTCATGCATTGTTTGACCTTTAATCTTCACAGTCACATCTTTTTAAATTCTGCACCCATTATAGTAGTATTAGTATATCCCATGTATAAAATTGCTCACTTTATAAATTTCCTACTTCTTGTTCTGATGTTGTTTGGCGGTCTTAAATCCCTGAAAATAATTTTTGGTAACGATGTGTGGTTTATTGATATCAGCCAGACATGTTATCTGTGGGCAAACTTTTCAGTCTCATTAAGCCTCTTTTTATACTGGTAAATAAGAATAACTCTTCTTTTATATATAAATATATATAAACACACATATGTATACATAAAATATACATAACATTGCTCCCTTTATACTTCACTTCTTAACGTGTAGTACTCGAAGATACGAATTAGATTTGGGGGAATTTCCTGGCAGTCCAGTGGTTAGGACTCGGTGCTTTCACTGCTGTGGCCAGAGTTCAATCCATGGTTGGGGAACTAAGGTCCTTCAAGCCGTGCAGTGCGGCCAAAAAAAAAAAAAAGAAGTTAGATTTGGAATTAGATTGTTTTCATCTTGTTTTTTTATCTTTATCAACTACAATTTTGATTTATACTGACTTTATTAGTTAATAGAACTAGAGTTAGAAACTAGAACACAGTAAGTGAAATAATTACCAGAATCTTCTGAAAATTGCCAGAATTTTCAAAAGATTCATTTACTGTTAAATAGGATTTTTTTTTTTCATTTTAAAACCCTGCATATTTAAAAGAAAGAGAAAAGGTTCTTGTGATCTTTGTTCCTTTGCCAAAACAATACCTTTTCTCATTTACCCAAATTGGTTATTATGGTATTTAATTCTATGCTAGGCAAGGGTATGTTGTCATTTGACCAAAGTTTGTTTTATTACACCCTTACTTTAATTCTTTGGTGAATGAAAGTAAAGAAAGAAATTTGGAAGAAAATTAAGAAGTGAATAACCCAGGTTCTACAGCCTTTCTTTCATAGATACTCTATCAGTTACACAATTCTTTATAGTTTTCCTCTGAACCTTATCTGAATACTCCATAGTTTCTTTAAAAGTTGAAATTCAGAACTCTGGAAACAGTTTTTAATGAGGTACTTAATGTATGTCTATATTCTTAAAATACTTAGGCAAGTTTGAGAAAAATTACCTCATGACTATACTATTAAACAACTGTATGATTTGACTTTAGTATAATATTGTTCATGTATTGTGTGTGTGTATATGTCAAAGATAATACATGAAGGGCCCTAAGTGTGTACAAAGATAATACATGAAGGGCCCTAAGTGTGATTTAGCCAGTTTTGATACATTGAACTACATAAAAGTAACTCTTTAAGTATGTTCTCTCCAAATAATAGCAAATGGAGGAGGACTTCTGCTTTGAGTGAAATTGTTAGGCACTCCCTGTAGCGCTCAGTAAATCAGATGGACACAGACAGCTGCACAAGGAAGATAGGCCTAGGAAAGACTAAATAAGTGGGGTTCAGTCACATCCAAGTGAAATTATATCAGTCAATGACTTTCTTTTTAAGTGATTGGAATCTTCCAGACCCATTTCTTTTGTCCGTTTACTCATTTGTGTCAATTATTAAAGAATTGAAAAATTGCCTGATTATATCAAGAACCTTGTTGTGACATGACCTGTAAATGTAGATCTTTTTAAAAGGAAAGTTGAGTTTCATGTAGTGAGAGCCTTGAGCACTCTGACCAAAAATTTATTTGACTGTGCTTTTGACGCTTTCATTTGTAAAGAAAGTATGGAATCTATTTTCTCCCTATTTTTTTAAAAATAAGATTCCTATGTTTATTCTCATCAAATTTATTTTCTAAACTATTCAATATTTATTAAGGATATTAAAATGCATTTATTTATTCATACATCAAACTGTTATATGGAAGGTATATAAGAGACATCAGAATTTAGAGGATGATGGGAATATTCCTAAAAGGATGAGGGAGAAATCTTATGTAAACCAAGGAGAAATTTGAGTTGCATCTTGAAGTATGTATGAGCAGGTTTCAGAAGATTGAGATGGGAGGTACCAAATCCTTCAAGAGAATGAATATGAATAAAGAAATAGCGTGGGATCCTTGGAGTCATTTGTAATGTAGGTTAAAGGTAGATTGGGGCCTGGATTCAGTCTAAAGATTTTAAGAGTCGTAATGGGGATTTATTGAAGGTAAGAGATAATAGGGAGAATAGTCCTTTAGGAGATTGATATTGTGGTGGCCTGTGCGATGAAGGAATGGGCAGCTGGAGATAGACCAATTTGGGGGCCTAGAACTTAGACTGATGGAAAAATAAATGGAAAGGATTCAGTAGATTCAGGAGACGTAAGTTCACAGTAGAAGTTACAGCAGATAATTAACGAAAATGAGGAGGCAAGGAAGAAAGGGGAGTGTTAAACCAAATTATCCGACTTTAAGGTAACTAATTTGAAAGAATGGTGATACCAATAACAGAAAGATTAGTGGCTATATTTATTTTTTGTAGACAAATACAATAGGTGAATGACATCATAGGGAATTGTGAGGTTTCTTTTTAGGAGTTATTGAAGTAGAAATTTTCAGAATGCACTTAAAGTTATGTGATTATAAATACAGAGAGGAATCCAAACCCTGGAAATAGATCTAGTAACTGTTACAGATCTGTTCTGTACAACTCAAGTATCCAATCCTAATTTTCCTACCTTTACTTTAAGTAAATGACTGTGTCTCTGTGTCTCTGAAGGTCTGGTAAGGAATCATGTTCCATAAGAACAGAGGAACTGAAAGAATTGGGTAGATGTCCTTGGTTTAGTTGGACCACAGGCTGAGTCCAGAGAAATTGAATTATCTCATAGGAGATCCTCAAGATGAGATTGTTTAATATTCTGTGGGTTTTTTTTTAAAGCTTTGTTTTGGTGACCACAGTATTTATGTGTACAAATAATATTTGTCTGTGCTTAGTTGAATGTCAACTGGAATATTTGTAATTTGTCTCCTACCTCCCTTTATTTTTTTTAGCTTTTGTTTCTATGCCTCTTTCTTTGTGATTTCTTCACAGCAGCTGAATTTAGTCTACTTTAAGGCTCTTAATCTTTAGGGTACATTGAAATCACCGGAAAGGCTTATTAAACCACAGAATTTCTGCTTTGGACGCTCTGGAGTGGTGCCCAAGAATTTGTATTTGTAATAAATTCTCAGCTGTTGCTCATTCTGATGATTCGGGGACCATACTCTGAGAACCACTGCTTTGTTCCAGAAGCCCTTTAGCTGAAGCTTTAAGATAGTGGTTCTCAGCTTGGCTAGAGATGCAAGTTACCCGTAGGAAGAATTACAAACAACAACGATCATAAAATTATTCGTGGAGATTCTGAATCAGTAGGTTCTAAATCTGTGGAGTAGAGTTTGGCAGAGGCAGAGTTAAGGCTGGCTTAATCCTCATCTGAAAGTCTCCCTTTCTTTCACATTCTCAAGTTCATTGTTTATCCCCATTGCATGTAACTCAGCAACTTTTTCAATATCATCACACTGAATAAGAATCAGTGAAGTGTGAACACTCCCAGATCTTGGCATATTTGTCTCTTCCTCTATTTCTGTCTTTCTGGCATTCTTTGCCTTCATTTTTCTCTACCCGTGATCTATCAAAGTCACCATGATGTGAAAATGAAGACTTTAACATTTAAATTTCAATTTAAAGGGAGATGTGGTGGGGGGAAGGGGGGGAGTGTATGTGCTCAATTTTTCTGTAAATCTAAAACTTCTAAAAAATAAAGTCCATTAATTAAAATTTAAAGGCAGGTAAGTGAAATTTTCATGTATATTTAAAAAATTTTGTTATAAAAATATACTTACAAAAATCAAAAATATAAAAAAAGTTTGAATTACTATGATCTTATAGCATCTTAGTATATTTACTTTTATTCATATAATTTTAATAATTGTATTCAAAAAGTTTAAAATATATACCTGCTGTGCATTATTTGAAAACTAAAAATATCAGAGTAATTGGGGAACCATTTTCCATCATAACGTTTCTTGATCTCCATTTCTTTTTTTCCCATTTTTTCGGCTTACTTAAGACCTTTCTCATTGTCTACACTGTTCTCTGTGATGTTATTCTGTACACCTTAGCTGCTTCAGTGTTTCCTCTTGCCTTCTTTCTATGTTTCTCACTTCTGATTAGGCCTCCTTGGATCCCACTCTCTTTGCCTTGGCTGTCCACATTTTTTATTGCTAGAGTATAACTGCTTTCTGTAGCTCTAATGTATCTTGATTCCTCCAACCTTCTGGGTTCTTCTCTTGCCTGATTAAATGGCCTAAACCCAAACTCCAGTCATTGAAGAAATTCTACCAGAATCCTCCCTAACTTTCAGAGCAGGCCATGCATTCTCCTGCTTCTTCATTTTCTGTTGAGCCCAGCTGTTCTTTATTCTCCAAATACAATTATTCCAAGGCTGTCTTGAACATTTACTGAACCATTCAGGGTAAAAGAGTCTAAAATTTAAAATTAAATGCTTTATACCACTGTTCTTAGGAGTTACTTGGCCATCCCTAACACTAAGAGTGTTCCCGTTATGCCCTAGACCTGGCTTTATAAAAAGCAGTGATCAATGATTTTAGTTAATGTCTTTAGAACTAAATTGATGCTGTATTGTACATCATGAAGAGATTAGTTTCTAAAGAGGAAATTAGAAAATAAACTGGGTCTTGTGAAGGAAAGAACTTAGAAGTTACATTTTAAGAATGCTTTTCTATTAGTAAAAATTGGAAAAGATGTTTAATATTCAAAATATTTATATTTGGATAATGAAAGTAGACAAGCTGCCACTGAATCTGTCTTATTAAGGTGGTATTCTGATAAAATTTGGATTGAAAAAATGTTTATTCAGTATATTTTTTTCCTTTATAATTAAGTTGATTTGATGATTTGTTAGACATGTGGAATAGCTAACCTGCTTCACACATTTAATATTCAATGTATGACATTCTTTGATTTTCATATCTATATTAAAACATTAAACCTTTAAGTAACTTAGTGTGATTTATAAATATTTTTATGTTACATTATCAGTGTTTGAATTTTTAAATTTTCTTTTTCTCTTTAAAATAAATGCATTATAGACAAGTAAATTGTATTTAAAGAAAACAGAAGCCTGAACATGGTAACCATTAATTACATAGTGAAGTGTGGTATTTCTGGAGTATGCAGTTTTAGAGTAGTAAACATCATAATTTCTAGCATATATAGCAATGAAATGTTTCTCGTTTCACTCATTTATTTTTCTGTAAAATTTATTTTTTGTAATTTCAAACTCATTTTCTATTGCAATGTGGTAATATTGTTAACTTGTTAACTTACACAAAAGGGATTATCTATTGTTAAGAAAGACTGGGACTCCACCCATAGTTCTGCTACTGGCTAGATGAATGACCTTGAATTAAGTTACCATGATAGTCATTTTCTCATCTATAAAGTGAAGGCATCAACCTCAATTTTTCCCCAGATTTTGTAACTTTTGTAACTCAAAGCAATTTCAAAACAAGTATTAATACAATACAGTTCTGAAAAGGATCTCACTATTCTTTGACACTTGAATCATCTGCTCAGTATCACTACTAAAGCCACAGGGAAAAAGCTACTGCCAGGGATAGAAGTGTATAAGTAACCCATTCCCTCTTGAGGCAGCTCTGACCACTGGCAATTTCTTTCTCCAAGTGAGCTAGCATATCTCTTCTTAATAATTTCAATCCTTGGAATCATATAAAACAAGCATAATCCAGCTTCTAGTATTAGAAACCAACTATATTGTTTTCTGGTTTTTCTTTCTTTTTTATTTTGAAACATCCTGTTAAATCTGTTCCTCCTATAACAAGGTTTTGATCTGTGTTGGTTTTTTATAGTTTCAGACATATAAAATAGACATATTAATGGAATTAGAATTTGTAGATAAGATTGGATATAAATTTTGGAGTTGATGATGAATTTTGATATCTAGGTAATAATGTATAAGAATCTCATATTTTTAACATTTTAATCGAACCCCATAGACATGTTAAAAGTCTGTATGAACTGGAAATTAAAATAATGCTAGTGTTAGATGCTTACTATATCCCAGGCTCTATTCTCTGCTTTCTAAGTGTATTATCTCATTCAGTTTTTAACAACAGTCCTCTGAGGTATGGCCATCTCCATTTTGGAGATTAGGTAACTGAGGTACAGAGGCACTAAGCATCATGAAATAGAAGTTATTCCAATTATATATTGAAATTCTGTTCTATAAATTGTTATATATTAGAATACATTTTTTTCCTTCCATTAAATACTACTAGTGTTTGATAAATTTACTGTTGTTCATATTAGTTGCTGAGATTTATAGAGTGCTTATTAAGGGCCAATGTGCTAATGCTTTGTATAGTTGATCTCATGTAATCCTCAAGGAAACTCCATTACACAGATATTGATTTTATCCCTATCTTATGGGTGAGGAAATTGAGAAGTATTCCTTGTTCAAGATCATACAGCTAGGAAGTGGTAGAGTTAGAGTTTTGAGTCTAGGCAGTCTTGACTGTGTTGCTAATGCGCTAATCATTAGGCATACCGCTCACCAAACTGTGCTCCTTTAGCATATTTGACTTCATTGGGGCAAAAGTAGGTGCTTTTTCTTGGTAGGCATCCAACTATACAGGATAACAGACCATTGGTGCTTGCATCAGGGAAGCCCTTTGAAAATAGTTAATTCCCTTTTTTCTACATTAATTTGTAAGTAAGCTTATTAGAAGCATATGGAATAAATAGAAAGCCAAGACTTGAACTCTGATATAAAAGACCACATAGTAGTCTTTTGTCCTAAGACGGTAGCAGCCAAGACAAGTCATGTTGCTTACTCTGAATATTAAGTGAAATTTTAGGATGGAAGAATACTAGTTAGAGCTTTTCAGTTTTTTTCAAAGTTAAATTTAGATTTAATTAGAATTTAAAGCAGATTTCTGTGACATCTAATGTATCTATTGGGTTGGCCAAAAAGTTCATTCAGTTAGTGAATCGTTCAATAAAATTCTTGGTGAAAATGAAAAATGTCTTTTATTTTTACTTAAAACCAAACGAATTTTTTGGCCAACCCAATATATATTTAAATTCCTATCAGTGTTAACTACAAATGAATCTTTGGGTTGTCTGCTACTCTCTATCGTTTGTGCATGTAATTAAAACTTAAATGTACTTCTGTGGTAAATGATGTGGTTGCTTCCTCTTTCATTTTGCTTATCTAGTAGTGCTTAACCTGCAGGCAAAGCACTTCTCAGAATATCAGATTTAGAATGTGCTTACATTTCATCACTTGGAGCGTGAAGCACTGAGAAAAGTTAGCACATGTGACTATTTAGCAAGGGAATTCAGCTCTTCCTATCTATTTCCTTGTTACTCAACGAGGGAATTCTGTTCTTTCTGTTTACTTCTCATATGCTGATAAGTACATGTCTCTGAAAACTATGTTTCACGTTATATTCTTTTTTTCTTGTACAATTTTATTTTTCCTTTCTTTGGAGTTTATTCATTTTGGCATGGTAGCTCGTCGATGGCATAGTAGTGCTTTATTTATCTGTGATTGTGCCACTTTTCACTTTCTTTTTCTCAGTAGAACTTAGAAGCATTAAACACATCTCTCTAATACTTAAATATTGAAATGAACTTTTTCTATACTGTGTGACTAGTTGGTAATTTAATCTCATCTGCACAGATGTAAATATCTGAAGGAAATGATAAAATTTTGTTTTCCACAATCAAAAAGAAAGTTACTTCTCATCACCAGGCATCTAAAATTTCTCCTCTGAAAATGCGTCGGTAGGGAAATAAATATAAGAAAAACTAAAGAAAGTTTTGAAAAATAAATGCAAGTGAATGACTTGAAAATTTGGCCAAAACTAGTGTTTTATAATCAATGACCAGGTCTTTACAGTGAGGTGTATTCTCTGTTACTTTTGTTGCACAAATCTACTAAAATAGCTAGCTAGGGATATACTTTTCATAATTGTAAGCAAACGTTTCCAATATAGTCTTTAAAAAAAGGAAGGCAAGTATAGGCCCAGGGAATAAGAATCATCTGAATATTTCCTCCCTGAGACTCTGTACTTGAGTAGAACCACTCCTGTAATGTACTGATTAGGTGTGCTTGTTTTCAGTATATTGCATGCTTTCTCAAGCATTGTTAACTTGCCATATTTGATGAAAAAATAGCAAACTGCTATTATTTAAAGCATCTATTAACCAAATTACATGTTTGCTTATATAAATACAAACCCCTCATCATTTTTATATTTTCTTTTTTGTTTTACTAAGATAGATTTATTGTGACAACTAAAAGTAATAATAATACAAGAGGCAACTCAGTGTTTCAAATGATGAAATAGTTCCATTTCAACTAGTAAGAACCTTTACAAGATCATGGCATTTAGGTTTAGGGCATCTGTCTCTTTGGACCAGATCATATGTTATTTGAATCTACTATGGTATTGTTAGTGTGTTTCATAAGACATAGTGCAGAGCTGCTGTGATCTTTAAATGTTAATGTTCTTTTCTTATCACTTTACTGTGTAGATACCCTTCATGAGACCCAACTCTGCCACAGCTCATCCTCGGAGGCAATCCTGGAAACCTCTTTTATAAGTGTGATTTTAAAAATGTGGATAACACTCTCAATAGAGTATATAAAGTAAAGGAGAACAGCTATCTTGTCTTTCCCATAAGCTTATCACTGCAAAAAGTTGCCTTTGCTTGTCAGGTTTGGATAGAATGTAATTGATTGGTTTGTTACTTGGACTGACAAGGCAGTTAATTTGCCTGTGTGGATTTTTTTCTCCTTTTTTTCTTTTGCACTAATCAGAAACATTTGATATGTGCATTGTTGAAAAATACTAGATGATGTCTTGTCAGAATTGTCCTATTAAGTAATGTCTTCCCCTCTTGCTTCTTTGGCAAATGATAGACAGTATTTGGACTTACTTAAGAGTTACTGAAGCCTGTGGGACTTACATGCAATGTGCTACTTGTTGTTGAACAAATCTAGTAACAAACAAGAAAGATAATGCATTCCATTAGTCTGCTATTCTGTTTCATCCAACTTAATACATATATTCATATATGAAATACTGCATTGGGAAACAACTGTAGACTATATTAAATGTTACTTCTATTTATAATATTCAGCAAAAGTGAAAGACTTGTGAAAGCGTATGCCATTCTAGTTTTGACTCATTAGTTCTAGTGTGAAAGCACTAATATTAGTAGCATGCAGTTTTTGCAACTTCAGATTTTAAGCTTGTAAATAAGAATATATCTGTGTTGATCTCTAGATATTTTTTAGTAATAACCAAATATATTCACTCTTTATTGATTCAATACAAACTTTCTCTGTTCAGTATAATTTTATTTTTCTCAACCTTAAGTATGAGGTTACAAAATAAGGAGAGAGATACAAAGCTTTTGACTATACAGCCTGCCAACTGAAAGATCTTCGTCAACATTTGTATCTTTCCAAAGGTTTACAGAATTAAAATTTGGTCTTCAAGCTTTAATGAACAAGTCTTAAATCAACGACAGAAATATGTTGAATATTTCATCACTTCATCTTGAACTGATTTAGAAGAGACTGTTTGCTGAAATTGAAATACATATATACATGTAAATTGTCAACATGTCTCTTGGAATTTCCTGATTTATAAATGTGGTTTGGGACATCTTTTCAGGTATAGTGGCATTGAAAATAGTTCAAACATTAGGAATAGAGTAGGAAATGTTATAGATAACTAAAAGCAAGTGTAAATATAAAGTTGCTGTATGCTAGTAACCTTTAGTTATACTAAGGAACCATATTATTGGATATTTAATAAAAGCAGTATGTATATAAAATATGTATAAACTGAGATTATTAACTTATTGAAAGACCTAACATTGGAGGAAAAATATTAATAACCTGTAGCAAAACCAGTAGGCTTTTTTTTTTTAGAAAAAGAATTCATTATTTATCACTGCATAAGCTTAAGAAAAAATTGGTAGTTATTACTATTGCTGAACTGCAGCTGATTTTAAGAAAAATGTCAGATTGCCATTTCCTTAAAAAAGAATATGCTAGTGCATTTGGACCTGACTCTCCTTTGATATATGGTAAGATATTACTAGTGGTCATTTTATTTTAGATTTTTTTGAAAAATCATTAAACCTTGTGGTTTTGGTGACACTATTAATCAAAGTCCTTTCCACCTGGTTCTATTTAGAATACCATATTATCATCATTCTCCATCTTACTGTTCGGTGGTGGATATGTGGTTCCATATTTGGTGCTAGCCCTAAGAATCTTTGTCACACATCACGAATATAAACCACATAATATTCATAAGATCATTGGTCCTGCAAATGTGTATTTGGAGTAGAACTTTTGAAGAGAGTAGAATGAAACACTTTCTCCTAATAATCTCCTAGACACTCTCATATTTCCATGGTACAAAATTAACCCTTTTCTGTAATTGGTCCAGTTGTTATTCAGAGGAGATATTAATGTGTATATCAAGAGAATATACACTAAATAGTTCATATTTTACATACATGTATAAGCGAAAGCAGTCCGACAGGTAAATGATGGTTATTTGTCGCATGATAGGGAAAGAAAAAAAACACTGAAATATCAAGAAGTAAAATAAATAACTCTGAACTACAAGAAGAATGACATGGCAGTATATATAGCAGTGGTTCTCAAACTTTATAGTACATCAGAATCAAGGATTTGTTTAAAAGCAGATCGCTCACCTACTCCCCTCCTCATTTTCCTCCTCATTTTCCTCCCTCTTATTTCTCCCTGCAGTTTCTGATTAAGTGGGTCTGGGATGAGGCCTGAAAATCTGCATTTCTAAAAGTTTCCAAGTGATGCTGAAGCTGGCCAGGGACATCCTTTGAGAACCATTTGTGTATAATATTTTGAAAAGAATCATGGTATTGTGGTTGACATTGATTGATTGAATGTGGCTTTAATCTTGTTAAAAGGGCCCTTAAATTTTCAAAAATACTTGTTTCTAGGTAAAAGAGATTATAGTAGTTTATAGCACATAGAGTATAACTTCTTTATTATACATAAGTTTAGTTAAACAGGTGTTTATTTTATACCTATTTTGGACACAGTAAATGAAATTTATTTATCATTTATATATCATTGTTATTCGTGTTTCTTGAGTGTTTATCTGATTTTACAATTATAATGTTAAAAATAGATCACTGACCAATAAATAATAAGAATATTCACACTCATTATCCTATTTCCCTGTTTTTACATCCTGTTACTTACTAGATCACTCTTTTTAAACTCTTAATGTTTTTTATTTGACAAAACTTACCACTGTTTTACTTGATTCTCAGCATGGGAATATTTTATTAATATTTCATCAAAATCTATTCAAGGAATTCAGAAGGACTCTCTAGCAGAATGGAATACTAACATTACTAATTTTTCTTTAAACTTTCTGAAATCATTTTGACAATTAAAACTTGTTTAAGAGACTCAGCTTTAGAGTTGCATGGCATATGAAGGCAGAAATTTTTTCCTACCCAGTCAACACTTTATCAATTTACATAATACTAAGGATTGGAATTAAAAATATTTCTGAGATAGACATGCTTTGCAAATACTTTTTTTTTTTTTTAAATAAACATATAGACCTCTTTCTCCCAGTACACAGTCTTAAGACTTTCTGCAGGCCTGCTGTAAGATTCACTGCTGTTCAGGTACATAGGATATAATGAAACTGGATGTTCATGCTGGGCTTTGTGAATAAAATGAGACTGACCTCCAGCCATTATCTCATTTATCTGATTTACATTGTAAAATCAAGATCTACACTATTGATTAGAGAATAATTAGTTAATTATGAGCAGGGAAATACAAAGTTATGTGGGGCTTGAGCACAGCGGGTTGTACTGCTGAAAAATTTCCAAGGGCATGAGCAGATGGAGATCAGTTTATTAAAGAACAAAGCAGATGTGTTTCAGGTATGAAAATGTCTAATCATTCTCTCATGCTGTGAAGAGGTACTTGACCTTATTGTGTATTTTTATATGAATTCTTTTATTTCATGTTTTAGTTTTGCCTTTCACTTTTAATCTTGTAACTTGACTACTGCAGATGTAGCTAACTGAATTGATCCCATTATTTAAGTGATCATTAAACATGAATTTGGATTTCAATAATTATCCAAATATTTTTTCCAGTTAATATACTTTACAGAATATTTTTGTCTTTCCTACCACTCATTCATTCATTATTGCATGTGATGAGAGTCTATAGTGACATTAATGAAAATATGTTCAAGACCTCCACATTAGCCTTTATTTGTGAAATATCATATAAAAGACATTTTCTAATTATTTTGAAAATGCTCATATAGGTGATTTGCAGTGAAAGTGTTGTAAAAAGGAATAAAGTTTGCCTTTATTGATATTAAATGTTATTCTAATATTTGTAGAATGCAGAATTTTTTGCAAGCTTGTATTTTAAAAGTGATTTAACTCATGGGCCACAAACCTGCATTTTCTCCATCTGTTAAAAGGAATAATTGAATTGGCTACTGTTCAATGAAAGAGTCTGTCACTACTGGTTAATACATTTGTGTAGGTGTTTCAGTTGCTAGTAAGATTTTATGTAAGTAATATTAAGACCAATTCTTTTGGTCATTCTTCTATAGAATTTTTGCATAGAAATGATGAAAAAGTAAGAAAATCCAACCCATCTATTCTCTTGATATTTAGTTGTGAGTTTTTTGTTTTTTTTAATTAAATGGATGTAACAGTATATATTTTCAAGGTTGGTTCTTTATTTTACTGTATATAGACTTGGAAGGGACCTAAACCAAATGTTCATTGCCATAAAAAATATCTGTGATTATGGATCAACCTGGTCATAAAACATGTACATTACTTTTCAAGTCCATGTTACGGATTTCTCTTCTTCATGAAATTTAGCTAATCATATGGCTATAAATTATATATATAGGAGGTACACCTTTTTTTTGGTTAGTTTTGAAAAGTAGTTATTTAGTGTACTCTTCTAGTGAAATTATCAATTGGAAATTAAGGGAATTTAAGAAACCCTTTGGAACACTGGCCTGTCTCTTAGGTGTAGACAGAAATAAATAAGTTGTTTCTTTTTACTTGTGTGTATATTCTCAGTAATCAGATAAACACATGACTGATTGCTCCCATGGATCATAGGACATAGGAACATAAATCATTTTCTTCCTCTTTTATGTCTAGGGTGCTATACTTAACCATATCTAAGTAAGTATTTTAAATACATATAGAACTATGTTTATTTGGTCACTGCATTTTGTTAAATGAATGTGTAAAAGACCATATACATATAGCTGCTTTATTATTGAAATCTGTATCCATTATGAATCTGATGCCTAGGAAGTTGTATTTAGTAAAAATCTAATTAAACAATGAGGTTTCCTTTTCTTATAAATGGGATTTATCTTATCTCACTTACAATTGTAATTTTAGAATGTCCCATAATATGTTAATGTGTACAGTTTTATTAGATGTTTAGAGGATATTCTTTAAGCATCCAGTTTGCATTTTATTAAAAAACATAGTGTATCTTTATAGGTTAGTTTTATATTTTTTAATTTAAGACATTGTCTTCCTATTTAATATATGTGCTATTGGTATAATAGTCCGTTTTTATTACATAGACATTTGTGTTATTTAATAAAGTATATTGTGTTATATCACAGCTTTTGTGGGTCAGTGACTGCTTTTGCACAAGATTCATTATTTTGATACATTAAATATGTACTATATTATGTGTTGTAATTACGTATTTCCAAGTATGTGTAAGAAGTAGATGTAGAGGTCATAAATAATAATTTGATCAATAACTACTTCAACTCTATTTCAGCTTTTAGGTAGCAGAATGATTGCAGATCCTTACGAGCTTCTGATTTTTGAGTTTTTAAAATGACCTATATTTGTAACTTAGCCATAATTTGTTGGCTGACAAAATTTGCTAAAGTTTACAAAATGGTGTGTGTGTGCATGAAATAAATAATTTACTATTTTTACCATCTAAATTGTTCTTTGATTTCTAGGGTTCTTAATGGCATTCCTTACGTTTGTCTATGGTGAATTAATTCTTGCAAATTCTGCTGGAGTTCCCTTGTATCACTCAGGATATTTTTGTTACCAGCACACGAAGCTATAGATTTATTCAATTAAATATTTTAGTGTAGAAACAACTATAGTTTTTCCATATGGAAATAATTTTAGTCGTTTTTAGAAAAGGCTAATATTTATATGTTTGTTTATTAACAGAGTTATTGATTTCAAGATTGGGTTATTTCTTTTTCTTTTTCATTTTCTTTTTTCCTCTCCTGGATTTTGGCAGTTACTAAGTGTATTAACTACTCCTTTCTGCTGCTTAGTCTTGGAATTACAGTTTTTATTTACTGCTGAGTGAGCTATAACTTGAGAGAACTTCCGTATCACCCCTGATTCTATCAAGCAGATTCTTCCTTTCCTCTGGAACCCATCACTAATACATGAGTTCCATGTGTAGACTAAGTCATTCTAAAAAGTATAACTAATGAAGGAATCAGTAAGGATTAGGTCACTTCCAAATGGCACATACTTCAACATTATCTTCTAACAAATCTAGCATATAAAGTCTTTCTTTTCCCTTTTGCATTTATTATTGAGCTGAAAGATAACTTGAGTTTACAGTTAATTGAAATCAGCTACAAATTTGAACTATATCAGTGTAGCAAACTTGTTCTTAATTTATTAGCTTGAAATATATATATATGTACATATACATAATATATACACACACACACACACACACCAGCAAGAACCATCTTAGTACATGAAGGTAAAAGGTAATGAATTATTATTCACCTTTATATTCATCATAGTGTTTGACTCTAGTTGTACACTAGAAACCATAATTTGCAAGTTATTATGGCACAGACTTATAAAGTAAATATGTAGTAATTAGGTTGTAATTTGATATGAACTAGGAAAGCATTAATACTATAACTCTTCACTTATCAAAAGCCCAGGTTATTGGCAATCTGAACTTGCTTAAAAACCCTAAGTTAAGCAAAAAAGACTATAGTTAACCCAAATTGAGTCCATGTACTTAGTAATCCTCATTTTCATGTTTTTATAAACTGTCAATTTGCATAGTCTTATGTCCAGTGATCTGGTTTCTGAATCCACAGTGAATTATTGTCGGAGAAATGCTGCTTAGACAGATGACACTGACAATATCAGAAAGTAGTGACTGATATTTTTTAAGCAAGTGAGGAGGACCTATAAAAGTTGAATACAAGAATTCAAACAGAACAGCAGACTGATGATATTCATGTCCAAACACAAAAGGCTGTCACATTGTTAGACATGTAGCAGCATCTATTACTCATACTTGTGACCCTGGAATGATAAAGATAGAGTAAATTATATTTAATGGATTTTCTTGATGAAGCAAAGAATGTGATTCTCTTTAAATTTCCCATTAAAGATGACTGAAATACTATTTTCCATGCTTGAAGGACTACGCCCTCAGCTAACTAGAAATCTCAACCTTCTCATAACTCATAAATGCTTATACGCTGAAGGGTCCTCTAACTATGTGTTTAATGTAATTGGAATTTTAACTATTGAAGGGTAAATAAGTTGAATTGAGAAGAACAAAATTTTGTGGGCTTGCCATTTAGTTTTATGTAATGTTTTATGTTAGCTATATATTATCTATTATTTTTCTTAATACTAGAACAACAGGTATTTAAACAGTTTAAGTGCTTTTAAATATATTTTTGGATGGTTTATTTATAATATTGGCACAGTAAATAAAGTACTGTTTGTTATTACTATTTGATTTGATTTTTTTGTATAGCTAGAATTATTATAGTAAACATTTTTATTCAAGTCCATCTCTTGAGTCTAAGTGAAGGTTTTTGGAAAAGTACATAAGTTTATTCGGTTTATGAGAAGGAAGTTGTAGAGGAAGGAGTGCCTAAACTTAAGATATATAATTGTGTTTTAAACTTCTGTATACTTGAATAACTTAGCTAAGTTGCTAAACTTTCTGAAACTTTTGATTTCTGAAATGGGTCTTTGGGAGATTGGGTTTTATAGAATGACATGAAATTTTTACTATAAATGTAGATTTATAGTTCCCTTTATTGTGAAAATAAATTGCTTTTCTTTGCATGTTGTTTATCACAATAACTCCTTCTCCTTTTTTTCTAATAAAAGTTATTTAAGAGTAATTTTGTACTTTAAGTAATATATGTCCTATAAAATATCCTCCTTGATTTCTTAGTTATGGATTCCTCAACTTTTTAGGTTTAAATCAGTAAGAGTATATATAAAGAGAATGTGACAGATTGGTTTGGAGAAAGTATTATTTTTTTTAACTTACAAAAAAATAGCACAAAGAATAAGAGGAATATAACCCTTTCTATAAAATGTATACATCTTTGTTATTTGTTGTTAAATTTTGGTCTTGTTATTCCAACTGATGCAAAATTCTTTTTAAAAAACACTGAAATAATACAGATCTTTCTTCATTGTCAGCAGGATGAGATTGTCTGAAACGAAGAATAGGTATGATAGTTTTCTTAGATTTTGTACATCATAGGTGGCAAAGACACTGTCAAAACATTTGTTAATAAGCTTTAAAATGTACTAAGAGGTACTTTGAAAAACCAATTGCACTGAAAGTGACAGGTAAATTTTTGAGAAAATTTATATTTTAGAAAATAAACTTCTTAGAATGGTTTTTATTTGCTGTAGATTATGTTAGCATGCTATACACATTAGAAATTTTATTTACAATCTACCTTAACTTAGAGAAAGAGAGTGATGAGGTATATCAATTGTATAGAATTAAGCTTAGTGTAGCCTAGTAGAATTCATTAGATTTAAAAGTTTTTTTTTAAATAATCACAATATGTTAGATTGAATTCATAATCTTGAATTATATGTATCTTATATTAGTTTTAAAACCATCTAATGGGCAAGTGATTATTATTGAAGTTCAAAATTGAAAATGTTAATGTTTGTTAGTTTTGAACACATAGGGTTATACACATAAATTTATTCCTATGCTGTTAACATTTCTACTATCAAAATGTTCTGAATGATATTTGTTTTGTTTATTTTATTGTTTTGGTATTTTGTTTTTCCTAAAGCATTTATTTCAGGTTTAGATTGTCTTTTTCATAAACATTAATTTAATAATCTTGTCAGCTAAGGATAGAATTAACAGTGTTACAGTTGAAATATACAGTAGTTTGCTGTTTTTCTCTGAAAAAAAGTGTTTTTTAATATTATTTAAATATAATATAAATCTGTTTACCCTGCAGGTGTGATGAATGTAGACTGTGCTACCATTTTGGTTGTTTGGATCCTCCTTTGAAAAAGTCTCCTAAACAAACAGGCTATGGATGGATATGTCAGGAGTGTGATTCTTCATCTTCTAAGGTAAGGGGAGAAACTTATAAGAAAAAGTGTTGTTTCCCTTTATTTTGATAGCTTTTCTGTATCTCACCAATGGCTTCCTAACTTTAAGGAGAATTGGAATATGAAGGACCAACAATTTACTCTATGCACTTTAAGAATATATTGCCTTGATGATTTTATTGCCCTTAAATTAAGGAGTAAAGAGCTCTACTGACTTATATAAATTTTCTCTATGAAATATTTTAGCTGTTTCGTGTATTCTCTATATTACTGTAGCATGTTAAATAGTTCTTTAGTAGCCAGTCACCCTCTGCTAATTTACCACCCCTAGGGAATAACCAATAAAATCCAATTTAATTTTACAGATGACTCATCTTAAGATATAGTAGGTATATTGTGAATGTTCTATAAGGTTTGCTCTTTGAGAAAACTAGTTTTTATATCATAAAATTTTTTTCTGGTAATTATTTTAGATAAGTAGAAAGGATGAAATATCTAATAAGGTTGTTTCGTAGTTTATCTCCAATAATAAACTATTGAAATCTTTTGAATATCAATCTTATAACCTTAAATTGTGACGATTGACATTTTAAGATTATTATATGCTTTTTTAAAGTGTGTGAGTAAATAGCTGGACCCCTGATGCTTTGACTTATTTGACAGAAATATTAAATATATTCGAACTAAGACAATATGGTCACCTGTGGGTTAATCAAATTATTCTTCTTTAAATAGACAACAGAAGTTAACTGTCTGTTGTAATGTGGACCTCAAGCCATCTCTCCTAAATGCCACTTAAGTGCATTTGTTTTTCCTAGAGTGAATTAAAATTGATTCTGAATTCCTGTCTGATCATGGAATCAAAAATACTCTTTTTATCAGTTAAAACGATTTATTCCAGCTTACCACAGAAGCCATCTGTAAAGTTTATTTATTAAAAACTGCAGAAAAGCATTTGGCTATAGGAAAAAAAAAAGCTATTTAAAGGGTTTTTTAAATAACCAAATTTATTAAAAATTTTACAAATCTGTATAATGATTATTAATATAGAATCTTATGCATTTTATTTAATAATCAAGCATTTTTGCTCAAGGTTTTAAACTATACAATATCAAGAATTATTTAAGAGGGAGATTTAAGAGGGAGATTTAAGAGGGAGCGTATTTAATATCAAAAACTTTTATTACATAATTAAAAAATGTTTTCCAGAAATTGTATTTAAATGAGAAAAAAATAATGGTGTACTATAGATTTTAAATAGTTGTCTTATGGGACTCTTTATGGTATAATATAATTTTTCTAAGTGTGTTTTTTGTTTGGAGTTTTCTTCTACCCTCAAAAAGCAATTAGGAAAGCAATTTTTGAAAAAAAGATTTATTGCATTTATAAATAAGCCTTTTTGTGTACATTCTTTTGAAAAGGTTTTATACTACTGTAAATATGGAGCATTGTATTAACTGCAGAGTGCCTTTGTTAAGTTATATAGTAATTTTGTTAATGAACATTGAAAATGCAAGAGGACATTTCACATATGTTGGGAATATACAAAATGAATATTTTGTAAGTGCAGTAGGTGCATGCCAGTAGCCATTGAGATGTTCTTGTATTTTGCTTTTCCCTGTCTACCAGAGAATAAGATCTTTGGACTCAGAATGGAAATCCATTAGGAAGGCACATTGTTAGAAAAGTTGCATTGTACTCTGACTTGTGATTGAATGAATCCCAGATATAAACAGCCAAGACTTTTAAAATATCCAAATATGGTATCTAACTGACAAATGTCACAGCAGTTTATTGTAAGGATTACAGCAGTGAAATGGATTTGTATTTTTATCATATCAAGATGAATATTACATACTTCTTTTTCTAATGAAAAATTAAGCTTAATATAATAGTTAAGCTGAAAGTTAAGGAAAATTAATTCATTCCCTTGAATACTTGTGTTACATCAACTCTGTTTTGCTCACTTTGAAAACTTTATTCCTGACAAGTAAATTTCTGTTTACATTTTCTCTTGTAAGGTGTTTGCTAGTATTGGGTCCCAAGAAGAAAACATTGATAGATAATGTCATGCTTTATAATTCAGTAAATTGCTGCAGAAGCTTTTAAATTCAGAAAGCAGTATATTATTCATACCTGAGTCAAGAAAATTAGTATCATTTGGGGGCCTAAAAGAAATCCACAATAAAAGTTAATATATTTTGCTTGTCCTTCATTCTGCTCTATTTGCTTTGGTGGAATGGTATTTTTTAGGTAATACTAAGTATATATGCCATGTTCATTTATTTTAATAGTATGAAAAGCTAAGGTAGAAGTAGTTATTTCCAGGAGAAAGGAATCAGTTGCCAATAAACTTAGGTGGGGAAAAGTGAATATAAAATTGTTATAGCCATAAAATATATATCCAACCTTCTTTCTTTATGGTAGTCAGGATTAAGTCCAAGAAGTCTTAACTTTTATTATAAAAGTTTGACTCCCAAGTAATAAATTATTTATTTTGCTTAGAATTTTAGATTATATATGGTATGGGTGTGTAGTTGAAAATGTACTTGAAAATGCATTGCACTTTAAATATTATTTAACTGTTGACATTGTCTCCAAATTTTGCATACCAGGGGAAACTCTAAAATATTGCCATGTATACTCTGAGCAGCATAATGTATTGATATATGACTTTGTCTTTCAAGTAATGGGTTTTTTTGCTGTGACCTTTATGAGAGCAAAAATCTTCTGTCGCTAATCCTGCCTATTGCTTTTAATTATAGAAAGTATAGAAATTCCACAAAAGTCTAACAAGATTCATCATATCTCAATCCATATTAAGCTTTAGCTCATGAAAGATAAAATATACTATATTAAATTAATAATATACAATTAATGATAATAAATTAATGATATTTCATAACAATTTAGCTAACAGTAGAATGATATTTTAATTGAGATATAATTGACTTATTATGTTTCAGATATACAACATAATGATTCAATATTTGTATATAGAATGACTTTTATTCTACCCAGACCCACAAAGTATGGCATGATAAGACTTTCTCTTCATTTTCAATCCTTCATAAACCTAGGTAGTCACTTTAGGTTTCATGAAAAATGACCAGCTACATGGATTCAGATATATACATTACATGTAACACACACAGAGACACAAATCTACACACATACAAACACATGCACAAAATATACTTTCTCCCATAGGCTATGCTTCAAAGATACTTGACTAAGGCAGCAGCTATCCAAGACAGTGTGCTATGTTTTTATTCAGTGGGGCTAGTTCATTGCTACTGATCACCATGCATTAGGTTTTTTTCTCTTGCTCTTTACTGTGTTGTGAAAATACTGTTACAAATGAATGCTATATGCCTGGACAAGCAATGTATTTTATTCTTTCTCCTCCACCTCACCCATCTTTTATTTTTTCTTTCATCTTTACTTTCATCCATTCTCCTAAGCCAAATACCTGGAATCATCTTCAAGTCTTCTTCATCCTGTCCCAAATAGAAAATCACTTGCTGAGTCCTGTAAAAGTGTTCTTGCTTAAATATTTCTCCGGTTTACTCTTTGCTCCTTTTCTCCACTGTTAACTGCCTTGATTCGGTGCCTCACCTTTTCCTCATTCTACCAGTTCCTCCTATTTTAGAGGCTATCTAAATAAGTCTACCAGACTCTTCACTAGGTTCCTTCAAAATGAAGTGTTTGTACCTCAGGAGATAGACAAATGACTAATTAAATTAATTCTATATAGCATCCCATTTTAATTTCTGTGTCTGAGTGTGTTTTCTAATGTAACAGGTTACTGCTGTAGAATAGGTATATAACTTCACACATATATACTTATTAAGGTATGTATTTAAAATGTTTAGTATTGGGGTACATAAACAACAGTGTTTGGAGATCATAGTCCCACACTGCTACTAGAGTAATCTTCCTGAAAGTCTTTTTGACACACCACTGTTTTACATTTGTCAGTGTTTTCTCATCCTCCTACATATCCAGAATATAACTGACAAAATCAGGAAATTAACATTGATACACTATTACCGTCTAATCCTCAGACCTCATTCAAGGTTTGCTATTTGTCCCAGTAACGTCCTTAATAGCAAAATGATCCAATACAGAATCATTCATTGCATTTAATTTTTATGTTTCTTCAGTCTTTAATCTGGAAAGTCCCTTAGTCTTTCCTTGACTGTCATTTCATTGCCACTTTTGAAGATTACAGGGCACTTATTTTGTAGAATGTCTTTTACTTTGCATTTTTATGATCTTCTCTTGTGGTTAGATTTATTTTATGCATCTCTGATAAAAATACCACAGATGTGATGCAGTATGCATTCTATCAGGTGACACATGATTTCAATATGAACCATAAATGGTGATGTTAACTTTAATCACTTGACTGAGGAGTTCTCTGCAAGTCTTCTCCATTCTCTTCCCCTTTCTAATTAATAAGTAATTTGTAGGGAAGAACCTTGAGACTGTGTAAATATCCTATTCCTTATCAGACTTTCATTTTCTGTTTTCAGTGGTTTATATTGGTTATTATCATTATTTATTTTGATGTTTGAATTGTCTCAAATTTGGCTAATGAGAGCCACTTCAGGCTGGCTTCTGTGTTCTTTTCATATGGATCCCAGAAATATTTGAGTGCTTCCTTACTAAAGGTGTTCTAGGCTCAACTTGGTCTTTCCCTTCCCCTACTCCTGGAACCAGTGATTTCTCCAAGGAGCTCTGCTTCCCTTTTAGTGGAAAATGGTATTTAGAAACTAAGATCATGGTACTAGATGTGCTCATTGTTACTGGGATGTTGCTTCTCTTAGGTCTTCTCAGTAGACATAGCCAAGGACTAGATGTATGTATGTACATTCATAGACATACACATTTACTTTTCTTTGTCTTCATAGATATTGGAAACCATTCTGTTTTTTTCCCTTTTCATATTTATAACTCCCTCACTGAAAACTGGCTCCCATTATCCTTGATATATATTAGAAGATTAATCCCCTGACGTAAAACTAATCTCCTATCACCCTCCATTCCCCTGCTGCATGGACACCTTCTTTGCTTGCCATAACCTGAAGGCTTTTAGATTGAATTGTTCAGGAAGGAGGGGAGAGAGAGGGATTGAAGACAGACATTTATATTTTTTACAAGCTTCTAAAATTATTTTAATGAGCAGTTAGGAATAAGAACCATTGTTTTATGTATTTTAAAAATTGTTCAGTTATTAAAAAGTTTTTAAGCTAAAAATGAATGTTTTTGCAATTTTAAAACAAATATGCACAAGGCGTATAACCCAAGGCAAATTTCAACAAACTGATACTTTAAAATTATGTTGTATACTTAAATATAAGATATAGACTTAATATTATTTTGTTTTAAATTTTTATTTTATTTTGGAGTAGAGTTGATAAACAATGTTGTGTTAGTTTCAGGTGTAGGGTAAAGTAATTTAGTTATTCATATACATGTATTTATTCTTTTAAAAATTCTTTGCCCATTTAGGTTATTAGAGTATTGAGCAGAGTTCCCTGTGCTATACAGTAGGTCCTTGTTGGTTGCCTATTTTAAATACAGCAGTGTGTACATGTCAATCCCAAAGTCCCTAACTATACCTTCCCCCAGCCCTTCCCCCCGGTAACCATAAGTCCATTCTCTGAGTCTGTTTCTATTTTGTAAATAAGTTTGTATCATTTTTTTTTAGATTTTGCATATAAGTGATATCATATGATATTTGTCTTTCTCTGTCTGACTTACTTCACTTAATACGATAATCTCCAGGTCCATCCATGTTGCTGCAAATGGCATTATTTCATTCTTTTTAATGGCTTAGTAATATTCCATTGTGTATATGCACCACATCTTCTTTATCCATTCCTCTGTCAATGGACATTTAGGTTGCTTCCATTTCTTGGCTATCATAAATAGTGCAGCAATGAACATTGGGGTGCGTATATCTTTTTGAATTATAGTTTTGTCTGGATATATGCCCAGGAGTGAGATTTCTGGATCATATGGTAATTCTATTTTTAGTTTTCTGAGGAACCTCCGTACTGTTTTCCATAGAGGTTGTACCAATTTACATTCCCACCAACAGTGTAGGAGGGTTCCCTTTTCTCCATACCTACTCCAGCATTCGTTATTTGTAGACTTTTTTAAAATAAATGTATGTATTTATTTGTTTTTGGCTGCATTGGGTCTTCGTTTCTGTATGTGGGCTTTCTCTAGCTGTGGCAGGTGGGGGCTACCTTCGTTGCAGTGAGCAGGCTTCTCATTGCAGTGGCTTCTCTTGTTGCGGAGCATGGGCTGTAGGCGTGCGGGCTTAAGTAGTTGTGGCTCATGGGCTCTAGAGTGCAGCCTCAGTAGTTGTGGCACATGGGCTTAGTTGCTCCGTGGCATGTGAGATCTTCCCAGACCAAGGCTTGAACCCGTGTCCCCTGCATTGACAGGTGATTCTTAACCACTTTGCCACCAGGGAAGTCCCTGTTATTTGTAGACTTTTTAATGATGGCCATACTGACTGGTGTGTGGTGGTACCTCATTGTACTTTTGATGTGCATTTCTCTAATAATTAGTGATGTTGAGCATCTTTTCATGTGCCTAGTGGCCATGTGTATGTTTTCTTGGAGAACTGTCTATTTACATATTCTGCCTGTTATTTCGATTGGGTTGTTGTTTTTTTGATATTCAACTGCATGAACTATTTGTAAATTTTGGAGATTAATCCCTTGTCAGTCTCATTGTTTGCAAATATTTTCTCCCATTCTGTGGGTTTTGTTATTTTGTTTATGGTTTCCTTTGATGTGCAAAAGATTTGAGTTTGATTAGGTTCTATTTGTTTATTTTCATTTTTATTTCCCTTACTCTAGGAGAGACAGATCAAAAAAGATATTGCTGCGATTTATGTCAAAGAGTGTCTGCCTACATCATCCTCTAAGAGTTTTGTAGCATCTGATCTTACATTTAGGTCTTTAATGCATTTGGAGTTTATTTTTGTGTATGGTATTAAAGAATATTATAATTTCATTTGTTTACATGTATCTCTTCAGTTATCCCAGCACCACTTACTGAAAAGGCTGTTTTTTCTCCATTGTATAGTCTTGCCTCCTTTGTCTTAGATTAACTGACCATAGGTGCATGGGTTTACTTCTGGGCTTTCTATGCTGTTCCATTGATCTATATTTCTGCTTTTGTGCCAGTACCATACTGTTTTGATGACTGTAGCTTTGTAGTATAGTCTGCAGTCAGGTAGCCAGATTCCACTAGCTCCATTTTTCTTTCTGAAGATTGCCTTGTCTCTTTGGGGTCTTTTGTGTTTCCATACAAATTGTAAAAAATTTTTTGTTCTAGTTCTGTGAAAAATGCCATTGGTAGTTTGATAGGGATTGCACTGAATCTGTAGATTGCCTTGGGTAGTATAGCCATTTTGGCAGTAATGATTCTTCCAATCCAAGAACACAGTATATCTTTCCATCTGTTTGTGTCATCTTTGATTTCTTTCATCAGCGTCTTATAGTTTTCAGAGTACAGAACTTTTGCTTCCTTTTGTAGGTTTCTTCCTAGGTATTTTATTCTTTTTGATGTGACTGTAAATGGCATTGTTTCTTTAATTTCTTTCTGATCTTTTGTTGTTAATGTATAGAAATGCAACAGATTTCTGTGTGTTAATTTTGTATCCTGCAACTGTACCAAATTCATTGATGAGCTCTAGTAGTTTTCTGGTAGCATCTTTATGATTTTCTATGTATAGTGTCATGTCATCTGCAAACAGTGACAGTTTTACTTCTTCTTTTCCAATTTGGATTCCCTTCATTTCTTTTTCTTCTCTGATTGGCATAGCTAGGACTTCCAAAACTATGTTGAATAAAAGTGGCAAGAGTGGAAATCCTTGTCTTGTTCCTGATCTTAGAGAAAATGCTTTCAGCTTTTCACGGTTGAGTATGATGTTAGCTGTAGTTTGTCATATATGGCCTTTATTACGTTGAGGTATGTTTCCTCTATGCCCACTTCCTGGAGAGTTTTTATCCTAAATCAGTGTCGAATTTTGTCAGATTTTTCTGCATTTATTGAGATGGTCATGTGGTTTTTATTCTTAAATTCGTTGATGTGGTATATCACACTGATTGATTTACAGACATTGACAAATCCTTGCATCCCTGGGATAAATCCCACTTGATTATGGTGTATGATCCTTTTAATGTATTGTTGGATTTGGTTTGCTGGTATTTTGTTGAGGATTTTTGCATCTACGTTCATCAGTGATATTGGCCTGTAATTTTCTTTGTGTGTGTGTGTGTGTGGTATCTTTTTCTGGTTTTGGTATCACGGTGGTGGTGGCCTCATAGAATTAGTTTAGGAGTGTTCCTTTCTCTGAGACTTTTTGGTAGTTTGAGAAGCATAGGCATTAACTCTTCTCTAAATGTTTGATAGAATTTGCCTGTAAAGCCATCTGGTCCTGGACTTTTGTTTGTTGGGAGGTTTTAATCCCAGTTTCAATTTCAGTACTTGTGATTGGTCTGTTCATATTTTCTATTTCTTCCTGGTTCAGTCTTGGGAGATTGTACCTTTCTAAGAATTTGTCCATTTTATTAGCATATAGTTGCTTGTAGTAGTCTTTTGTGATCCTTTATCTTTCTCTGTTGTCCGTTGTAACTTCTTATTTCTAATTTTATTGATCTGAGCCCTCTCCCTCTTTTTCTGTATTAATATAGGGCACAGTTCACTATTCTCTTTTTTCTAGGGTATACTTGATATAGAGCTCAACACCTTCTGTGTACTGAAACACCCCAAATGAAGATAACTTCTTTTGGCGTGGTTAAATGAACAGGTATTACTATAAATATTTCTTTTAAAAGGACATCATCCAAGTGATATATATTCACAGGTGCCACTGAGAATTTAAATACACATCATATACTTTACAGTGACTGTGCCAGTTATGATTCTAGCTTTTCGTCCCTGTTCACGTTCTGTTTTGTGAAAAGCCAAAAGGTGTACATGACAGGTCATTGTCTGAATACTACAAGATGAGCCATCTTAGCTTGGAGACCTCCATTTGGTTCACTCTTATTTGATCTTTCTAGTATAGTACTCTTTTTGAGTGGTAATAAGTTGACTTCATATGCATGAAGATCTCATTTAAATTCTTATGGAAGATTTTCTGGCACTACAAATGTATGACATACCAGCTCAGGCAAGTGTGGTACTTTTTGGTAATCATTTGTATTAGAAATCCCTGAGTAGGGAAGTCTGATTTTTTTAAAATTTTTGTTCTATTTTTCCAATTTTTTTTGCATTGAGCAACTAGAATTCTGTAACTGAAATGCTTGTGTCCAATGACATATATAAATACTTACTATCAAGCAAAATAGTCATTGAGAATTTTGCCTCTTTAAAAACTGAACAGAACAGTCTCTCCAAGGAGTATCTTGCCACAATATTAAACAAGCACATTTAATTGAACCTGGTGATACTGGAAATTAAATGTCTGAGTTTTATGTATTATGAAGATTTATAAAAAATATAAAATTAAAATGAATTATCCTTTAAAGTTCTTTTAAATTTGAGTCATATAACTGACCCATAAAAAAGGACTTTTTAATACTTTATTCATTTGACCTCTGGGATTTTATCTGGCATTAGGTTAGATTTTAAGTTTCTAAATTTAGCATAGTTGACAGATAAGTCATTTCCAGGTATAACTTATACCACTTAACTGTCTTAATTCAGTATTCTTCTAGGACTTGTGTGACATTAGAGGTTATAACAATATGTTTTATCAAGCTTTACTGAGTTTTTTGATTTGCCTTTTTACTGATACAGTTATGTAAAGTCTGGAGGAAAGTTGTTTATACAGTATCCTAAATTAGAATCCCATAGGAAAATCTTTGGTAGTTTGTAGACTTACGAAAAGTCTGAGAATTAAAACTATGGTGTGGTTGTCCTTGATGATGGCTATAGTTAAATATTTAAACTTCAGATTTCATCTTTGCTTTACACCACAGGTGTAAAGCCCAAACACTTCCAGGTGATCTTGTACCTTATCCTAGGCCAAGTCTGGCTGTTGCTGGTTACTCTAGCACTTTTCCTGGCAGGAAAAATTGTTTGTATAAATGTCTTTTAAGTCTTAATTTCTAATAGAGTGCTGTACTTTGAGACTAGTAACAGTGTTTTGTGAATTCAGTAAAAAGTAATAGGCATTAACAATTCTACTAACTATAGATGCTACTGTGCTTTAAAACAAAAAAAAACAAAGTGTTATTTGTATAAATTGAACGTTTATGTACTGAACTGAACTTTTTATTTGTCATTATTGCCTGCTCAAAAAAGTTGTTTACTTGATTGTCCTAGACATGTTTCTGAACCCTGTCTCTAGCTAATATTTTCGCCAAGTCGCAATTTTCAACAAAACATTGTTTATGGTTATTCTTTATAACAGAATTGGAATCTACACTGATCTGTTAGTTCTTTAACCTAGGGTAATTTTCATGGGGACTGTGCAATACACATTAAGCACACTGGTATACTGCAATAAGTCATGGTCAGGTATTCCTTAAGAATCTTTTCAAAAACAGGATTTCTTTCCTCCAGATAAAATTTGTTAGTGTTTATGATGTCCATTTTTATATATCTCAGAATATTTATAGAGAAAGGAAATGATTAGAACCTCTAAAATTATACAGATGTTTTCTGTATTAATATTTTGAAAAAAATGGAAAGACTACATCATCTTTTAAGTTACACTTTCTACAAACTGGGAAAACCAAGCCATTTTCTAATTCGGATGGCATGTGGGCTTGATGTGTTTGCATAGCGTGCTGTAAACCATGCTGTGGAATACCATATGATGAGAAACTGAATCATAACTGAGATAAATAATCAAAGTACCATAGGGTGCCATATATAGGACTACCTTTTAGAGCTCACTAACTTCATACTATCCTTTGGTTTAAAAAGTTTATCTTTTTATTTTTATTTTGGAGAAAAAGTTACCTACTAAAAATCTGATGGCTAAGCTGAAGGATATTTCATTACAGCTTTTAAAAAGTTAATAAGAATATTTTTACCTTATTAACCCAACATTTGACATACTAATTTGGGGTTATATAATATACCAAGAAGGAATGTAGGATATATTATTTATGTAAACATATTATTTTTAGTATTCATATGTAATGTGAGTGTGAGAGACATTGTTCATTGCAGAGATGGTCTTAGTTGAATTAAGTGAGCCCATTCCCAGAGTTGTGAAAGTAACACCTGAATGATAGGAATGACTTAAATCCTAGCTTCAAAAAGCAGAGTGAGAGTTCATGTATTCTAGATGTAGATACAGTTAGATAGTTACTTCTAATTTTAACATTTAGTTTTACTATTTCATCATTTTGTAGAATTACTTATCTCTTAAAAAATTGTCTTTCTGACCTATGTATTGTGGTTTAAGAAGTACCCTTTTGCTAAAACTTAGTCGTCTTTAAATCTAAGCTAAGAAAATTAGAAGTATGAACTCAGTTAATGAAATTGAGTTCGGAAATCAAATATATTTAAGCATTCTAGTCTTGATTTTCTGATAGAATCTTATCAAGGTTAATAAGAAACTACAGATTAGGAGTTAGTGTGTTATGCTATGTTACATTTTAAGACACTCATTTTTTGACATCTCTCAAATTAGGATGTGTATCTATAAGTGGTTTATTTCTTTGTGATAATATTTCTTTTTTCCATAAAAATTTGCCATTAAATTTATGGAGTTATAATCTGAGGCATTGTTGAGTAAGAATATTGAGTAATTTAAAATGCACAGAAAGTCAAAGTATGCAGTGTGATGCAGAGGAAAGAGCTTTATGAGCTTTGAAAAAGAAGCAAACTGAGTTCAGATATTAACCATTTACAATCTTTGTGACTTTCAGCAAGTTGCTTCACTTCAGTGAGTTTCAGGTTGCTCATTTGTGAAAGGTTTAATGGCAATATTTAGAATAATAGAGGCACTCAGTAAATGACACATCTTCTTATTCTTAAAAATAAACAATTATTGGGCTTCCCTGGTGGCGCAGTGGTTAAGAATCTGCCTGCCAATGCAGGGGACACGGGTTCAAGCCCTGGCCTGGGAAGATCCCACGTGCGGCGGCAGAGCAACTAAGCCAGTGAGCCACAGCTACTGAAGCCTGCACGCCTAGAGCCCGTACTCTGCAACAAGAGTTGCCATGACAATGAGAAGCCCGCACAGTGCAACAAAGAGTAGCCCCCATTCACCGCAACTAGAGAAAGCCCACGTGCAACAACGAAGACACAACACAGACAAAAAAAATTTAAAAATTAATAAATAAAGTAAAAAAATAAATAAGCAATAATTTTAGCCACAGAGAGGAGAGTTCAAAATCAATGATAATGTTCTGATTTTTCAAATGTAAAAAATGTTTTTTAAAAGGAATCTGAAGAACAGTTTTCTGTGTTTTATTTTTTATCTTCACACATACCAAGTAAAAATCTTTCTTGTCTCTTTCAGAGTTTCACACCAAATAGAGTAAGGTCATGTCTAACTTTTTCATTCACGAAAAGGTCCATTTGTTTTAATTTCTTGCTAGAGCTTAAGAGGCATTGAAAGCTATTTTTATATTTAATCTATTTTTAAACTAAGGCACTTGTAGCTCTCCAAACTTTTTAAATTATATACTATTCTATAAGGTGTCTCTTCTAAATTTATTGTATAACATTAGCAAATAGTTGGTATTTTTTATATTGATAGCAATGACTGTTTCGCATTAAATATAGAATTATGGTGCTCTGTGAATCGCACTCATCATATACTAACGTGTTTATTTTGTAAGTAGAAGGAATCATATTTAGAAAGTAAAGGTTTACTATTATATTTAAACCACTGACTCTACCAAGTATTGACTAATAGGAAAAGACATAACTGATACAGGCAAAAGTTCCCTTGTAGGGAAGGAAACTTGTTTTTAACTGCAGACATTATTTTAATAGGTGAAGAAATATCAAAGAAATTTCCCATAGACAGGAGAGGTATTATTTCTGTGTCAAGGTCATGAAAGCTATAAACTTGAAACTGAAATGAAAATAAAAAGTTAATAAAATTTAAAAGTAGTGAACCACGAAAGACAGCTTTGAGATAACTTATGAATTCACTTTGTCAACGTGTATACAGTTTTTGATAACAGAAGATTCATCAAGCCTAACAAATAGCTTTTAGAGAATAGGCATATATATAAGCAACACATCCTTTTATTGTATAAATGTTTGAATACTTTTAAGGATGGAAATGTGGGAAGTTACGGGCTAGCACTTTTACATTCCTGTGGAATCTGGAAATTAAGGTAATTTGCTCTTAGGGCATACTGTGTAAATACATTTAGAATGCCATAAAGTGATTATGTGCCTTCAGTATGTGTTACAAGCATTTGTGCCAAGAGAAATCCTCATTCTTAAGTAAATAAGGAAATTTGTACTCATTCTCAGGTGCTACTAATGTCTTTCTTTTAAAAATGTAGAATCTCAATATGTGCTTTATATGTAAGAGTTAAAGGGCAGTGATTTATACATGTAAATTCTTTAGAACCCTATCTTTACACCCCATACCTCTCTCTCTCTGCCACCTGCTCCCTTGATTCCCAGTGGAAGAAACCATTAATAATGTACTTCCTTAATCATAGCATATATATTTCTCTATTTGTTTGTTACTTTAAAAGTGGAATATCCCTTTCTGGGAATATCAAATATGCTGTTCTTAACATATTTTCTGCTGGTAAAATGCTAAGTAAGGCAGATTATAAGACTGTGGTTCACACTATCCTCCCACTGCCCCATAGCCCCATCTTAGTCCAGTCCTGTTCTATATTAGCTTCAGTTCTTATTTTGACAGGACCGTATGAACTACCTGTAACTAACTTTAATTAGTTAGGTTAGGTGAACACCACTTTATTTCTCCTTGTGCTTTATTTATCAAAAAATTTTTTTTGATCTTCTGATTTACATCACAGTTTGAGATTTTCATCACTTGTCAATCTACGTAGCCCAGATTTCTGTGATTTCTCCTCAATGTATAGTCTACAAACCACCTGCACTAGGATCGTCCAGAGTAGTTCTGTTAAGTAGGCAGCTTGGAAGGCCCATGAAGATCTGCTAAATCAGTATCTCTGGAATGCTACCCAGGAATCAGCATTATTATAAGCACCACAGGTGACAGTTATGCTTATTAACATTAAAGAACCACTTCTGTGACCCTCATCTCTGTTAAATTCCTTACATATAGTTTTGTCTCTAACTGAAGTATTCACTTATTGTAACTACAGAATATCATTCACTCTCAGACTTTACTCTTCTCTAATAGGACTTTCTTTCAACCCCACAGGCAGGTCCAAGATAGGTTGATGACATCTGATTCAGGTTCAGTACCGTAGCATTTCTGGATTGCTGATATCCTATATTCCCTTTCTTCTTTCCAAGTTCTGGAATTGCCCAGCAACAGCTCAAGGATCTTCTCTGAGCTATAGATTCAGTTTGTCCCCATCAATCTTCTTCAGTTACTCAGCCTCATCTTTTTTTCTACTTCTGTGTGGCTGTTGATACTGTTGGTAACATCTTCCTTCTTATAAACTCCTTCCTTGCCTTCATTGAACCTGTTCTCTTCCTGGTTTTCTCCCTTCTTGGCAGACCTTTTTTTTTTTTGGTCTTTTTGATAAGCTTCTTTGGCCTGTTTTCAGTCTCTTCTCACTCGGCAGGTGACAGCACCCGTACCTGCTCACTACCCTACCAGTTTTGCTACAGGAAAACCTGGGACTTAAGATTAAATGATCCATCTACTTTCTCTGAGTTCATGTTCATCAAGAGAGAGACTTTCTGCCTTTTAAAATATTATCCTTTAGTCTAATAATTAAGACATAATGTAGTGATAAATTTACTAATAAGTTTTAGTTGGCCATTTCCACTGTCTATTAGTCTCCTTTTATTATAAAGCTTAAATAGTATTTGCTTAACTAGGAAAATACATTACAACATGATCTCCAAGGGAGATATTAGTGTGGAGATATGATTAAATTGATATAACTGAGGTGTCAGACTCTATTTGAGTTTTGTTTAAAGCTAGAGAGTAATAATTCAGAATAGCAAATTTTTAGTATAATAAAACTAATATCCTTTATATAAAATATTGCTTTAAAAAATGCTTCTTACTCTTTTTTTCTCCTTTTTTCTTTCCTCTGACTCTACCTTTCTGGAGAAATTTGAAGTCAGAAAAAAATTACGTGTGTGTTTTTTAATTTCTTAGAAATGGAATACATGGTTATTGTAGAATATTTGGAAAATTTTAAAAAGATAAAAATATTTAAGGGCTTCCCTGGTGGTGCAGTGGTTGGGGGTCCGCCTGCCGATGCAGGGGACGCGGGTTCGTGCCCCGGTCTGGGAGGATCCCACATGCCGCGGAGCGGCTGGGCCCGTGAGCCATGGCCGCTGGGCCTGTGTGTCCGGAGCCTGTGCTCCGCGGCGGGAGAGGCTGCAGCAGTGAGAGGCCTGCGTACTGCAAAAACAAAAAAATTTAAAATTACCTGCAATTAGAGCACCTAAATGT
The DNA here is from genome assembly GCF_963455315.2 of Globicephala melas. Lineage (NCBI taxonomy): Eukaryota > Metazoa > Chordata > Mammalia > Artiodactyla > Delphinidae > Globicephala > Globicephala melas. The sequence continues at coordinate 63,754,955 of NC_083322.1, forward strand.
ATTTGTATTTCTGCTCATATTTTAGTGGTATATTCTATCTCAACCTCCTCTCTAAAAATGGCAATTATATTATACATTCTGTTACATACTTTTTTTCATATAATTGCATTATATGACAGTTTTCTATAGTGTTAAATACTCTTTTCTAATGAGATTTTTTAAGTACTATACAATATTCTTTTGCTCAGATATACTCTCAGTGTAATTTCTGGGTCAAAAAAATGAACATTTTAAAAATAAGAAAGTGCCCTACTGATCTCAGTTGGCCTTGGCGTGCAGCAGCGGCTTGAAGCAGGATTTTCGTTCCCAGACAGAGATTGAAGTCAAGCCACAGCAGTGAGAGCGCTGAATCCTAGCCACTAGACCAGTGGCCAGGGACCAGGCCCTGGCGCATCAGCTGTGTAGAAATGAATTTCCACATAGAGTTGGAAAGTAGTGAAGCAAGTAAAGTGTTTATTAGGAGGAAAAAGGGTACCTGTGGATAGACACATGGGTGGGCTCAGAGGGAGTGAGTTGCACCCTCATGGTAGTTTGAATCACTTTTATGGGGCATTTCTTCTGGGTTTCCTTTGGCCAGTCATCTTGATTTGCCTGGTTCTGAGTCCGTATTTGGTATATGTCAGGAACCTCCCATGTGTGCATGCGCATCTCTTAGCCAAGATGGATTCCAGTGAAGAGGTCTGTGGGTAACCTGACATCACTTACTATGAGGTGACGCCCCCTTTAGACCTTTGAGGAGCCTTTCTGTGCATGAATAGTTGGGAAGGTCTCCTTGACTTCAAGAATGAGGAATATGTGGTCTTTTATCTGTTATCTGGGCAGGGCTCAGCTCTTCTCTCGCTCCTGCTGTTTTGGAGTATCTGTCCACAGGGGAGAAACTCCAGCTGTTCAGACTGGGGCCCATCTGTCTCCTGCCTCACTACTAGTAATAATATTAGTAGTTAACATTTATTGAGTACCTCTATGTGCCTAGCATTATCTAAGCACTTAAAATGTATACTCATTTAATCCTCACCATAGTCTTTATGTTAGTTACTGTTTTTCATCTCTTCTCTGTGGATTAAAAAAAATGAGGTTCAAAGAAGTTCAACATTACACAGCTAGTAAGTGGTACAACAGTGATTCAAACCCATATCTGCCTGATTCAAGAGCCTGTATTTTAGAAACTTTTCATATATTGAAATAGGAATTCTCTATTCCTTGTTGCAAGAGCTTCTCAAATTAGATTTTGTCCTGAAGCCATTTTAGATTTTCATCATGTAGAAACTCAGATAATTTTTCTATTATAAATAAACACTACTAGTAATAGGAAAAAGAAAAATACTTTTATTGTTAAGTGCGATCTATTTTGGTCTTTTTAATGAATAGGAGACTAAATCCTGGAGGTAATTCTTAAATGAATCGATTAAGGATGGTACTACTGTAAGGTATTAAAAGATAGACTATAACTCCTCAAGGCCCTTTCTTTATAAAATTCAGTGAAGTATGTGTCTTTGCTTAGGGAGCTGCTGCTTGACAACATAGATGATTTATGTGGACCCAGCAGAATCTAATCTGTTGCACTTGGAGGGAGGTGAGGGAAAGGGATCTAGAAGTGAATTTTTTTTTTAAATTAGGTATTAAGCATTGTATTTTAGCTGAGTGAAATATTACCGTCTAATGTTTGTCATGAGTTGTGAAGCTTTGAAAACCTGTACTGTAAAAAGAAACTAAAACCAACCATATTCAACCTCTTTGCAAAGATAGTTTAAGAATATTCTGATTTGTGCAGTGTTAGCCATTTTATGTATAAACGGGAAGATTTTGTATATTTTTTTTCAGTATTAGCATTATTTTGCAGTAAAAAATCCTCTTATTCAAAAATAATACCTTGTCTGTCAATGGATCAAATACTAATTGTCATGCAGTTTTAGATTCATTTGGGTTAGTTCTTTTCATACCAAAGAGTATGAAATTATTTCCTCACCTATAAAAAAGTTAAAAAATGTTTCCCTCCTCCTTGACAGATAAAGATCCATATATGTAACTGTTTTTATTCCACCGTATTTCCACCTGTGACCTAGCTCAGCCATCTACGTTCTTTTGTGATTTCAGACTTCTACAAACTATTTTAGCTAGATTTAATATATTGTTCTCTTTTTTCCTCTGGACCATATCCATATGCTAAATTTAAACTCTGGTCACCTAAGATGCAATCTATTTTAATGTTTTCTCTGAAGGTTTCTTAAAGGTTTATGTTGTAGTGTTATATCGTCATTGAAGTTAAGTTGTTTTTTTGTTAAATGTACCTTCAGTAATGGCTACAAATGATTATCTGCTTCGCTGGTGTGAAAACTCTTTAAAGTATGCTTATAGAGGTTAAATTTTTTAAGAATCACTTTGAAAACTTCAAACTTCATCAAAGCATTTTATCAGTTCACTTTTGTGTTCCTGAGGGACTGGACTATTTTCTCAGCTTCTAAAGACAGATGGTATTCTGTAAATTCTGTTTCTAAAATCAGTTTTTTAAATGTAGATTAGCAGATATTTGTGAACCAGATCCAAAGTATAGATATATAGTCTAAAGCAAGTCATGAACATGGGATGTTTCAGCATTATTTTCTTATTTTAATGCAGTGGTTTCAACATACACACACCAACAAAAAATCATTAATAACTCAATTCAAACTTTATTCCAGCATCCAGTCATTAGTTTAGTTATCATTAATCAATTTTTCCCCACTTCATGTCATCTTAGGATTGTGAATGAAGTAAATATTTTTAGAAAACTTTCTTTTTTCCTTTAAAGAAAGCAAAGTGGTATATAATTTAGACATTTTCCTACCCTTTCCCTGTGACATTTAATGACA